>NC_092357.1:21367080-22567080 GCF_963676685.1 Mytilus edulis
AAAGTGAAACATATGTACCAAAAATATTAGTTTATTCATATCTAAGCCTTTTTCAGCACTGCATTCAACAGAACAATGATAGTGACAAGAATTGAGACTATTTAATACCTCAAACAATGGGAAAATACTTCTTGAGATCAGTTGTAAGTGGTTTTATATCATGCATGAAACAATAAACTTAAGCAGTTTTAAATACTGTTGGATAATTCATACACTGTACCAGAAAACTCACACAATAAAATTTATTAAATATGTACACAATCATTTTTTTCTAATTTTTTTGCATTCAAAGCAGTTTGACGGCAAAAGACGCAAATAATGCTTTAATAAATTTGGTCTTACAAAGCCTACTAATGTTTTCTTTTGTGCTGTAACCATATAAAATGCATGTATTTTTAATGGTAAATGACTAAAGAACTCAATCAGACTAAAAAAATGGAAATATATTGTTTTCAATGAGTGGTTAAAGCCTAAACATGATTTTAACATATCACAAAATGTGCCTTTTTAAGAGTTCTACAGGTGTGTGGTATTATATTTCTTTTATTCACAGTCAATGTATAGGTCTGTTTGCAAGCAAATAGTTTTTACATGGATTTTAAGAATTATCAAATATCAAGACAGATAACTCTGTATCCCAATACAAACAATGACATTCAATTGATTAGTTTTAAAATGATTATGTTCACCAAACAATGATTTTATATCATAAAATATATAGAAAGAGCAATTACAAAGAGAGAAAAAAGTAAAATAAGCCTCAGCATAGTACAAGAACAAGCTGATTATACTGTATATTACCTGTTATAATGATTTATTTCATATGATATGGACATTTTCTTATTTATTTACTTTTTAACTATGAATATATTAATTCTTCTTTTTTTATAGGTCTACTACATAGTTGATACTGTAGCAGTGTAGGACAGGCTATAGAAATAAGAAAACTGGTCTCTCTCATCAGCAATAGTGTGGCAATTCTAAAATTTCAACATGCGGCCTACACAGCTAGCTCATGTGGAGAAGAGATATGAGACTGATTGCGAATAAATGTACACTTAGTTTAGTGCATCATGGATCTACAAAGTGAAACATATGTACCAAAAATATTAGTTTATTCATATCTAAGCCTTTTTCAGCACTGCATTCAACAGAACAATGATAGTGACAAGAATTGAGACTATTTAATACCTCAAACAATGGGAAAATACTTCTTGAGATCAGTTGTAAGTGGTTTTATATCATGCATGAAACAATAAACTTAAGCAGTTTTAAATACTGTTGGATAATTCATACACTGTACCAGAAAACTCACACAATAAAATTTATTAAATATGTACACAATCATTTTTTTCTAATTTTTTTGCATTCAAAGCAGTTTGACGGCAAAAGACGCAAATAATGCTTTAATAAATTTGGTCTTACAAAGCCTACTAATGTTTTCTTTTGTGCTGTAACCATATAAAATGCATGTATTTTTAATGGTAAATGACTAAAGAACTCAATCAGACTAAAAAAATGGAAATATATTGTTTTCAATGAGTGGTTAAAGCCTAAACATGATTTTAACATATCACAAAATGTGCCTTTTTAAGAGTTCTACAGGTGTGTGGTATTATATTTCTTTTATTCACAGTCAATGTATAGGTCTGTTTGCAAGCAAATAGTTTTTACATGGATTTTAAGAATTATCAAATATCAAGACAGATAACTCTGTATCCCAATACAAACAATGACATTCAATTGATTAGTTTTAAAATGATTATGTTCACCAAACAATGATTTTATATCATAAAATATATAGAAAGAGCAATTACAAAGAGAGAAAAAAGTAAAATAAGCCTCAGCATAGTACAAGAACAAGCTGATTATACTGTATATTACCTGTTATAATGATTTATTTCATATGATATGGACATTTTCTTATTTATTTACTTTTTAACTATGAATATATTAATTCTTCTTTTTTTATAGGTCTACTACATAGTTGATACTGTAGCAGTGTAGGACAGGCTATAGAAATAAGAAAACTGGTCTCTCTCATCAGCAATAGTGTGGCAATTCTAAAATTTCAACATGCGGCCTACACAGCTAGCTCATGTGGAGAAGAGATATGAGACTGATTGCGAATAAATGTACACTTAGTTTAGTGCATCATGGATCTACAAAGTGAAACATATGTACCAAAAATATTAGTTTATTCATATCTAAGCCTTTTTCAGCACTGCATTCAACAGAACAATGATAGTGACAAGAATTGAGACTATTTAATACCTCAAACAATGGGAAAATACTTCTTGAGATCAGTTGTAAGTGGTTTTATATCATGCATGAAACAATAAACTTAAGCAGTTTTAAATACTGTTGGATAATTCATACACTGTACCAGAAAACTCACACAATAAAATTTATTAAATATGTACACAATCATTTTTTTCTAATTTTTTTGCATTCAAAGCAGTTTGACGGCAAAAGACGCAAATAATGCTTTAATAAATTTGGTCTTACAAAGCCTACTAATGTTTTCTTTTGTGCTGTAACCATATAAAATGCATGTATTTTTAATGGTAAATGACTAAAGAACTCAATCAGACTAAAAAAATGGAAATATATTGTTTTCAATGAGTGGTTAAGCCTAAACATGATTTTAACATATCACAAAATGTGCCTTTTTAAGAGTTCTACAGGTGTGTGGTATTATATTTCTTTTATTCACAGTCAATGTATAGGTCTGTTTGCAAGCAAATAGTTTTTACATGGATTTTAAGAATTATCAAATATCAAGACAGATAACTCTGTATCCCAATACAAACAATGACATTCAATTGATTAGTTTTAAAATGATTATGTTCACCAAACAATGATTTTATATCATAAAATATATAGAAAGAGCAATTACAAAGAGAGAAAAAAGTAAAATAAGCCTCAGCATAGTACAAGAACAAGCTGATTATACTGTATATTACCTGTTATAATGATTTATTTCATATGATATGGACATTTTCTTATTTATTTACTTTTTAACTATGAATATATTAATTCTTCTTTTTTTATAGGTCTACTACATAGTTGATACTGTAGCAGTGTAGGACAGGCTATAGAAATAAGAAAACTGGTCTCTCTCATCAGCAATAGTGTGGCAATTCTAAAATTTCAACATGCGGCCTACACAGCTAGCTCATGTGGAGAAGAGATATGAGACTGATTGCGAATAAATGTACACTTAGTTTAGTGCATCATGGATCTACAAAGTGAAACATATGTACCAAAAATATTAGTTTATTCATATCTAAGCCTTTTTCAGCACTGCATTCAACAGAACAATGATAGTGACAAGAATTGAGACTATTTAATACCTCAAACAATGGGAAAATACTTCTTGAGATCAGTTGTAAGTGGTTTTATATCATGCATGAAACAATAAACTTAAGCAGTTTTAAATACTGTTGGATAATTCATACACTGTACCAGAAAACTCACACAATAAAATTTATTAAATATGTACACAATCATTTTTTTCTAATTTTTTTTGCATTCAAAGCAGTTTGACGGCAAAAGACGCAAATAATGCTTTAATAAATTTGGTCTTACAAAGCCTACTAATGTTTTCTTTTGTGCTGTAACCATATAAAATGCATGTATTTTTAATGGTAAATGACTAAAGAACTCAATCAGACTAAAAAAATGGAAATATATTGTTTTCAATGAGTGGTTAAAGCCTAAACATGATTTTAACATATCACAAAATGTGCCTTTTTAAGAGTTCTACAGGTGTGTGGTATTATATTTCTTTTATTCACAGTCAATGTATAGGTCTGTTTGCAAGCAAATAGTTTTTACATGGATTTTAAGAATTATCAAATATCAAGACAGATAACTCTGTATCCCAATACAAACAATGACATTCAATTGATTAGTTTTAAAATGATTATGTTCACCAAACAATGATTTTATATCATAAAATATATAGAAAGAGCAATTACAAAGAGAGAAAAAAGTAAAATAAGCCTCAGCATAGTACAAGAACAAGCTGATTATACTGTATATTACCTGTTATAATGATTTATTTCATATGATATGGACATTTTCTTATTTATTTACTTTTTAACTATGAATATATTAATTCTTCTTTTTTTATAGGTCTACTACATAGTTGATACTGTAGCAGTGTAGGACAGGCTATAGAAATAAGAAAACTGGTCTCTCTCATCAGCAATAGTGTGGCAATTCTAAAATTTCAACATGCGGCCTACACAGCTAGCTCATGTGGAGAAGAGATATGAGACTGATTGCGAATAAATGTACACTTAGTTTAGTGCATCATGGATCTACAAAGTGAAACATATGTACCAAAAATATTAGTTTATTCATATCTAAGCCTTTTTCAGCACTGCATTCAACAGAACAATGATAGTGACAAGAATTGAGACTATTTAATACCTCAAACAATGGGAAAATACTTCTTGAGATCAGTTGTAAGTGGTTTTATATCATGCATGAAACAATAAACTTAAGCAGTTTTAAATACTGTTGGATAATTCATACACTGTACCAGAAAACTCACACAATAAAATTTATTAAATATGTACACAATCATTTTTTTCTAATTTTTTTGCATTCAAAGCAGTTTGACGGCAAAAGACGCAAATAATGCTTTAATAAATTTGGTCTTACAAAGCCTACTAATGTTTTCTTTTGTGCTGTAACCATATAAAATGCATGTATTTTTAATGGTAAATGACTAAAGAACTCAATCAGACTAAAAAAATGGAAATATATTGTTTTCAATGAGTGGTTAAGCCTAAACATGATTTTAACATATCACAAAATGTGCCTTTTTAAGAGTTCTACAGGTGTGTGGTATTATATTTCTTTTATTCACAGTCAATGTATAGGTCTGTTTGCAAGCAAATAGTTTTTACATGGATTTTAAGAATTATCAAATATCAAGACAGATAACTCTGTATCCCAATACAAACAATGACATTCAATTGATTAGTTTTAAAATGATTATGTTCACCAAACAATGATTTTATATCATAAAATATATAGAAAGAGCAATTACAAAGAGAGAAAAAAGTAAAATAAGCCTCAGCATAGTACAAGAACAAGCTGATTATACTGTATATTACCTGTTATAATGATTTATTTCATATGATATGGACATTTTCTTATTTATTTACTTTTTAACTATGAATATATTAATTCTTCTTTTTTTATAGGTCTACTACATAGTTGATACTGTAGCAGTGTAGGACAGGCTATAGAAATAAGAAAACTGGTCTCTCTCATCAGCAATAGTGTGGCAATTCTAAAATTTCAACATGCGGCCTACACAGCTAGCTCATGTGGAGAAGAGATATGAGACTGATTGCGAATAAATGTACACTTAGTTTAGTGCATCATGGATCTACAAAGTGAAACATATGTACCAAAAATATTAGTTTATTCATATCTAAGCCTTTTTCAGCACTGCATTCAACAGAACAATGATAGTGACAAGAATTGAGACTATTTAATACCTCAAACAATGGGAAAATACTTCTTGAGATCAGTTGTAAGTGGTTTTATATCATGCATGAAACAATAAACTTAAGCAGTTTTAAATACTGTTGGATAATTCATACACTGTACCAGAAAACTCACACAATAAAATTTATTAAATATGTACACAATCATTTTTTTCTAATTTTTTTGCATTCAAAGCAGTTTGACGGCAAAAGACGCAAATAATGCTTTAATAAATTTGGTCTTACAAAGCCTACTAATGTTTTCTTTTGTGCTGTAACCATATAAAATGCATGTATTTTTAATGGTAAATGACTAAAGAACTCAATCAGACTAAAAAAATGGAAATATATTGTTTTCAATGAGTGGTTAAAGGTGGCAGGTACCAGTTTTGGTGTACCAGAACATGTGTCCCACACAGAAATTTTGTTATAGTTAAGTATTGAGGTATATAATTGCATCATGTGGACTGAAAAAATAAATGAATGTAAATTCTAGGCTATTGCACTACACAAGTAAGTAGTTGCATACACAGGTTGGGGATTTCCTTCACATATAGGTCCAATCAGATGTCAAAATTGTGGTCTCCTCACTTGACGGCATCCAATCAAAGTGGGGGAAAAATTCAGTTTTATGTAAACAAAAATATCTTGAGATTTTGATGGTAAGGATAGGTTCGGACAAGGCTCTAATTCACTGAATATCCTTTCTCTCTTGAATTTTGGCTAAAATTCTTGTCGGCTTTTAGCAGGATTTTGCAGGTGAGGATTAGATTGGTATCAGAGCATCACATTTTTTGCTCTATTTGCAATGCATTTATAAATTTTAGAATCTCCATGCTGGACAGACACCCAAATTTAAAGGTTTTCTATATATTTACATAAGCACGCACACATCTTAGTTCCTTGAAACCATACATTTTATTTGTATATAAGCTTGAATGAATTTTCAAGAAAATAAAATCATAAATCCATGAAATTCTAAAGATTTATTGTAAAATAACTGGTTTCTGCCACCTAAAGTGTTGATGAAATAAGATTATGAAAAGAAAAATAGCTTGCGATATATATACTACCTACATCTTTCACATAATCAAAGACAAATCAAGAAGCATTTGAATATTAATTGAGGGAGCGAAATTACCAAATTGCAACAAACATATATAAACGTGTAATTGGGGAAAAGAGACAGAAACAAGAAACGAAATATTTAAAATTTCACTAGCAAAGATAGGAGACGTCTTCTGGCAGAGAGAGCATTGCTTAATTTTAAGAAATAGAAGAAACTGATTGTTGAAGGCCTATAGTAAATTGAGTTGTTAATTTCTGTGTCATTTTGATCTCTTGTGGAGAGTTGTCTCATTGGCAATCATACCACATCTTCTTTTTATATATTTAAATCATTTTACAAGACATAAAATTGTCATTTTGTGCTATTGTTGCAGACAATTCTTCGCAAAAATTAATAATTGTTCATGTATCTAAAATTTTGTTTTAATTCAATGGAATTTTGCATTTGCACCGGCTTTAAAAAATAAGACCATATGAAGAAGCAACTTCGAACATCTCTTTACTTTAAGCGGCATTTTCACATGAGTAGAATATAAGGTCAACGTTTGAAACTTTCCGTGGAACAACGTCAAAATCGTCGTTTTATTAGAAACGTCGTGTAACGCTGAGTGGCACCAATACCGTGCGTAACGTCATAGCTATCGATAAATATGAAACATGTTTGATTTTAATTCAGTTTGTGTCCGTATAGGTTAAAAGGAAGTAAATACGGACTACGGGCGCCACCTAGATTTCACTGACATCCAACATACTAGCCAGAAGGAAATTATTTTTTCTGCTGCCCTGTTAATTAGAAAAGAAAATTGAAACAGTAGGAAATGAACGTCAGCCACTCGTGTAAATATATCAAGAATTTTTTCGGACAATTCTATGTGATTGCGTAAACCCCTGAGGGTTTATTGCGTAAACCCCTGAGGGTTTATTGCGTAAACCCCTGAGGGTTTACGCAGTATATATTGGACGATATCTGTAGTCTTTCGGAACACCGGATGTTATTCGGAACACTTCTGTTCTTTCTATGACCACCATTCAAATACATGCGCAATAGCTAACTAATCTGTTGAATAAGCATTAGCATCTTAAGTTGCTATAGAGATATTTTACGTACATGAACTAACCCGAATAATTCAGTCGTTATATTCCGCTGATCTACGAAGGCTCGTGAGGGAGAAAATCGGACACGGAAAGGGGCTTGAATTATTCGAGTTACGTATGATCTGAAATTTATCATGATATAATATTTCCTTGCACACGATTACAAGCTGCTAATATTAACCTACATGCGTGTATTTTAATTAGAGTCAAACGTTGAAACCAGCTGTGTTTAGATAAGATTTCATGTAAACAATGCGATTTATATTCTGAACGAGAATAATTAAAAATACAATCTAAAAAAAAAGTATTAGTAGCATTTTATTTTAGATGTTAAGTTTAGGGAAGATGTACATGATGTAAAAAGCAAGCTATTTATTTTTTTATACTGAAATTAAAGGGAAGTCTTTCTTGCATATGATTAAATTACAGTTATTTTTTGTGATTATTTATTGCAACTTTAATAAAAAAAAATGGTTATTAAAAATGTAATTAAATAGATATTGAATATGAAAAAATAAAATAAAACGGAAACCTACAACTAAAATATATTAAAAAAAATACACTTGATTATGCAAATTTTCGTTTTTCGTTTGTTAATACATTACATGCAAACATTAATTTGCTTCTAACTTCAACCTGTTTAAGATTAATTTTTTCTACGTTTATAAAAGTATGTTTTTCAACAACATCAGCATAAATTATTGAAAGTTCAAATAGGGTCAGAAAAGAATTATTAAACGCTGTTTCTACTTCTGTAGCAGTTAGAAAATAACAACAAACGCCTCAAAACGTTTTCAAAACTTTAGTTAGAAACAATTGCACCCTAAAAGTGCCGCTTTAATCATAAATCTTTAAAATTAATCATGCATGCAATTTCGGTAGACTTAATAGGGTCAGCGATAAGATATCAAATGTCTATTTTCAGATACCGAGTGATGACAGATGCAGATCGATGCATTACGTTTGCGCGCATTACCATTACATTTGCGCGCAAAAATCATTACGTTTGCGCGCAGCTTTTGATTACAATTGCGTGCATTTTTTTGACAGGTAAACCCAGGTAAAATACAGATGATAATACTTATTTAATTATAATTTGTTCAATTATTAACAAGTATAAATTCTAATTCCGTTAGTGTTAGTCCCCAGCTCACCAACGATGAGGTTGGAGTTGGATTTCGAGAAAGATAAGTCCGTTTTATTATGCACAAGCACTTAATCCTAGAAATATATAAAGATAAAAATTATAAAATGCTAAAACATACCTAGTCTTTAAGGTTAAAGTATTGATAAAATAAGTGTAAATATATAATTGAACCTTACTTTAATTGTTGAGTGTTAATATTTTGTACTTAATAGTGCACTTTATAATAATACCAAGGACACAAGTGTTTAAGATTATTAGAATACAAGTTTATTGCTTAATTATGATTAATTTGTCAGAGAAAAGGATTTCTTAACCGGTTAAAAAATCAATATCTTAGCCAATTTCTTACTTAAACACTTTTCCAATTAATTTCAAATTTCAAAATCAAAGTTTGTTCAAGTAATATCTTTGCATATAAATTGATACATTGTATGTGTCTGAAAGTTTCAAAAGATTCTTAATTTTGAAAGGCTATATGAATCTTTATTATTTTGTTATACCAGAGCTTTTGTATTATCTTAAATAAACTTGCCATGTTTGTTTAAAATAAATTTATTGGTATTAAATTGCTTTGTTTTTTGCATTTACTTTTTCTTTCACTTAAAATATATAGGAAGATGTGGTTTGAGTGCCAATGAGACAACTCTCCATTCTAATGACAATTTAAAAAAATAAACCATTATAGATCAATGTACGTCCTTGAAGGGTTCAACACGGACATAGCCTTGGCTCACACTGAACAAACATAGAAACACCAAGACACTTGACATTGAATGACATATATAATTGGAGATTACTTTCTCTAGTTTCAACTGGTTTGAGTGAAACAAAAATCAATATTGGAAATCAATTAATTTTTCATTCAAAACAGATTCGCTTTAAAATTCAGAAGATGTGGTATGAATGTCATTGACACAACTCCCTTTCAAGACACAATGTGGTACAATTAGGCAAAATGTAAATTTACAGGTTACATTGTTTTCTTTCAATACAAACCATCTCAGTGATCAGTAGGTTATACAGTGCACCCAAATGACTAGACTAGTATTAGAGAAGAAGGATAGGTCAATATAAGAAACCTACAAGGCTACTTCAGTTTAGTTTAAATATTTATATTATTCTAATGAATTAATCAAATGTCAGAGAGAAAATGTGTTTTTAAAGTGGTAGAAATACCAAAGAGAACTCTCCAGTAAGATACAGTGTAGTTAAAGTAAAGAATAACAGTTTATAATACAGCCTTCAATATTTGGCTCACTTTGAACTGCATCCTACTAAGGGTACCAAAAACACTGTTATAACAATTCAAACAACATGCTTCTGACTAAAACATGTGCTTATGAATATACCTGTTTTAAAAAATCTTACATACATACCATAAAACATTAATGTAACTATACCATGTAAAAGACACTTTTTAAAAGTTAATGAAAGAACATGTTCAAATATAAAAGGAACACCTTACAATTTTCATAATTGTGAATTTTCCTTGTACAAATAACTATGAACATACACTACACACAGTGTAGATACTATTCTGTACGCTATCCGGAAGTCGCGATTTTCGAAGCGATGATTTCCAACTGGCTAACAGGACGGTTTTGCCTACGGTAACTTTTCTCATCATTTGTTTACTCCTATATCTACAAAGTGCTTTGAACATCTTCAAGGTATATATAGCATCATAAATATGAGTAACTGTAACAAAAACATGCAATAGAATATAAAATATACGTGTGCATCACATCAACTTGGTAGAAAAAAGTGAAATCGATGGACAATTTTGCTCTCGTAGTACAAAGCAAATAATCTTTTATTGCAAATATTTGCATCAGTTTACAGTTAAATATATACTGTTTCAATATTCTTTTCGTATTTAAGTAGAATTCGTATTTCCCATAAAAAATATGTTTTCCTTGAGGATCCCAAAATAAATTACTGTACGATCAGTCTAGAACTGACTGTATTCTAGAAGCGATTTCAGATTCTTTGACTGTATGACCAGTCGTGATTTTGAAGAAAAAACAACAGCAATTTGAAGGTATATATTTAGCTATTACATAATAATAATAATAATAATAATAATAAATTCTTTATTTAAAGAGGGTAACTCAAGTAGAAATTTCATTTTTAAAGATTATTTACACCGTCCGCCGTTGACCATGATGATAACATAAATCAAGCTTGTCTCTTTTAAAATAACAAAAAATGGATAAAGACAGCTTTGCGTAGGGGAATAATTCATGTGATATAATTTTGATAAGTTTACAGAAATAGAAGGTCCATAATGCATTAATCGAGTAAAAATGGAGCAATTTCAGAAAACTTTAATGATTGGTTTAGGAGGTGTTGGAAATACCTGATGGATGCCGCCATATAATGCAATGTTCAAGTCCGTATCTTATATAAAGTAACCCCATAAAAGATTTTTACTAAAAATCGAAATAGACGGTGCATAATACAGTCATTATCATTTATGATAAGGAAACCGAATTAAATTAATTGATAGTTATATCAGTGACGGATTCAAAAAAAGGGATCCGGCAGTTTGAAACCCTTTTTTAACCAATGTATTTGTATGGGAACAATCATTTGGAATCCCCTTTTCTCCTGGATTGGACCCCCTCTCCATTTTAAATGGCCGGAACCCCCAATGTATATTAAGTGGTTTATGAGGAGATGCGCTTAAAAAACCGGCGAAACATATTGTACCGGTCCAACGGACGAACGGAAAGACGGAATTCTTTATCACTATAACCCCCCGCTTGACAAAGTGGTGTACAATTGAGTGTCAAAGAGACATCTCTACATCTTAAACAAAGTGAAGGAACTGTGATCAATTATAGGCTACAGTCCGGCCTCGAATGTGTGCAAATACCTGCAGTTTTATATTACAACTAAATCTGTGTGTTTGTACAATTTTAAGAATAACGGAGGACATTTCTGAAACTTATATACTAGTATACATCAAACCTTCCTCTTATTTTAGCAACATTGAAACATCCTTATACTTAATGTAGTAAGTCGAGTACACCCTATCAAGCTAAAACATGTTTCATAAGTTTTCAGGATGTGAATGTATTGAAATATATTTGTGTTATTTAGAAAAATGCCACCTTCTTATGTATCGTAAATAACTTTGAAATCACCACTAGAATACAGTGACATTAAGACTAGCTGATCATACAGTTTTAAAATATACAAGCGAGACTGATCGTACAGTGAGAAATTCAAACAAGTGTAATTTTCTTATTTCTGGCTTCAAAGATCTGGTTAACACTTTTACCACCACTTGAAATATACTTCATCTGATAATTAAGTCAGGTTTTTATACGTTTATTTGTACACTAAGAGGGTAAAAAGATTGTTTTTAGGCTCGCCGACTGATTTTTCTTAGTGATGCACTTGAAAATCTCTTTATTAAGGCAAAGATACGAATAATGAATGTGCGGAATTTACTCTGAGGGAATTTAATTCTAAACCATTTGAGAATATCGATGTCGGCTGAATTAATCATTAAGCAATGTACAGATGATAAACTTACCGTTTAATTCAGTATACCCATCAAATTTCAAATGTGATCAAAAAATTTCTCGCTTCGAAAATCGCGACTTCCGGATAGCGTACAGAATAGTATCTACACTGTGCTACAGCTCAGGTTGATTCTGCTTTGTCTACCGGCCCACCAAAGGAGTGGGCACCGGGTGGGCAAAAATTCTACCTTGTCCACTCTGCCCACCCATAGGAGTGGGCATGTAGTTCCTTTTGTTTAATCTAAAAAAAACATGCAAGTACAATCACTTGAAAAAAGCAGATAAGCATTTGTAATCAATATTTTTACAAAAAAAGAGATTATAGCTAGAGTAGGCACGGGTGGGCAGGTGGAAAAAGCAAAATCAAACACAGGCTGTATTTAATACCAAACATGCATTTTGGGTTTACGATTGCATTTCTTTTTTTTTAAAGAAAGCAACTTGTTAAGACAGTTATCGGCGTAAGATTAAGGGTGCATTTATTGCAAATAAAACTGGTTTTGGTTTTAGTTTAAGGTTTTGAACTGGTTTCCAAAACTAGTTTAGGTTTTATCGAACTAGTTTGAAAAATAAACCCAGTTCAGGCACATTTAAACAAATGGGTGGTTTCCTTGAACAATGTTGAAACCATAACAAAAATGGCTGAAGTATATCTTTTACTACAGGACTTGATAACACAAACAGAAGATGACAGCATTGATAGGCTTTATCAGATTCACAAGAGTGTCGCCTCTGTTTACAAGTGCATCTGATAACAAAGAGAGAATGTTCCCAGGTAATACCCATCTAATTGGAGATGCTGCATATGCTTTGAGTCAGTGGGTAATGACGCCTTTCAAAGACTTTGGCAACCTTTCGGCTGAACAAAAACGTTATAACTACATCCATAGTTTAGTCGGATGTGTATCGAAAGAGCCTTTGGTGCATTGAAAGGTCGATTCAGGCGTTTAAGATACATTGACATGGAAGATATGCCTTAAGTGTTAAAATTTGTGCTCAGCTGTTGCACATTACATGAAGTTTGTTTAGCCAATTTTGATGAATACATTGAAGAAGGACTAAATGCCAATGAAGAGATCAATGATTTCCAAGATTTTTTAAGGAGAAGACCTTCCACACAACATAAACGTCAGTCAATTGTTGATATGCTGGGATAAAAAGATATTGCTCATATTTATCTCCCTTAACCATGTTAACAGAAAATGTGTAATCTGTTTTTTAACTGTAAACTTTAGCCAAATTTATATTTCCAAATCTTAATTAGTGTATTGTTTTATTTTGTATCGCCTGCTTTTCACACATGAATGACTGTGTTCATTTTCATGTTTTGGTCCATAACATGTCACTGTGTATTATCAATGTTATCTAGGTACTGTTATTTGACTGTTGCCCTGTTTATATGCTGAGTTAGAAAGGCAATACTTTATAAAAATAAGAAGATGTGGTATGATTGTCAATGAAACAACTATCCACCGAGTTCAAATAAAGTGGATGTAAGTAATTTAAGGCAACCGTTCGGCCTTGAACAAGAGATAAACACATACCATTTAATGGGCTATAAAAGACCCAGACATGAAAAATATAAAAAAATCAATTGAGAAAACTAACAGCTTAACAAAGCAAAATACTAAAAAGAAATGATCGACATGAACAAACAACAACCATTGATCTACAGGCTTCTGACTTGGGACAGGCACATAAAGAATGGACCAGGAGCCTCTGGCCTTTGTTAGTCTAGTATGATTTTTAATTTTAGTTTCTTGTATATAATTTGGAGTTTAGTATGACGTCCATTACCACTGAACTAGTATGTATATTTGTTTAGGGGCCAGCTGAAGGACGCCTCCGGGTCCGGGAGTTTCTCACTGCATTGAAGACCTATTGGCGACCTTCTGCTGTTGTCTGTTCTATGGTCGGTTTGTTGTCTCTTTGACACATTCCCCATTTCCATTCTCAATTTTATATCAGTGCTACTAGCAGGACTAGCTATACACTGTGCAGTAATATAAACTCAATGATTATTTTCAGGCCAAATTTTAGGGATCATGGAGTTCCACATGTTCTAGGCCCCTGCTTTTTTTTTGTTCCTTGGATGGAAAAAAATTATATACAAAGTTGATAATTTTTTTCAATATGTGTTCAACAATGAAACAGTTTCATATAATGAAATTTGTATTTTTAACAATAGAATAAAGTGGAATGCAATACTAATATGTCACTCTGACAATGCTGCAACTCAGAAAAACATAATAAAGTTAAAAAGAAAAAAAACTTAAATCTATCCAATTATTGTAGTATGTCTATTTGTTCATATGTTCAATAATCTGTGACATAAGCTGAATTTTTTGGTCTTCTTAGTCCATTTTTGCCTTATGCTGTTCCTTTATTTCAGATAGCAACCCTCTCTGTTCTTCTTTAAACTCCTTGTTCATGGTTTCCAAAAACATCAAAACTTCATTACTTTTTTTTACTTTCTTTCCCTGATTATTTGCTTGATCTGGATCACTTGCCTTCTTCTTTCTTTTACCCTCTTCTGTCAAACTACTTTCATTTAAAGACTCTACATCACTATCCTCACATGTCACAGATTCTGCTGATGGTATTGATTAGCTCATTGTGAAGATAGGTTTGACATTTGCCTTGTACATGTTGTACCCATAAGCTTCCTCCATTTCACAAAAATAGGGGCTCTATTTTACATCATTCCCACTTTTTTGGTTGTGATCAACAGTGTCACGAAATATTTTTGTTAAGTTTTTCCACTTTTGTTCACATTGCTGGAAAGTAAGGGAGCTACCATTTGATTTTTATGGGGGGGGGGGGGGGGGGGGGGGGGGGGCTAGGATGAAATTTGAAAAAAATAGGCAGGACAGGAGTTTTGAGTAAAAAAAAAGGCAGGATGAGACACTTTGCAAAAAAAAAAGGTAGGATGACAATTTAGGTAAAAAAAGTCAGGATAAACTAATAAAAAAAAGGCAGGACCGAATAGAGTGAAAAATAAAAAGGCAGGACAGAGATTACAACTAAAAAAAAAATGCAGGACAAAAGTTTTCATCCTAGCCCCCCCATAAAAATCAAATGGTAGCTCCCTAAATGTACTGAGCTGCTTCGTCATGTTCGTCTGCACTTCTTCCGCCATATTCTTTTTCGAAACCAAACTACTAAACCGCCCCGAGAGCGGTTTGATAAGTTTCAGAAACTGGTTTTCGTTTTGTCTCAATAAACAATCAAACCAGTTTCAATTTTAAACCAGGTTCTAAACTGGTTTGTCAAAACAAATGAAAAGTTTCGAAAACTGTTGCAAAACTTAAACCAGTTTGCTAGCAATAAATGCACCCTAAGCAAAGGGTACTATGCTTCATTTATACTACTTGGACAATTCCGGAGTCATATAGTACCTTTAAAAAATGTTTTTTTTCGATCAAAAACGCTGCGGCACCATATGTGTTTCTTGGACTTATTCACACCCAAAGGTGTTGAACTTTAATAATTTGGCAATTTTGGCAATTTTGTGTACGTAATTGTTTTAATAAAAACGCAGGACCGAAAAAGGCTACCATTGTCGCCTACGTAAATAATCACCCATATTGTGTGTTTAAAATATTCAAAGGATTTTATGTGTTTTAAAATGTACAGATAACTGTGTTATAAACTAATTCTCGGTATCATCCGAGTGCTCCTAGACTGGAGGGATTTACATAAGAAGAAGAAGAAGAAGAAGAAGATGGCGTCGTCAAAGGACCTCAGGTCAGCGGCAGGGAAAAGACATGTCGGTCTTACTGAATGTAAAGACTTAAACGAACTGGACTATGTAAGTTTTTACTTGGACATTTTGTATATGAATGTAAACATTTCGTATTTTTCTTCAAATCTCAACAGTATAATCACGGGTATAATCATAATTTTATGCTCATACGATGCAGTCCGACCACATAAGACTTTGCAGCTTATTAAGGTTTATGTACCCTTCTGTAGCCATTTTTGTATTTTTGCATTTGATAGAAAAAGAGGACTTTGTGGTAAATAAATCGAGATTTTTATAGAAAATCCACAGCCTTTAATACAGAGATTTTTGTTATAAAATTTGAAACATAAATTACTCACTTAATTTTCTATGATGTGCTAGTGTTTATTTTTTACAAAAAGTTCTAAGTAACCTGTAAATTCCAAAACACCTGTGCTGAGTCACTAAAGTCGAGCGCTCCTTAAAAGGTGTACTTGATTTTGGCCATATTTATACTTGTCTTAACCAATAACTACATTTATAAACTTGTTTTAAGGTAATCAATGCTAGCACTGCATGCAATAATCCTATATCTATCAGTCATCAAATTGCCAAATATGAGAATACAAGGATAAAGGCTGTGGATTTTCTATAAAAATTTTGATTTATTTGCCACAAAGTCCTCTTTTTCTATTAAATGCAATGGAACAGTAAAATATAATGCTTTGCATCAAGTTTCCCCTTGGAATATGTACAAAATGGCCTATCTCTATTATTCATTATATCTGTAGTTTTGATACAATTGAAGTTTGAAAAGTTCGTACAAAAATGGCTACAGAAGGGTACATAAACCTTAACATAGAACTCAATGCATCTAATTTGATATTTAACATTTTGATATATGAATCGATTGACTGACAAATCTATATTGTGTGTGTTTATCTCATTTCCCATAAAATGTCTCCGATTAATTTTAAAATCAACAAAGTGGGTCGTGAAAGATATTCAGTCATTTCGTACCATAACCATACACCTAATCGCTATTTATTCCATTCCGGATAAGTTCTAAAATTACACAACTTTTTCATCCAGTTGAAGCTATCTGGGACCCTGTTTAAACAATTCACCATGCATGATACTTTTTAATGAGACCTGTTTAAACTACCGTAAATACTTCAAACAAAATATTTTTTTACTTCAATTTTAATTTCGAAAAAAGTGGATCATACTACATTTGTATATCAAAGTTTCTTGATGATCACTTTCTAAAGTTTTTTCTCCCTCAGCTCACTACTGATGACCTCCATTTTTCGGCCGGTGACCCAAAACAGGAAGTTGTATAAATGACTGTTTTTCCCGGAATGGACTAAATAGCGATAAGGTGTTTTTGTACCATTGCCATTTTATACCCAAAATTACCATTTCGTACCATGCATTTGCCATTTCGTACCATGAACATAAACCATTTCGTACCATAAAAGGACCATTTCGTACCACATGGAAAAATGCTTTACCATTTCGTACCATATGGAAAAAATGCTTTTCCATATCGTACCATATTATGGAAATAATTCTTTACCATATCATTATGCTTTACCATTTCTTACCATGTTGGAAAAATGTTTTTTTTTGTACCATATGACTTGTTCATGAGAAATATATTAGAAATTACATGGGAATCTTGTTTTTATGTTAATATTGGTTTTTATATTTACTAAATAATTTCGTTTAAATAAATGTTTTATATATATACTATTTATTTTAGATATCAATTCCCATATTTATATGAATTCATAAAAAATTAATCATCTGTTATTTTTTTTTTTTACGAATATGATAGGAATAATTAAGAATTAGATGGTAACTTCAAATGGTGCAATTAAGCTATGTGTTTGGACAGTGTTTATCGCTAATTATTTATTTTTACTCCAAAATTTTGTTGTTAATTTAACATCAAAAGAATAATCATCAGCATATGCTTTTATAGTCATTAAACGTTGTTTTACCAGGAAATGCAGAGAAAGGGGCACAAGCTAACATTCAGTGTTCTCCAAAGGATTGTTGGATAGCACCATGGTAGCGCGTGACAAGTTGGATAAACGTGTTGACTTTTGTGACACGTCGTGTCGTTATTTTATGGTGTTTTTTTCATAATATGGTTATACCCATATTAAAGGTTTGTTTTTGCATCCTTTTTATTGTTTTCTTCTTAACCCTGTTCTAAGTTTGACATTTTCTGATTTAATAATTGAAAAGCAACAAAGATTTTATATTATTTATTCAAGTTGAAGAATAATAAAACAAGATTTAATACATAACATATGACAAGCCCTCAGGAAAGTTACTGTTGTTTTCAAATTTCCAAGTGCTCACTGATTAAAGGCTAATTATTCTTTACTTTCTATATAAAACATTTAGGCATAATAACTAAAGTTAAATTAAGGCAATTTACAGCAAATAAATAACCAGTAAATAAAATTATTTCATTTCACAAGAAGTTCTATTCTTATTTAATTTCAATAAAAAAAATACTGGAAAGGTTTATATTAAAACTAAGAAAGGAAGGAAAGGATACCTTTTTAGCTCACCTGGCCTAAAAGGCCATGTGAGCTTTTCTCATCACTTGGCGTCCGTCGTCGTCGTCGTCGTCGTCGACGTCGTCGTCGTCGTCGTCGTCGTCTGTCGTCGTTAACAATTTTTCAAACATCTTCTCCTCTGAAACTACTGAATGGATTTGAATGAAACTTAACATGATTGTTCCTTAGTATATCCTGCACAAAATGTGCGCTTCGATTTTTGATCCGTCAAAAAACATGGCCGCCGTTACTTAAAATAGAACATAGGGGTCAAATGCAGTTTTTGGCTTATATCTCAAAAACGAAAGCATTTAGAGCAAATCTGACATGGGGTAAAAATGTTCATTAGGTCAAGATCTATCAGCCCTGAAATTTTCAGATGAATCAAACAAACCATTGTTGGGTTGCTGCCACTTAATTGGTAATTTTAAGGAAATTTTGCAGTTTTTGGTCATTATCTTGAATATTATTATAGATAAAGATAAACTGTAAACAGCAAAAAAGATCAGCAAAGTAAGATCTACAAATAAGTTAATATGACCAAAATTGTCAATTGACCCCTTAAGGGGTTATTGTCCTTTAATGACAATTTTTCACAATTTGTTCATCATATTTGCTAACTTTAAAAAATCTTCTCCTCTGAAACTACTGAATGGATTTGGTTAAAACTTAGCATGATTGTTCCTTAGATTATCCTGCACAAAGTGTGTGCTTTGATTTTTGATCCGTCAAAAAACATGGCCGCCCTTACTTAAAATAGAACATAGGGGTCAAATGCAGTTTTTGGCTTATATCTCAAAAACGAAAGCATTTAGAGCAAATCTGACAGGAGTAAAAATGTTCATTAGGTCAAGATCTATCAGCCCTGAAATTTTCAGATGAATCAAACAAACCATTGTTGGGTTGCTGCCACTTAATTGGTAATTTTAAGGAAATTTTGCAGTTTTTGGTCATTATCTTGAATATTATTATAGATAAAGCTAAACTGTAAACAGCAAAAAAGATCAGCAAAGTAAGATCTACAAATAAGTTAATATGACCAAAATTGTCAATTGACCCCTTAAGGGGTTATTGTCCTTTAATGACAATTTTTCACAATTTGTTCATCATATTTGCTAACTTTAAAAAATCTTCTCCTCTGAAACTACTGAATGGATTTGGTTAAAACTTAGCATGGTTGTTCCTTAGATTATCCTGCACAAAGTGTGTGCTTTGATTTTTGATCCGTCAAAAAACATGGCCGCTGTTACTTAAAATAGAACATAGGGGTCAAATGCAGTTTTTGGCTTATATCTCAAAAACGAAAGCATTAAGAGCAAATCTGACATGGAGTAAAAATGTTCATTAGGTCAATATCTATCAGCCCTGAAATTTTCAGATGAATCAAACATCCAATTGTTGGGTTGCTGCCACTTAATTGGTAATTTTAAGGAAATTTTGCAGTTTTTGGTCATTATCTTGAATATTATTATAGATAAAGATAAACTGTAAACAGCAAATATGATCAGCAAAGTAAGATCTACAAATAAGTCAATTTGACCAAAATTGTCAATTGACCTCTGTAGGAGTTATTGCCCTTTAAAGACTTTTTTCACAATTTGTTCATCATGTTGACTTACTTTAAAAAATCTTCTCTTATGAAACTGCTGTATCAATTTCAGCCAAACTTAGGCTAAATGAGTTTCAGAGTTTCAGAGTATCTAGTATAAATTTTATATTTCATTTCCTTGTATGTCAAGAAACATAGCTCCTATGGCTAAAATAGAACATAGGAGAAAATGATTTTTTTTTGCTTTTGAAGAAAATAGGACGATTCAAAGAACATTTAAATAAATTGAAAAGCCAAAATAATCATTGATGAGAGATTAAACCAAAAAAATTCAGGTGAGCGATTCAGGCTCTTGAGAGCCTCTTGTTTATCTTGTGTAAGTCGAATTATTCATTTCTTCAAAATAATTCACAAGACTCCTTTTAGAATGACACTTTATTCTAAAACAATTATAACAAAATATTATCTATATTTTATAGCAATACACTGACTGAAATACGATTAGAATTATCTTTAAAAAGGGCACGAACGTGACTGGGAGCGAACACGGCTGGGCGCGAACGAACCCGGATTCACCTGTGGTAAGGAAAATGACTGAAATACGATTAGAATTATCTTTAAAAAGGGCACGAACGTGTAGGGTGCGAACGTGAGTGGGAGCGAACGCGGCTGGGCGCGATCGAACCCGGATTCACCTGTGGTAAGGAAAAAAAATGTTTAGCCAAATCCACAATAGTTTCATATTTTCTTAAACAAAAACTTAATACAACCTTTGTATATCTAGGTGCTGCCAGGCTTTAAAACTTTTTAAATTATACAGTTTTGTCTGTACTCAGATGTAATTTTGTGGTGTAAACACAGTCATTTTTGACAAAGTGTAAAGATGAACCTTAACTTTTTTTCTCTTTTAATATCTTTATATTATTTTTTTTTCTTTTTAGCAAGTTTTAATAATAATAGATGGAAAATGTTGGCATTCTGATACTTTAGTGGCCCAAACTTTTAATTTCATAAAGAGCTCTACTAAACTATTCTTAACCCGTTACCCTAACCTAAAACATAGCCATACATGCTCCTTAACTCTAGTATAGGGACCCTTATTTGGCTTAAAGTAAAAGAAGGCTGAAATGTTTCTGTAACTTGTAAGCATGTCTGTATGGTACATTGTATACATGCTATCACAAAGTGGTTGGGCCAAGTAACAATTGTAACTACTTGGCCATTCTCGCTACACAGTACAATATAAGTTATTTCTTCGTGCAACCAGAAAGGCTGAGTTGTTCCAATTGGGCCAAGTAAGTTTTACAAGCCATTAGTAATTTTAGAATTTTGTAAAGCCTGTAGATATTGGGTAGTCCAAATAATTATCACGTTCACAACCATGTAATATGGACGTTGGGAAACTTAATTAGTCATTTTTCAGCAAACCTACGAAAAAAGGTAACAAGTCAGTGGCGGTTCCAGAAGTTTTCATAAGGGGGGGGGGGGCGCTCGCTCCAGTCATGCTTCAGTGATTCCCTATATAATCAACCAAGTTTTTCCCTTGAAAGGGGCAAGGGGCAAGTTTTGTGTAATTAATCAACCCAGATTCCTGAAACTTTTCATTTGTTGAAGTTGTGCAAAAGCTATTATGGAGTGGAATTATTTCTTTATTGTTTCCAGACTTGGAAACTATGTAAATTTTATTGTAATTATCTCCTCATACAGTTCAATTAAGATTCTAATACAAACATTACTATAACATACCGGCCATTTGAGACTTTGACCCATTTTTTGCTCACCTTTCTTTAAAGGAAATGTGAGCTATTGCCATCACTTGGCGTCCGTCGTCGTCATCGGTCTGTCTGGTGTAAAATATTTCAAAGATCTTCTCCTCTGAAACGTAACATGTAGAACCAATTCCAACCAAACTTAAGCTGAATGATCCTTGGGGTTTCTTGAATAATGTTTTGTGTTTTATTTTCTGTTATTTTCTTGAATTTTATAATAGATAAAGATAAACCGTAAGCAGCAAAAATGATCAGCAAAGTAAGATCTACAAAATGTTAATGTGACCAAATTTGTCAATTGACCCCATAAGGAGTTATTGTCCTTTAATGACAATTTTACACATTTTGTTCATCATATTAGCTAACTTTTAGTCTTATAAAAAACCTTCTCCTCTGAAACTAGTGTACCAAATTCAACCAAACATAAACTGAATTATCATTAGCATGATTAGGATGTCTTAAATAAACTAAAATAAGCTAAAAATGTTTATAGGTTATGGAATTCCTTTTCGCAATATTTGATGTTAAAATAATGGCTGGAAAGGCTTTCTCTGACTTTTACCTTATTTTTAGCATTAGTATTATTTGGGTCTGAAATCATAAGAAAGGAAATCTACAATCTGCTTAAATTTTGTTAATGACCTTTTATAAGCTATTTGAAGATTTCTATGAAAAGAAAAGTGGGTGTTATGGGGCAAAATATTTAACCCTGTATCTTAGGGAAAAACCCAAGGAGTCCAAACATTTGACAAAAATTTCCAAAACCTCACCTAAGTACATCCTTAATTGAAACGTGAATATCTGTTTATTGAACATTTTTGGAGTTATCCGTTTGGAAAAATTGACCCTCAAAATATGAATAAAATTAGTTTTAAAATGCTAAACATCTTTTGCAGTCATGTTAGCTGCTCTGCATAATTTGGATCACTTCACAGACTTTGTATTGGGATACCCAGTGTATTTTCCTCCTGTTTTGCAGTTACATTGTATCTGCAAGATATTTTAAAAAGTTCTAAGGTATACATCATATAAATACTAATACATATTTTATTATCAGACATATTTTGCTTTCAGGCATGGAAGGCAAATTACAATCAAAGAGCCTTGCTGCTCAGGATATTATGCCTGAGCCATTCAAAAGACAAAAAATGTTCAATGTCACAATCCAGTACAATTGAAAGTGTAAAATTTTTTTCCAAAGAAAAGGAACAGTCTGAGGCTTCATATCTAATGTATGATTGTTATAATTCCTTCCATCAACTATCCTTGGATAATTTTTATAAATATATAGACAGTTTTTTAAAATCGTTTGAGAATTCTGAAATAAGTGAGGATTATTGGAAGGAGATTGTTAACTGCTTGGAACTCTTTGACTATAAGTATGAAAAAATTGAGGGAGTAGAATTCTGGTCATCTGAAAAAAGTCCAAAGACTGATGAGGACTTGGTAGAAGCATTTGGAAAGATGTCTTTAGGTAACACATATTATAATTTAGTTTTGTTTTCAAGATGGTTGGGGTTCTTAGGTCGGATGTCAACAATTGGTTTCCAGACAATAATTGAAAAAATATACATCCGATTCACATTATTCGAACAATATTCAATAATGATTCATTTTTTGGGAAAAGACGGAAGTCTATTTCCTTACACTGCAGCTCAGGTGGATTTTGCTTTTTTCACTTGCCCACTGTGGGCAGCCCACCTGTGCCCACTCTAGCTATATTCTCTTTGTTTTGAAAAATATTAAATACAAATGCTTATCTGCTTATTATACAGGAATAATATATAGGAATCACCCTGTCCATCCGTCTGTCTGTCTGTCTGTCCATATGTCTTGTATGCGCAACTCCTCCTTAACGGATTGACCAATATTGACAAAACTTTATACAGTTGTAGTACACCACCTGTCCTGAGGATGTGCATAAGGTAAAGATATTTCTGGTCTGAATTATTTCAAGGGAGACAATTGAATTTACATGTGCTTAGTTTTAATATAGCAATAAATGGCAACAGGTCTTGTAAGCCCAACTACACTTTAATTGATCAATTAATATTGACGAAACTTTTACACAGTTGTTATACCCCACGCAACGAAGTTGCGGAGGGTATAATGTTTTTGACCCGTCCGTCCGTCAGTCCGTCCGTCCGTCCGTCAGTCCGTCAGTCCTGTTTCTTGTCATCGCAACTCCTCTCAAACCACACAACAGAATTTCACGAAACCTTTTCAGATAATAAGGACATACTATGTAGTTGTGCATATCGATGGGAAATTGCGATTCAATTTTTTTTCTAGGAGTTACGCCCCTTTGAACTTATTAACTTTAATGTACTACTGCAACAGTTTGTCATCGCAACTCCTCTCAAACCACACAACAGAATTTCACGAAACCTTTTCAGATAATAAGGACATACTATGTAGTTGTGCATATCGACGGGAAATTGCAATTCAATTTTTTTTCTAGGAGTTACGCCCCTTTGAACTTATTTACTTAAATGTACTACTGCAACAGTTTGTCATCGCAACTCCTCTCAAACCACACAACAGAATTTCACAAAAGCTTTTCATATAATAAGGACATACTATGTAGTTGTGCATATCGACGGGAAATTGCGATTCAATTTTTTTTCTAGGAGTTACGCCCCTTTGAACTTATTTACTTAAATGTACTACTGCAACAGTTTGTCATCGCAACTCCTCTCAAACCACACAACAGAATTTCACGAAACCTTTTCCGATAATAAGGACATACTACATAGATGTGCATATCAACAGGAAATTACGATTCAATTTTTTTTCTAGGAGTTATGCCCCTTTGAATTTATTTGCTTCAATGTACTTCTGCAACAGTTTGTCATCTCAACTCCTCTGAAAACACACAACAGAATTTCATGAAATTTTGTAGATAATAAGGACATACTATGTAGATGTGTATATTGACAGGAAATTATTATTCAGTATTTTTTCTTATACAATTTTTTTTTCTTATACTTATTTAATTTCTCCAATGACAATGTAGGGACGTGGGGTATGTGAGCGTGCTCACTAAGGTTCTTTAATTGTACACAACATTAGGATGGGCAGGAAGGAGGATATATCTGGTCAGATTTTTTTTCAAGGGAGATAATTGAACTAAGTTTGTTTAAATATCACAATATGTGGCAATAGGTCTTATAAACACAACTCCTCCTAAAATGACTAGAAATATTAATGAAACTATGCACAATTGCAGTACATGACCAGAGAATGTGCATTACGTAAGATATTCTTGGTATGGAGTATTTAAAGTGAGATAATTAACTTATTTATCTAAATAAAGTTATTTTACTGTTTTTCACACACTAACTTAAAAAATGCAAAGAGAGATAACTCTTAATCATTATTATTTATTTTAATTAAGGCCATAGTTATTATAGTTTTAGTTTTACGAAATTTTTTGACAAAACCAATGGGTAGGAGGATGAAAAAACTAAAAAAAAAAAAAACCTGCTGCTGCTGCTGATTTTTTATGCCCCACCTACGATAGTAGAGGGGCATTATGTTTTCTGGTCTGTGCGTCCGTCCGTCTGTCCCGCTTCAGGTTAAAGTTTTTGGTCGAGGTAGTTTTTGATGAAGTTGAAGTCCAATCGACTTCAAACTTGGTACACATGTTCCCTATGATATGATCTTTCTAATTTTAATGCCAAATTCGAGATTTTACCCCTAAATGATAGTGCGAGTGGGGCATTCGTGTACTGAGGACACATTCTAGTTTTAAAAATGTAATACCAACCATCAATATCAAAATTTTTTTTATTTTATTTCATCAGGAGATTTTCTCCTAGTGTAACAACTATTTTTTTTATCTTGACAAGGTTTGAATTGAAAATCAATGAACAACTTACTAAATCACCAATAGCATAAATTTAGATTCTTTCATGCAGCTATGAACTAAAATTTATTTATTTTTTGCATGAAAAACACTGGGTCGGAGGAGAAAAAAAAATAAAAATCAACATTTTTAATTTTATTTTTTTTCCTATTTTGCAAAAATTAGGGTAGGAAGGTTCGTAAAACTAAAAATAAATTTTCATTTTGTGTCAGAAACCTATGCTGTGTTAAATATTTAATCACAATCCAAATTCAGAGATGTCTCAAGCTTGCCTTAAATATGGAATTGGGGTATCCTTAGTGAGTTTACTCACAGTTTTACGCAAAACTCTCATATATATATGCTAAATACTATCCACACTAATCTGTAACCACTCTTGTTTCAATTGAATGTATTTGCAAGTCTTTTGATAAAACAAAAGAAAGTTGGTCCAAATCAGGGTCCAAAATTAAACTTTGTTTGATTTCATCAAAAATTGAATAATTGGGGTCTTTGATATGCCAAATCTAACTGTGTATGTACAAAAATGTAGTTGTGTGGGTGTTGCACTATTTGACAGATTACAAATTTTGGGATTTCCGTATGTGTTGCAATGTGGCTCATTGCCATATATATATGGCACCCGATAGATGGCACTCTCATTAGAATTTAAAATTTGGGAATTCCAATATCGGCACTTGTGCATAAGTTGTGGACGACAAAGCAAGTGTATGCTTAATTTTTGGTCCAGTTTGGTCCTGTTTTCAAATTGGTCTACATAAAGTCCAAAGAGTCCAACATTAAACTAAGTCAAGTTTGATTTTAACAAAAATTGAATTCTTGGAGTTGTTTGATATGCTAAATCTTAACATGTACTTAGATTTTTTATTGTGGGTTGTATTGCGCAACAGCATGAAATCTTCAATTGAAAATAAATTCAAATCATTTAACCAATTTCAAGTTCTTTAACTACATTTATTCTGTGACAGAAAACTATCATGTGTCAAATATTTAATTAAAATCCAAATTCAGCCTCTATCAAGCTTGAATATTGTGTCCTTATTTGCCCAAACTGATCAGGGTTGGACCTCTGCGGTCGTATCCAGCTGGGTCTGTCCATTAAGCCATGACATAAAATGGGACATCATACATTTTGTAGTTATATTTTAGAATGTGACACAGGTTGAAAAAAAAATTGATTCAGAAAAAGGATATACCAAAGCATCCAGAAAAATATAACAGAAGATAGTTTGACTATTACAAAATTGATTTTGGACGCCTTCTTTTACCAATAAACATTTGTAACATATGTGACATGTCAAATATCCATTTTTAAAAGAAATATTTATGAAATCTTCTACACTTTGAAAGCTGAGTCAACAATGATGAGAAACAAAAGTAGATGTCATTTAAATTAAAACAATTAGCCAAATGAAGATGGGCAATGATTTTTTTTTCACTTCTTCATTATAGCATATGTGACAGATATTTTGGCAGTTGCTTTATTATTTGTAAAAAAATCCTCTCAAAAGTATTGCCATAAAGGAACAATTTTTATTTTATAAATATAATGGAAATTATATTTGTAACACAGGTTTAATGAAATTATGAAGGAAAAAGAAAAAAAAAAGCCATTTTTCCCCAACATATGTGACTTGACATTTTGACATCTTGTATAACAATATGTGACTTTTTACATCATTTATATTTATCTTTTGATTTTCTACTTCAAGTTAATTGAAAAACTAAGTAATTAAGTTTGGATATTTATCCTAAGATTTTTATGCCCCACCTACGATAGTAGAGGGGCATTATGTTTTCTGGTCTGTTCGTCCATCCGTCCGTTCGTTCGTTCGTCTGTCCCGTGTCAGGTTAAAGTTTTTGGTCAAGGTAGTTTTTGATGAAGTTGAAGTCCAATTAACTTGAAACTTAGTACACATGTCATGCATGTGCCCTATGATATGATCTTTCTAATTTAAATGCCAAATTAGAGTTTTGACCCTAATTTCACGGTCCACTGAACATGTAAAATGATAATGCGAGTGGGGCATCCGTGTACTATGGACACATTCTTGTTAGTTTTGCAATTCAATATGATATGCATATTTATTATTTATAATCTAGTATTTAATATCACAATATTTATGATGTTCTACTTCCATTCTGTAATATTATAAGAGACCCCATTCTAAATCTAATAAATTATACACAAATAGGACATATATCAATGCAAATGAAACACAATGTACATGATATAAGAATGTGGTAATCGGAGGAGCATTTTCCTGCTATGAACTAATGTACTTTCAATATTGTCAACAGTGTAAGAAACTTATTGAGAAACTAATCTTGAAGCAAACATCTTGATCTGTATATAAGAGAGTCAGAATATACGAAAGGGAGATTCAAACTCATAAGCCAAAAACAAACTGACAATGACATGTCAAAAAACTAAAGAAGTTAAAAAAACAAAACAAAAGTCTAAAAAACACAACATAAAAAAACATGACGAATTTTGGAATCTGAAATCATCTTTTTTGTCGTAAAGTTTAGTTCTCAACTGACCTTCAATGTCAATATCCATATGTGTCTGTCCCTGTTGTCATTTGTTGCTGTTTATCATAATTATTTTTTTATACCCCCGCTTTATAAAATGGGGGTTTACTGTTTTACCTCTGTCTGTCTGTCAGTCAGTCCGTCCATCTGTCCATCCGTTCGTCCTTCCGTCCCATAAATATTTTCGTTGCATTTTTATCAGGAACTACATTTCAAGGATTTCTGAAATTTGGTTTCAAGGTTTATTTGAGTGAGCTATACCGTGTGATGCATTTTCAGATTCATCACTCAACAACTTCCTGTTTACCGAACACTTACATCATTTTACACATGATAGCCAAGTTGAAAATTTTTGTCACATTTTTCACAGGAATTATACATTACAAGGATTTTTGAAATTTGGTTTCAAGGTTTATATGAGTGAGCTATACCGTGTGATGCGTATTCAGATTCATCACTCAACAACTTCCTGTTTACTGAACACTTACATGTACATCATTTTACACATGATAGCCAAGTTGAAAATTTTCGTCACATTTTTCTCAGGAACTACATTACAAGTATTTCTGAAATTTGGTTTCAAGGTTTATATGAGTGAGCTATACCGTGTGATGCATTTTCAGATTCATCACTCAACAACTTCCTGTTTACCGAACACTTACATCATTTTACACATGATAGCCAAGTTGAAAATTTTTGTCACATTTTTCTCAGGAACTACAGTAACATTACAAGGATTTCTGAAATTTGGTTTCAAGGTTTATATGAGTGAGCTATACAGTGTGATGCATTTTCAGATTCATCACTCAACAACTTCCTGTTTACCGAACACTTACATGTACATCATTTTACACATGATAGCCAAGTTGAAAATTTTCGTCACATTTTTCTCAGGAACTACATTACAAGTATTTCTGAAATTTGGTTTCAAGGTTTATATGAGTGAGCTATACCGTGTGATGCATTTTCAGATTCATCACTCAACAACTTCCTGTTTACCGAACACTTACATCATTTTACACATGATAGCCAAGTTGAAAATTTTTGTCACATTTTTCTCAGGAACTACAGTAACATTACAAGGATTTCTGAAATTTGGTTTCAAGGTTTATATGAGTGAGCTATACAGTGTGATGCATTTTCAGATTCATCACTCAACAACTTCCTGTTTAACGAACACTTACATCATTTTACACATCACTCAACAACTTCCTGTTTACCGAACACTTACATCATTTTACACATGGTAGCCAAGTTGAAAATTTTCGTCACATTTTTCTCAGGAACTACAGTTACATTACAAGGATTTCTAAAAACTTATCATTTTGGGGTCCTTTGCAACTTGCCGTGTGGTGTTGGCTTTTGCTCCGTGTTGAAGCCATAGGGTGAACTAAAATGGCTATTAACTTCAACATCAGTTGATCTCTGGTGGAGAGTTGTCATATCTGCAATCGTACCACATCTTATTTTTCTATGGCAACAAACGGTCTGTTTAAATAATTTTATTAGTCCCCTACTTGAGTCCCCTACTTAGTCCCCTACCAACAAAGTTGGAGGGGACTTTAGGTTTGCACTCTGTCCGTCTGTCCGTCCGTCTGTCTGTCCGTCTGTCCCTCCGTCCGTCAATCCATCCGTCCAGGAAATCAGCTTTCCACACTTTTTTTCGTCATGCTTTAAGATATTGGTTTGATATTTGGTATATAGTACAACCATGACAAGTTACAGATCAAGTTCTTATTTTGTTGCGGTCGGATGATTTTTTTGCAGAGTTATGGCCCTTGGACTTAGTAAAATCACATAAGTAATCAGTTTTCCTTACTTTTTTTCATCATGCTTTAAGATATTGGTTTGATATTTGGTATATAGTACAACCATGACAAGTTACAGATCAAGTTCTAATTTTGTTCCGGTTGGATGATTTTTTGCAGAGTTATGGCCCTTGGACTTAGAAAAATCACATAAGTAATCAGTTTTCCGCACTTTTTTTAACCATGCTTCAAGATATTGACTTAATATTTGCCATATAGTTTAACCATGACAAGTTATAAATCAAGTTTGAATTTTGTTACGGTCTGATGATTTTTTGCAGAGTTATGGTCCTTGGAAAAATTCACTCAAATAATTGGTTTTCCACATTTTGTTTTTTAGCTCACCTTTCCTAAAAGGAAATGTGAGCTTTTGCCATCACTTGGCATCCGTCGTCGTCATCGTCTGTCGTAAACTATTTCAAAGATCTTCTCCTCTGAAACTACTGAACCAATTCCAACCAAACTTGAGCTGAATGATCCTTAGGGTATCTAGAATAAAGTTTGTGTTTTATTTTCCATTTCGTCAAAAACATGGCCGCCATGGCTAAAAATAGAACATATGGGTAAAATGCAGTTTTTGGCTTATATCTCTTAAACTAAAGCATTAAGAGCAAATCTGATGGAGTAAAAATGTTCATTAGGTCAAGATCTATCAGCGCTGAAATTTTCAGATGAATTGAAAAACCAATTGTTGGGTTGCTGCCACTTAATGAAATTTTGCAGTTTTTGGTCATTATCTTGAATATTATTATAGATAAAGATAAACTGTAAACAGTAAAAATGATCAGCAAAGTAAGATCTACAAATAAGTTAATATGACCAAAATTGTCAATTGACCCCTTACATGCCTTAAGGAGTTATTGTCCTTTAATGACAATTTTACATAATTTGTTCATCATATTTGCTAACTTAAAAAAATCTTGTCCTCTGAAACTACTGAACCAATTTCAACCAAACTTAAGGTGAATGATCAGTAGGGTGTCTTTAATAAAGTTTGTGTTTTAGTTTGCATTTCGTCAAAAAACATGGCTGCAATGGCTAAAAATAAAACATAGGGGTAAAATGCAGTTTTTCGCTTATATCTCAAAAACTAAAGCATTTAGAGCAAATATGACATGGGTAAAAATGTTCATTAGGTCAAGATCTAACAGTGCTGAAATTTTCAGATGAATTGAAAAACCCATTGTTGGGTTGCTTCCACTTAATTGGTAATTTTAAGGAAATTTTGCAGTTTTTTGTCATTATCTTGAATATTATTATAGATAAAGATAAACTGTATACAGCAAAAATGATCAGCAAAGTAAGATCTACAAATAAGTTAATATGACCAAAATTGTCAATTGACCCCTTAAGCAGTTATTGCCCTTTAAAGACATTTTTCACAATTTATTTTTTTGTTGGCTTACTTTAAAAAATCTTCTCCTTTGAAACTGCTGAATAAATTTCAGCCAAACTCAGGCTGAATGAGTTTCAGAGTATCTAGTATAAATTTTATATTTATTTCCTTGTACGTCAAGAAACATAGCCTGTATGACTAAAATAGAACATAGGGGTAAAATGCATTTTTTTGCTTTTGAAGAAGATATGATCAGATTCAAGAATATTTATATATTAAATTGAAAAGCCAAAATAATCATTGATGAAAGATTTAAGCAAAAAATTTAAGGTGAGCGATTCAGGCTCTTAAGAGCCTCTTGTTTTGCAAAGTAATGGTCCTTGGAATTTGATTTTTGGGAACAATGAATTTTAACTGGTAGGGGACTATGTATTGCCATGCAATACTCTTAGAATGCTGGATACTATCCATGCTGGTCTGTGTCCACACTTGTTGTTTATCAATAACATGTGTGATTATTGACAACATCACATATGCCCATTGCTTCTAGTTTCATGAATAAAGTTTATAATAACGTCAAGATTCAATAATGTTTTTTAATTTAATTATAATGAACCAAAGAAATAAATATTTCTATTTGTAAGTACCATCGGGATATGATAAGCTTCAAATGTTCATACATGATTGTTGACAGCACCATCATCACATATATGTTACTATTATAATAAGTGATAACAATTTAAATACATGATTTTCGGTACTGATTAAAATTCCAAGTTACAGATGAGAAATCTTCACCAAGTTAAAAAAATAATTCTAAAAAGAATTTTCTGCATGTATCCCAAAGTGGCAGTAACATGCAATCTAAAACCATTGTGATGTTTGACTTTCAATATTATGGTCAAGAATCACAAAAGAAAAAATGTCAAACAGTCAAATCACAAATGTGCACATATCCTAATGAGGTCCTTGTGGTCTTATCATACTTTGGTATTTGGCAACAGATGTATATTCTCTGTTTTCAAGAACTACATATTTTTAAAGGATATCAAAACAAGTATAAGACAATTTATTCTCGATTTCATGTTCATTTGTGATAAATTGTTCATATGTTATAATGCTGTGAAGTGTTGACGGACAAAGTACAATTGGCAAATCTCGGCAGATTCCTCTACCCAACGTTATCATAATTGTATATAACAATGCAGTGATGATGACTTTCAATATAAGCAATTGTCCTTAATAATGACTCCTGTAAACAATGGATAACAATGAAAGTGAAATGCACATTTGTTATCCTTAATGTTGACGGACATTTGAAAGAAGTTTTTTTTCTTTCTTTTTTTCTCTCATAGAAGAATTAACAGGGGCAATATAATCCAAATATGAATAGGTCGATCAACTATAAAGGTCCTTGTTTTCATATACATTAACTTTCAACTGACAGCTGTTATATGCATTACAAATATTTTTCTGTAAATATAAATTTGACGGACAGTAATCACAAATGAACTGCATATTAAAACATTAAAAATCACCCATTTTCACCAATTAAATTCACAAAACAAGTAGTTTACAACAAAAAACACACTATTAAGAACTACCTGAAATGAATAAAAACCATTCACTTTATATTTTTTCAACATATTTTTAATCTTTTACTTGGTGATGTATAATTTGTCACATTTTAAAAGGGCAAAAATGATGCCTTTTTGAAAAATAATCTTTATTTAAAAAAAAGTTGACAGCCTATCAAAATATAATTATTCATACTATCTCTTCATTATATAAGCAACATATTTGCCCATTTTGCAGCATTCAATTGCTTCTTACAAAAAGATATTCTATGTTTTCCCTGCTATACCACTAAAGCACTGTGTAAATGGACTGACCCAGCTGCACTCGGCAAAGCACATTTTTATTTTTAAACAAGCAACTTGTTTTTCTCACCTATCCATATAAACTTACAGCATGTTTTTACCCTACCTGTAAGGTCCATATTACCTCATGTACAAGTCAGGGAAGGAGGATATTTGGTCAGTGGATACATCTTAGGTATTAACCAACTGGATGATTATATCAGTACCAAAATAAGGTGACCTTGCCCTACATTTTTGTTATAACACGCTTTGCAAAGAAAGGGAGCAGTGGTGGGAGGGGATTAAAGCTGTTGTTTACTACTCCTCCATTTCATGCATTTCTTTATTATATATATTTTCAGAACAAACAGCATATGTATCAGCATTTGTGCAAGCATTACGGACTGATATGAAGAACGGCCATGCTAAAATGTGGATAGATGAATTGATAAAAATCCTTTTGAAATGTGTCCGTGCTGATGGGTCAGCTGACGTAAGTGGTTTTGCTCCAGTTCAGTATGACAACACCAACACTGTCATGGAAATTGTTTTTGGTGATTTAGATAATTCAATAACTCAGATGGAGTATAATGCAGAACCCTATTTTAGCAGTTCATTCAGTAATTCTTCATCTTTAGTAAGCAGCCTTTCATCTTTAAATCTCGAATCAACAGGATTAACTGAAGCAGCTGATTTAGCACCAGAAGTACATCCTGTACATTTATCACAACCACACAAGAAAGTTGTGCCAGATTTTTGTGTTGCCCTTCCAGCCTTTCCTGGTATATTCCCATTAGTATTTGAACTGAAACCTGCCTATCAGGAGTCACATGGACTTGTTCAAAACATTCAACAAATGTTGTCTAAACTGTTCTTCCAAGATATTGTTTTTGGCATTGTTGTCTCACCTAGATCATTTCAACTATCAGTTATTATAAAAAAGGATAAAGATCTTCATTTTGCAAGTACACCCAGTATGACATTTAGAGGTATTCAGAATCCACCAAAACTTGATTTGAAAGAGTTAAATACAATGTGTACCTTCATATTCAGAGTCTTAAAATGGGCCAGGAAATCAAAATGCATGATCAAAACCAAAGACAGCTGTGAGTTGGAGAAAAAATCTGAAAAGTCACTATGAAAACTTAAAGTCATATGAAACGAGTTGTAGAAAAAAAAGTTGAACATGATTTTTTTAACTAAATAGTAAGTTTATAGTATAAAACTTTTATCCATACACTTGTTTTTGTGAAAACTCTTATATTTCAATGTAAAACTTCATGAAATGTACGGCTTCTGAATTATTTACTTCCAGTGAGTAATTGTTCCGAGATTCACCGAATGCTTTTCGGTATGCATGATTTCTCTCGGAAACAATGTGAAAGCCGTTACTGCGCAAGTACATTGTACCAACTTCACCTGCATATGGGATATATATTTCCCAACTTATTCGATATTCAATAGCTTGCAGCTCCTACTCCGACTTTGTAAAACGTCATCAGTGTCTGGGTAGAAAGTTGATGAACCAGGGTTATGTCAAAGAACGTCTTGTCCTTTTTCTAAAAAAGTTCATCGGAAGGTACCAAGACCTTGTTGATAAATATTACGTATCAACTTCTCAAATAATACACGATGGTCTTGATGTATAGATTCTGCGTACTGATGTTGTTTATCATCTTAACAACGTGTTTTATAGTTCTTTCAATTGTCTTTGTTCTATAATTAATATTACTTGTACTGTTGAATGGTTTATGTGATATTCGTTTGACGTGGCTCGGTACTTATATATCTCGTCAATGTGTTTGTATTGACTTTCATTTTTTGGTGGTTTGTTTTGTATATGCGACTTTTTGTATTTCTTTTGTTCTTATAACGTGACTCTGTACTTATAAAGATCCCGTCAGTATGATATTGTTCTATCATATGTCATCTATTATGAATTACTATATACGTTGAACCACAAACGTCAAAATCATTCAATCGCGTAGTGGAATTAACTGTTTGTCTATGTAAAATTTTAAAATGGTTTGTATGCACATTGAACGACAAATTTATCAGACAATGAATGTGTTCGTAGATAGTAGATGTTTTTGTGTTCTGTTAAATTGTTCCTTTTAAAATTGTTATACGATGATGACTGATGTACCCATATTTGGACTATTTTATTTATTGTGTCTGTTCATTTAACGCATCAATGTAAATATAACGGTATTTGATGAGACTGTCATTAAAGTGAGAGGGTTAGCGCTATAGAACCAGGTTTAATCCACCATTTTCTACATTTGAAAATGCCTGTACCAAGTCAGGAATATGACCGTTCTTGTCCATTCGTTTTTGATACGTTTTGTTTTTTTATTTTGCCATGTGATTATGGACTTTCCGGATTGATTTTCCTCTAAGTTCTGTATTTTTGTGATTTTACGTTTTTGTCAATATTATAATGCAAAATAAATCATACTAATATATTCTTATTTAACTACAACAATCTTTAACGGTATTGAAATTATAATAGGAAACACGCTTGTATAGTTCTAGTAATTCAAAGATGACGTAGATTTAGCATTTACAACTTAGACTGAACACACGCATATTACCATTACAAAGTATCTAATATCAAGTTAAATATGTGTACCATTCAAAAGAAACTATTAAAGTCGCAATACGTACGAGATATAAAAAAAAATGAAATATGATTTTGTTCTGTTTAATCATTATAATGAAAGAAAAATAGTGAAATTAAACGCATTACCTAAAGATGGATTACAACCAATGCCCCTTTAAATATAGGCAAATGTATACTGGTGTTTGATAGTTATCAATCAAATAAATGAAAACGAATCATGGGTCACTTAACGATTGGAATACTATATATCAATGAAATGGCATGCAATATATCTTCACGTTATTTGAAAAAGATCAAACCAATATGATATGAGTAAATGTTTAATATGTACAAAAGAACAGTCACTGTTTAGCTCATCTGGGAGGCCAAGTGAGCTTTTTTCGTCCCTTGGTGTCCGGCGTCCGTCGTTATCCGTCGTCTGTTAACTTTAAAAAACTACTAGGCAAACTTTAACCAAACTTGACCACAATCATCATTGGTGTATGTAGTTTTAAAAAAGAGTCTGATGACTCGGCCCGCTAACAAAGATGACCGCCATCGCTTAAAATAAAACATAGGGGTAAAATGCAGTTTTTGGCTTATATCTCATACACCAAAGCATTTAGAGTAAATCATACGGAGTAAAATTGTTCATCAGGTTAAGATCTTCCTGCACTGAAATTTTCAGATGAATCAGAAAACCCGTTGTTGGGTTGCTACCCCTAAAATAGTAATTTTAAGGAAACTTTGCAGTTTTTGGTTATAATCTTGAATATTATTATATATAGAGATAAATTGTAAACAGCAATATTGTTCAGCAAAGTAAGATCTACAAATAAGTTAACAAGAACAAAGTGGTCTATTGGCCTTTTATGGAGTTGTTGACCTTTAAAGTCTATTTTTACCTATTTTTCATGAATTTTTGTAATCTTTTACAAAAATCTTCTCCTCTGAAACTGTTGAGGCTAATTTGACCAAAATTGGCTACAACTTTAAAAGAAAAATGTGTCAGATACCAACGACAAGGGCCGACGTGGTTAAAAATAGGACGTAGGGGGAAAATGCAGTTTTTGACTTGTATATCTGAAATTTAAGCATTTCGAGCATATCTGACATATAATAAAATGTCCCTTGGAGCCTCTAGTTTCTTTTTCTTACAAGTGTATTCATTTCAAAATTGTGTGTCTTTTTAAAATAAAATTTATTTTTATTTTTAGAAACCACTGTTCGTCGCATGTTGCCTTTAGCTGAAGAATATCAGACTGATGGTTTAAAGAAAAGGATCGAACAGTTTCTTGTCAAGAGTGTTCTGTCAAATCCGATTTGATATGATCTGAACGAATTATCGTTAAAATTCTTGAAGCGGAAAGGTACAAACTAAATGCCTACCTGTATGCCTACATATCTGTTGCATCTCGGAAAACATTTTGCAGTTTGACAAAAAGTCCAAAGTTTAAGGAAATATCTCAAGATACACAGCTTAAGATTAGTTATAAACGATGGGTTGATATCGATGAAATGTACAACAAGGCTGTACTTGTAAACCCTAAGTACGTAGCATATTTTCTGAAACATGACACATATTGTGGGGCACCAAAGGAATACGAAATAGATATAAACGATGTTGGTAAGAAATTAAAGCCATACATGCAAACTAACTGATTGGTTTTTCTAGGAGAATTAATATAAAGATTTCTTTATCTTATTTCATTTGAACGTGAACAAGTTTCAAATTACAATTTAAAACATTATGACGAAGACGCTTTAACATGTTTAATATGTATACAAATGTGTTCTTGTTAGTGTACAACAAATCATCGCGTCTGGAAATTTGATGATCCTTTATTGTGGCTACCTGTACTTCTAAAGTACAACCAAACTTTGTTTCATCTGTTATTCAAGTGCCTTTAAACTGTGTGTGCTTTCAACTAGTTTTTGAACGTAAATTATTAGCTTTTGTAATAACGCAAATTGAATGATAAAATACATTATTTCTTGAGTGTTAAAACAGTATTTTGTAACAAAAAAATAGTGTTTTGCTGGTGATTTTTCAACTCATTTGGTTCCCGTGCCTTCTTCCACAAATTCCAAATAGTTCTGATAGAATTGAAATCTGGATTACAAATTTATTTGGTGCAACCTGTATAACAGTCCAGGCGATTATTTATTCGTGTAATATTATTTGGATGGGTAATATTACTTTAACAAGTAATTTTACCTTTATTACGAATATTTGTAATATAGACGAGTAGAAAGCGTTATCTCCCTTTACTCATAGATTGTTTCGACTATTACATCTATGTTTCGACAGACGCAGGCAAGTTAGTAAAGGGAAAGTTATCAAATAAATAATCTTTATTACAAAACATGAAACCCTGGCGCGTTAAAATGTAAACAATTTAGTACAGATAAACAAAGCAAGTAAAATTAACAAATATAACACTTCTTTTCGTTATGATCTGCCAATAAAAGGTTACATGACGTAAGGGAGCTACCATTTAATTTTTATGGGGGGGCTAGGATGAAATTTGAAAAAAATAGACAGGACAGGAGTTTTGAGTAAAATAAAAAGGCAGGATGAGACACTTGCAAAAAAAAAAGTCAGGACGACAATTTAGGTAAAAAAAGTCAGGAAAACTAAAAAAAAAAAAAAAAGGCAGGACCGAACAGAGTGAAAAATAAAAAGGCAGGACAGAGATTACAGCTAAAAAAAAATGCAGGACAAAATTTTTCATCCTAGCCCCCCCATAAAAATCAAATGGTAGCTCCCTAATGCTGCGTATATTATTATCTGATTTGATATTGTCAGTATCTGACGGGTCGCAAGGAAATTTTAACGGAAGAGGGTTTAGTATATACCTACTGTAGGGAACATTATTGTATGTATATGAGAGAAGTTGTTTATCAGAGATTTGAAAAGAATAACTTCAGTTGTTCAGGATTTAAAAAAGAGAAATGCATAATATAATGGATTGATTTCGGAAAATATGATAAGCAGTGTTTGATTTATACATAATACTTTAAAACAATACGCGACATAAGTCGTCAGTCAGCTTTTATCAATGTAGGATTTTTCAACAATTACACATGCAAATTACCTCAGTATTATGAAGGTTGTAATTAAACATAAATTAGACAAATGCAAATATCTATCATCATTACCATATTCTCCGGATAAAATATCATATTAAGACAAAAACTGGCGAGGTACGGACTGGCACAGGAATATGTTGAAGGTCTAAACTAGATTTTTTTTTAAATCTCAATTTAATCATAAATAAACGAATTTAACTATTTTAATATTATGATAAAATTGAGAATGAAAATTTGGGAATATTTCAAAGAGACAACAACTCGACCAGATAAGAGAACAGCCGAAGGCCACCAATGGGTCTTCAACGAAGATGTAATGCGCATGTCTGAAAGAGGAAGTAGGTCAAACTTTGGGCTCCCGAAAAATATTAATTTTTCACTAAATTCACGATATTTATCTTTATCTAGATCATAGAAATCAGCTTGAATTCATTAAATACACATACTTTTCAAAAATTACTGCTTAAATACATTTAAATCAAAAAACTTAAAAACTGTCAAATTTGACAGTTGCTACCGCCAAATTAAGGTTTATGTACCCTTCTGTAGCCATTTTTGTACGAATTTTTCAAACCTCAATTGTATCAAAACTACAGATATAATGAATAATAGAGATAGGCCATTTTATACATATTCCAAGGGGAAACTTGATGCAAAGCATTATTTTTTACTGTTCCATTGCATTTAATAGAAAAAGAGGACTTTGTGGCAAATAAATCAAGATTTTTATAGAAAATCCACAGCCTTTAATACAAAGATTTTTGTTATAAAATTTGAAACATAAATTACTCACTTGATTTTCTATGATGTGCTAGTGTTTATTTTTTACAAAAAGTTCTAAGTAACCTGTAAATTTCAAAACACCTCGTGCTGAGTCACTAAAGTCGAGCGCACCCTAAAAGGTGTACTTGATTTTGGCCATATTTATACTTGTCTTAACCAATAACTACATTTATAAACTTGTTTTAAGGAAATCAATGCTAGCACTGCATGCAATAATCCTATATCTATCAGTCATCAAATTGCCAAATATGAGAGTACAAGGATAAAGGCTGTGGATTTTCTATAAAAATCTTGATTTATTTGCCACAAAGTCCTCTTTTTCTATTAAATGCAATGGAACAGTAAAAAATAATGCTTTGCATCAAGTTTCCCCTTGGAATATGTATAAAATGGCCTATCTCTATTATTCATTATATCTGTAGTTTTGATACAATTGAAGTTTGAAAAGTTCGTACAAAAATGGCTACAGAAGGGTACATAAACCTTAATCATGTGACCATTAAAAACCGTAAAACCGGAAGTAAACAAACTTATCACGTTCTATCCAAAACCAAACAGGCTAAACCAAGAGACAGTAACCTTGCATCCTTGAGTCGCCCAAGGAACGAAGATTAACACTGTAAGTCTACCTGTATTAACATCCTTCTATTTTCAGACATGATTTTCTTCCGCTTTAAAGCGGAATTCCGCTTTTTGACTTGTCCGTGTCCGATTTTTTTTTTAACTTTCCGTTTTTTCGTTTTTTATGTCAGATCCGTTTTTTACACAAGTCCGCTCCGTTTCCGGTTTAATATTTTACTTCAATCTGTAAAAAGCGATATGATTGGTTAATATATTCTTATCTCCCAATGAAGGATCGGATTACAAGCGGTATTAAATATCACTTTCGCTTTCAACAACATGGCTTCCAATGTTGTTGAACGCGATTTTGACACAAAATTATTAGATAAAGGGTTGAAAAATGTGTGGAAATGGGAATGGCTTGAGCGGAAAGTAGACAAAGAACTTGTTGGTCGATTCATTAGGAAGATTAATGTAAGAGGAGTTGCACATTGTAACTTGTGTAGGAAAGACATTAATTATTCCAGTCGAGGATGGAAGAGTCTGGAACAGCATCTCCTGAAAAAAGTGCTCCAAGACAACTTGAAAATCCGTAGCTCAAACTACAGCCTTTCTGGTAAGTACATTTTATTATATTTCATCTTTCTCTCATGCAAAGAAGTATGTTCTTTTAGGATAAGGAGAACTGTCCTGCTTCCTTGTGTAAACTTCTTTCTTCATTGCCCAAACTTTGATGGTCCTAGTAGAGAATTTAGTGAATTGAAAAATGAATATTCTAGGGACCGTTATGCCCAAATTTTCCTTGGGTCTGGACTTAGTTTTTTTTTGCTATTAATCTTTAAAAAAGTGGTTGAAGGCTTTGTGCATTTATTTATAAAAAATATATCAGGCAGTTGAGATGAATAGTCTCCGTTTTCATGGTTTAAATTTAATTTGACAATAATATTTTTCATTGTACACATTGACATGAATATGTTTTGTTTCAGGCGCATTTGGAAAAGCTAAAGAGACAGAACAAGTACCGTATGGTATCCATCCAATGTTTAAAGCCAGTGCCAAAATTCAAGAACCTGCACCAGTAGCTATTACACCACTGAATGACAGAATAGTGAATGCAGAATCAATGGTTTTATCATTTGTGGCAGAGAACTCACTGTCCTTTTCACTTGTTCCTGGACTGATAGACCTATCAAAAACTTTGGCCAGGGATAAAAAGGCATTAGACTCATTGAACATGAACAGGACAACTGCTTCTTACAAAACTAGGTTTGGTGTTGGAAAAACATTCCAAGATAATGTGATAGAGGAAATGAGGTCCAATCAGTTTTCTCTAAACATGGACGAATCAACCAGTTCAAATTTTCAGAAGGTTCTGACAATTCTTGTTAGCTATTTCTGTTCAGTGAAAAATGAAGTTGTCATTCATCACTTTAAATCAGTGACATGTATTAAAGTCAATAGTGAATCACTGTTTAAGAAATTGGTAACACTCATGGAAGAAAACAGTATACCATGGACAAATCTAATGTCTGTTTTGATGGACTCCTGCAATGTGATGCGTGGGTCAAAATCAGGACTTGAAACCAGGATAAGGACGGACAAGGCACCTCATTTGTTAGATGTTGATGGGGATGTGTGTCATCATGTTCACAATGCAGCAAAGGCATTCTGTAAGCCATTCAAGTCCTTCATTGAACTTCTGTATTATGACTTGTTCAGCGACTTCAAGTGGTCACCAGATCTTAGAGAGATGTTTCAAGAGATTTGTATAATGCTTAACATTAAGTATACAATGCCACAGAGATATGTCAGTCATAGATGGCTATCTGTATACGATGTAACCTTAGACACTTTAAGGCTCTTTGATGCATTGACAGTGTTTTATTTCCCCCTGCTAACTGAATCAGAGAGAGTCAAGTATCTACCTACAATTGTAGAAGTGTACCACAGGCTAGGAGTATCACAGTCTTCTAGAGAAAGAATATCAGAAATTAGAAAGGTATTACAGTTAATGCAAAAGTTTTTTGTTTGAATTTTTCAACATTTAATTTTTTTTAACTACAAAGTAATTTAAAACTGCATCAGTCGCATGATATTAACTTTTAACAGTACTTGTTTGTTTATGTGCATGATGTTTAATTTTGAAATTTTAATTTGACTTAACCATTTTAATTAACATTGTAAATGCAGCGTAAATTAATGATTGATTTAACAATTTTATTTTCAGTGATGCATATTGTTTTGATTAGAAGTGCAGCATGTTGTTGTTTTTAACAGTTATTTTTTTCAGTTGAGCATGTTTGTTTAATTTAACAATTTTATTTTCAGTTCAGCATGATCCTTCCCTAACTTCAGATCCATAGTCTATTGGTGAGTAATGTTTCATTTCTATGCCAATATAGTCAGGAAACTTGAATAATATGAGATGTTCATTCAATCTTTTCTTAGAATTCTTTTATCAAAAGTTGGAAGAGTTAATATTGGGATTTCTTTATTTATATTTTAGCAATTAACTACAATTATAAATAAACCAAAATGATGTATTTCCAAAATAAACATATTTTATCAATTATATTATTTTCATTTGATGAAATGAAATTAAATATGTATCTATTGTAAATTGTATGTATTTTGAGATCTTTTAAAAGTATTTTGAGGTCAGACTATATTTTTTCCAGGACCTTACCCAGAAACAGCTAACAAAAGAGGGCAGAGACAGAAAAGATAGAATCATTAATAAGATTTTTACAGAGAGAACATTATCAAAGATGGTTATGGGACTTTACTCATCAGTATTTCCTCTGTTGAAGAACTTTGTTTTACTGTTTGAGATGAAGGAGCCTCTCATCCACCAACTCCATGAAGAACAGGTATGTGTATGATATAAATTGTCAAATTCTACACCACAAATAAATATTTTCATTGGATTTCTGGTTGATGGTATTTTAAAAGTTTCTACCAATAAATTGTGATAGTGTTTTCTGAATGTTGTATGTTTTTATAGTATGAGTAATTTTGTGCATTTGACACATAACTTTACTTTTACACATGTTGATTGCAGTTTAATTTCCCAATTTTACTTTACAGGTGAAATTATTCAAAGAATTTCTTGGTTGTTATGTTAAACCAGAAGTAATCCTATTGGGGACATCTTCTCTTAAATTGAAAAAACTTGACATAAAGACTACAGGGAATTTGTTAAAACCAGAGAGGATGTTTTTGGGAGCTAAAGCTACTAAGCTGATCCAGAGCTTGTCCACAAGAGACCATGTTGTTAAAACTTTCCTGAAACAGGTATATATTTTTATATTTTTAAAGCTGTTCCTTTGACATGTATTTGTTATTTTATATGAGCACATATATGAACTGCTTTTGGATAACTATGGTGCTTGAAATATTTGTTATATCAAATGCTGATTGTATATTTTAAATATATCTGAATCAGTTAATTTTATTTTTTAGATTTTAAAAAAAATATATATAAGTAACTAAATAGAATTGATGATATCTGATGATATAAACATTGTGTTGCTGAAAGAAATGTTTTTTTTTTCAATCATATTAAATTATAAAAAAATGTTTACCATTTCAGGTAGAGGAAGCTTATACTGCCTGTGGAAAGACATTACAGGAAAAACTTGCTCTGAGTAACACTTTCCTCAAAGCAGTTTCAGCCATTCATCCTGATGCTAGTGGACATTCAATCACTCTGACATTCTTGCAGAAACTTCCAAATTTGGCTCCAAATGTTTTAAAAGAGGAAGAAACTAACACATACGATTTAGAAATTAGAAAATATCAAACTGATGACCTTCCTGAATTTGAAGATGGAACCAGAATTGACCATTGGTGGGGTAAAGATGACATCAGGAAAAGATATCCATGTCTCTGCAAAATGGTGAGGTCTTTACTGTCATGTTTTCATGGGCCTCAAGTAGAATCTTCCTTCAACATCATGAATGACATCATAGACAATAAGTCTGGAAGAATCAATATTGAGACATACAATGCAATTCAAAACATTAAGTATAGTCTCAAAGCCTGTGAAAAGGGTGCAATTACCTTTCACAACAAGAAAGATTTTCTTCATGAAGGCATAGATCCAAAACTTGTTAGAAACATGAGGACATCATGCAAGCAATATAAGCTTGAGTTAGAGATGAAAAGAAGTGCTCTAGAAGAGAAAAAGAAGAGGTTGAATGTAACAACAAAGACAGCAATGGTTACAAAGAGGAAAGCTAAAGAACTGTGTGCTAAAGCAGCCAAGAAAGCAAGAAAAACTCATCAGCAATGTATTGCAAGAGGGTCAAGTATTGCAAAGAAAAACTAGGATGAACATTCATGTACATATGTGTATATATATCTGTATATATGATGTTAACACTGTTTTTATATAAAATGGAGATTGTACATACTCTTTTAAAGAAGTTTTGCCTTGTCTTTGATGGATTGCCTAGTGTTGTATAAAAAATTAAATGTGGCTCTGTCTACATTGTATGTGAGACTATGGATGTTGATATTTTGTAAGTAACCATCAGTTCATTATTATTTTTTAAATAAGAGTTTTAACCTAAACCAGAACAAATATATAGAAAACAGGATGATTCAGGTTCTTCATGGCTTATGTTAAATATTCACATATTATATTATTTTCTACTTTTCTTTGAAATTTTTTGCAAAAAAAAGAAATTTATTTAAAAAATGCACTGTAAAATGATGTTTTCCAGCTTTCAAATTTAGTGCCAGGAGAGGCCAGAATCCAGGATTTTGCACCATTTTACCCCAGAGCTTCTGGGGGCCTTAAGCGGCCCCCAGACCCCTCGCCGTAAGGGCACCTCGCTTCGCGAGGTGCATTGACTCACTTCGTGAGTCAGAGTTTTGGAATTCAAAATTTTCAGTTTTTTTTTTTAAATGCCAGAATCATGTCTGTATTTTCTATCTTTTTTACCAACTGTCTCAAACAGCATGAATACAATTAAAACTATACTTGCAACAGTCCTACTCATGACTTGCATTGGAAAATCGTTAAATTTAGATATGCATAATTACTGCAAAACTGTAAACATGGCAAACAACACACATGTTCAGCTCAACAGTGAAGCTCCAGATCGATCTTGGTCAGTAACCTTGTCATCTCAAGAACCAAGTAAGTCAAACATTTCTTCACTTATGCTTAACATACAGGCAAAGAAATCATTGATAAAATATGACAAACTAGTACTTATGTACTTATGTAGTCTGCTACTTACCAACTCATATGCCCCTGAACCAAACCCAGGGCCACGTACACCAAAATATCCTTGTGGAACATGCACTCGTGCAGTCACATGGAAAACTGAAGCTGTCTGCTGTGACAGCTGCGGACAGTGGTATCACATCAACTGCCAACAAATTAATCGCTCCATGTATGAAATATTAGGAAACAGTAACATCTCATGGGAATGCGTCAACTGTGGCATGCCAAATTTTTCCACAACCTTTTTCAACACCACAATTGAGACATCAAACAGTTATTCAGAATTAGACATAAGTAACGAGCCAAATGGTGTGGATAACATCGGGCCACCAAATTTTACATCTTCACCCTTACCAAAAAACCAGGAGAAATACAGAAATAACAAAAACAAACCTAATCCATGTAAAACACCACTGAGAACACTTACCATCAATTTTCAGTCTATGAAAAATAAAAAGCCTGAAATAGAACAAATAATTGAATCTTGTGAACCAGACATAATTTATGGCACAGAAACCTGGCTCTCAAATACTATATCACCATACGAGTATATATCACCATCAAAGTACACCGTATACAACAAAAATAGAAAAGATGGATATGGAGGAGTACTACTAGCAGTATCAAATAAATACGTATCATCACTAGTAAATGAATTTGATACAGATTGTGAAATAATTTGGGCAAAAATAACATCACCAAATAGTAAAACGCTCTACTTAGGTGCCTACTATAGACCACCTTCAGATAAAGGGGAATCATTAGAAAACATGGGTATCTCTCTTAATAATGCATGCAAGAAAACAAATGCAAACATCTGGCTGAGTGGTGACTTTAATCTAGGCCACATAAACTGGGAAAAACACTTGGTATTACCAAACAAACCTGATCCAGCACTACACCAACAACTGCTTAATATTCTGGATGATAATAACCTAGCACAAGTAATTGACAAAAACACCAGAAATGACAGAACTTTAGATCTAATGTGCATGACAAACCCATCATTTATCAACAGAGTTGAGACCCTCCCACCAATAGGAGGAAGCGACCATGATATTGTCTTTTGTGAAATCAACTTTGCTATACCAACACCAAAACAACAACCACATAAAGCACTAATATACAAAAAAGCAAACTGGGAGAACATAAAGAAAGACCTTATTCTTATATATGATCATTTAAAAACAAACAAGACAAATATGACTATCGATGATATATGGACCACCTTTAAAACCAAAACAACAGAGACCATCAACAAAAATATACCAACTAAAGTAATTGGAAAAAAATCAAAATTACCATGGGTAAATAGAGACCTGAAAAGACTCATAAGAAAGAAAAACAAACTCTATAAAAAGAAAAGTCATGACTCTAAATACAAAAATAAATACAAAGAGATAAAGACCAAACTCCAAAAAGAGATGAGAATAGCATACTGGGCATACATCGAAAATATGATCTTTGACATCGATATAAAAGAACCAGATCAGCATTGCTTCAACAAACAACCAAAAAAGCTGTACTCTTATATAAAAAGCCAAAAAAAAGAAAACACCGGCATTGCATCCTTAAGAAGCGAAGGCACCCTCCATACAAACCCCTCTGAAAAAGCCAACATACTAAACCAACAATTTCAATCTGCTTTCACATCAGAAACTAACACAGAAATACCAACGAAAGAAGCTAGTACACACCCTAAAATGGAACTAATTAACATCAGTCGGGAAGGTGTATACAAACTCATAAAAAACATAAACACCAATAAAGCTACAGGACCAGATACTATCGCTGGCAAAATACATCGAAATAACCTCAGACATACTTGTAATCATTTTTGACAAATCTCTTGAGACAGGCAAAGTACCATCAGACTGGAACCATGCAAACGTTACACCAGTATTTAAAAAAGGAGACAAACATCATCCTGGTAATTATAGACCAATCTCACTTACCTGTATCTCATGTAAATTACTTGAACATATACTAGCTAGCAATATGATGAAACATCTTGAAGCAAATAACATCCTATATGAACTACAACACGGATTTAGAGCAAAAAGATCTTGCGAATCTCAAGTAATATCTCTTATACACCAACTAGCTCAAAACAACGATAAAAATATACAAACTGACTTAGTTATCATGGATTTTGCCAAAGCATTTGACAAAGTGCCACACAAACGCTTACTTTTCAAATTAAAACACTACGGCATCTCTGATCAGGCAATAAACTGGATCCAATCATTTTTATCTAACAGAACTCAAACAGTCCTTCTCGAAAACACGACATCCGAAAAAATTCCAGTAACATCAGGCGTTCCTCAGGGCACTGTACTAGGACCAATACTCTTTCTTATCTACATCAATGATTTACCTGACTACCTTAAACACAGCCAAATAAGACTCTTTGCAGACGACAGCATTATCTACCGGCCTATTACCTGCCAAAACGATTGTATTAAGCTTCAAGAAGACATAGAAGCAGCTATTAAATGGGAACACGACTGGCTCATGTCATTCCACCCTGACAAATGTAACATCTTAAGAGTCTCAACAAAGAAAAAACAAATACACTTCTATTACAACATGCACGGTCATATCCTAGAACAAGTACAATCAGCTAAATATCTAGGCATTACAATCTCTTCAGATCTCAAATGGAACAAACATATACAACAATCAGCAGCAAAAGCAAATCAATCTTTATCTTTTGTCAGACGCAATCTAAAAATTAGTTCAAAATTAGTGAAAGAAAGAGCATATCAAACTATAGTAAGACCGAAACTCGAATACTGTTGTACCGTTTGGGACCCATACACATCAGAAAATATATACAGACTGGAACAAGTGCAAAGAAGAGCTGCACGATATACATGCAACAGATTTCACAACACCAGCAGTGTATCTGATATGCTTCAAAATCTGAAATGGCAAACTCTACAAGAACGAAGGCTTAAAACCAGATTACAAATGTTCCACAAAGTAATAAATAACGAAATTGCTATACCATCACAAGATATTCTGATAAAAAGCCAGTCCAAAACAAGATCTACTCATCAATTAACATTCAGACAGCTCCAATGCAATAAAGACAGTTTTAAATTCTCATTCTTCAGCCAAACAATCAAAGACTGGAATAAACTACCACCTGAAATTTCAAACAAAACTTCTACATACAACTTTAAGGATGCACTTACCCATGAAGTACTCCTTAAAACCTTTTCTCACTTAAACTAAATGTACCTATTGTTTTTATCTTAATTTAAAAAAAAAAAATAGAATAAAAAATGTAAAAATTAAAAGTTCAATAAAAATTGTAAAGCTAAAAAATAAAGAAAAATTGAAATAAATTTTAAAATGCAACCTCAATCAGGCATGCGCCAGAAAGTAATCTTCAAAATGTTGATGGTTTTCTGTAACTAAAGAAGAAGAAGAACGCAGCGAGAATATCCCGCACCCGGAGGTGGTCCTTAATTGACTGGCCCTTAATACAATTGAATACTAGTTCAGTGAAAATGGACGTCACACTTAACTCCAAAACATATAAATGAAGTAAAATTAAAAATATACAAGACTAACAAAGGCCAGAGGCTCCAAAATCCCAAGCGGTTCCAGCTCTGATCAGCATACTACTCTACACTTATGTAGACTAGTTTGTGATATCGAAAAACCCTGGAGTAATAACTTTTCAGTAATACAGAGATTTCTTTCGTTGAAATCAAATACGTTACACGAGCGAATCGGACAAGTTGGGATATATACAAACACCATAAGATGGTGACAAAGGAACGTTACCATCAAACAATGGATAATTGACAATAAGAAACGAAAAATCATCTATTTTGGAATAAAGCTTCCCGTTAAAGATAAAGATATCATGATCCAGGAAAGGGTAGTGTTCATTGCCACCCGCAAACTTACATTTGTTCTCAAAATAATTAAACATTCATCGTAGAAAATTAGATAGAAAATATACCATTATAGTGGAAGATATTAGCAAGCAAAATCGAGGGAATTGTGCAAATGATGATACAAGCATGAAAATTACCATAAAGCATCATTATTATATACTTTGTAAGAAATAACTGCTGGCCATTAAAAAAAAAAATTTTCAAGATGGCCACGGCCATTTTCTAAAATGGCTGTTTTCTTTAGTTTGAAATACTGATTTTTCTTGAAAACTTTTCTATGAACTTGTTTTTAGTAAAAACCAATTACCAGGTTTGGTGGTTACCTTCCTTACATCACATATTTATTAAAAATGAATATTTGACATATCCAGTATTTGCGCATGCGCGAAAATGTAACAAAATTCTTTCAAAAACATTTGAACAATTTACTATATATTTAGTTTTTTTGGATTTCTAATGATATGATGAATTGGTTTAATAACATCTTTCAAGGTTATGATACACATGTGTTTCACACTCTTGTGCATGTGCAGACTATTTATAGACATCAAGAGCAATTTGTATGCACTACCAGGCAATTCTCAGGTATTCGATGGTTAAGGCGAAAATGTGGTTAATCCCGGATAAACATCAATTGTAACTGCAGATCAGCCACTTTTGGAAATGCCTAAGCAAATTCAGTGGGAATGGCCTGATTTGTAAGGAAAATATAAGTGTATCGTCATGTTTGGTGGATTGCACATTGAAATGACTTGTTATAAAACTCTGGGTGATATATTGAGTGATAGGGGATAGACATGTTGTCTTACTGAAGCCAAAATTGCAACACCAAGAATGGCAGATTCTTTTTATGTATGTTCAAATGTACATAGGACTAGACAGGCGCATCAGACAACTGTATATATTTTGCTTAAAAATTGTTAAACTCAGAATATAAAATTATGTCATGACTCTGTGACGTTCAATGATTTAAAAGACTGGTGTAAGGAAAAAGAGTCATCTCGACCACAGTTTAATTCCTGGCGTTCAATTATAAGTTAAGAACTGATTTTGGTATTATGCTCATTTCATGAGTGAAATTTCGTACTTTTCAAACAGTCCATATAAAGCATGATATCGTATTGTTTTAGGTCTTGATCGTGTAGATTATGCTCGATCATTACCGACTCATCTCCGAGATATGACTTCCCTTCCCGAACATCACCCACAGATGGCAATGGAATTTGTAAATGATAATTTCACTGTACGTAGACCATGCAGCAAATTTCTTTCTTGTAACACAATTGATCAGGCACAAAAACAGAATAATGCAATTGTGAAGGGCGATGTTGGTGTCATAGGATTAACCGAAGATCCCTTTTAGACAAATGGATGGTAGCTGGACCAGGAGTCAGTATACTAGAAGATTAATTTGAAAGATCTAGTGGTTTGGGTCATTCTAAAACAGACGAACGAGATAATGAAGACTCTACAAAAACAAAAAAAAAGATTTCATTAAACAGCTTTAAAGGCTTTGCAAAGTGATGAACGAGTTTGGAAGTTCATTTCTAGAAGAGTCGTCAGATTTGTAAAAAAAATACTCCATTTAGGAAATTATTGATTCGGAAACAGGTAAGATATGTAAATAAACTCCAAGATATTGGTCCAAACAATACGAAGATCTTTTGAAGCAAATGCAAAACGAATGAGAACCTGCTTTTTATAACCAAATAAAAAAGAACATCTTCCTATTTTTGGCCGCAAAATGAAACTGGAAACGTCTTTGTCAAAACCAAAGCTAGAGAACCTTAAAAGTGATTGCGATATCTTTTCTAGACTTTTCATTTCTTGTCACAATAGACAGTTTTACTTGGTATATTTTTTTATCCATAGAAAAACCAAACTGCTCCTCTGTCTTTATCTCAGAATGTGACTTGAAATAGTGGTATTAAATAGCTGCAAATGGGTTTACTTGAAACATTCTGCGATATGCTGATCCAAATTCGGTTTTACTTGGAATATTTCTTTATCCATAGAAACCAAACTGCTCCTCCGTCTTTATCTCAGGATGTCACTTGAAATAGTGGTGTCAGATGAAATAGTGGTATTAAATCGCTGCAAATGGGTTCACTTGAAACATTCTGCGATTTGCTGATCCAATTCCGGACGCATTAATGGTTGGTGGGGCAGCAATGGTTAATTCCAGGTCACAAAGTTGGGCAAAAATATTTCATGATTATGCTAATGATGTCATACTGCCTTATATAAAATCTATAAAAAAGTATTCAAAAGTAGACATTGTATTTGATGTTTACTAAATAAATAATATAAAGGCTGTGACAAGACAAAGACAAGGTTCTTGTGCCAGATGGAAAGGTGTTGGTTCTGGTAAAACAGCAAGGGTATGGAGTAGTTTTCTCTGTGAAGATGACAACAAAACGAAATTGTTCAAGTTTCTTGCTGACAAAATTGCTTCTTAAGAGACTAATAAACATGTGTATGTTACTCATAGTGAAAAAATTCTTTGCAATTTCAATAAAGATATTTCCTATCTATCCCCTTGTAATCATGAAGAAGCAGATACACGAATGTTTGTCCATGTTCGGCATGATTATGAAAAGTGTTGTAAAATGTAATGTTAGGTAGTACTGATACAGATGTAATAGTATCAAGAATTGCAGCAATCGCAAAATTAGGTAGAACAAATTGTGGATAGGTTGATGGAATAATGACTTTTGATAGCTTCCTGCACGTGACATATCAAATGCGTTTGGTCCTTGTGTAGCTGCTCTTCCTTTCGTCCATGCATTTAGTGAATGTGGCACTTTGTCGAATTGTCACGAGAAAGGCAAAAATTCAGCTTGGCTTACAATGGAAGGTTTTCCAGATGTAAAGGACGTTTTTTTAGGCTTAATTATGGAGCGAGGCACGATGTGAATTGTTTGCCAGGAAGCAGCGGCATTGTGATGCAATTCCGCATACAAGAGGTTCCTTTACAGAGCACATCAAAAGAGAAGTATATCAAGGAGGAGTTGGATGGGCTCAGCCTGATTCATGTATTCGACAGGTACGTGTTCCAAGTCATGAACACTGGGGTTGGATGAAAGAAAGAATCAATGACAGTTGGAAACCAAAATGGACTTTTTTGACTGCCGTTGCATCCTCGTGTCAGAAAATTTTGAAATGCGTAGACGAAAATCCAGCTGTGTTGGTAACTGTAGATGCTACCTTTCTGGCCTTCCTTGTACGGGTTGTTGTATATCCAACTATCAGATAATTATAAAATAAGCAACCTGTCTTTCTAACCAAACTAGGCATTTAAACTTAACAAAGAGTGTTAATACTTGTTAAGTTGATGGAAATTATAAAAATATTTTCTACGTATTTGCCGCCATTTTGGAACCGGAAGTCACTATCTTTCTTCATTTATGTGTTGTTTTGGCGTACTTAAGAACTTTTGTTAACGTTTTATCATAACTTACATTGTATTATACCTATAACACATCTTTCAAGGATTTACATCCCTTGTGAAGTTTGTGGAAAATATAAAAATTGAAATTTTTGACTTTTTTGCCGGCATTTTGAAACCGGAAGTCACTTTTAGTTTCATTAATGTATTGTCTAGTCGTAATTTAGGAACTGTCATTTACTTTTTATCAAATCTAACATTGGAATTTACATATAACACACCTTTTAAAGGATTAACGAATTATTGTCAATTTGTAATGACGCCATTTCCGAAATGTGTGGTGGCCATCTTGAAAAAATGAATTTTTTTTCTGGCCAGCAGCGGATTTTTTTTAAGTATCATTTAGTCAACCTTTATACCAAATTTCATGCTTGTATCACGATTTGCACAATTATGTCTCCTACTATTAACAATGCTCTAAAACGGGTTGATGTAATATTTGAAGAAAATATATATAGAAAAGGGAGAAACAATAGTCATATCACATTCTATATAATATCAAGAGACGTTTATTAATTAAAATACGTGTATCGCCTGTTGCAATAAAAAAAAATGTTGAATTTAACTTTAGTAGCTTCCGACAAAAACCTTTTGATAACAGAAATTCAATCTATAACAAAGACCAAGTGCATTTTAGAAAGTAGCTTTATTCTTTTATAGTAGCGGTATTTGTTAAAGGGACTGATCGATAAGACGCCCGTGTTCAACATCATGCAAGCATGGTGGTTAAATGCTTGATTAAACATTCATTAATAGAAACACTTATATAAGCTATCGAAGTCGTCAAATCAATATTTTTGTTCCGTATTTTTGTAATAGAACACAATTATTCTAAATACAAATACTTATTTTGTTGTGTCTTAAATGTTTTATGACAGTTTTTATCCAAACTTTAATGAAATAATACAGAATGACAGCTTGGTAAACGAGTGCTGACCATGTTAAAAGAAAATTTACAACGTCTCCAATCTTTTCAAAAACAATTTACCAGCCAGCATCTTCAACTTTCTTTTTGGTAGCACCGCTTATAAACAAAGGGACAAATTCAAGTTACGAAACTATTAGCGGCGTATACGTAAGAATAGAATGAAGGTGAGAGATCAAGGCTTTGTCATTGGAAAGCAAACAAAAAATTTAAAAGTCTTCTATAATCTAAAATACATATTCTATAGTATAATAGTCTATTGTTTTGTCAATGTCTTCTTTTATTTCCATTTTTTTTTATTTGTCATTAATTTTCTTTTGCCAAAAAGTGGATGATACGTAGTCCCCCAACCTGTTTTCTACCCTTTGAACCGTGTAACACACTATATTCCATACTGCCATTATTTCCTTTTAAAGACTGATGGAAGCATTGCATGATTGACTGACGTTATAAGTATCTAAATTATACTTTTGATATAACATTTATGAGAAAAAAAAATACTGTGTATAATTATGTGTGAACAAAATTCTCAGTGGTAAAAACTTCGATGAATCAATCGGTTTGTGGGATTTTGAACTAAAACGCTTGTTTATATTACTGCAATCAGAAATAAATATTGTTTGACATAGGTAGCTTTGTGGGAAGTAAGAACCTCTTATCAAAATTATCAGTTATTACACCTGCATGCCTGTAGGTTGTGTCTAAAATATTTGTTTGGTTCGACTCGGACAACTTCCATTCATTTCGGTGTGTGTGTGTGTGGTTTTATTTTATTTGTGTGTTTTGTTTTTTCTTATGATGGGGTCTCAGTGTGACGAACAACACTTATCTAAATAAATTATGATCAGAACGGGTTTACCGAAAAGAGGAAAATGGACCAAATTTAAAGAAAATCTAATAGGACAAAATCTTTTTTTTTTCTTCTCAAAAATCGAGTGTTAAAATTAAAAGAATAAAATTTCAGTCGCGGTCTATCAGTGGGAAAATACAGGCATCAGCAGACGTCCTGGCAACCAACGGGCGAGAATAATAGACACAAATTCTAGAATACAGATATGAAGATCCTAATCAAGGCCCTCATCTAAGTTTTTTTTTAAATATAAAACATTTTTTTCCCTTCTTATTTCCGTTCTGAAACAAGTTTTATATTTTAGAAACTTTTATTTTAACAATTCTTTAAAAAATAAAATAGCCCACCCCAATAAAAAAAATAAAGGTCAATGCCTATTATCATTTATTGCGGAAAATTTAAATTTATATTATTACATAGGACATGATTGCCTTCGTCTCGTGTGCAAGATGTCATGCACCTCTATTTCATTTTCTGTGATATGTTTTATTATTTTAATTATTCCAAAAAAGACTTGAATTCAATTTGTTTCATCAGTTTTGTCCTAATTTTTACCAGCTACTAACACACATTGTAATTTCAATTTTAAGGGAGACAACGATTTTTACTTTTCAGCCACTTCTAAGCGACCAAGAGTTATCTCCACTGAAATGTGGTTTGGAATCGATACACATACTATTTTAAAGATTTTTCGACGTGATACTAGCATTCAAACCACAAAAAATAAAACGTTTCTGTTAAGGAAAAATGTAATTCTTTCATAGGAAATTAGTTTTAAGATTGTGGGAATGACCAGTTTGTCCAAACTTCAAATGTTAGTTAGAAATTTCGTAGGAAAATCATTAATTTTGTAAAAAAAAACACAATTCGACTTTAAAACTAAATTTTCTGCATGTGTAAAAATGATAACCGTATGTATTTCTTTTAGAAAAACTACTTTATGATATGGTAAGACACGTCGAATTTTACTATACAGCCGGTTAATCGTATATTACAAATATTCGTAATATAGGCCTTATATTACATAATGCTGTAATGTTACTATTTGTTGTAATATTACAAGTTTGAGGAATATTACGAATAACAATAATCGCCTGGACTGTATAACTACTCTTCTGGTATCAGACCACCGATTAAAAGTACCTATCTGTTCAACCAAATTTTGCAATTTTCACAGCTTTCTAAATATTTTACCTTAAGTTTAACTTCATAGAAACCAGGTATATCCTGAATCGTTACGTACATTTATCAGCTTTCTACATGCAAAATTTTAACAGATGTTTCAAATCATATAAGAAAGAAGAGGTCTTCCGAATAGAGGTACCACTAAAAATAACCCCTGGTTTTCTGGAAATCTTAAAATTAGTATACTATGGAGTGCATTAATCCTCAATTTTCAATGCAAACTCATAAACAAGTAAATTTTAGCTCAAAATGGTCTTAATATATTTTCTCTTTCACCAGAAGTTTCATTTTTTGCCAATTTGTTGGTTAGTTTAAGTAAACAATGACATCAAATGCACTATTTTTTGTCCGAGTAGGCCTACTTTCACATACGTTTTAAATTGGAGGGAGTAATTGGTGGTGTGACACCTTCTGTAATGAAAAGGGTAAAAATTTATCGACAGGTCGTAGGTTCGTGTACCAACGTTGTCCGTTATTGCCGTCTGCAGTACTTGTTTTTCGTTTATTGTTGCGGTATAATGGGGTTTACTGTTTTTCTTTTATTATGCAATCGACATTAATATCTATTTATATAAAGATACCTTGCTGAATTCGTTTGACAAGACTGATTCAACACTTGTGTTTTATTTCGTGTATTGCTCAGTTTGGACGAAGTGTAACACTGGACTTTTAAGAGATCCTTTAAAAGACATTTAGATACAGTTTGGGGTAAAATATTTTGTTAGACATAAAAAAAAAAAGCACCTGTCAAACCTTCATGGAGTGTGTGTCTGCATTTTACTATTGATTTTATTAAGCGTTTGGTAATCACCATTGTGGCATTGATTGAGAGTTTAATTTGAATGGTCTATTTATTCTTAGAGGTGTCAATAACTTGATATGTTGCTTTACAAAATTTGTGTCCGTACCAATATACTTTCATTTACATTGGCATTCTTTTTTTTCTCTAAAAATATTTGTATTGCATACTTTTCTTTGCTGGAATGACAAATTACTAGACCTACAGCAGTTGGCCAAGTATCCCTGCGAAAAGTAAAACCACAAAAATACTGAACTCCGAGGAAAATTCATAAAGGATAGCCCTTAATCAAATGGCAAAATCGAAACCTCAAACACATCAAACAACTGTCATATTTCTGACTTGTGAATTAATCACTGAATAACCAGGGAATGTATCGAGTGTTTTCATATTTATCAGTGGCAGTCTTAGTCATTTGTAGTTTACTAAACCCTATTATATTGTGGTATGTTTCAAACATAAAGTTTGTATTATTAATGAGTATTTAAGATAGCGATAGTCATTTGACTTATTCAGAAATTATTTCATTCACTAATGAGAGTAAGAATTGACGATGACGCGTGTCAATCTTATCAAAGAGGTCCAAATATAATGTCCTTGGTCTAAGAAATTCTTTAGTTAAAATCTATCTTATTTTTTATTGTCCTTTCCTTCTTTTTAATCCGAAATAAAAGTATATGAAATGAAATAAGAAATAAAACATAAAAGATCCTCTAAAAAAATGAACAATCGTCTTTTTTTAAATCAAGAATCGCAAATATAAAACTTACTTAAATTTCTAAAACTGCGAACACACGTGATACTTTTTTGAAAAGGTTAAACTTGCTTATTTCTAATTTAATTTCGTGCTCTGTATGTCGCACTTGTCATTTACTTTAATCAAGTCAAGGTGGATTGGTATAAGGTTAAAAAAACAAATCCTTATATAAGTGTCACCTCTTATCGTTTAAGGAAAAACATAAGGTCATGTGCGAGTATTTCCCTCTCTTTCGCCTCGTTTTATGATACTGTACCTACATGTATAACCTTCATACGACGGGGAGTAAACTTTGGAGGTAAACACTTGTACGTTACCTTACATTAATTCTAATTGTCTAGAAAGATACAACAATGTAATACCGTTATTTAATACAACAACTTTGATGTAATGAGTGAGAGAAGTGGCTGGTCCCCCTCCCCGGGGCAAGGGGGCGAAAGGTTCCGGGGTTGGAAACCCTCCTCTTTGAACGATAAATGTATTTGAATGGGGAAATATGGTTAGAACCCTCCATCCTTTATCCTGGGTTTGAAACCCACCTGTTTTAAAATGATCCGCCCATGTTTATTATGGCCTCCTTTTCATAGACTAAAATAAAAAGATGTGGTGTGATTACCAATAAGACAACTTATCGCAAGAGACCATATGACACAGAAATTAACACATATAGGTCACAAATGAGTATATCACGGGTTTTTTTTTTGTATACTCTCAGATTTATCTGGTATGACTCCTAGTTTAAACTGCTTTAGGTAGCAATACACAGTTAGTTTAGTTTCGCATTTTGGCCCCTGTGGATTTTTCAAATAGGAAAGTTATTGTGTAATAAAATTCATTTTTAGACAGCTGAGTGCTAATTTAGCCTTCAAAGATGGTTTATAAGAGCATCAAGATTATTTTTTACATGTTTTATGGGCTGTTTTCTGTTTGACAATCCGTATTTTCATAGCTAGACCGGCCATCGGTCCAGAAATACTTTTTTTCTACACGAAGTTTTTGACGCAATTTTACAAAAAAATGAGATGAAAGACATATGATTTTCATTGGATTTGCTGAATGATATATGTACACAGTTTCAGAAAAGGAATTATTTCAGGGGATTGAAATTCTACTTTTAGCCAAATTTTGGGGAAATATGTGACATTTCCCCCCCCCCCCCCCCTTTTTGCAATATTTTATAAGAAATAAATGCAGATTGTTGCCATGGATACACCCAAAAGAAATTATATTTTACCATTTTATATACTGGATATAAAATCTATGGAAGATTCTGATTACATACATATGCCCATATATGACACAAACAGTAAGCTTGATATTGCAAGAAAGCAATGAAAAGGGGATGGTAAAATTTATAAAGGCAAATTTTAATATTTTTTCCTAACTGTTTATTGCTACCTTATTGTTGTCATACGGGTTAGGAAATGCTTTCCGTCAAGTAACACCGCTTATTTGTACTTCTGCACATTATAAAAAGTGTGGCTTAACATGTTTGTAAGTGGGAGGTTGAACTCGCTATAAATAGAGTCAACAGTAGTATCGAAAGGCATAAATGATAGATTGAAAGAAGACAAATCCGGGTTACAAACTAAAACCGAGGGAAACACATTAACTATAAGAGAAACAACGAAATAACAGAAACGTTTAAGTGCAACAAATAAACAAACGACAATGCAACACACACAGAAAGGAACTATAAGATAAAAACGGCCATTTTGCCTGACTTGGTACAGGACATTTTAAGAATACAATAGTGGGTTGAACCTGGTTTTGTGGCTAGCCAAACCTCGTGTTTTTGTCTCAGTGTTAAATATAACATTAAAAGGACTACATTACATGATAGGACTACAGTACAAATAAATGCAAGAACATTCAGGACAGAGAAACACACAAATAAACAACACAATAAAACATTTCGACATGCTAATAGTTATCAAAGGCTTATAATTAAATACGCCAGACGCGCGTTTCATCTACATAAGACACATCAGTGACGATCAGATCAAAATAGTTAGAAAGCCAAACAAGTATAAAGTCAAAGAGCATTGATGACACTAAATTTCAAAAAGGTGTGCCAAATACGGCTAAGGTTATCTATGTCTGGGATAAGAAAATCCTTAGTATTAGGGTTTGGTTTTAGTGACTGCTTCTCCTTATCTCGCTTGGAAAACACTGCGAATAATGCTGACACAAAGTAGTGTGAACGTTCAAGTGATTGGGGAGTGGGGAGTCAAAATGTTGTTTATATCTTAATTTTTTTCCTTTCAAAAAATAATAAAAAGATATAGGATTTATTTATGCTACGGGGTGTGCAAAATTGTCAGATTTCGGATGATTATGCATGAAAACCCCAATTTTGTGTGATAAAAAGAAAACAAAACCATAGAACAAAACATGATTTTCCATTGGCAGTCGATATTATTATCTTTAGTCTCAATCTATCGACTTTGCAAAATCTACTTATTGTATTAATTAGTAATTATTTATTCTCTTCATCAAAATGCAGCCCCAAGGGCGATTAGGGAATAGAAATGTGGTCACTTGGTCTTCTTCCGACCGGCAGTAAAACGCTTGCCAAAGTGGGGAGTCCATTTGGTTGTGCAGGAGGTAAAAGTTGCAGCCAAGTCCTGTCAGAATGGGATCTTTGAATCTGATGCCTCGTGTAAAGAAAATACCACGCACTTTGCACGTTAAGAACCCTTGCAAAAACTCTTTGAGGGGTCCAAAGGTAGCCTGTTGCAAGGCAAAATATCTGTTCCTTATCTAACATACATTTATTTTCCAGTGGCAGTCCAAAATTCTCCGACCATTATCCCGAATGGCCTCTTTTTCAAGACCTACCTATTGTACTTATTGTTAACATGTTCTCATCTTGAACATGCATGAAATATTTGCTGCTGGAAGTTAAGAAACCAACAATCAATCAATCCTCAACATACACGAACTGTTTGTCACTGAACGTTAATCATACACCTACAGATCAAAAACTAGATATGCTTAGAGGACTGCGTGTCAATACTCATCTGTTGATATATAATGCCGACAAAATGTTTTGATAACTTTATGTTCGAATTACAAGACTTATTTGTGAAACATGAATTATTTCGGATACGAAAAGAACTCTGACTATCTATGAACGTGTAAATTCAGTAAAACATATATGTCATTTATGAACATCGATTTGTGTTTTCGTTTGGGTGATAGAGAAAGAGAGAGAGAGGAAAGGGGGATGAGCTTCTTGTAATAGAATAAAACAAAATATGATAAGATGGATCAAAACTTAAGTTAAACAAAATATGAATGTTCAATTTAGGTTTCTTTTAATGGGACCCTTGCTTCATCTGTCGCTAAGCATACGTTGTATCTGTCCTTTTAAGGGTCAGTTCAAGTGTTTTGGCTACCTCTCTGATCGATGTGATTTGAAGAAACATATACTAGTACTTGATTGGTTTTGTAATTAAAATTATTCTCTTTTTGAAGGGCATGAAATAATTGTCACTGGACATTACGAAAAAAAAGACTAGTTGATATAATTTTTTTTGAACTATATCGATAAAGGAAAATCTCTCATTTGCGTTCAATCTCTTAGAAACATGAGATAATCTTTTGCAAATGTGTTTCGTTAAATGCTTACATCATTAGTCACTAGAAATACGAAATAAATCAGAATTTTAACCGGTTGATATAGTCTTTTTGTTATATCTAGTTGAATTTTGCAGAATCATGCAGTTGGTCACCTTTTTTTTTAAATGTGTTCTTTCAACGAACTGATAAAATATTTGTCACTGGAAATCAAGAACGAAAAACACCAGTTGGTATAATCTTTTAGTTATAGTTATAAAGGAAAATCCCAATCTTGCAAACATACATGGTCAATATGTATGCTGATATGGCTCTTTCAATTCATAAAAAAAGTTTCACTGGGATTAAAAAATACAACCATTTGATATAATATGTTAGTCATATCGATGAAGGAAACACTTGTTCTACCTTTCAATCTCGCAGAACAGATGATAAATTTTTGCTAGACTAATATCTTGACCCTTCCCAACCACAAAGTCATTTATATGATTTCCCGTTTGTTTTTGGGACAATCATATAGATCTCCTTTGAATGTATTTTATTGTTTATAATAACACTTAGGTAATGATAGATGGTTTCCTCTAAATGGTATAGCAATTAAATATGTCAAAGTCGTCCTGATTTGACAATGGTGACGTTCAAATTACAAGATCTCATTTGCATATTATTAGGCCACAATAATGTATTTTTTGTTGTTTGCACCTTGATTTCTTGGATATTGTCTGTTGAGGAATATGACATACTAAGTATATTAAAATATTTAAAATAATATAAAACGTTTATAATTCACAATGTTTTCTATAACACTGATCTATGAACATCATTCGAGAACTCTTTTTCAGAATATAACTGTTTAAACAAACATGTATTTAAAAGAAATGAAAAAATTAAGAAAAATAATTATCATAGCAAAAAATAATATTTTTCTCTGGTGAATGGCTGTTTCGGTAAAAATAATTTCTAATAATATTAATAACAATACTAATAATTCTAATAAAAAGACCACGAATTAATGATAATATAAAGAGTGATTTAATAATGAACAAATGTGCTAAACAAAATAGTTATTTCGGCATGTACATAAAGTAAAAAATACCTTTATGATGAAAGTTTGGCCTTAGTGTATTCCACCATTTTTTATTTTTGAATGATTAAGACAAATGACAGATAATTTGTATATTGCTATGCTTGATTGACTAGATATATAATTAAGTGTTCCTATTTTAGGAGTGTGTCTCATAATGTGTGTCGACTGAAAATGATTCAATCGGTTAAAAGTTTGACCAGTGTTATGTAACATTTTAAAAATTGAGTCATTTCATTGTAGATTCAATAGTTTATTATAGTTTCACCACACACATACAAGTATACACATCTAATGTATTATAGACAAGTTGTTCGTAACCCACCGAAATGAGCTTCAGATCTTTGAAAACGGACATTGATCCGCGAAAACTCATCAGACGATGGAAATCTATGCCCAGACAGCAGAGAACGACAGTTACCGAATCTGATGTTACATATCGAGATAGCACAGGAAGAACCCTTCTTTATTTTGCCGCCAAAAATGGTGAGACAGAGAGAGTGAAGCAATTGCTGAAAGCTGGATGTAACCCGAGGTTGTCCGATATTAATCGGAACACGGCTCTACACATGGCTGCTGATGGAGGATATATTGAAATAATTCATATGCTGGTAGAATACGGTAAATACATTTGAATTGTTAACTTAAATCAATATAATTGGAATATTGGTTATTGTTTCAATTTAATTGAATTTGATCGTTTCAATCATTTTAAAATAAATTGAAATTTAAATATTGGTTATTGTTTCAAATTAATTGAATTTGATCATTTCAAGTATTTAAAATAAATTGAAATTTGAATAAGTTTTAATTGTTTAAAATTACTCTAATTTTAACATTGTCTTAATGAATTCTTGTAAATAACAGTCAACAAATTTAAGAAATATATATAAGAGGACTATTTAATCTTCTGAATAATGATAAATTAAATAACGTCACAGAACACACGGAAGTTCAGCTCTTGAAATGCATGTATTTGTTACATAATAACTGACATTTAGTTTGCTTTTGAATTAATGGATATTAATTGTCTGCATTAATTAATTACTAAAATTGAAGAAACACCTACACGTTTTAATTTGTTCACAAACTATTACAAATATTATATGGCTCTTTAAGACAAAGCATTCAATTAGTTTTTTAAGCGTATATCATATAGATTTCAAGGTAAATCAAATCTACTTCGTTTTTATGTTTTTCGTGTAATTTTTGTATGTGCTTTGTATTGCTATGATGAGTGAAGCATTTTCAAATTATTGTCTTGTTTATTCATATTTTATACTGTTACAAAACTATCCCAGGTTAAACGGATGTTTTAGTGCCCGCTAACATGTTTAACCCTGCCATGCACATTCTATGTGTGTCCTCCCAAAACCAGAAGCCTGCATTTAAATGAATTAGGCCGTTTGTTTTTCTCCTTTGATTTGTTTTACATTTACCATTTAGCCTTTTATATCGGACCATGCGGTATTGGTTTTGATCATATTTGTAGGCAATACGGTGACCAATAGTTAACTACTGTCTCATTTGGTCTTTGGAAGGGAGGTGTTTCATTTGCAATTATACAACATCTTCTTTTTCTTATATTTCATATTTCTGTAAAAAGAAAAACAAAAAAAAAATCTTTGCTTTGTTGTGGTCTGATGAAAAAATTCCTTTTAATTTTTTTATTTTTTTGTAATGGGCTCTGATGTTGTCCTGTTGCACCATTGTCCCAGCTTAGTGGAAGGACTTGGTGTCAGAAAACACTTCCACATTCTGTTTGTGCCTGTCCCAAGTCAGAATCATGTAATTCAGCGGTTATTGTTTGTAGCTGTAAATTATAAACTTGTTTTTTGGTTTATTGATTGGTACAGAAATCAGGCTTTAGTTTTCTCGTTTGAATTATTTTACATTTGTCTTTTGGATGTCTTTTATAGCTCATTATGCGGTATGGGTTTTGCTCATTGTTGAGGGCCTTTACTTTGACCAACAGTTCTTAACTTATATGTCATTTGGACTCTGGTGGTGAGTTTTCTAATTGACCATGATATATGCGGTAACTAAAATCCTGAGGATTCCGAAAATCTGGCAAAAATTCAAAAAGTAGAGGAGCAAACATCCTTAACTTCTTTTTGTATAATGTATTTTTCACGTTGATTAGCAATCTTAGATAAACAAGGCATGTTTCTCTGAAAATACGATTTTGTTATGCCTTTTCTCGATCTAATCTTTTTGTTTTATTCAATTTAATTCATTCTCTTTATTAAATCTTTGCTTTTTTTATTGCTTATGTTGCTGTGTTTTGTCCTATTTTTGACAAACGTACAAAACACTGGAGACAATACACTCATATCAATAACTTACAGACACAATAGTGCTGATAGTGGCGTTAAAACCAACAAATCAATCGATTAACTATTTATAGTACAGTTAATATCCTCTTCGTTTCAAATTATCTTGATGCTTTTACTATTTTTAACCAATCATATCAATAATAGTACGAATGCCTCCGGGTGAGGAAGTTTCTCGCTGCATTGAAGACCCATTGGTGGCTTTTGGTTGTTGTCTCTGCTCTTTGGTCGGATTGTTGTCTCTTTGACACATTTCTCATTTCCATTCTAAATTTTATGTCTACAAACACTTTTACGGTTTATTTCAGGATGCAAGCTAAACGCCAGAAATATTTTAGGACAGACAGCACTAATGAAAGCTGTACAGTATGACGACCTAGAAACAGTGGCGGTGCTTTATAATGCTGGTAAATATAATATTGTGACGGGGTTGTTTCTTCTGACTACATGTAGTAGATACTAACTTAGCACGATAATCTAGAAACAGTGTCGGTGCTTTATAATGCTGGTAAATATAATATTGTGACGGGATCGTTTCCATTAGTACATGTAGTAGATATTAACTTAGCCACTCGTAAGTGATTGAGCTAACAAAGTACGATGATCTAGAAACAGTGTCGGTGCTTTATGATGCTGGTAAATATAATATTGTGACGGATTGCAGGGGCGGATCTAGCCATTGACAAAAGAGGGAGGGGTTCCATCCACCTGTCCCCATTCAAATGCATTGATCCTCCACCCCTGTATCCTCCACTGTGATTGTGTCCATTAGTATGCATGTAGTAGATACTAACTTAACCACTCGTAAGAGATAGAGCTAAGAAAGTTCTTATTAAGATAAGTCTGTTAGAGAGCTACCTTGTAACACAGAGGTCCCAGGTTCGAGTCCCGATGGAGACAATGTGATTTTCTCACAAGAATCATGCTCTCCGGTTACAATATAATTTTATTTTGATGTAAATATGTTTCACTTTTTTGTATTTTTTTTTAATTAACTTAACGTTGCTGTGCGTTGAACAGTGAAAGCGTATATACCTTTTTTTTTTTTTTTTTTTTTTCTGGCACCCGTAAAGTTGTTTTTATCCTATTATTTTCTAGACTATAGTCAAGTCTACTTGCATGGTAGCATTTCTTTAAAGTTTTTATTAAATGCCTTGTTTATGTGCGCATGGCTTGAATGTCTCATTTTTCTCAACAGAAAAAAGCTTTTAAATTATCGATACTTTACAAGCAAACCTGACAATTTTCAAGTACAGTTTCCAAGAGTTCATTAGAATATAATGCATGTGTATACCATTCAATAATTAAAATGATACAACATAGAAAACGATTAAATTTCTGTAATAAACTCAATATTGTATGTTTAATGTCAACTGGGTAAAATATTACTGACGTTAAGGTATCCAAACGATTCATTGACAAGATTTATATTAACAGGGCAGATCGTCTCGGGGGGGGGGGGGGGGGGGGTGGACGGGAGTTGGAAACCCCATTATTTGTACGATCAATGCATTTGTATGGGGACGTATAGTTGGATCCCTGCCCTTTGATGTTGGGTTGATACCCAATTTTAAAAATGGCTGGATCCGCCCATGCAAGCCGTTTTGATTATTTAGATTCTACAGTCAGCACTATTAGAAAACTATCCCAAAAAAACCTCCTGGGAAATACAGATTTAATTAAATCTTTCAAATTATACACATTAAACATGACGAAATTGATTTTAAAGTAAGGGGAACATTACTCGCAGGGAAAAGAATGGCAGGGCGAGGAAATAAAGAGAAGTTCATGTGCAATAAACTTTAAATTGACATGCTTCTAAGTTAAAAGTTAATTGATAATAAATACATATCTGAATATGATTGACATCATTTGATTTATGTTCTTTTTAGTCCTCCGCCCTTTTTAATTCATGTACAAAAATTACACCGCATTTCCAACCACCCTTAAAAACACAAGTTCATTGTTTAACTTTATTTGAAAAGTTGCCATACATGAAACATGTATTAATTGATTAGTAGATGTCGTCATATGTTTGAGAAACAATTTTTTTCAAACCATGTGATGTCCGCAAATGTTTAAGAAACATTTTCATTCAAATCAAAAGAATTATGTTTTTAATTTTGATTTATTGTATTGGGTTTCTATTTCTTTGCTGTGTTGTTGGGTTTTTTTATTAAGTATCTTGGTTTTGTGGCCTTGAGGTTTTAAATTTTTGTTATTTTTTGGAGCTTGTTTGTCAATGGTTTTGTTTCTGTTTTGTCTGGATTTTGCTTTATTAATTCGTTTGTTTGTTTGTTTTCTTTCTTTTTGTTTTCTTTTTTTTTTTTTTTTTTTTTTTGTTAAATTTTCATCGACATTTGATAAATTATATATGTGTACGTCAATTTTATGCAATAGACACTTGCTATTTTTTTTATCACCGGAAAGACTTTTTAAGAGGGGCGTATTTGAAAGAAAATAATATTTTGGCGCAAATAAAATGCTGATTAACACAAAAGTTAAACGCCGGTTAAAATGTACGTATTTGCTATATGCGATGATTTTTTTCGCGTGAAAATTGTCAATGTCAATAGTGTATAAAAATGTGAATAGAAATAGGGAATGTGTCAAAGGGGGCAACAACTTAACAAAAGAACAAACAATAGCCGAAGGCCGCCAATTGGTCTCCAATACAGCGAGACAATATCGCAACGGAGTTGGGCCTCAGCTGACCCCTCAACAAAAATTTGTACTAGTTCAGTGTTAATGGACGTCATACTTAACTCCGAAATATATAAATAGACTCAAATTAAAAATCATACCAGACTAACAAAGGCCAGCGGCCCCTGACATGAGACATTCGCATAAATTCGTCGGGTTTCAACATGTTTTTGAATTCTCAACCCTACACCTATACCTCTAGTCAATGCAGAAAAAACAAACACACAGCAACACGCATAGTAACACTCAGTTTAAAAGAAGTCCGAGTCCGATGTCACTATAGATAACACAAGAAACTGAACAAAATAACAATGATACATGCATTAAAAACGGACTACTAGCTGTTACTGACATGCCAGCTCCAGATCTAGACCTCAACTAAAATGATTGAAAGATTAACATGTCTTCATCATATGAATATCAAACACAAACCCTCCAGTTAGGTGTTTAGTATCGTATCATCATAATATATATGAGAAGAACATAACCCGTATCATACCAACAACTGGTTTTAGAATAAATGTTTTTTTTTTCCGAAATAAAGACCCTATAAGGGAATATTAAAGCCAAAATATGCCATTTTAATGACCTGACAACATTATCGTAAATGTATCCCATCTTAATAAGTCTGTTTAAAAATTTTGTTAACTTTTGAGATGAATGCCGACATTTTTGTGCTTTGTAAAGAATATTATCATTAAAGATTGGATGTGAAATACCTGAACGCTAATTGTAAAATTTTCTTTTACATAGGTGCGTACTTAGACCTCACTGATTGCACGGGGAAAACTGCACTTCTTCTTGCTCTACAAGACGGAAACGAGGAAATAAGCTCGTTCCTTTTACGGAACGGAACTGACGTAAATGTTGTTGATTATATCGGTCAAAGTGCACTTTATACTGTTGTAAATTCAAATGAAAAACTGCCATTAAGCCTATGTAGAAAGGTAGTTGATGCTGGATATAATTTTGAACATGACAAGGAATGGATTACTAAAGACCTTCACCGACAATTAACACAGCCACAAGTTGGAATAGTAACAAGAATCAAAAGAAGGTTAAGTTTAAAGAGGAACCCCGAAAGGCAAGTCGAGGACAGTAGTACAACTGTATCGAATGAAAAAAGGGAATTATTGAATGATAAAAGGGAAGTATCGAATGATATTGAGGAAGTATCTAATGATGTTCAGGAAGTATTGAATGATAAAAAGGGAGTAAAAGCAACATCATTGTAAAACTGCATGGCATTTGATATTAGTTTAAACAACCTTTGTTGTTTAGGTTTTATTTTCTTTCTTTCCGTCAGTGTGTTTTCTTTTCTTTAATCTTTGGTATGTTTTTAATCTTATTTTTCAAATTACTCTTAACTGATGAAATTTGCATTACTATCATAACTTTTAAATCCGTGTTTAATGTATTTTGTCTTTCAATCCGTCAAGGTGTCTTTTTGATTTTTCTTTGGTATTTTTTCAATCTTATTTTATATTATTGTTAATTGACGAAGTTTGCATATCTTCAAAAAGAACAAATAAGAAAAGAAAACTATCATTTCTTTTTAATCTGTCAACACTCGATCAAATACAGATAATACATTTCGCAAAGCAAAACGTAATGAGGAAATTTTAAAAGTAAAAATAGTTAAACGCTTTTGAACTTATAACACCCTTTATTATGAAAATTTGATATTTTATGATTAAACGCCTTTTAAATGAATTTGTTGGTGTATAAATTCAACCAATTCCCTAACAAACAAATAAAAGTCCGAAACATCTTCCAGAAGTCCTCTCCACCAATCATATCAACGTATTCCCTAATATGCAAATCATATAAGAATTATTTATAATTATGAATGCTGCCTCCTCTTCTTTATCCATGTTCTGTAGATTGCAGGGAAGTTTCGTTTGTCACCTGTTGCTTTGACATCGGTTCAGATCTTTATTCAGATGACCTAGTCTTGTTCAGTTCATTGTTTATGAATGGTAGCAATATGCACCGTAATTTATTGTTAACCTTGCATTACATAGTAATTAATTGACTGGCTAATACTGAATCACGTGTCATAGTTGAATTTCTATGCTGAAGCCCTCATGGAATAACCTTTACTCGGGTTGACCATTTTGGATATTCACCTCCTCAGCGGGCCATAATTGTATATAAGTGTTTTATTCTGATTAGTTACAACTTCTGGTGTCTCCGGTTTGTTTAGAGCAAACCAGGTACAATCATATGCTTATAAGGTAATAGTCAGTAGAGATATAGGTCGCAGTAATTCGTTTTGATCTTATAAGATACTCGTATTATTTCAGACTGACATGGTTTTCTTTATCTTGTATGTTTGATAATTTTCTTTTTTGTTGAATTGAACATGCTATTTTTCATTGTTTGTTTTTTGTTTTTTTGTTTTTTTGTTTTTGCTATTTGTGTTATTATTTATTTATTTATTATTCAATCATAACGTTTTGTCACAATACAATATTTAAGATGAATTACCATCCTCACGGAATTGATTACTAGTATATCATATAAATCTGAATTAAAAAAAAGTAAAGTTTTTTTAAATTGAAATTTATTTAAAGTATTTTGGGTTTTTTTCTGTTATACATATCAATCCTATAAAAACAGTATTCACCTAAAACTTGGAACGTTCATAATTTATTATTTACATGCATTATATAAAATTGCTTACACAAATAAAAATGTTCAGCAGTTTTCCTTTGTTCTAAACTGGTTATTGCCCTTGGATCTAAGCGAGAAAACATGAACAAAACGCAATATGCGTCGATAGTTTAGGCGTATCTTTCTATGCATCCACTACTCACTACATAAATTATATAGTCTTTGGTAATGTAAAGTCAAAGATAAAGGACACGTTCGATACATCTATAAAACATATCTATTAACAAGGAAACATGATTCTAGTTGACTGACACACAGACAAGCTTTATCGGTCAACAAGTCATTTATAATGATAATAAAACTTCTGTAGTGTCAATTGCATCCTCATTTCACAATTCAAATTTGACTTTGATTTTCATCTGTTTATGTGATCTTTCCTCAATCTACCATATTGATTTTTACATTAACTTATTAATATACACCACTGTATCTCGAAGTTTTTTTTCTATCAATGAGTCACACCGGTTGAAAACGGGGGTCATTGTACGTAATACCCTACTCATTGTGACATAGCATTTACCGAAGCGCACGTTTTCGAAAGTCGCCTGCTGTTGTTCAATAACTAGGTACATGTATGATTGCCAAGTCCACGTTTCTGACTAAACATTTGTTTGTTAAACACTAAGAAAACCAGAGGATTCATCAGACTATTGACGGGAGCCAGAACATGGAGGAATTTGTATATTGTACTTCCTGGTTTTATAAGATCATACACACTCAATATCTGTGCAATATTTAGTGGTGCTGTACTGGATATGTAAACTGAAATGGCAAGGAAAAAGTAAAATCACAAAAATATGGACTCAAAACTGAAAGTTCCTAATCAAATCAAAATCAAAAGCTCAAACACATCAAACTAATGGTAAACAACTTTCATGTTCCTTACTTGGTATAGGAATATTCTTATGTAAAAATAGTGGATTAAATCTGGTTTATAGCTACCTAAACCACTCACTTGTATGACAAATATATAAAAGTCATAAAAATATAAAAGCTTTATCAATACAAAGATATGTCAAACTCACATGATATAAGGTTTTAAGATGAAAAAATGTTACTTAAAAAAAAACCACCGCAAGACCACCACTCCCACCACCACCCAATAAAAGCTAAAAAAAAATAAGCCTAGCGTATATCGAAAAAACTGCTTTCTGACAAATGAAATGATTAAGTATTATACAACTAAAGGCTAAATAATAACTTATTTGCATGTCAACAAAACGTCGACACACACACACACCATTGTTAGCTTCTTTTAATTCTGTTTGTTTGTTTTTGGTTTTGGTTTTTTTAACTGTTATTAAAATTACGTCTTTAAATTTTTAATGTTATTATGCATTTTAGGAATTTGCATTCACAATGTCAACCCGTTCACCTAACACATATTTTCGCCTCACTTTTCAGAAACGACATCATGGTTAGAATAATGATGAGTTGTTTCATTAGGAAGCTTTTCAATTATGTCTAACAATCTATTTCTGCATACCGAAACTTGTATTTTTTGCTTACTACCACTTCATGGCAACCATACCGCATATCCGTATTTGTATATTTTACCTTACTCTACGCAAGTAACTTTAATAAAATGACGTCATATGTCACCAACAACCTGGCAGTGATGAATTATGAGCTCTTTTTCTTTTTATCTGTCAGACCACTGCTGGTGTGATATGCTTTTTTCATGAGAACTCGTTCATTTTTGTAAAGGTCTTGAATTATTTCACATTACCATTTATAGGTATCTATTCTTAAATTTTGTGCACATTTATTCTACTGACAATGAAGTTTAAAAGAGGGACGAAAGATACCAAAGGGACAGTCAAACTCATAAATCTAAAACAAACTGACAAACTGACAACGCCATGGCTAAAAATGAAAAAGACAAACAGAAAAACAATAGTATACATGACACAACATTGAAAACTAAAGAATAAACAACACGAACCCCACCAAAAACTAGGGGTGATCTCAGGTGCTCCTGAAGGGTAAGCAGATCCTGCTCCACATGTTGCACCCGTCGTGTTGCTTATGTGATTACAAATCCGGTAAATAGTCTAATTCGATAGGTCACATTCATGAAATGGAAGGGGATTGTAGTTACGACGTAATGACCATATCCGATATCATTTGTGAAACGGTTATTCCATAACGGTCAACCAACTCGTGATGGCGTCCGTAAAATTTACGAAGGGATGATTTCAACTTCACCATTTGGAACTCTTGGTTTAATAGCTTCCTTGTGAGCAGTAACCCTCTATCAAGAAAATCATGATAGGAAATATAACTCACCTATGACTACTACTAATAGCAGTTTTATTGTCTTCTTTTTGGCTCTTGAAATAACCGTTGTTTGGTTTACTCTTATTGTTTGCGGATTAATGTTTGCTGAACCTAAAACAAGTTAAAATACATTTTTTGATTTCTCATTTTTTGTAGTTAGTATATAATTTAAATATGTGTTTGAATGAATATCTTGTTTATGTTTGTGTTTTTCTGGATCACAAAGACGGTGTTAATAAGGTGAATAACAATAAAATTCAGAGTTCAGACAGGGATGTTTTGCTCTTTTTCATATGTGTCATTATGATTGTTCATTTTGTTCACACAGAGCTATGTTCCAGGTCAGGAATATATCGTGATTGTTTGAGCTTTTGATTTTTACATTTGATTAGGGTCTTTCCAAATTGTTTTTTCCTTGGAGTTTAGTATTTTTGTGATTTTACTTTTTCAGATATCTTGATTCTATCCTATTTGCATTTATGTACATTGGCAGCCGATATATATAGATAAAGATTGATATATCTTTTCAGTGTACAAATCAGAAATCTGTTAACACCTCCTGGAATTGAATTTTTTAAGCGTCTAATTAATACTGATTTAAGTTTATACGGTCATATTGGACAAATACATGTGTACAAAAACAAAAGTTTTAATCTAATTCAGCACTACAATGTTTTTTGAAGACATTTGGTCTTTTTGTAATTTTTGGTCCTCAATGCTCTTCAACTTCGTACTTTAATTTGCCTCTTTATCATTTTTCTTATTCGAGCGTCACTGATGAATATTTTGAAGAGGAAACGCGCGTCTGGCGTAAATAGGTGTAATTCTGATATCTATGATGAGTTTGTTCTTAAAGTTCAATATAAAAATGTTTTTGCATTTATATGTGCCCTACCAAAATTGAACGTGGACCGCAAAACAAGGATACTGGGCTGCTTAGGGTTATTTTATACTAGTATCATGTGTTATATAATGATAGAATTATAAAAACCAAAGAATATAAACAAGATCACAACATATTTCTTATACAAATAAGAAAATGTGTTGTATTAATTTTTGAATCTTCTTGCTCTGTGTGATACATCTCATTTTGGTGTCACATTTTAGTTTGTAGTTTTAACCAAAGCGTCAAGATACATGTTACTGAGCTTTGGACCAACATATAGGATGGTATAAACCAATCTACATTATTTCATTGGTGAAATAACATGGTCCCTGGTCAAATTTGGCAGGGCACATACAAATGCATGATCATTTTCAAAATGTTCTTATTTGTATAAGAATTACTTTGTTTTCTTCTTTATATTTTGTGTTTGTATAATTCTACGGTTTTATTAAACCTGGTTTACAATAACACTAAACAGCCCAGTAATGTTTGTTTAAAATGGATTGAATAATTAAAAAACATAACATTGGCTCCACCGTTTCAATGTTATTGCAATTTACTTAACAAGTTATTATATGGTACTCACCTTTTGACAGCCGAGGCTGGTTCAAGGTCATGAAATTTGTTGCTTTTTCTCTTTGCCATATGACCCGTATCATCCAGACATAAGACACCGTAATGACACATACGGGTATCACAATACTAATAAACACCTCACCAACAACTACAGCCTTTAAGTACAATTAATCATTACACATACGGGTATTACAATACTATTTAACACCGCACACACAACTACAGCATGTGAATCAAAATAAGTATTTAATCGAATACTGTTAATCAACTAATTTCGAGTTTTTTGCGAGTAGAAAGTTAACGCGAATATGTCGAAATTGAATCTTTTTTATTTAACTGTATCGAGTAAATTTGAAAATCGCAAAAACTCATAGCCGCAAAGTTGGCCTTCAGAGATAATTTGGTTTACAGTATTTGATGCTTGTTTTTTTATGATGTATGTATGTTAATTTTTTTTTATCATACATGTGTCATCTTGTTAAAAACGTTGCAAACACGTCATACATTGTAATATAGAGAAGCATTACAACCTTACAAAATCACAGAAACATGAGAAACAACAGAGATATGTGTATAGGGTGTTATTAGATGCCGTTAGCAGGAACACCACGCGGTATTACAATGAATGTCACCAGTGTTAATGGAATTTGTTTCCATTCCAGCGTTCGGATCATACCTGCTAGTATACTCTATCATGTCTATTTCCCCCCTCAGAAATCAACCGTTATCGATAGAATAATCAAACATGTTATCATAGAGCATCACTTAAGAATTAAGTGTCAAATGCATATCTTCTGAAGTTAAAATGGTACTGTTTATGTTATCATCAGTACAAATTTTGTGTCATAAGGCAACTTAGTGGCTGGGTATTGATTGTTTCATTATATAGTTGTGTATGTCCGTGTATAATGTTCAATCAGTATGTGACACAATAATATTTCTTTTTTTTTTATTTTATATGCCTGATAAGCTATTTTTTACTTTATATATTTTGAACTTTTGAAACAATTGTTATTTTTTCATTGCTGATGTAGCATTAAGATACTACTTACATAAATACCATTTCCAAAATTATGTCGACATATGTATCCATCTATTCCGTCTTTAGAACTATAGTAGTAGGTTATATGCATCGCGTAAGGTATGGCTATTAGTACAGCGACACTCCAGGCACTAATTATAAGTCCATATCTATACGTTTTCCCTGTCGTATATGAAGATACAGGACGAACAATCACAAACACTCTATCTACGGTTAATACTAATATAAGAAAAGTTGATGCATTGATGACTAAATTTGTGAAATATCCATAAAATATAAAACACGAATGTTTCTCCCATCTTTCTAAGAATCGATCAAAAATACATTCCGGCATTACATATAGAAGACCAACACAAAGATCTGAAAAAGAAGAGGGTAAATGTAAAAGCCTACCTGCACTTTGATTATCATTATGACTAATGTTTGTCTTAAGGAGGTAGACCTAGGTTAAGGGAAATAACTCTTAAAATCATCAGTACGTTTGTGTCAACCATTTTCATAAATATATTCTAAGCTTCTAGGTTACATAGATTATTTTCAATCTGTTTCAGGTAAATGCTTAAAATTCATTGAGGAAAATTGACTTTTACAAACACATAACTGATTTAAAGAGTTATCTCCCTGTACCAAGGTCTACCCCCTTAAATATAGCTTAATTTGTTCTCTTTCAAGCTGCTGTTTTGTTATTGTGCTGTTACACATCACATCCCAGGTAAGGAGAAAAAGAGATAGAGGATACACGCTCACATAAATGTTAACCCTTTCCCCCTCACGCATTCTGTATACGCATATTTCAGATCAGAAACCTGTTATTTGGTTTGATTGGTTGCTTTCTGTCATATTCGTGTTTTTGTTTATTAGAAATTTGGCCACTAGGATTCTCGTTTAAATCTTTTAACATCTTATCATCTCTTAGCCTTTGAGAGTTAACTCTACCGTATAGTGAGTAAACATTATAATTTTTTCCTACATCCACATCATTTGGACTCTGATGGATATCTATCGGATAAGCACCTCCTTTTTTCATTTATTTGTATTTGAAGTCAGTGAATTGTTTCAAAAGTTGTTGACCGTTACGAAATACCTTTTCATAGATGATATAGGATATGTTCCTTGTTTTGTAACTACAATCCCGTTCCCCTTTCCTCGAATGTGACCTACCGTAATAAGATTATTAATTTACAGGATATGTAATTATATTAGCAACACGACAGATGCTTACCATTCCAGAGCACCTGAGATCAAATCCAAGTTTTTGTGGGGTTCGTGTTGATTAGTTTTAGTTTTCTATGTTGTGCCTTGGATAATATTGTTTGTTTGTCCTTTTCTTTTTTAACCATGGCGTTTTCATTTTCTTTTCGATCTATGGGTTGAAATGTCCCTCTGGTATCTTTTCACCACTCTTTTATTTGAAATATTTGAGCCCAATAACAAGCAAACTATTTTTTATGAGATCACTCAACAACAACTGTTATATATTCTACGTTCCTGGTAAATATAAATAGGAAAAACGCTTCGGATGTATCAAATTTATTACGTGTTGTTTTCATTTTTTACAAATATCAAAAGGAGTAGGTTCAGTAAGACCCCTTTTTGGCCCCAAAATATAGCAGTTTTACAAAATAGTTAAAATGTAAACCTTTAGTTATTTATTGGACAGTAGAATGCTTCTGCTACATAAATATGGGCTGTTTTTGACAATACAATGCACATATATCCGGTACTAGCACCATTAAGTCATGCTAAATTACTGAAATCCTCATAATTCTAGCATTTTAGTTAAATTTTAGACGGTTTTCGTGTAAAACGAAAGTGGCCGCATTCGTGTTCATCCTTAATATTGAAATGTAAGTTGTATTTTATAATATAACATAACATATATAAAGGTTGAGGATGAACACGAATGCGGCCACTTTCATTTTTACCAAAAAACATCTGAAAAGTGACATTTTTCGGCATATTACGTAGATTTTTCATATTTGAGCTTGAATCGGATCGTTTTTAATGACTAAATCTGTTAAAATCTTTCACATAAACTAATTAATTCAAATAAAATAGACACTTAAGTGTTTAAAAAGTGGTCAAAATCTTTCGTCAGATGAACCTGAAATTTGAGGAAGATTACTTTCGGTATTTACCGTTTCCTATTTTGCGATTCCAAAGTTATTGAACAAAATCATGAAAAAAATTCTAAAATGACTCATTTACTCGACTTTTTTTGCCTTGATACCAGATTTCTGAATACTTAAACAGTGTTAGATTTGATCAAAGCACAGCTACTTATTGTATTTTTTATTGTTGCTATTTATTTTCAGGGAAATTAATTTTTACCTCATAGAATTTGACTCTTGGAATTTCTAAAACAATCCGATTTAGGTCGGGAGAAAAGATTCAGTCTTTACCATTCGGCATTCTATCACTCGGAACAAACGCATACAACATTTCTTATTTTGTATTTTATCAGTAATTGGAATTTGACATATTTATACTTTGCACATCCTAAAACCAACCAATAAATTTGTTTCTTAATAATCAATCATTTTGTATCTATTAGAGAATTATCGGTATTATACTTCATGTGTTACAGCTATAATTGAATATAATCTCCAAAAACATGTGTATTTAATAAACTATTTTCAAATTACCGACTTTTGAATGAGGATTATGTAATTTTTGACATGTAACCTTTTCCGTGGTGAGATATCCTTCTATCAAGTCAAGTAAGAGCAATGTAAAATAGTAAAATCGGTACAATATATTTTTTTGAACATTAACTGCTTTACATTTTCTTTACACGACAAAACCATCGGCAAACAGTACACTCAAATTACACCGATTATTTGTTTGATTTTACTTATTATGGTTCTTACTTGAACAACTACCAGAATATCCTACCACTGAAAAGGTAATCTGTCAACAAAATATATAATCCGGAGTCAAAAGTCGGTAACATGAAAAAAAAGTCTATTGGTATAAAGATACAAAGATGGGATATGATTGTTGATACAGTGAAACCTGATTAAACCAAACCCTGAATAAACCGGAAACCTGTCTAATCCACACTTGTTCTGAAGACCAATTATATCACTTTTTATGCATTGTGAACCTGATGAAACCGAATGCCTGTCAAAACCGAACAAAATCGCTTGTCCCGAAAGGGTTCGGTTTAGTCAGGTTTTACTGTAATCATATCCAGGTTTGTTACCTGTAATTAGAAACTTAATTCAATCAAAGAACCCTGAGGACATGATTGTTTACATTTTCAGATAAAAAAAACTATTATTAGTGTTCCAATAAAGAGACATATTTGTCAAACTTTACAAGGTACAGGTGTTATGTAATACTGAGAAGCGGGACGGTGGCAAATATAAAACGAAAGCAGCTATTAACGAGATATGAGGTCTACAACTGATTTTGATTGTTGTTCGAAGCCGAAATGCAAGAATTCAATGGTCAAACAAAACCTGTTGACTTGAATCAAGGCTATAGCTGTTTTTTATACTATGGGAGGATCCTAATGTTAAGTCATTGGGACAAATGAAATATAAGAAAAATTAGAAATGTTGGATTATGAATGTCACCACATTATCAATACTAAGCTTATTGAAAATGTCTACTTTTATCTTATTGTCTTTAAGAAGCTTTTGTATGAGCAAATATAAGCTTTATATATCTAGCTAGAATTTGGAATTATGAAAACTATCAAATTTATATGATACAATAGCTCCAGTCAACTTTTTACAGGGGCCATGAAAGAGAATATTGATCAGTATTAGGAGTTTTGTTTTTACATCCTATTGTGATTTAAAATCTTGGATCTTATAGGTTTGCTGTATTAAAAAAAGCAGGTATAGTAATATCTGTGGAAGTTTTAAGTTTTTATTCGGATAGACGTGCGAAAGATAATGTTGCTAATATTGAAAACGTGATTCGCTATCCTTGGGAATTGTTAGTAACGAAGTCCTCCATTTGTAAAATATCCACATTGGTAAGGAAATAGTTTGCAAAGGGAGAATGTGCATAAAATACCTGTTGAGAAAAATATCCTTTTAATCTTCTGGCAGTCGTTGCTTACAGGTTTATAGCATTGCAGTATAAACGTAATAGCACAAGGATTGGGCACAAATTTGGACAGATAATTCATGTGTGGATAATTCAGGTAGAATTCATAGATTTCAGGCCGAATGTTTTACAAGGAAATTGTTATGCGAATGACGTAACGACTATAGACACAAATTGAAGAAAAGACATAAATTTATAGCCGCACTCGGATGTAAGGCTTTTATACATCTACAAATTCAAGAACTCAACAGCTGTCGCACCTACAAAAAAGATTGATTCTCTTGGTGTTTGCTATTCCATGACTATGTTTAAAAGTTATTTGACACAAAAGTATAATGTTTACATCATTTAAGTTGTCATTCCGAGAGCATGGCTGGCGAAAACTTCTATAAACTTTTAAGTATAAGGAGGTCTGAGAAGCATTCATGGCATTTGATAAGCTCTTCGAATTATTTATTACCCAAGCGCTGCAACATAAAAAGGCGTTTAAACCAACACGTCCATTTAAGACTAATAAAACACGTCTACAGCTTATTGTAATAAAGCTTAATCCAGGATATTGTGGGTACCGATAACATTACATTTGTTTTTGCTTTGTTATTTTTAATATACCTGCTACTGCTAAGTGTTGAACAAAGAAAGTCATTCGTGATTGTTTGTCACGCCTTGCTAGAAGAATGATGACTGCAAGATTCAATGATATAATACCAATCATCTCCAATAACGAAATCCATTTTGTTACTTTAGAATAGTCCTTAAAAGATAATAAGCAAGTACAGTATAAAGTTCAATGTATTAAGATTTGAACAATACCGTAATAAAATAAATATAAAAAAAATTTTATATTTTAAAATCATTTCATTAAAATGTATGTTTTTGCACTAATGCAAATGTCAAGGAGTGTAGTGCCCAGCACAATATCATATTAAATAAGCTTTTGCATACAACATGTACACTATGATATTCATATTCACATCATATCAACATGCTTTAATCCAGATATGCACGAAACGTATGTCCTGGATATTCAACACTAGTTTACTCATATATTCATTAAATAAATTTCAGTAAATGCTTGCATATGATATGGTTGGGTGACAAATTATTGGTGTTATATATTTGATATCATATATTTGGTTTACAGTTTGATTCAGAAGAAACACCGACATAGCTAGATAATACAATTTGATATCTTATTTTTGGGAAATCTTTTTAGAAATTTAGATGTAACGTCACCAAGTGCGTTGATGGCTTTGGCTAACTATGTTGTGTTTTTTATGTGCTAGTTTAGGTTTTTTTATGTAATGTATCCGTTTTTATTCTGTAGTTAGTCACCACTTCGGTTTTATCTATTATATAGTCATTTTATAAAATTTACTGTTTGCAAAAGTATGAATCATTCTACATAATAAGGATATTCTTATCCCAGGCAGAAAACCTTCGCTGTATTGGTCACAACTTTTTTGGAACTGTTGGTCCTCGGTGCTCTTCAACTTTGTACTTGTTTTGGCTTTCGAACTTTTTTCATATGAGCGTCACTGGTTAGTCTTGTGTGGACGAAACGCACGTCTGGCGTCTTAAATTTTACACCGGTTAGCTATTATTCGTGTGTTTCTCTGTCCTATGATTTCTCCAATTTATTTGTGTTGTAGACCTGTCATGTAATGTTGTCATTTTAATGTTATATTTAACATTGCCATTAAAGCGGAGTATGGCATGCCACAAAACCAGGTTCAACTCACCATTTTTGTTCTTAAAATGTTCTGTACCAAGTCAGGAAAATGGCCATTGTTATATTATAGATCGTTTATGTGTGTGTTACATTTTAATGTTGTATTTCTGTTGTGTCGTAGTTCTCTTATATTTAATGCGTTTCCCTCAGTTTTAGTTTGTAATGAAGATTTTTTTTCTCAATTTATTTGTGAATTTCGAACAGCGGTATACTACTGTTGCCTTTATTAACACTCATAGAATTGAGAATGGAAATGGGGAATGTGTCAAAGAGATAACAACCCGACCATAGAACAGACAACAGCAGAAGGTCGCCAATAGGTCTTCAATGCAGCGAGAAACTCCCGCACCGGGAGGCGTCCTTCATACATTTGTAGTTATATCGCACTCGTTTCGTTAAGCCTTTTTTTCTTGTATTTTGATTATTCGTTAGTTCTATCTACATAGATTATGTTATTTTATCTTTGATGCCTATACTTGCTTGAATTGGTTTTTTTCTTTCTTTTGGATGTAAACTTTAAACTTTAATTAGTTTGCAATAAGTAGGGATATATGACACATTTTGATTTTTCTAGTTTCAGTTGAGAGGAACTTTGCATAGTTTAAAAAAATAATCTTAAATTCATATGACTATTCAATGAATATTCTATCTTTGTATGCAGTTCAGCTTTTAATAAAACAGTTATGACCATCATGAAAAGTTTATATTCAAAATTATTAACTGTTTATATTGTTCACACATCGTTGTCAATATAGTGGAATCGTATGCGACTGTCATACATGTGAGAGATTTAGCTAGCTACAAAACCAGGTTTAATCCAACGTTTTCTAAATATGAAAATGCCTGTAACAAACCAGTAATATGACACTGATGAGTCTTATGTAGACGAATCGCGCGTCTGGCGTACTACATTATAATCCTGGTACCTTTGATAACTATTATCTATTCGCTCGATGTGTTTGAGCTTTTGATTTTGTTATACGTAGGCACTTTTTGAATTTTCATCGGAGTTTGGTATTTTTGTACTTTTTTCATGAAGGCCATAATTGTTTATTATAAGTTGATAATGTTTGTTTAAGTATACTTACGCTTTTACACAGATCGTCATCGGAACTGTTGTATAGTAACAAGGAATTGTTACCGCATTTTCCCATACTCTGTGAAATTAATTAAGATTATGTACTTCAATGTAATCCATATATATTTTGTTCAACAAGCGATAATTTTATGATAAATAGGAGAAAAGGGGAAAATATTCGTGTACAGTTAATCAGGAAAAGACAACATCAATGTAGCAGAGAAAAATCAAGGGTCAAAAACTTAATAATTACCAACTGAACAAGATCCTAGATTGCTTACCTTTCACTACTATGCCTCTAGAAATGTTCAAAACCATCTTTCCAGTACAAAGCAAGATTATGTCCAGATTTTTTCGACCCATGTTTGCATAAGGACACACAAATCTATGTTTTCACAAATTTCATTTTTATATTCTATTATATATGCAATTTAAAAGGAACAGCAGGTCTGCATTTTTATTTCTTAACTATGAAAAAAAATACAACATTCCAACTTAAAAAAAACAAACGGCCACATTTATGTTCATTTTCAAGGAAATCTCTCCAAACTATTAATAATTAAATATTTTATTGATGGTTTGCTGTGATTTTCATGGCAAAATTCAACTTATTAAAGGGTTCGCCGAAGCATCAAGCAAAACACTTGTTTATATTTGATTTGTGATTATCTTGGAGTTAACAATTTCAAGTTAAGATGATTGGTTATTGATCTATGCATCACTTTCAAACAGAGACTCTTGGTAATTATTTGTAAAGGCTATTACATGTGGATGTGACCTTAAATAAATATTGTAGCAAATTGGTTTTGTTAAACAATAATAACTATAACTAGTGTTGATATTGCAAGCGTCAGAAGATGTTAGCGGCCTAATGGACATTGTTAAGATAACCAATCAGATATTTCCAAAGTCTAACGCCAGATATATATATATATATATATTGCGGTTTTTATCCAACGCAATCATAGGTTTGAACGTAGTTTTCAATTTATATAAAGTGCCTAGAAAATCAACCTAACGATGTTAGAGTAGATTTGATTCGTAACTTCCTCCCCGGCGCCGGGGTATATATAATGTCTAAAAATAGCAACAATCAACATTCAATCTATTTAAGCGAGGATCAGTTTGTGAAAATAAACTGATACAGTTACTGAATTAAAATTATATAAATGTATAAGAATATAACTTAAACACGCTAATTAATACATTAAAAAGTTCTATTAGATGTTTTAGAAATACGCAATATTTCGCTGAACAAATTAGCTTCATCAGGCGTGTGCATCTCTCAAGGTGAAATCGGATGCATCACATTTTTGTAGCTTAATCTATACATATATATAGACATATATCTGACCGTTATTTTAAAGTTTCAATAAGTTTGGAGCATTCTTGATAATTTTCAGAGCTTTGCTTTTTCAATGGCAACGGCGGTCATTCAGGAAATTCCAAATCTAAAGTATCATCAATAATTGCCAGTCAACATAACATAAATTTTCATTACGTTTGGGACATTTTGCAATATTTGATTTTTTTGTTGATTTTTAGGGTAGCAGTGACCATTTCTAAAATGTTTATAACTGATGCTATATTGATATATGAGGGGGTGTATACCATCAAAGTTTCATTGGGTTTTGACCTGTCATTTTAAGACAAGGACTGCAACTTTTAGGTTATCAAGCATATGACATTTATTTATTGTTTGCATGGTAAAAGCGCTTATTTAGGAAATCATAAAGCCGCAAGCCACATCTACACATGCAAGTCAACACCTATGTAAAGTTTTATTAAGGAGGGGAGAAAGATACAAAAGGGACAGTCAAACTAATAGATTGAAAATAAAATGAATGTCTAAAAAAGAAACAAACACAAATGATAGTACACATGACACAACATAGAAAATTAAAGACGAAGAAACACGAACCCGACCAAAAACTGGGGGTGATCTCAGGTGCTCCGGAAGGGTAAGCAGATCGTACTCCACGTGTGGCATTCGTCGTGTTGCTTATGTTATTAAAGATCTGGTAAATATGCATTAAGTTTGGAGCAATTTGTTTGGATTTTTTTCTTTTTTTACTGTTGTTTCTCTGGCTACAGAGTTATTCCAAAGATTGACAAAATCGTCTAAAACCTGTATTAATTTGACATATGCTTGGAGAGGGGATTGGCAATTAAAATCAATAAATATTTGAAAACAACAATGAAGCCGAAAAAAAATCCAATGATTTTAAGGCCAGTCATGCTCAAATAATTCACAAAACTTAAAAACAAATAATTCTACATTTTTTATTTCCATTGTAACGGCAGCCACCTTTATAATCTTTATACTGACTTATCATTGCGATTGGTTGTATTAGCTCTGAGGAAACTCTCGGACAAAATAGGTGGAAGTTTAATTTATAATGATACGGAAACAGAAACAGAGGAAAAGCAATATGTCACCCGACAGCGTCGATCGTGTGCCACGACAAACAGATAATGGTTATATAAATCGTTTCAAAACTTTCATGACTTAATTCAATTATTTACTCATTTGAAAGTTATTATTCCTTGGTTTCGAATTATTACGTAATAAGACAAATGCATACCAACATGATTTAAATCTAATGTCATACGTTTTCTACAAATCACTACTAGAGTAACAATATTCATTTCTTTTTTAGATTTAGCTTTCAATATCTCTTGTATATACTGTAAATAATAATAAGACTTATATTTGTAGACTAATTTAACGATTGATCGGAGCATAACGGATGAGTCTTGGGAAAAGGATTTGTGCATTTGACGTTTATATTTTAATCCTGGTATCTATGATGAGTAAATTTATATTTATCAGGCATTATTATTATAAATCATATAAACGAAATACGTAAATGTGTGAACGAGCAACTTAAGTCCATTTTACGTCGAGTGAATGTTGAACAGTTTCTTAATATTGAAAACAAATCTATTGTCCAAAACTAACACATACAATCTGTTCGCAGGTTACGTATTTCTGGAATAGTCCTCTAAACGTCATATTGAAATATATGATGTCGAAAGCCAAACGTATATAACGTATAATAGCATATAAATCAAACAAACTTAAACAGAATAGTCAATACTGCCATATGTAAATTTGAATTCAGGAAGTAGCAAGTTTATTTAAAGTTAGGTACCGATTATTCATTTTTTTTTGGAAATGTTGGCTTTTGTTCACGGAAGAACCTTTTTTTTTACATACTATCCAGGAACAATTTTTTTTTCAGAAACGCAATGTCATTGCTATTCCCCAACCTTCAGTGGAAATACATTCTCTTTTAAAACAAATATATTTTAGGGACTTTTTTGATAATATTTTCAAATTTAGCTTACAAGCTTTCAAATGGAAAAACGGCATTAGAACGAATGGATATGACGTCGTGTCATCATGATGAACTTTTATCTATAAATGTTGTTCCATTCAATTAAATATATCTGCTAAAGATAAAAAAAAATAATAATAAAAATAAAAACGTTCTTACCTTAGAAATAGATTCCAGCTATGATATGTTAATCACAACAAACACACTAATTGATTACATTTGAAAAATTAAAACGGACTGTATTTTCCCTGTAAAGGTTAAAGAAGATGTAATACAGAAGCTAAAGTATAATGAATACTTCCAATAAAATAGCCAGTAGTTACGTTTTTGTCTTTGACGCATGCGCATCAAAAAAAATCAAATCGGAAGAAATCTCATTGGCAATATCTTAATTTGAATATCATCTTTGCATTAAACTGGGTGAAGGTTGTAGATATTTTTGTATAGTATGTTGCTGTTGCTATAAAACGGTCGTTATTACATGTTATTACATAGGTTATGTAATGTTAGGGCTGGTTTTTAGAATATGTATAAGTGTAACATTAAAAGACTGCATTCCCAATTCATTGATAACGCTTCAAGTTTCTGATGATTAAACAACCCTTTTTTGACGATAGCACTATCTGACTGTACAGGCTGAAAAACTTTTATTGACGTTTTATGACATGTTTTGCATTACTGAGATACGAATAATTATTTTAAAGCATATACTTTTGTATTGAAACGATTTTTCGTTTGCCGCGGATGAATTTAATAATACCCCAATGCACTGTCAAATATAAACATTGACAATGAAACAAAAAAGAATAACAATTTTAAGGTTTGAGTATTGATATCTTTAAAAGATAATCCTTATCACTTGAAAAGGATGAGTCGTTAATTCTGCATTCGAAAAAAAAAATCATTTCTTTTATTGTCCCTACGTCGTTTTCATACAATCATATAATGGTCATTATCGTTACAATCGCTTGCCGCTAATGTGTTTTGAGCGGAGATGTTTTTTATAATCCTGGAATAATGCTATTTTTTGTTATTCATCTGTCCGATGTTTACACCTGATTAAAAAAAATGGTGAAATTTGCCTTATTTTAAATCATGGATTTCTAAAGCTTCATAACTAGTTCCTTAGCATGTCAGAAAAATTCAATGAAGGGTTGACTTCAAGATGAACTTCACCTGCAATTTTTCTAAAGAGTATAATTTTATTATTATCGGTTTCCATATCAAGTATCGCTCGCACTTCTACATTTGCATGTTTTGTGAACCTTGAAATTTGACAACAACTTTATGGTTAGCTGCCTTAACAAAAACGTAAGCCTGCGAATGTACTGGTTTCAAAGTATTACACATTATCGGTATTTCCAGGTTCAATGAACAGTAAGATAGGCACGATAACCGTAATGTTCAATAGTATGATAAACATTGCACTACACGTTAGTTTCAAGTTAATGTGACAAAAACTGCATTGTAAACTTCATCAATCTAACAAATTCAGAAATTTATTGGACAAACTAACAGATGGTCATACAGGGACATATAATAGAACACATTCAGCTTTCGGTGTTAACTGGGTCTTACTTTCTGTAAGATTTCTAAGTTATTTTGAAATGAAAGTATTGCATGCATACACTGATGGAGAGTAATAAATTCCGATTAATAAAAAAAGATAACGAAATCCATAATTACAATTTCTTATTTCAGTTTTGATTATGTTTTAATTTGAACAACTAGATCTGCATGCTGTTTTTAATTATGCCCTGTTGGACGTAAAGTTTACAATTTCCTGTATAACAAAATCATAATCGATTCACCCGCAAAGGCTTATTTGATCCGTTAATTGGCATTTATAGGTTCAGTTGATCCAATATCTAGCAAGAAAAATAAGGACGTTAGTTTTCTTGTTTTAATAGTTATCAAAGGTACCAGGATTAAAATTTAGAACGCCAGACGCACGTTTCGTCTACATAAGACTCGTCAATGACGCTCATATCAAAATATTTATAAAGCCAAACAAGTTTCACATTGTCACTGCGGGGCCTTTTATAGCTCTCTATGCGGCCGTTGTTGAAGGCCGTACGGTGGCCCATAGTTGTTAATTTCTGTGTTATTTTGGTCTCGTATGGAGATTTGTCTCATTGGCAATCATACCACGTCTTCTTTTTTTATGAGGTAACAATATAATATCATGATACTTTACTTCACATGTGTCAGCATTTCTGCTTAACATAAGTTTGTACACACTACATATATGATATATAAAACTGCAAAATAGTGATATAACTCGCATCATCTTAAATAAGGCTAAACTACAGAGTTAAGAGTTAAATCAAACTTTTCGTGTGATTTGTTTTAAAAGTTTTTCAAAGATTTTATGTTTTTTTTTTGTTGTTGTTATTTTTGATAATTTAATTTTGGATGTTATTTCGTCATAGACACTAAAAATATAAGTAATTCTTTAAATAAAATATACGGAGATGTAGCATTAATCCGAATCAGACGTCTTTTTAACAACGTGTGTTTGAAAGGCCAGTCAAAAATTAAAAAAATTAAAAAACACATTAAGAAAGCATTGGCCAAATAAGATATTCCGTGTGTATTTTAGTCTAGTCTACAGAGGTGACCTGCGAAGATTGCCAACGGTCATATAATCCGATAAAAACATAAATAGAAAAAGAAATAGAAATAGATATTAGATATGCAGCAAATGTATTCAATAAAACCAACCGTTTGACAATTAAAACTCTTATCATATGTTTACCTATTTATTTACGAATTTCCTTGCAAGCAACACCATTATGATTGCAGGATTCGTTCAAAATACAACAAACGTTGTTATTTTGATTGTTACTTCAGGCATTTTAGAATGTTCACAAAGCATTAAAATAAACCATTTTATTTGAATCAAAATCAGATTTGACAGTTGATTATTTGCTCTTCTTATTACTTTTAGATAGTCCTATGTAGTTATATATCGTATTAACTGCTATTCAATTATAACGCCAACGCAAGCGGAATACTATTAAAAGAATCACTGAAAACAATTTGATTAAATTTACAATCAGATTAACATTTGAAATTGTTTAAAATCTTCGCAATGTGATGTAGGTGGTGCTGCATCATTATGAAAGATCCCTAGCGACAAGCAAAAGGACTTTGTTATGGCTTAGTGTACTGTCCTCAATTATTTTTCGAATTCATTGTTTTTTCTGTGATTACTGTCGAAATGCACTATTGTGTTATTTGTTATGTCTATTTAACAATGACCTAAAGCGCGAGGTTTGGCTACCACAAAACCTGGTTCAACTCACTATTTTTTTCTTAAAATGTCATGTACCAAGTCAGGAATGTGGCAGTTGTTATCTTATAGTTCGTTTCCTAGTTCATGTATGTTGCATTGTCGTTTGTGTCTTGTTGTATTTCAGTGTTTCTGTTGTTTCGTTGTTTTCCTCTTACAGCTGATGTCTTTCCCTCGGTTCGACTTTTGAACAGCGGTATTCTACTGCCTTTATTTACCTGTTCATAAAATCAGGTTCAGCCCATCTATTGCTTCGAAAATACATGTACTAAGTCAGAAATATAGCAGATGTTTTTCTTCTGTTCTGCTGATTGATAGTATTTGATTTTGTCAGTTTTATGTCTCAATTACTCCTTTTTAAATTTTTCGGTATTTTTGTTATAAGTTAAAAATTTTGGAAGTAACGCGTCTTCTGATTGGCTGACGTTATTTTGTTATGAGCCCATAGACATAATTTAGTCATGTGACCGTGACGTCGTCAACGTTTTTTCATGGTTTTCTACGGTTGAAAATGGAATTTAGAATTAAATTATAAGAAATGACTGTAATATTTTTTCTGTCTATTCGAAATAACATAAAAAATGTGGAGCACACTGTTAAATAACCCACTACGCGCGTTATTCAGTGTGAACCACATTTTTTATGTTAGTTCTTCATAGACAGAAACAATATTACAGTCATTCCTTAATAATTTGTAAGCTTTGTTAGGACTGCAAATAATTATAATTGATGTGTTTCTCATGTTGTTTTCTGACGCATGAATATCAAGGATCATATACACATTTCGCAAGTGCTTAGAAGGCAAACACCAATGTAAAGAATATAACTATGAAAATCATGTATTACATAAATATTATGTATGTATGTACATTTTTTTATTCTTTATCATAACATGAAATGATTGAACAATATAATGAATAAACTCATTATAGATTGCAGGATTTGAATTTTTGTACGTCAGACGCGTGTTTTTGATTTCAAGATTCTCAAGAGATGAAACTAGAATAAAAAGTATTAAAAAAACTAATTAATTGCGAAGTTGAAGTGCATTGAAAGTAAAAAATTCTGATTATCTCCCTATTAAAAACGCATTTATGTTTTCAAGAATTGTTTTTCTCATATAAGGCCTACCGAATCGTATCAATAATATTATATCAACTATTTAAAGAAAAACATAATCAAATGCATTGTTTAGTATAATACAAATTAATGCTTGTATCCGCGTATCATTGTAACCCTCCCCATCCCACCCAACTAAAACGGGGAAAGTGTTAATCATGGTTGGTAGCATAAACTACTTCAAATGGGTTTCAGAGGATTCTAGCTAATTAGTTCATCAAAAAATTACCACTAGTCTGTCAACTCACAATTGATGCAGCAAATGCATATTGACTCTTTAATTGAAACGACCATTTCAATTGGAGTTTTACATGAGCGATTAACCAATAAGTAGCAACAAAGATTTGCTAAGGATCTTATCTGATCTTTATTACTCTTTGTCAAATAATTATAAGGAATCCCCTGGTATTATCAAGGTTGTGGTTTTATAAATTTTGCACAATTACCCCTATTTTTCTTTTCATGATTAAAAATAGTTTATAAAAGTTTTTTTTTTGTAATTTCTCTTTGTTTTTTTTAAATGGTGACAATATTAAATGTATAAAAAGTTAATGAGATTAATTTCGAACCAAATATGAATTGCTTTTTTATATCTCTTTTAAAAAGAACTCGTACTTTTCTTTTCACTGCTTTTATTCAGTTCAGTTATTTATAGTCTTTCAATATATAACATTTTTTTAAAACATTTTTTTTATTTCAAACAGAGCTGCCAACATTCTTAAGCAAAGGATCTCTAAACGAAAAATTTGTAAGGGTTCCGCGGAACCCAGTGTCTCGCCTATTTTTGCTGTAAATCACAGGCTCAACAACAATGAGGAAAAAAATCAATAAAAATATTCCTCTTGTTACTATTTTATGATTGTAAGAAAATCTAAGTCCATTTGAAAGTAAATTACAGAAAAAAACAGAGTAATCTTTTTACAAACTTTACTTCTGGATACAATCTTATGATCATAAATAAGGTTATTTCCAAGTTTGGTACAAACCCAGGATAGTTTAAGAAAGTTATTTAAATTTTAAAAACTTTAACCACAGAGTGAATGTAATGGTTCCCTGCAGAAAAAACTAAGTCCATTTATAAGTAAAATACGGAAAAAATTGAATTTTATTTTTACAAAATTTTCTTCTGGATACTATCTTATGATCATAAACAAGCTTCTGTCCAAGTTTGGTACAAACCCAGGATAGTTAAAGAAAGTTATTAAAATTCTAAAAACTTTAACCACAGAGTGAATGTAATGTTTCCCCGCAGAAAAAACTAAGTCCATTTATAAGTAAAATACGGAAAAAATGGAATTTTATTTTTACAAAATTTACTTCTGGATATTATCTTATGATCATAAACAAGCTTCTGTCCAAGTTTGGTACAAACCCAGGATAGTTTGAGAAAGTTATTAAAATTCTAAAAACTTTAACCACAGAGTGAATGTTTTGTTTCCCCGCAGAAAAAACTAAGTCCATTTATAGTAGAATACGGAAAAAATGGAATTTTATTTTTACAAAATTTACTTCTGGATACTATCTTATGATCATAAACAAGCTTCTGTCAAAGTTTGGTAGAAATCCAGTATAGTTTAAGAAAGTTATTAAAATTTCAAAAACTTTAACCACAGAGTGAATATTTGTTGACGCCGCCGACGACGCCGACGACGACGGAATGTAGGATCGCTTAGTCTCGCTTTTTCGACTAAAGTCGAAGGCTCGACAAAAATGAAAAACTCACATTTTCGGTATCTTTTTTCATTCTGACAAATCTTTTTTTTTATTTTAGCAAGGTAAGAGTATCACTCGCTTTTGGCGTAGCTTTAAATTTATTTTTTTAATTTATTTCTGTATAGTGTGGTTTATGTCATTGTATGTCTTTGACTATTAAATAAACTCATCATAGATACCAGACGTGCGTTTCATCTACATAAGACTAATCAGTGACGCTCGAATCAAAAAATGTTTAAAAGGCCAAATAAAATACGAAGTTGAAGAGCATTGGGTACGAAAATTCCTAAATATTTTGCCAAATACAGCAAAGGTAATCTACTCCTGAGGTAGAAAAAAACTGTAGTTTTTCAAAAATTCAAAGTTTTGTTAACAGTTAATTTAAAATTATGAACATATCAATGATAACTCAAGTCAAAACAGAAGTGCTGAATACTGGGCTGGTGATACCCTCGGGGAAATAAATCTCCACCAGCAGTGGCATCGACCCAGTGGTTGTAAATAAACTCATCATAGATACCAGGATTAAAATTTTATATTTACGACAGACGCGCGTTTTGTCTACAAAATACTCATCAGTGACGCTCGAATAAAAAAATGAAAGGCCTAAAAAAATATCAAGTTGAAGAGCATTGAGAACAAAAATTTCGAAATATTTTGCCAAATACAGCCAAGGTAATCTACTCCTGAGGAAGAAAAAACTGTAGTTTTTCAAAAATTCAAAGTTTTGTTAACAGCTAATTTAAAATTATGAACATATCAATGATAACTCAAGTCAAAACAGAAGTGCTGAATACTGGGCTGGTGATACCCTCGGGGGAAATAAATCTCCACCAACAGTGGCATCGACCCAGTGGTTGTAAATAAACTTATTATAGATACCAGGATTAAAATTTTATATTTACGTTTAAAATGTTTTAACTGTTGACTGTTCTATCCTATCATTCGGATAAAACAAATAAAAGATCACTCATTGTGTATTCTATCAGAAAATGGAATTTGACATATTCATTTTTTTTTATCACATCTTATATCAAATAGATCCTTTACTACTAGTATTTCAATCCAATCTTTTGTTTCAATATACATGATATAGTTGATTAGTATTGTATTCTCTGTTACGTAATATTATGGATAACAGCTTTTCATCTAATCGAAAATGTGTAATAAATAATTATTTTAGGTTAAATGTAATTTTCTTACACTTGTCGGCACTTAATAGCTATGGAAATTTAATTATACATATAATTATTTGCAAAATTAATGTTAATTGAAATAAATGACTCAATATAGTATTCTTTAAAACAATATATTCCTTGAATTTATGTTCAAGATAAAATAACGCATTGTTTTACCCATGCAGTTGGATTTAATCAAACAAAATGCTGTAGATTTAAAAAAATAAAACAGGACATTTAGAGGGAAAACATACCCATGTTAACACAAAACCTCTGACTGTTGGGCCGGTGATGCACTTGGTGACAAAACATCCAACTGCAGTGGAATCGATCCAGAGATTGCACAACTTATCTAAGAAGGCTTACAAATTGGTACACAAGACACGCTTTTAGTCTGCATAAAACTTTTCAATGGTGAAATTTAAACTAAAGTGAAATTAAGAAAATCTAGAATTGAAAATTGATCCTATAAATCAGAAGAGCATCCGTTAAGGAAAAAAAGCTACAAAAATATTGATAGATTATGCAACTCCTCTTTACGATATTTTACTTTTTAAAAATGGCGGGAAAACGCTGACTCGGACAGTTACTTTATATAAAGCATTGTCAATATTTGGGTCGCAAATCGTAATTTAAGAAGAATCTAGAATCTGCTTTAATCTTGGTAGATGCCTTTGATGAGCTATTGAAGCCATCTATGAAATGTACAAAATATTCAACTTTATATCTTTAGAAAAAAACTAAGGACTCTAAGCATTTGACAAAAATTCCTAAACCTGATTTTAGTACACAATTTCAGTTAAAGTGCAATTCTGAACTGAAAGTGTTATTAAAAGTTTTTTTTTAAATTAAATTCTTAACACATCAGAATTTTTTTTATTAAAACAATTATTCTAACCAGAAGGTAGGCGTTTAACATATAGGTATATACATTTTATTGGATGTATAAAGTTTGGGTTATCCGATGAAAATGATTATGTAGTAGTTTTAGCATTTGACGGATACTCAATAGCTATCGCAACTGGCAAAATAAACTGGTGCCTTTTGGCATTTGCCAAAAATTGTTACCGCATGAATATGCTTGAAAGCTATGTCAGCCAAAAAGGAGTGATTATTACACCAGTCAAAGCTTTCTTTATGAGAGCATAACGATCGAAAGTTTCTATATTATTTTCACTTAAAAGAATGTTGGCGTAGCAATTCGCATCATTTGAGTAGCACACATTAAGACAAAAATATCTGGCAAAAAAACAAATAGTCATTTAAGACACATTCATTGTGTAAGTGCAATTAAATTTGAAGAATAGTCTTAAATATAATGGTTAAAGTAAAATAAAAAAAATTCTCAACAGAAAATTTAAAATGGAAAATCCCTTTTCAAATGGCAAAATCAAAAGCTCAAACACATTTAACACGAATGGAAAACAACTGTCATATGCCTGACTTGGTACAAGCATTTCCTTATGTAGAAAATTGTGGATCAAACCTAGTTAATAGCTAGCTAAACATCTCACCGTTTGACAGTCGTATAAAATTCCTTATATTGACAACAACGTGTGAATAAAACATTGATTGTATTTCATAACATTGATTGATGAATCAATCCAATTACAGTAATTATCGTTACAAAAGTTGTATTTACAAAATTAAATACAGCTTTAATCCATTGATTGTGAAGTGATATGTAATGACATATGATAACAATATATAAATAACTCATAAATGAGAGTGTGATAGAGCAGATTGTTACCCCGAGAAAACATTATCAACCGCGGCGAAGGGGTACCAGTTTGCTCTATCACCCTCTCAGCTATGTTATATTTAATTTATTATATTGAATGTTCTATCATTAGTGTACTTGACAGATGAATTTTATTCAAAAGTATTTTCTATGACTTCGCTTACATAACAACGTTACGGGTATTAGAAAAATCAACAGAAGTGAAGCAATATGTTTTATTTTGTTTTGATTTTGACAGTCAGATAATCAGAGCCAAACGTAGAACACATAATGTGGAGGGATAAATAAAGGCAACAGTAGTACACCGCTGTTCGAAATTCATAAATCCATTTAAGAAAATTAATCCGGGTTACAAACTAAAACTGAGGGAAACACATCAAATATAAGAGGAAAACCACGACACAGAAACGCAACACTAAAATGCAACACACACAGAAACGAACTATAATATAACACTGGCCAATTTCTTGACTTGATACAGCACATGTTTAGAAAAATTGTAGGTTGAACCTGGTTTTGTGGCTAGCCAAACCTCCCGCTTTTATGGCCATGTTAAAGAAAACATTAATGACAATATTACATGACAGGCCTACAATACAAATAAATGGTAGAACATACAGGACAGAGAAACACACAAATAATAGCTATCAAAAGGTACCAGGCTTATAATTTAATACACCAGACGCGCGTTTCGTCTACATTAGACTCATCAGTGACGCTCAGATTTAAAAAGTTCGATAGACAAAACAAGTACAAAGTTGCATGAAGAGCATTGAGAACCAAAGATTCAAAAAGGCAAAACTCTTTTAAAAGCGCAAACTTTCTCCGTAACCTGGAACAGTGATGTAACAGTACAACATAAGAAAAGTAAGCGTGCATTTTTATCTTTCGATTAATATTTACATGGCTTTCAATATATATCTCGAATACATTGTAAATAACGATGGGGCTACATGCAGATATAATGATCGAAATTAAAAATGAAATATAAATAAGTTACTCAGAAAAAATGTGCTTTAACATAAAAATAATCAATTAATGAATAAATATTGTTGAATTGTGGATTATTTTTTATTTATGATGTAATTATTGATCAAGACATTTCTTAAGCGTGTCTAGCTCAACTATGTAATTAGGTCTTTCCACTTTTCGTGGAAAGATCTTTTGTTTTTAATTTCTTCTGATTATTTTTTTTTTCTGCCGTCTGAGATGCTTTTTTGTCTTGCAACATATCGAATGGATTTTTTGGTCAATGAAGTTGTACAGTATTGGGGGTTTCGAAACTCACCCTGTGTGACCAAACACTTATTCTTATAGGAGTTATCTCCCCGTGTCCCCTTTTCTTGTTATCGCTATATCTCTAAAACCGTAAAAGATTTCAGCAAACTGTTTTCACCAAATTGTTCATCTACTCTTGAGAATGATTTGGTTTATTTTGACTTGAGTGATCGGAAGACATCTTATGGGAGTTATTTCCCTTTGAAAATTTAAGATAGGCGATTTGTTGGTTAAATTCATACGTTATAAGTCGTAGAGGCCTACAGTCTTTTGAAATGAAGTCCTTGGTCCATTTGAAGGAATTGAGGTCAAGGTCAAAGGTCAAGGTCATGTTCTAAATGTTTGTTATCGTTATTCCACAGAAACTCTGACAGTAAATGATATGATGTGTTTGCCAAATAACTGTTTACAATAAGGCGCAACTTCAACCTATTTCAGTCAAAGTGTTTTGGTTAACACTTATAGGAGTTTTCTCCCCTTATGTATTTCAAATCAGTATTTCTCCACAACCATTCAAGTGATTGACCTCCGGTCTTCCGTTTAGAGTTCACTGACCTATGACCTTGCAATTGAGATCAAGGTCGAAGGTCAAGGTCATGTTATAAATTTTGAATTTTGCTTGTTATCGTTATTCAAAAGAAACTGTTACAGTTAATGATATGTTTGCCAAATTACTGTTTACAATAAGGCGCAACTTCAACCTATTTCAGTCGAAGTGTTTTGGTTAACCCCTATACGAGTTTTCTCCCCTTATGTATTTGAAATCAGTATTTCTCCACAACCATACAAATGATTGACATGGGGTCTTTTGATTTGAGATCACTGACATATGACCTTGAAATTGAGGTCAAGGTCAAAGGTCAATTTGACGTTCTATATTTTGACCTTTGCTAAAAATTATTTTCTGTTCATGCTAAAACAATAAAGTCTTCTGCATATATCTATTAATCTTATTTTTTTATATCAATTCGAAGAACCAAATTACATCAACAAGGGGTGACATTTTCTAACATCGTTTTTTAAATTTCACTCTTATTATCGAGGTGGAAGACCTTCAATTGTTCTCTGAAGAATTGGTTTTTAATTTGATCAGTGTTTCTTATATTAAGGATTTATTTCTAATTGCTTGTCTCCTTATTTGCTTACTTATTCATCATGCGACTGTCATACAAATGAGAGAGTTAGGTAGTTATCAAGCCAGATTTAATTCACTATTTTGTAGATAAGAAGAAAATGTCTGTAACAATTTAGGATAAGACAGTTGTTATCCATTCGTGGGATATGTTTGATCTTTCGATTTTGCTATTTTATAAAGGACTTTCCGTTTTGAACTTTCCGGTATTTCGAGTTCTTTTTTTTTCTTTTTTATGTTTAATAAATTTGGATGCATGCTTTTTATATACGTAGATTATTGTGAGCCTGGTATCAATGGTGATTCTTTTTGTCAGGAATATGACAATTGTTTTTCCATTCGTTTGATGTGTTTGGGCCTTTGATTTGTTGTTTGATAAGGGACATTCCGAGTTAATTTTCCTTGTAGTTTGGTATAATCGTTATTTTACTTTCTTTGTAAATATATCAGTTGTGCCGTAATAAAATTGATTAACCTCATATATTGTAGAAGAGAAGCCTGGCATTTAAAAATATAAAGAGAACATTGTAAGATCCAAACAAAAATAAACATCACAATTCATTCTAGAGAGTAACAAAAACAAAGGATGTGGGGTAGCAATCCATGAAACAAATGCTGTTTTAGAATGAAACATTAAAACTTTGTATTTTTGTCACTAAACCGGGCCTAAAAATAACTGTCTAAGAATTTCGAACACTGCCAAGGTTAAAAAAAGACCAACAGAAAAACAATAGTAAACACAGCATAGATCCTATATCAGCAAGACTGAGCAACACGAAATTCACCAAAAACTGGGAAAGTGGGACGGGTTCTTTCTGGTGCTCCGGATGAGTAAGCAGATCCTGCTTCACATTTGGCACCCGTCGTGTTGCTTATATTGGTACAAAGCCGGTAAAAAGTAGAACTCGATATGTCACATTCGGGATTCAGAGAGACACGTAATCTTGAAATCTTCAAATAGACGAAAATATATCTTTATCCAATCCCTGTTTCTCTCTCTAAGACAGACACGTAAAAGCGCAAATAAAAAAGAAAATTCTCGTTTGTTAAAACTATTGGATCAATAGAGCTGGTGTCTTTCAACTGTATCAACAATCATTTCTGTACATCCTTATACACTAGAATATCATTTATGACTAAAATTTCATTTTGGTATCTTGTTTTGCTGTCAGAACAGTTTGGGCTTCGATATAACAAACGTCTAAGAAGATGGTCACACTGACAGAAGGCATCGATAAGAAATACAGGTTATCGTGATTCCCGCAGTCTATCCCCAATTAGTATTGCTTTTTTTTATATGAAAGGTATAAAAAATCAGGGACAAAATTATGATTTGTTTTGATCTCCTTCATTTTTTTCACCAAGATTTTTTTAAGAGACCGGTTTCAACAATGTCTACTATACAACCCCATTCACTAGAATATCATTCATGACTAATATTTCATCTCGGTATCTTATTTTGCTATCAGAGCACTTTTGGCTGTTCACAGTGCCTCTCCATCAACTCAAGTATATGCCTAAAAAATGCAAAAAGGTGAAAATGCCATTTAAGAAAAATTACTCTGATAAGGGGTATTGACTGACTAGTTTGGTTATGCTGACTTACCTGTTGGTCTTCTGTTGCTGATAAGTTTTTGGTATAAAGACCAAAAAAGGTGATAACTTTCAACCATCAAAACTAGTCGAAAAGTGAGGAACAAAACTAGATGTTTGATGTCTCTACCAGTAGAACAAAGCAACATTTAAACTAATTCTTATTGTCCACAATAAAAGACTGGACACTGTGTGAGTGCAACAGCGGGTTGGCTTTAAATCTGCTCAAGATTGTGAACTTTGTAAATCAACAGCTACCTCAGAAGTTATACGAGTGTTCTCCCCAGATATTCCATTTAACATTCTGGTAAACAAGGAACTTTGAAATACCATCTTGTTTCTAAAAATTATAGCATCACATTCATAACATAATTTGGGAAAACCAATTCAGATAGCTCAACATTCAAAGAAAAATAGCATCTCATTACCTGATGCTAAAAGGCCCTGGGGATAACACTGGTTATATGAAGGCTAATATTGGTTGCTTAGACATACACACACAGAAGAAGATATTTTCACATTTATCACTGTTCAACTTCCTGTTAAGTTACTACTGATATATTCTTACACCTAATGACTATGTATGAATATTTTCAAAATTTTTCATAATTCAACATATCTGAGCACCCTGCAATTTGGTTTCAAGATTTATGTGAGCGTGTTATACCATGTGATTATTCATATCTATTGTTTTTCAACATCCTATTTACCGAATACTTTCAGAGAAGGTATGACCATATCATTAGTGAGCAATGCCTTACAGTTCCTATTGTTTCAAAAGCATACACCTAAATATTGGATTGGTTTTCATCTTAAACATTGAAGATTTGACTCAAAGTGTGAAGTTAATTTCATTTGGGGCACACATAATGAAATTACTCATAATCGTATCATGTTTGCCTTTGTATGCTTCTTTTTAACATATGTTTGTTTATATCTATAATACTAAAATAACGAGGTCTAATTTATCAGCCGTCATCGGGTAAAAACAACAAATAAAAGAATTCAACTTTATATAGCTAATATAGGACAATGGTGTAGATTAAAAATTACACCACTCCAGACCCTTTTGTTTTTCACATAATTAATATTGCCAATAATTAACAAGTTCCGGGTCGGATCCGATACCGATACCAATAGTATATTCACCTGTTACCTATTATCTTATCTGTACGTTCCGCATCTGACAGGCGCACCATCAAACGGTGTATTTGATTTTGCTATATATACGGGTCATAATCACAGGGTTGACACGACTAAATTAAATAATTGTCAAATTGTTCCCTATTGTATGATTGTAGTATTTTAATCAGTAAGACTTTCTAAGATAACAATACCAATACTACAAATCTGGACTTAAAATAAGGCGTTTAGGTGTCATACCACCAATTACTCCCTCAAATTTAGAACGTATGTGAAAGTAGGCCTACTCGGACAAAAAATAGTGCATTTGATGTCATTGTTCACCTAAACTAACCAACAAATTTGCAGTTCAAACAGAAAGATTTGAAAGCAGAGAAAACTGTGTATCTTATAATCAGCACGACTCAAGTTATCAGATGGCAATACCGATACTAAAATAAGGCTTACGTGCATAGTTATATACTTTCAGTCGCGGACCCGCGATATCACGGGTGTGTTCTAGTAGTGATTAAGATTATAACACAATGTTGACTGCTTTGCCCCTATTTTTGAAATATTTTCCTATTGTGTCTGTTTGTTTTGTTCACGCATTGTTGTCAATATAATAGAATTTGATGCAACTATCATACAAGTGAGGGTTAAGCTAGTTTTAAAACCAGGTTCAATCACCATTTTCTACACAAGAAAATTACTGTTCCAAATCAGGAATATGACAGTTGTTATCCATTCGTTTGATGTGTATGAGCTTTTGGTTTTGCCATTTGATTAGGGACTTTCCTTTTTGAATTTTCCTGGGAGTTCAGTATTTTTGTGATTTTAAATAGAATATAAAGAATTATTAAACACAACAACAAGCAATTATAAATAATCTGTATTGCACAAACTTTACATATAACTTATATAGATATGATCAACATAAAAATACTAAATCATAATCCTGATTTTATACACCTTAACATATATGTATTTTCATATAGATGTTTCAGCAATTTCAAATCTAAAAATAAGCAAACAATATTTCAACAAATATTCAGTTTTTGCATGATTTACTGCAACAGAGCAGTCACCTCTTTTAAGACATAACTTTCTGTATTTTCTTTTACATATCATTATGCATCATATGATCTCAAATTATATTTTATAATTGTAAGATTTAATATTCAGCAACACAAATTCAGCAACCCAAATGGTGACCTTTTTAACCAGATTCTGATCCATTTTATTTTTATTTTTCAACAATGAAATCTATTTTTCCATGCAGAAAATTTAATCCTACAATTTGCTGATGTGTGAACAAATGTAATGAATGTCAATGTTGCAAAACACTGTTGAAAATGAATATGAAGTAATCTCTTGTCTCTAGTTACTACATAAAGAGACACTTCCTGTTCCACACTGATCAGAGTGTGATATGAATAATTGAATTGATCATTGGATAAATTGGTTTGCTTATACTGCAATGTGTTCTCTCAGCAAACCACATCTTATCAAAATGTAAATACATACTATGGATTCATTTATTTTTATGGGTATCAATTTTCATGGATTTATAAGGAAAACTTGTATTTTTATGGAATTTTGATTTCTTTGTTTTGCCTATTTCTGCATCCAACCATATAGAAAAATTTGAATTCATAGAACATTTGAATTTGTGGTTCACCTGTACCAACAAAAACCATGAAAATTGGTATCCAATGAATAAAAATGAACTCACAGTAACTTTAATTAATATTCATGATAAATGCAATAGTTCTGCTAATTGGTTTTTTTTTCAAACAAAACAACTAGCTACATTATCAACACTAAAAAAACATGCCTCCACTTACAGCATTACATAATAATATAATTTTCATATAATTAACATGTCAACAAATATTTTAATGTAATAAGTTCAGTAGAATTACTTTATTAAAGTTAATGGTACACTTAGAAATAGAAAATAATAACAAATGTTCCAATTGAGAATTGTAAGATATTAATGTGTAAATTTGGGTAATGCATTCATTTATTTTACATAAAATCCTTTAGATTTTTATTCAGTTAAGAGAGTGTGGGCCTAGTGTACACATCACTGACTATGAAACAGACATTAAAATCAATAAAATGATTCAATTTTATAAATAAATATAATAAAGAATGTACTATATTCCTAAAGATTTGCGAACTGTTTTTGCAGCAATTTCTTCAAATTTCATCCTATTTTCTCTCCATGTTTTAGCAGCATCTACATTAGCAGCACTTTCATCATTAGGTTCTGAAAACAGAAATAAGATATAAATACTGTTAAATCAATATAATTTGTTTGAACTTATTTGTTGTTAAGGATTGTGAATATTTCATAGTTTAAACACCACCATACTGCATTTAATGGTGATTCATTAATTTAGGCAGTTTTTAAAGAAACATGGTGTATACTTTTTGAAGGATTACCCCAAAATACATAAGATTTTGAAACGTTTATTTTTTTACTTGTACAGTATTGTCAAAGGTGCAAGTAATCAAAATGTATATTGAGTAACTGTTTTGAAATTAAAGAGAATATAAACCACAATGTGAAAAATAACAAATACACAAAAAATCCAGGATATATATGGCATGAAGAGTAACTAAGTCTAAGGTTGTGTAATGCACAGGGCAAGTTAACTATTGCTGTGCTATCCACATGGTAAATCGTGCAATGAGCAGGGTTAGTTGACTCAGACCTAGGACAGGATAAGTAATTCTATAAAGACACAATATATACAGGACCTATTGTTCAGTGGTTGTTGTTTGTTGATATGGTTCATAAGTGTTTTTTTGTTTCTCGTTTTTTATATAGATTAGACGTTTGGTTGTCCTGTTTGAATGGTTTTGCATGTGATCCAAGGCTCTGGGGTGAAAGCTATACTTTAAGTTTACTTTTTTATTAATTGTTACTTGGATGGAGAGTTGTCTCATTGGCACTCATACCACCTTTTCTTATATCTATACAATAGATCCCTAAAGATTGAAAATTTAACCAAGATAATCCTACCTGCCAACATGCTGACAACAGATAATAATATTTTTTCCACACTCTGTACCGGACTCCATCGTTCAGCACTAGATTCATATCCCATAGGATCATCTCCAGGAGCATGTAGTATAGATATGCATACTCTGCCATCAGGGTAAACTGTGGAATAGATCAAAAGTTAAAACATGATTGTATAGTCAGTAATCACAAATATAGGGTGGTTGTTTAAAAGAGCATTGATGAGAAGTGAAGCAGCACCATAAGCATGTCTGTTCTGTACTGTCAGTTTAACAGTGATCTTCAAACCCTTCCAATCAGCAGTAAACATAATGGGATCCAGGCAATTATGGAATAAGGTTAGAGATTCATGTTATTCTTTGGGTAAGGCTTAATGTTAATGTTCTGGGTTCAGGCTTTTGGCTTAATTTGGGATTTTGATTAGGGTATGGGTTAGGAATTAGATTGGGGTGAGTCCCCCCTGTTGTGTATTATAAAATGGCATTGTAACATTTTGTTTTTCCATAAAGCACAGTCAGAACTGTTCCAATCATGTTACTTTAAAATTACACACATATTTTGCAAAGTTCAACCTAAATGATTTTTAAATTTGTTTAAATTCACAGAAGTTCATAATGCCATTATAGTTATTTCATCCTATCATCAACAATATTACTACTTTGCTGCTTCAAAACACTCCCTTTTCCTTGAAGCTAGTGCTGAATTTTACCTATTCTATTTGCTTTTAACTCAACAATCATGAAGTCTGTTCATTTTACACATTTTTTTTACACTTCCCCTGAAATCAATTAACTGGGGAGACTTCGTGGTTTTAAAAATCTTTTAAAACTTGAAATCATGTTTTTGCCAGCAAAATTATATCGCTGACCATGGTATTGATTAATGGATTTTAAATTTATGATTTTTGTTGGCAGAGGAAGCCAGAAGGAAACCAGCTCCTAGTCATTTAGGATTGGAGTCAGATGCACCTGTCATCTGCTCACAACCTAAATGATACAACAGTTAAACTGCTTAAACAACTCAGTCACTGCCACTTTGTCAAACTATTTACTATAATGTTGTAATAGTGACTTACTATTTGGATGAAATAATTCACAAGTAAACTTCATCTTTGGAGGATTGAGAGGATAATCTGGTGGGAATGCTAGTCTTGCAGGAAACACTCCTCCCTCAAAACACGTATTTTCTGGTCCCCTGTAAGAAAATTATAATTTACACAATGATTAATCTGCATGACAATAGATCCTTCTCAACAGTTGTTGTCTAAAGTTTGGGACGAAAATTTCCTTTTTTACTTAAAAGACTAACATCTGACTTTAAATGGCCTTAAAGCTACTTAACTGGCTGTCAAATGACTGATCATTCATGGATTATTTAAAAGTTTGATCACCCACACAATAAAACATCATTTATTGAAATTCAATTTTGGAAAACAGAATAATCATTGAAACAAGGTTTGCAACTACTTCAACCATGTCAACTAATACGACTAACCGACAATCAATCAAAACCTACTTTCTGTAAGAGTTTTTTGTTTTGTTTTCAACATATAAATTCTTTATGAGGTTTGAATGTCCATTGTTAGAGTTGCTGTCTCATTGTTGTATACTTTAGATCTTCTGGAACATTTGTAAAGTGAACATGGAAATACATACATAATAAGAGCTTCCCATTCAAAGAAATTCTCCTCATTGACAGGTCCTGCTATAATTCCTTCAGGTGGATTTAGTGTCAATTCTGAAAATAAATGTCTCTCATCAATACATTTGATTCAACTGATCATGAGTCAGTCGTGAGACTACCTTAAATCATAGATTGGTTATTTCATGATATTTCCAAACAATTTTCATAAGATTCATCAACTAAAATGGTCTGATGATTTGAAAGAATAAAATGAACTACATTCCAACATTTTATTAGGCCTACTAAAATTAATTTGTAGATTTTCATACAACTGATTCAAGATCAAAGTCGTAAAAGCTATTGTATCAATTGCTGCCTACATCATTTTGTTTTTGTACATGTAGTTAATGTGTTTGTGACTTTTATTTTTCATCCACATGTATATAAATAAACCTGAGAGGAGTCTTGTCCAGTGAGAAGTAATGATGATTTAACTTTATAATAATAAAAAACTTATCTAGCAGAAAGTCCTTTAAACTATTTTTTTTTTCTCTTTGAACTTCACAATTTTTGCCAATGAAAGTTGGCAGAAGCCAGAATGGCACCTGTAGCACAGTGTAGGTTAATATGACAATATAATTACATTAAATGTATGTTTCACTATAATGCGTTATTCTGATTGGCTAAATGCACATCACATGTTATTCCTTAAGCAATTGCATTACTCAATAAAACTTTTCATTTATGATAACATGAGGTCCCACAATAAAGTGCCCAGGTGAATTAAATAAAAAAAAAATGATAAAATTCATGTTTTCATGATCCTAGCTAAAAAATGTAATAATAAGTATTGAATGCTTCTTTTTGTAACTTCATAGGGTTGTAAAAGCATTGACCGTGCGCACATTTTTAGAATGAAGTGCTTGTGTAAAGCAAAATTATATCCAGGTGAAATTTGATCCGAAAGGAAAAAATGTCACAGCAGTTGTTATTTTTTTGTCCGGAGGAAAATACTTCCCTGGGATATTTTTTCCTTTGCCGTGAAATTCTATCTAGGTAGTTAACTTATTGAATAGTTATTAGAAAAAACTTATCCTTTAAAAATACTATGAAATAATATTAGTGTATTTGAAATAAAGCGAAATTGTTAAAAAAAATAATGTATTATAATGGGAAATAATTTCACAAATTATCCTTGAAAAATTTCCTGAAATATTCAAGTCAATATCATCCTTTTAAAAAGAAAATTATCATGAAACAAAGGGAAGAAAACCAGAAGTAATTTCAAAGATCGTAATTGTGAAAATAATATCATGATTAAACAAGGTTAGTGAAATACATGTAAAAGTGAGTTGTTTTCAGATCTCAGTGCAAATATAAAATTAAAACTAAGGTAGAAATATAGTTGCATTACTACTGTTAACAGTAATAGAAGAATTTGATTATGATGATAGTTTTAACTATATAAATAGTTTTGTCTGGGGACAGAGATGTAGTTGTTGATTATATGGAAATCAGATAAATCATAGCATAACAATATATTGGAACAAAAGCATGTTTAACAGCTGGATAGTTTTTACCTGTGAAATGTTATCTGTCTTATTAAATCAAGTTGTAAGTCATCTTTTTATATAAATGTATGTATAAAAAAAAAGATTCAAGGAAAAATTTCACTATAAAATAGATTCAGAAATATATTTAAAATTTAAATTGCTCATAATTACCTCCCTTTGATAAATTATGCAAATTTGGTCTACCTTTGTGAAACATTTTATAATTATAGTCAGGTATAAATCGATTGTGAGTAACTTACATAGTAGTTAATGGGACTCTATTTCACACGGTTCTGTGAAATATAGTACGGCAAATATAACCATTACATACTATACGCATAACACAGATAGATTTTCACTCCTCTGGAAAAAATCAACCTGTGAAACACCATGCCTGGAAAAAAATTACCGGGACAAATTATCCTCAGGACAAAATATCACAGAGGAAGAAATAAACCGTTACACTTTCACTCTTCATACAAAATGTACTTCGGTCAACGCTTTTACACCCCAATGAAGTTACAAAAAGAAGCATTCAATTCTTAAATAAATTATAATATATGTGAATGTATGTATGTACTGGTAAATGCCTCAGTTATTAAAAAAAAAACCTTAAAAGATGCGAGGGTACAGTGGCGTCCATGTGCACGCCCTATCAGGATTAATGGAGATGTGTCACTAACGTACATATACATGTATATATATACGACAATTATTTTTACAAGGACAGTCAATCCCAACCAAAAACAAAGGGAGTGCTAGGACACTGGGAAGTCTATTACTAGGGTGGTGGAAGCAGAAGTACTCGGAGAAGACCACTGTGGCATTCGGCGGAAACAGACAAACCAGAGATATCAGAAGATTGATCTCCATGTCAAAGTAGGGGGCAACTTTGACCAACTAAGGTCCCAAAAGTACCCGTTCTAGTTTAAACTCTGGTCTGGGTACCAGAGATGTGTGCGAGAGTATGAAAATTACAATTCTGATGTACTGATATTTTTCGTGAGAATCAAAATTGGGACCTTCAGCACTGAAAACATGAGGGGGGATAGGAGGGGTCTTGATCACGAAATCCCGGACTTGAAAAAACGAAATCCCGAGGTCCCGAATTTAAATAAAGCAAATCCCGACATCCCGAAATCCCAAAAAAAAGGATTCCCGGATCCTGAAAAAGGTCAATCCCGAAATCCCAAGCTTAAAAACACCCAATCCAGGAGTCCCGATAAAGGTCCTATCCCCCCTCAAACATTGGTCTTGACTTAACCACTAGAACATGAACTCAGATTTCTTTAAAGAGTTTTTTTTTGTCAATACACCATATCGCTATATGTCGGCTATTACTGGATATCAAACAGGTTCCCGTAAAATTTTGACGTCACAAAACAAAACATCTGACAAAAGTGATTGTTGAATGCGTCAAAAGTTCAAGCGGCCGGGTCAACCGGGATTAGCGATAAGGTGCATGCTATGTTAATACTAGATAGGTCAAATTAGTCAATTTGATGTTAGAACGATAAGAAAAGGGTGTTGTCAGTGTAGCGATAAGTGAACACAACAGGGGTCCAGTTTATGTTAAAACTAGATAGGTCAAATTAGTCAATTTGATGTTATGAACCCTTAGAACAATAAGAAAAGGGTGTGGCCAAATCGACTTCGGCCGAAACAACTATAGCCGAACTGGTTGTGTGGCCGAAATATCTCGAAAACTTTTATGCCAAACCCAGTGGTGGATCCAGGGGGGGTTCCGGGGGTGCGCACCCCCCCTTTATTTTTGCCGATCAATGCATTTGTATCGGGACATATGTTTTGCACCCCCCCCCCCCCTTTGCCCTGGGTGCCCTGGGTTAGCACCCCCCCCTTTCGAAAATTCCTGCATCCGCCCCTGAAACCGACACCCGAACAACAAGCTCTGTTGATTGAAGACCCAATGAGATATTCATAAACATATCTGAAACTAACGCTTGTATTCTGCCATCAACCTTCTTAAGGCTGATCCTGCCATTTTGCATTATCAGTTTTATCAGACTTTTTTTCAACTCATAAAATCGTGTTGTGATTCTTTTACGTGGAAGATAAAAACAGTGTTCGACTGAACGACGAAATAAAATAAGTATTCATTGGTTAAAGTTTAAATTACATTGAATGGCGACCAATCAAATGGACTGTTCCGTTTTTAGCAAACAATGGACATTTAACAGAAACCCGTTGAAATATTAAACGATTCCGACAAGAATTAATATATTCTAGAAAACATGACATCTGGTTTTTAATTTTGGAAATATTTTCAAATTTATCAAATAGGACGGATTGCAGATTGGTGTCTTATGACAAATAAAAAATAGGGGCGACCGAAAAGCTCTTGGATTTTGCGGATCGTTTATGTTAATTAGATTTTTTCATCTTATGTGCTTGAAGCAAGGCAACAATGGCACAGGCAAGCCTTGAATGGGTTGTAAGTATTTATGTTCCGATTATTTATTGACGATTTCTCTCCAGGTAAAAATGACAAGTGAAGGGTCTGTGTTTATTTCTTTATCTAGAGGTCATGAACTTCTAGACCGGTCATGTGATTGATCCATGTGATTTGATTGGTTGTTTTTAGCGCACTAGATTTAAACGGAAAAGTAACATCACATTCACCGGAGTGAGCTTTTAGATACCTCTAAGCCTTGCAATGGCTACAAGTCCTTTGAGGGTAAATTTATAATAGTCATGTCATACTGTTTCTGTTTTCAGTTACATTTTGTAGTCATCTTTCATGCATGCAAGTTAAAGGACTTTGAAATACTTCTACTAAAAAAGGGGGAGGGTTTTATGATGTGTTTACAAAAATGTAAATCATAAAATGAGGAATATTATATGAAGTCACATAACAACTTTCACCAGGTTGCAATATGGTAGTTGATGATTTCCAGAGGACAGGCTGATTCTTTACAGTTGGAAATTAAGGTTTCCCTTCAATTTTGATTTTAAACTAGATTGTTAATCATTTCAAAAGAATCTCTGTATAATTTACATCAGACATAAGGGGACTTTTTTCTCAACATCAAAAGGGTAAACAATAGTACAAAAGACTTTTTAAATAGACGACTGTAAAGAAAGCTTGTTCTACAATTTTGACAGTCATTGTTTACACGATTGTCGGATTTGTAATGTGTAACCAGGCGTTTATATCTCAAACGTCTGTTCCAGTTAATACTTGGATCCAAGTTGTCCACAAACAATACAGCAATACTAAAAACTACAACTATCTACGTTATGCACAATGAACCAAAATATATACACTGGCTTTTTGCAGATACAAAATAAGTATGAACTCTATATATACAAGTTTATACAATATAACAGCCTGACCTCCTAATTGGACGTTATGTCACTATAAGACAATGTGGCTGGAACAGCTTGACCTCCGAATGGGACAGTCTGTCAATACAAGACAGAGTGGGCTGGAACAACTTGTCCTCCGAGTGGGACAGTCTGTCACTACCAGACAGTGCCGGCTACTACAGCTTGTCCTCTGAGTGGGAAAGTCTGCCTTGTCAATCCGATCAACCTGTACGTTCACTTGTACCCAGTACAAAGTGTCTCCTGAATATTAAAGCTCTCCTAGCGTCTTAATATTACTAACGTACGCTCTGATGATGTCTCATCGACAGCCAACCGACAGCCTTGAATGCCGTTTCTCGTTCTCTTAATATATTCCACAGGGCGACTATACTATTTACTTAATAGGGGTGTTCTCTAAATGTTAGCCTTACAGAGCATAGAGAGTTCCTTACGATCACCCCTATAACTTTCGACCCTGCCACTAATTTCCTTGCCAAAAGTCTAAATCCACACAACGCTTCTTTAGGCATAAAATATGCATATATACAACAAGATTCTCCTGGTTTATAACCATAACGATCAATAATCATTACAGATTGAACTGTGTCTACCAGTGTAACTCATTCATGAAAAAAACCATCAAGTTTAGCATATCCAACAAAAAGAGGGTACTAGCCAATTTTGCAAAAAATTGTTTAGGTTTGATGAGTTGGGTCAGAGGGTTCCTGATCCCGAAATCTCAGGCTTAAAAACATTTAATCCTGAGGTCTGGAATTTAAAGAAATTTAAATCCTGATATCCCAACCTTAAAAGCACCAGATCCAGACCTCCAGAAAAAGGTCCTGCCCCCCTCTTTCATGAACAGGTTAAGAGTTACCCAGGGTTCTCATTTAAGTAATTAGAAAGGACTTAATTTTTAGCCATGGCAGGTTCAGAAATTTAATTGTTATATAGAAATTAATATTACAGTCTTTATGACAAAGAAGAGCAAGGTAATCTTGTAATTTATTTTATAGTTTGCTAAAAAATGTTGCTACATGTATGTTTGCAAAATTTACCATTTTGATGCTTCTCTCTTAGGACCAGTTTGCACAGAAAACGATTTCATCTACTAGTCCGGAAACTAAATATCAAAATTTTTCCCTATATGACTATTTAAAATTTTGAAATTTCACTTGTCCGAATCAATATTTTCTAGTCTGGGGCATCAGACTAGTGACTAACTTGCCAGCTGTCAGATTTTGTAATTAGTTCAGACAAAACAACAGGAGTAATTATTGAACCCTTTCCTCCATTGAAATTTTTTTTTTGCATACTTGATTCGCATAGGATTTTTTTAATTAAATGCTGAACATATGATTTAAAGTATTAAGGCATTGTGAAAAACAACTATTTCATCAAATAAATTTAAGTTGGATATTCCTATGATATCCCTTTTCATATCAGATACAAATTTTATTAAGTCAACTGCAGACACTTTGTAGTCACAGTGTTTCAACTGAGGTACTACACAGGCGTCCAAAGGCGTCATGGAGTAAGGGGGATGGTGTCAAAAGACGTCATTATGGAGAAAAGGGTTAAACGATATAGAATGAATTGTTTGAAGATAAATGTACATTGTATCTATAGTGTGTATATGCATTAGCAAAGACTATTAAAGTATGCTTGCTAAGTACATGTAGTTACTTTTTGTGTTGCCTGCAACATTTATGCTACAACAATGAGACAGCAATGCTGTTAAGCCTGTTGTCAGTATTGTTAACATAATTCAGAATAATAATTTTACAAAAACTCGCAACCTGTATATATGATTGATACATGTAAAAAAAATGTACCAACCCTATAGAGTTTAGTACGAAAACTCTCAAAGATTATATTTTCTGACTTTTATCATTTTTTGTAAATTTTATGTTTCAGACTTTGTTTGACAATATGAATTCTAAAGCTGATAAAAAGAAAATGGTTGAATCTGAGAACATGGATGAAATCCATTTGCCTGGTGGTGGAGATGCCGGCTCTAAAGCATCAAAGAAAAGATTGTCTGTTGAAAGAATTTACCAGAAAAAATCCCAGCTGGAGCATATATTACTTAGACCTGATTCATACATTGGTTCAGTTGAAACTTTAACACAGGTTTGTCTCTTTAATGATCATGGTATGTCTCCTCAGGAAGAAAAGCATTAGGATACAAGATCACATATGAACATTGGATACCAAAAGAACCTTTTATATGCAAGAAGTTTGATTTGAACTAGCAACAAATGACCAGTGCTTTATTTTCATCAGGGGAAATAACTTATCTGAAAAAATTGTCTGAATGCTTTACAAATATTTTAAAGAGATTGGATTACAAATATGTGTATCAAAACTGCTTCAATTAAAATTGTGGCATGCAATGAATGATTTCAATGAAATAAATGGTCTTTGAAAAACAAATAATTTTTATAAGGGCTTAAAATGACAAATTGAAAAGAGAGCAACATCTGAATATAACTTCATGATTTTAAATTTTGATCAATTTTATTACAGGCAATGTGGGTTTATGATGACGAAGCAGGTCATATGGTGAACAGAGAGATCACATTTGTACCAGGACTTTACAAAATATTTGATGAAATTTTAGGTAAATTTTCTGTAATTGCGCTTTAGCTTTTATGCCCACCTACGATAGTAGAGGGGCATTATGTATTGCTGGTCTGTGGGTTCGTCTGTCTGTCCTGTTTCAGGTTAAAGTTTTGGTCAAGGTAGTTTTTGAGGAAGTTGAAGTCCAATCAACTTGACACTTAGACCATATGTTCCATATGGTGGTATAATCTTTCTAATTTTAATGCCAAAATTTTTTTACCCAATTTCACGGTCCATTGAAGATGGAAATGATAACTAAGAGTTGGGCTTTCATGTACTTTTGACATATTCTTGTTTTACTTCTCTTTTTGTAATTATTATAAAAACAGAGATATGGTATGATTGCCAATGAGAAAACTCTCCACCAAAAACCAAATGCCGTAGCAGTTCACAACTATATGTCACGCATTAATGAATTTTAATTTAAAGTTATCTCCTATAGCCTTTAAAACATTTATTTAAGGAATTTTAATACTTTATCATGTTGTTTTTATTCTTCAGTCAATGCTTCTGATAACAAACAGAGAGATCCTACAATGAACTGTATAAAAATTGAAATTGATTCGTAAGTATTAATTCCTAGAAAATAATGTCTGAATTCTGTAAACTGTTGATTCATTATAATTTGTGGATATGAATTCATGAACCACTAAATTAAAGTGTTCTAAGACACAAAAATGTTGAAGGCTTGATGCAGAATTTGGGATAACAATGACATCATGTACCCATGATAATTATCTCCATTCCAAAATTATTGGTGCCAAAGACAACAACAATGAATTGTTCTGAAACTTTAAGATAAAAAAACCAGTTAAATTTCAGATTTATATTTCACATGTTTATCAAAATTATTAAAATTCCAAAATTTTAAATAACTATATTTGATTAAAAAAAATCTACTCTAATTGGAAGAGCAGAAGAGCCTCTTATTGAGACATTGTATGTCCCTATACCATTGTATCCACATACAGGGCTCACGCTACCAGGCGACTTGGGCGAAGAAGTCGCCTTCCCGACCGTCACTTCGCTTTCCCCGACCCCCAAAAGCGAAAACAAGTCGCCCTGTTCTTGACGATAGTCGCTTTCAGTCGCTTCCGTCATCGGACATTTTCAATTTTTACCAAGTTGATGAAACATCAATTTTTTACTGATAATTAAAGAAATTCAGACATAAACGATTCATTATCTTTAGAAAAGAGGTTGAAGCATTGTCTTCGCAGTGTGTAGCAGGTTATTTGATAAAAATACAACTTTTTATCACTTCATGCAAGTTCCGGTGCTTGTTACTCGAAAACGTACATCAACCTAAATTTCGGCGGCAAGTAAGTTTGTTACTTCCTTTAAACGTGATAAAAGTTGCCTCCAGTAAATGTTTAATCCATTTATTGCATTAAAACCGTCATGTTCCTTTCTAAATAACTTGTGAAACATCGTTTATTTTTGTAAATTTTCTTGCATTCGTCCGCCATTGACCGATTTCTAAACTACGGATCTGAACCGGACCAGCTATGACCGAAATCCGTACTTTTACAATAATTACTACGGACGCACGGATGGAACAGCTGACAGAAGAATATTGATCCCAAAGGGAAAAATTACGCATTCCACACGCATTAAGAGACTTTTGGTTACATCTAATTGATTGGTGTATATAATTCCCTATATTTTTTATGGATTGTTTCAAACTATTGATTAAAGTTGCTTAACTCTGAGACTATTCTACTGATATCAATATATTATGGCCCAGCTTAATAACTTTTATATTTTTTTATGAGAAACACTGAATTTCATACACAAGATAATTTTTAATTAAATTGTAATTGATATATTATAATTTCTTTACATTTTTTAAAATAATTTTTTTTTTTAGTGCTAGATATTTAGTTGGTAGTTTCTCACAAGAACCTTAGTAAAACTTAAACAACTTTTAATTTCAAATGTTACTTTAATTGTAGTTTTTTACTCATATGAATTGAACAACATAAAAAGAACATTATTTACATATGGCCCTTTATACTATTGTAAAATGCAAACATTGTAGCGCACCGCACGAATGAGCACTTCTCTTTCAAATCTCACCACTTCTCCCTATCAGTTTCGAAAAGAGAAGTCACTTCTCCCTATAATTCTGAAGTAGTGTGAGCCCTGCACATATACTTGACTTTGCTGTCAACAGGTATCTAAATGAGTATATCAATATGAAGATGTGGTGTAATTGCCAATGAGATAACTCTTCACCAGAGACCAAATGAAGTAGAAGTTAACAACTATAGGTCACCTGATTGAGCAATTCCCATAGCTAGCTGTAAAATGCCTCAAAATGACAATGTAAAACAATTTATTTACTATTTATCATGTTTATGTACTAAACAATAAAAAGAATAACAAATACGATACACAGAAAACAAATGACAAACACACAGACACAGAATGTGGTGGAGTTATACATGTAACATGGGACACTGTTGTTCTATACATGTAACATGGGACACTGTTGTTCTATACATGTAACATGGGACACTGTTGTTCTATACGTGTAACATGGGACACTGTTGTTCTATACGTGTAACATGGGACACTGTTGTTCTATACGTGTAACATGGGACACTGTTGTTCTATACGTGTAACATGGGACACTGTTGTTCTATACGTGTAACATGGGACACTGTTGTTCTATACGTGTAACATGGGACACTGTTGTTCTATACGTGTAACATGGGACACTGTTGTTCTATACGTGTAACATGGGACACTGTTGTTCTATACATGTAACATGGGACACTGTTGTTCTATACATGTAACATGGGACACTGTTGTTACAGAACAATATATCAACAGACTATAAAAATCAGTTGAAAAAGGCTATACTCGTAAGATCAATACAAAGCACAAAAAACAACTTAAAAAAGCGCAAACACGTTAAGCATCTCTCCATAGTCATGAAAATGTTGTTATTATCAATTTTCATATCAAACATCAAACATCTAACAAACAATATTTTTTTCTTTTTTTTAGAGAAAACAATAAAATAAAAATCTGGAATAATGGAAAAGGGATTCCTGTTGTTGAACACAAAACAGAAAAGATGTTTGTACCCACTATGATCTTTGGTCATCTACTTACCTCCAGTAACTATGATGACACAGAGAAAAAAGTTACAGGTAAGATTTGGTCAATACAAAACAGGGGGGGGGGGGGGGGTCCGGTTTTATTTGGCGAATTACTCTAAAATTAAATGACCAATGATCATAATATCCTTCAAATTTATAACTTTGTTATATATTGTATGTTATGAACATGAAGACATCATAGTTTCATTTTACTTTAATTATTGTTTATTGTGCTATCTTAATCTTTAGGCCAAAAAATAACTACATGCTGGTTTTCCATCCCCGTTCTTCCCTCAGTATGTCTTTCTGTCTTATATATGCTCACTAGTCATGCTAGTGATGAAAATGGGCAACATCTAAATGTAATGTTTTATTGATTTTAATCACTGGCTTAAAACTTACAGTGTTTCTTTTGTTTTGATAGGTGGTCGTAATGGATATGGTGCTAAGCTGTGTAATATCTTCAGTACGAAGTTCATTGTAGAAACATCATCAAAGGACTACCACAAAGCATTTAAACAGGTAGGTGTTTTACTTTATTGAGCACTTTTTCAAATTGATGCAGTTTTCAATACACCACACAATGTTTATACTTTAGGATGCCAGGTTTTGAGCACTAGCATTATAAATTATACATAATTAAATCCTGGAATTTGAGTTTTCATAGAAAATGAAACATGTATTAAAAATTATCATTTTATTTTAAATTCATTTTATTTTATTTTATTTTTTAGACGTGGATAGACAACATGGGGAAAACAAAAGAACCTACTATTACAGATTCCAAAAATGAAGATTTTACAAGTGTGACTTTCTACCCTGACTTGAAAAAATTCAAGATGTCATCACTAGATAAGGATACAGTTGATTTATTCACAAGAAGAGCTTATGATATTGCAGCAGCTTCAAAAGGAGTGAAAGTGTTCCTGAATGGCAAAAAATTACCTGTAAGTATCCCTCCAAGAACTCTGCAACAGTGTTGCAATGACCAGTAATATTTGTATTAACTTCTGGCGACTAATACTATTTTTGTGGGGGTCCAATGGCATCTGGTTGAGGAATTATATATTCATAAATTTCTGGCAATTGTAATATTTCAGTTTATATTTTATTTTATTTTTTTCTAAATATGTATTTTAATCAATATTTCTTGTGTGCAACAATTTAATTTTTGTGTATTTTAGCTTTAATATATACTTATTCGGAGATCCACTTGAGTAATTGTGTTTCATTACTGACATGCTTTTACATACTTTTGATTTGTTTTTTCACGGATGATCATTTTGGGGAATTTTGATTTGTTGTTTTTGAAAAAGCTTGTATATATACAAGTTTTATACTTTGTATCACACTTAAATTCTGGATCCTCTGTACTGAAAAAATCCCAAAGTTGTTATGGATTAATAAATTTATATTTACAGCTGAAATAGCTACAAACCAATGTTTTATTTTAGGTTAAGAACTTTAAAGATTATGTGGACTTGTATATTAAAGACAAAGTGGATGATAACAATATGCCATTAAAAATATGTCACGAAATTCCAAATGATAGATGGGAAATAGCAGTAACACTCAGTGAAAAAGGCTTTCAGCAAGTGAGCTTTGTCAACAGCATTGCCACAACAAAGGTATGTATCTGGTTAAAATCATTCTTTTAATTATTTACATTGTTCGCATTGTAAATGTGGCATTGCAATTTCTCCTGAATAAAATAAACAAATGAAAGGTACAAGAACATAAAAAAAACTGTTTTAAATTTTTTAATCTTTTTGCCAGAGAGTTTTGGTATATAATTTTATAATTTAAAATGTTTCCCATTTCTGTTTGAGATGTTTAATTCTAATTATTGGTCTTTGTTACCTAGATGGAAGTTGAAAAAAGGTTAACATTTTCTGGCAATCTTAAACTACATACATTATATCACTGTACATTGTAATCCTGAACTGCATACAGTTTATTAATAGGTTTAAGAATATTAGTTTTCAGTTATTGTAAATTCTTCTAGTCTCATTCAAATGGGTTCATGGAGTAGTTGAATAATATGTCGTATAAACTCTGATTACTAATATGAAATGAACATATTATTGGTGACCTTCTGCTGTTTGACACATTCCCCATTTTCATTCTCAATTTTGTATGAGTGCTATTGGTTTTTATTAGGGAGGAAGACATGTTGATTATGTAGCTGACCATGTTGTTACTAAGCTGATAGAAATTGTCAAGAAAAAGAACAAAGGTGGTGTCGCCATTAAACCTTTCCAGGTAGGTAACATAGGAAATGTGAAATTTCAAAAGCGTGCGGTCCAAAATAAATTGTGATTCAACAATATATGAAAAACAAATTTGACTGACATGAACCAACACGTACGGCAACCGCTAATGTACAAACTGCTGAATTGAGTGGCATGTAAAGATTGTTGTGGGGTTAAACATGCTTGTGAGCACGAAGCCCTCCCCTTACTTGGGACAGAGATGTAATAGCACAAAATAAGAACAGACTATAAGAATCAGTTGAAAAAGGCTCAACTTTTTATACCGAAACTTAAGAAAAGAAAAAAAAACACAGACTCTTGTGATAGGGTATGTATTCATCCTTCATTCTTAACAACAAAAATAACAAGTATAATAAGTACAGATCTAGTTGTATTTGCAGTTGCTGACAGCTAGTTCAAAGCTGATGACCAATGAGACAACTGTCCATCAAAGTTCAAGTGAAGTGGATGTTAGCAACTATATGCAACCATACTTCCATTATGGTGTTAACTTTTTAGAATATATAAATCTGCTAAGTTTAATGTTTTGACACAAATTTCACACACAGTTTGCTGTTAAGGTTTTAAGGGTTTGTTTAGGAAATGCTAATCTTCAGTTTTCATTGTAACTTCAATTTGTATTTATAGTGATTTTTGACAAAAAAAACTAAAGTAAAGATGGATTTATTTTCCTTTATGTTTTTAATGTATTTGATGGTATACAAATACCCAAACTGCATGGGTTTTTTTGTCTTTCAGGTTAAAAATCACTTGTGGATATTTGTAAACTGTTTGATAGAAAATCCCACATTTGACTCACAGACAAAGGAAAATATGACTTTACAAGCCAAAAGTTTTGGATCAAGGTGCACATTAAATGAGAAATTCATTACACAGGTATGAGTGTGCATATATTTACTTAATATGCGTCAAGTGCAATTTTGTATGTATATATTCTGTTCAGAATTTCTTCCTCAGAAGGGAAAATATAAACATAATGGGACTTCAGTTGAATTATTAGTGGTCTGTGCTCAATTAGTTTCTCTGTTCAATCAATGATAGAAATCATTGAACAAACAAAAAATTATGAGCTAACCAGAAAAAATCAGGTATGTTTTTACAACTCAAAACTTAGTAAAAAAACAACTTGTACAAGTATTTTTTTTTAGAAAATTAAGGGGAGTTTATTCAAACTGCAGAAAAAATAAACATAACAAAATTTACTTATATAAGTATACTTTAATAACGTCTTAAAGTAAATAAAGTTAACTTTACAAAAAAAAAACTTGACTTAATGTACTATGAAAGTTGAGTATAGGGATATAAATCCATGGTTTGCAGTGATATTTTTGTAAATTTTCTTCCATGAATTGGCTGCTTCGAGAAGAACTCATTTCCTAATGTGTGACCAACAGTTCATAACAAAATTTAACATTTATAGTATTATACAATTATTTTTTTTTTAAGAATTTGCTTAATCACTGTGCATAAATTTACGGTAATAAAATCTATATTTTGTAGGTTAGCAAGTGTGGTATTGTTGAAAGTATTCTAAGCTGGATGAAGTTCAAGGCTCAATCTCAATTAAACAAGAAATGCCATAGTTCAAAACATTCTAAATTAAAAGGCATCCCAAAACTAGATGATGCTAATGATGCAGGAACGAAAAATTCAAGGGACTGTACTCTTATTCTGACTGAAGGAGATTCAGCCAAGACATTAGCTGTGGCAGGTCTGGGTGTAGTGGGGCGTGACAAGTATGGTGTGTTTCCACTGAGGGGTAAACTTCTTAATGTCAGGGAAGCTACTCACAAACAGGTATGATATCTTTTCATCTAATATTTAATGCAACCAAAGTAGTTCAGTTTAATGACAGACTTGATAATTGGTATTTGCTGTTTATCTGCTTATATGAAAATAAGAAGATGTGTTGTATTTTTGAACGAGTCACATGTCATAAAAGTTAACAACTATAGGTTACCGTAAAGCCTTTGATAACTGGCACAGATATGACAAATGTTTAACTCTTCAAACAAGAAAACTTGCAAGCCATGTGCCCCCTTAGTTTTCAGCGATAATTTTCATATCACTATTGTGCTGAAAAACAAAATTATCAGTCAGCAAGACCAAAGGAAAATTTCGTATAATAGTGATAATATTTATATTTGTAGATTATGGACAATGCAGAGATCAACAATGTAATCAAGATCATGGGACTTCAGTTCAAAGAGAAATATGATAGTCCTGAGAAGTTAAAAACACTACGATATGGCAAGATTATGATAATGACAGATCAGGATCAGGATGGTTCACATATCAAAGGCCTTTTAATTAACTTTGTACACCATTTCTGGCCAAATCTCTTGAAGAATAATGTTGTGGAGGAGTTTATTACTCCAATCGTCAAGGTATGAATGTACTTATTAATATCTTAAAAGTCTGAAAGGCTTCTGTGCATTTCTTGGTAAAATAAATCAGATCAAACATTTTTAGTTTCTGGAAACAAATTATTTTCAGGAATAAAAAAAAATCTGATATTTTTGTAGTTTGAGGGGGAGGGATGGTGGTCAGGAAACAATATAAGTTATCTACGTTCATATCTGTAGATAAGGGTATTTTAACACCCTGAAGTACCCCAGTACACCATGAGGCAAATTTATTCCTTGGTCTTAGTCCAAAATCGGGGGAGTTTTATGGAAATTCGGGTACAAAGTGTAACCTGAATACAACGTTTTTTTCATTATCTAAAAAAGTTTTATTGAAATTTGGAAATTGTACATATTATTTACGTGGTGTAGGGTACTACCTTTGGTAGAACCCTACAGGTAGTCAAATATAAGACGTTTTTAATACGGAGACAGAGAAACTGGATTGAGTCAAATCTGGCGCTCAGTGTTGTGAGAGTTGCGTCATAGATGGTGTGACGTCAACGTGAGTCATTTGCTATAGCTAGTCCCATTCCTTAAAAATGTGGCAGTCAAAATTGATGCATTTAATGAAATGAGTGTAAATGATTGGCATTATGGGACAAAATCGTTAATGAATTGAATATTTAATTACAAACATCATGGATAATCTACAGAATTCAATATTTCCCAAGGAGCAATCATTCTAAGGAAAACTTACGTGAAGTACCCTGGGATAATGGTTAGCAATTTCCGGGGATATGGGTTAGCAACACCCAGGGGCTATGGGTTTTGTAACGACGTGGGTTAACCAATCAAATTCCTAGATATATACTAAGCTGGGGATAAACATATTTATTTATTCCAATACAGACCATGATGAGCGGATAAAACCAAACAACTAAAAGTTATGACACCTGTTTTGTTTATATTGTAGGTGACAAAAGGAAAAGAGGAGAAATCTTTTTACAGTTTACCAGAGTTTGAAGAATGGAAGAGAGATACAGATAATTGGCACACGTACAAAGTCAAATACTACAAAGGTTTTTAATCTCTAAATGTTATAATTTAATGCTTATTTTTTTATTCATTATAAAAAGTGTTTTCATAGACATAGAATATTTAACTCATTTTGAGTCTTTAAGGGCATACGATACAGTTACAGGGGAGGTAATGACATTAATAACGTAAATTGTTATTTTCGCGACATCAAACTTTGACTTATCGGGAAAAGATTCCGTTTTCGACTGATTTTTATTATTCAAACTTATTTAACTTGAAAACGAGTTCATGGACCCCTATTTTTTAAAATGCCATTTGGTTTGTTTACGAGAGAAGATTATAAATATGTTCCAATTTTTATGAAAACGTAAATAGTGCAATTTTTTAAAATTTGATAAATATACAAGAAAAAATTATGTTTTTTTCTACATTCATGACCATTTGATAAATATGAGGATACCTATAAAATACAGAAATTACAAACTGTTTAACAAAAAAACAATTTGTGTTTATCTTTTAAAACAAAAAGTTATGTCTTTCTTTCGAAAGGGAAAATAAGGCCACAAATCCAAATTTTGAGCAAAATACAAAATTTTGACCTCATTTTACTCAAAAAGTCTTGATCCTGTATTTACAGTTTGTTGAAAATTTCCTTATAGGCTATTTTTTGCCTGATTAAATCAAATATGTAACAGAAAATATACCTTCATGTGCTACTTTTTGAGTTACATGAGGTCGAAATTTTGTATTGTTCAGAAATAACTCATTTATCAAAAGTAAAAAAAATGCACTATTTACAGTTTTATAAAAATTGGTCCACATATTCTCCCTGCAAAATGAAACAAAATACTGTTTTAAAAAATAGGGGTCCATGCACTCGTTTTCAAATTAAATCAGTTTGAATGATAAAAATCAGTCAAAAAATGCATCTTTTCCCGATATGTCACAGTTTGACGTCGCGAAAATAACATTTTACGTTAGCAACGTCATTACCTCCCCTGTAACTGTATCATATGCCCTTAAGCTTGTATCCCAAATCTTAAGTTTTTATCCCAATTTGGTCAGGTCAGTAACCATTGAATGGGTGTAGAGTAAATCCGAGAAGTAGAAGTGGTAAACCAAATAAACCAAATAAAAGAAAAAGACAAAATCTGTCTTCTGGAAATTCTTCAGATCAGTATAGTTCACCCACCTTTGTAAACAAAGAAATATGTCGACACAACAGGCCAAAGGTAGTTATCTAATACAATCAGGGAAGCCTTGTCATGTTTAAACAACAATAATAATTCACAACTTAACATTGATAATCAGCTCATCATGCATGAATCAATCAATCTGGTCCCTGGGTATGTTGTATGTTTTAATGGATCACCTCTTACATCTGTTTTAAAACAAGTATCTTACTACTTCTAGGTTTGGGAACCAGCACAGCTAAAGAGGCAAAAGAATACTTCTCTGATATGGACAAACATAAGATTCCATTTAAATACCAGGGCACAGAAGATGATGCCTCTATTACATTGGTAAGCTATCAAAATTGTGTGTAACTTCAGTGGGCAATTTCTTTTAATTTATTTTATTGAGTGTGTAGGGAAAGTAGAATCCTTGGTTAGCTTGCTTGTTAGCTGAACTGTGAACTCATTCTTAGGTTAGGTAAACTACCCTCCATTTAGAGTAGACTAGTCCAACAGATAACCAATCCATTTGTCTGTAAGACTAGACTACTTGGAAAGGAGGGTAGTATTCCTTACCTTATATTGACTTCACGGTTCATATAACAAGCAATTCAACCAAGAAATCTATCTTTCCCTACACATCAATGAAATCAGCTGTAATCAATTCTACTGTTTTAGTGAGGAAATAGAGATGCCCATAAAATATCCATCTTCCAATAATCTTCATGTTTTTTTGTTCAGTACTCTGAATTTTTGTGTAGTTTTATTTCAATACTATAAATGATATGCACAAGTTCATCATAAGTAAATATAAAAAAGAAGATGTGGTATGATTGCCAATGAGACAACTCTCCACAAGAGACCAAAAGACCCACAAATTAACAACTTTAGGTCACTGTACGGCCTTCAACAATAAGCAAAGCCCATACCACATAGTCCGCTATAGAAGTCCCCAAAATGACAATGTAAAACAATTCAATGGAGAAAACTAACAGCCTTATCAATGTACAAACATTGAACCAAAAAAACAAAAGTAAAATAAACAAACCACAACCACTGAATTACAGGCTTCTGACTTGGGACAGGCACATACATACTGATTGTGGCGGGGTGAAACTTGTTCAACAAGTAAAGCATGTTTTTAAATGACTACATTATTTGCTTCTGCATTAAAAATAAAATTATATGTAAAAATTGACTCAAGGCTTGCCCGTTCAATTATTCTGATTAATCAATTATGATTTTCCAACTAATTCCCAAATATAAAAAAATACCATGTACATGTATATGTTAATTTTTCTATTTCAGGCTTTCAGTAAGAAGAAAATTGAAGAAAGAAAAGAATGGTTAACAAACTTTATGGTTGAAAGAAAACGAAGATTAGAAATGGGTCTACCAGAGGTAATACGTGTAACCAGCTTTGATATAGATGGTATTTAAATATTTCTATTTTTTGTGAGGAATATTTCAAATTTGACCATTGCTTGATTGAAGGATTAGCAATTCCATAGTAGCTCTAATAAGAACTTTTTAACTTGCTTAAAACATGAAGGCCTTTACATTCACTGAATCACACAAATGACACATATTACAACAATATAATCCAAGTGATACATACACTAATGACAAATAAGAATACTTTTGAATCTTAGTACTGCAGCTTATATGGTTAATTCGAATTTTTGCTGCATCAAAAAAAAAAAAAATATTGCTTACCCCTGTTTTCATCTAAAAAAAATCCATAAAGCAAATAGCTTTTTTTGGTCTGGCCTTTTGTACAAATTAAAACTGCAAACAGTCAACAGACATCATATGAACCATAAATAAGGAATGACTAATATTTTTTCTGTCTATGAAGAAATAACATAAAAAATGTGGTGCACACTGAATAACCTGTGAGCGAGTGTGTTATTTAAAAGTGTGCATCAATTTTTATGCTATTTTGAATAGACAGAAAAAATATTAGTCATTCCTTATGATTTAATTCTACATTCCATTTTAAACCATAGTAAATCATGAATAAACATTGATGACGTCACTATTGACTAAATTATGTCTATGAGCTGATAGACAAAACAGTGTCAACCTTGTTACAGCCAAAATTAAATTATTGTCTGGCTTATGCTTTCAACTTGTAGTATAGAGTAAAGAAAGATACTATTGATTCCATTATCCAACATACAATCAAACATGACTTCATGATACATTAATTGTACTTGTACATACTCACGACAGATTAGCTATAGCCTATAGGAATATGTTTTTCATTCAGCTGTACATGAGCATTCTCATCGAGAAGAGCTGTAAATATATTTTTTTCCTTTCAGGTGTACTTGTATGGTAAAGAAACCAAACATATCTCCTACAACGAGTTCATCAACAGAGAACTGGTCCTTTTCAGCAATATGGATAACGAACGTTCCATTCCTTCACTCGTAGATGGTCTGAAACCAGGTCAGAGAAAGGTCATCTTCACATGTATCAAAAGAAATCTCATCAGGGAATTGAAAGTCGCACAGCTGGCAGGTTCTGTAGCTGAACAATCCTCCTACCATCACGGTGAAGTTAGTAATAACTAATATCTTACTAGTTTTTATTTTCAATTTTTGGGGAAAACTCTTTAAAACATAATAAAACTTTTGACAAAATGTTCTGTTTCTCAACACTGAAAAAAGTACCAGTAAACAAGTATTGTTATTCATCGTCTAAGTCTTATTTATAGCATATGTCACAAGTTAGTTCTGATTGGTCAATACTAAAATTTCTACCGGTTTCAATGAGCAGCAATGACTACCACAGCTTAATTTACATGAACTGTATGTTAAATCGGTCAGAAATACTATAGAATAATTCTCCAAACCTAATTCAGATGTATATACTGTGGTCCTCTCTCTGTGGATTGCTAAAAAAAACTTGCATATTCGTGAATATTTGATTTTGTGGTTTTGCCAATCTCTGTATACAAAGCCTATTGATAATATGTTATTCGTTGAACATTTGAATTTGTGGATCAACTGTACCCAAAAAAACATTGAAAATTGGTATCCATCATATAATAATGAATCCACAGTATTTGCCTTTTCAGACACGTTGTTAACTCTCCAGTCAAAAGTGTTCTGGTTTAATTACAAATATTTGATTTTAATTTTAGCAATCTCTCATGTCCACCATCATCAACTTGGCGCAGACTTTTGTTGGCTCCAACAATTTGAATCTCTTGTTGCCCATTGGTCAGTTTGGTACAAGATTACATGGTGGAAAGGATGCCGCCAGTCCCCGTTATATTTTTACTGCATTAAGGTAATAATTGTGTAATGAATGTACTGGATTAAAGACAGATTAATGTGATATGATGTTATCTCTATATAAGCTAATGTACATAAGGTCTAGGTGTTAAAAACGAAATATTCAAAGAATATTTAAGTTGTTCATTGGTGATTTCAGACATATATACTTTTAGCTCCTGTTTTTGTTTTGATAAAAAAAAAAAAAAATAATCAAAAAGTCTAAAATGTTATCCTTTTGTGGTTGAGATGTTGCACATTATTTTAGAATCACATGCCTTTGGTGAACTCTGAAATTATTTCATGTAACAATGTAATACTTTATTCTTTAATTTTTCATTAATAAATACTGTTTAAACTAAGATAATGTGTAATTGGGTATATTTTTAGTTACTGGACAGTTTTTGCTTGGGAGGTTAAAATCTTAAAACTGGTCATGATTCAAAATAGTTTTCTTGAATTTCATCTTAACCCTTTCACCGATTGCTGCCCAGACAGAAGCTACTCTGAGACGATGGCTTCCCTGGCTACTATTACTCAAGTGGGAGATCTTCATAATAAATGTCAATAAAAACTTGTTAGTAGTTATTTGTGTATTTATTTCATTCACTAACACCATGTTCACAGTTTTATTCATGTTTTAATAATTTTTTCTTCTTAAAATATTCAAATTTTCAAATTTTCGGCATTTTCTAGGTGAAATTCTCAAAATTCTGCTCTTTGACCCCAAATCGTAATTTTTTAACCCAAAACGGCAAAATTTTGAAATTTTTTATGAGGCTGTACAAATTCCTCACACTGAACGATGTCCATTCCAAGTGTTTTGTACTTAAAACGACATTTTATGTCAAAAAAGTATACTAGTTTGGCTTCAATTCTTCCATATTCTTTCAAAAAAAATGTTCCCTCATTTCAAATTCTCGTAAATTCCGTAAATTTCCTCTGATTTTGACACGGTTTTCAACAAACGGAAGCCTCATGTTTACACTTTCATCCGGGTATTCCATCAAAGAAAGATAACTCATGTTTGCACTGTTTTAAGCGGGAAACATAAAAGAGGTATTCCGATCCCGGTAAAACGGGACTCATCGTCAGCTGTCTGAAGCGTGAATCCCGGTAAACCGGGACTCATCGGCGAAAGGGTTAAATTTCAATTCAGAAATTTATCATTTCAGCCAAATGACTCGTCTAATCTTCCATCCAAATGATGATGCTCTCTTAGAAAGCAATTTTGACGATAATCAGAAAATTGAACCAGTATGGTATTGTCCTGTTGTTCCGACTGTGTTAATTAATGGAGCAGAAGGTATTGGAACTGGATGGAGCACGAAGATACCAAATTATGATGTTCGTGAGGTTGTGGCCAACTGTAAGAGACTGCTGTACGATGAAGATCCTATACCAATGGTTTGTTTCATTCTTTTATTTGACCACCAAAAAGAATTAGTATTGTCATTGTCTGCCTAAGGACTGTTCAATTAAAACATACATGGTACCCAGGGAAGGCACTTTGAAAACAGAGTGACCACCCATAGAAGTGATTTAGTCCTGCATAATTTTTAACCAGTTCAACACAATATTTCTCATCCACCTAAAGTGGCAAATTTATGTTGCCTTTCCTGGGTCTCATGTATGTTTTTATGGAACAGCCCTAAGGAAAACCATATAATACTTTGTCAGATTATATTTCAGTGTCACATGCAGGGATCTCCATGGCCTGTTTAACGATGGCGCACCGCCATCGTTCAAATGTCTTGCGCCATCGTCAAATGACTTGCGCCATCGTTAAATTGTCTTTCGCCATCGTTCAAAACTTCATCGTTTTTTGTAGCCCAACGCCATTTTTTTATCAATTATAATCAAATGCATGTAATTGCATAACCCTTAGGCTTTTTATGTTATAATCCAATACAGTTCTAACGCCTGAGGGATATCCAGATTAAGATCGCTAATCACTTGTACCTGAGCTTGTATACAGGTAGATCAACAAACCAGACAGGAGAATACTATCTGAGGATAGACGATCCATTTGTCGAATTAATCAACTAAGTTTCAGCAAATGATTATGATAATTTAGATTAAATAAATAAATTAATAATCCAGTTACAAAGAAAACAGTTAACAAGTCGAACACGTGCTTTATTTTGACTTACGCAATCAGCATCCTCCTTTTCTTATTAAGTACAAAATAAGACGCAAAACAGTAAATATTATTTCATCGCAAATAACTCGAGTACTGCTGTAACGATAATTTAGAATTACTTTAAAAGTTTAAAAGTAAAAACTTAAATATTTCCTGTAAAGAAATATCGTATCGTAATTCCGAATTCATTTCGTATATTACAATCAAATTGATACATCCGCGTTTCCGGTTTCTATTCAGACTTGCATGTTGCACAGCATCAATTTGCCAGATAAAGTCATTAAAAACCTTTTCATTTGTCAACGTTTGCTTTACAAATCTCTTTAACCTTTTACATAACCCGTACGAACCGTTTTGTTGTTGCTGCAAATCAGCCATACCGGTAATGGGTTCTGAATTTGACAGTGTCTAATAAGCTCCACATCATATGATTTTTAACCCCCATAACAATTACCAAAAATACAAGAAATCTACATGGGGACCTTCATGACAGCTTTTGGTAATGCTCGACTAAGGGGGGACCATGAAGACTTGGCATTTGAATGGTAAAAAACGGCAATAAATGAAAATATTGTTTTTTATAATTCTATAATGAAAATTCAAATAAATATAATTTAAATAAGCAATTAATTAGCATGTTCACCATTCCTTGTATGGAGGGATAAAATACTTCCGATCGCGCTACACTGTACAGCGTAGACACGGTTTGTAATGTAAAGTTCCTCCATCGTTCAATTTTCATCCATGGAGATCCCTGCACATGGATGACGTATTTAAAGTTGTATAATAACAATTAACGCATCATAAATAACTGAATTAAAAATTTGTACGCCGGATGCATGTTTTCTGTACAAAAGTCTAAAATGTGACTCAGAATTAAAAAGTTTAAATAAGCCAAGTACAGTCAAAGTTGGAAGAGCATTGAGGACAATTCCTTCAGTAAAACCAATAGTGCTGAAAGTGGAATCAACCACCAACAATCAAATCATATTTGGCATCCCAATTGGCTGTGTGCAGATTGACAGGTTTCATAGAGATGAAAAAGAGGCAAGAAGACAAAGACAATCATCAAGTCATGCACTGCAAATTTAGAAATTTGTGTTTGAAACTATTATTTAGCAAATTTACCTGACCATATCGAGAAATAGGTATTTAGTCGGATCTTAACACGTACTTGTGATTTGTTTAAAACCGGTTTTGATAAAAATAAACGAAGACATGTCGAAATGTTCAGGACTTAATTAAATCCGTATTTCAGTAAGATGGTGCAAGCATACGATTTTTATTGCGTCTTACACTTTGAGAAGCGAATAATCTTGAACTACTTTATTCAAATATTGTGTAAAAATGTTAATTTTGAGCTATGAAAGTCAAGTGGCTCGATCATTTTTCTGAGGAAGTTTTAAGAAATTTTTACAGTGGGTTAGCTTTCATTAGTCTTCACTATCTATAGATTAACAACTTTTGGTTATATTTATAATTTAGAATCATCATTGAAAGTGGAGCACAGTTAATTATTTATATTGATGTGCCATTTGTATGCAAGAGTGACATTCCGTTGTATTATGTGCCAATTCGAAAAAGTTATGCGAGTATTGTCTCCCCTTAACAGGTTCATTTTTTTATAATTAAGTTTTAAGTTTTTGATATAATTTTGAATAATTACAAAATGTATCAATTCAATATATTTCAGTTTTTATACGCCCGTCAAAATTTTGACGGGACGTATTATGGTATACAAATGTCCGGTGTCTGTCTGTCCGGCGTAAACATGTCGCACCGTAACTTGAGAACGACTTAAATTTGAAACGTTTAAAATGATTACATACCAATATAAAGAACCGTTCATCCTTTTTGAAAAAGACTATGAATGAAAATCGAATTATTTATCTTCCCTTAATGATAGATTGATTGGGAAATGAACCAGAGTTATCTATTGGTAATCACAAAGAGGCACTAGCAAGCAACTTTTAATTGTAGCTTTTTCAACGTTAAAACAATTTTCCACTATAAATGAATGTTACTTTATACAAATAGAAGGACCTTTTAGCTAAATCTACAAATTTTATTAGATATTATGATTTTTTATTGCAATAGATTAATATGCTATATTATTGCTTTCATTGAACAGAAGACAAAATGTGGTATTGATAGGGAAATACTACATACAAATTGTGAGCTAGAAGAAAAAATTAACATGTGTTCTTATGCTTGAAAAACACATTCAATCACCAAAAACTTAACACATGTTCTTATGCTTGAAAAACACATTTTATCACCAGAAAAAATTAAAAATTGCAAAAATTTTCGAATTTACAAGTATATATATACCAAATGGATGTAAATATAGAGGAAATTGAAACACTTAACAGTATAAATTTTATAAATCAAAAATGAACATGTATATCCTTCTCTTAAAATCTTTTTTTATAATTTCAATTTCTAGATTCCAAGATACAAAAACTTCAAGGGATCGATAGAAGAAATCAGTGAGGAGAAGTACTTATGTAGTGGTGAGATATCCATTGTTGACGACCAGACGGTAGAAATCACCGAGCTGCCGATTAGGACATGGACACAGAACTATAAAGAAGAAGTCTTAGAGGTTATGTTGTATGGTAATGAGAAGACACCCCCTTGTATTACGTAAGTCTAATCTATTGACATTATATACTTTAAACCCAACTAATTTTCAAGAGTTCTTTTATTTTAGTGTTTTTTGCAAGTTAAAAAGTAACACGAATATGTGAAACTTCGATCTTTCCTCAATTAACTATAAAATAAAATCAAGCAAATTTAATCCATCCACATCATATACTGTAAAGCCAACTAATTTTCGAGAGCAATTTATTTTTCGTGTCTTCACAAGTCAAAAAGTAAGATGAATATGTGAAACTTGGATGTTTCCTCAATTTATAATAAAATCAAGCAAATTTGAAAATTCCGAAATGAAAACACTGCAAAAAGGGGTAGTTAGGGCTAAACGTGAAATAAAGTATCCCCATCCGCAAATATAAGTTTCTTTACAGTACATGTGTACATCTTTTTAAAGATTTCTTAGGTAACCAGTGTTTGAATTAACCCAGAAGAGATAAGCAGCGCTCCTCTGGCCTTTTAGTTCTGCTTTATGCATTTTTGTTTTCTGATGAGGAAAATAAATACTTTATGCATTTTTGTTTTCTGATGAGGAAAATAAATACTTTTCAATTCAAAGAAAATCGTTTAAAATCCTGGAAAAAAACCTTTTTATAACCAAAAAGTATGATAAATCCAGTAAAAATACATAAATTTATTCAATCACTACACCCTTTTTTTTTTTTTTTAATTTAAATTTCTATCCTACTTTCAGAGATTACAAAGAATACCATACAGATTCAACTGTGAAGTTTATAGTGAAAATGACACCAGAGAAGCTTGCACAGGCTGAAGAGACTGGTTTACATAAACTCTTCAAATTACAAAGCACTATTTCTGCCACATCAATGGTAAGTCTCAGTCTTTGTTCAGATATGTTTCAGTTGATCACAATAATACTGTTCATTAATGTGAGCATTACAAATTTGTCATGACCAACGGAAATTTTAGATTAACTATTTAGATTTTGTGGAAAAAGCAGCCTAAAAATATATGTTTCAGATATAATTGGAATGCCAATTCTTATCAGGAGATAATTATGATATTTATCATTTAGTGATTATTATAACCAAATTCAGTCATCTGTATATAATTATTTGTTTCCTTATGTTTTAAGGTGTACATAGTTGCTAAAACTATACCCTTTGGGTAGTGCTCCACAATTAATGGAGGAATATACAAGAAACTGACATGGCAATACTCATTTTACAGCTGCATTGTTTGCATTGATATACAAAAAAAGACTTACTAATTTCTATTAGCTTTGTATGCAGATATTGGCAAACCATGAAATCAAACATGAACAAAGATACAATAAAAATTGAGAATGGAAACGGGGAATGTGCCAAAGAGACAACAACCCAACCATAGAGCAGACAACAGCAGAAGGTCACCAACAGGTCTTCAATGTAGCGAGAAATTCCCGCACCCGTAGGCGTCCTTCAGCTAGCCCCTAAACAAATGTATACTAGTTCAGTGATAATGAACGCCATACTAAACTCCAAATTGTACACAAGAAACTAAAAGTTAAAATAATACAAGACTAACAAAGGCCAGAGGTTCCTGACTTGGGACAGGCACAAAAATGCGGCGGGTTAAACATGTTTGTGAGATCTCAACCCTCCCCTTATACCTCTAGCCAATGCAGAAAAGTAAACGCATAACAAGTTTTCTTCCGTCCACAAACATTGATATCCCTAAATGAATCCACAGTATCAGTTTATATTTATTCCCAATTCATTTGATTCCAATTGAAATGAAAAGAAGTTTGAATATATTGAACAATCACAATTTGTAATTTTGACTGACTGAATAATATATACTTATCTTATAATAGGTTTTGTTTGATCATCTTGGATGTATTAAGAGATATAATAATGTAGAAGAAATCCTCAGAGAATTTTTTGACCTGAGATTAGAATTTTATAAAAAGAGGAAAGCTTACTTGGTAGGCATGTTGGAATCTGAAGCTCTGAAATTAGACAATATTGCCAGGTTTATCTTGGAGAAGATTGATGGAACAATAACTATTGGTAAGACTTAGAAAAAAAATTATCAGATAATTAGTTTTTGATTTTTTTTAGGATTTCTCACGAAAAAAATGCCTTCCTTCTTTGTTTTTACTAATCAGTGGGTATCGATTTAACTTCATGAACATTTGTTATAATGTGGATTCATTTTTATTAGTCGTGTACATGTTCAATGAATAATAAATTGTCGATAGGCTTGTACACAGACTTTGGCAAAACCATGTAATCAAATATCCTAGAACATGCAAGTTTTCTTTAATCCACAAAATTTGATACCCACGAAGAAAAATAAATCCACAGAACTCTTTCATTTTCATTTTTTTTTGACAAATTTTACTGCACTTGAGTAATACTTGAGAACTATATAAAAAAAAATATGATGTATTTAATGTAATCTACCATGTTAACTTGCATACAATCTATAATTTTAAAATTTGAAGAAGTGAAATCTTTAATTTCAGGCCCTATAAATTGAATTTTTGGTACCATCTTGTTCTGTCAAAACAATCTTCAAATGTTTCCCTTTTCTTTCCTTTTATAATTGAAAAATGAGAAAAGTATTCTCTGAATTGGACACAATAACAGAAAGATTTTTAAAATATCTGTTAATCCATGTTTGCTGTGAACTGTTTAGGAACAAGTTATTTAGGGTTCTTTGCAGCACTTGCATAATAACGAATATTTATCAGTTGTTTGGTCTTAAATATATTTGAGCCATAAGTAATGGGTAAACAAATGAATAAATAAACTCATTGTAGCAACCAGGACTAAGTTTTGTATTTACGCCAGACGTGTGTTTCGTCTACAAAAGACTCATCAGTGACTCTCTCGAATCCAAAAAAGTTAAAAAGGCCAAATAAAGTAAGAGCATTGAGGATCAAAATTCCTAAAAGTTTTGCCAAATGCAGCTAAGGTTATCTATTCTTGAGGTAGAAAAGCCTTAGTATACAGTTGCAAGCTCTTAAAAAATGTGTTTTTTTAAACTATTTTTTAGAAAATAAGGCAAAGAAGTCTTTGATTGAAACATTGGTAAGAAAAGGATATGATTCAGACCCTGTAAAAGCATGGAAAGATTCACAAGGGAGAAAGGTAAGAATTAATTTATCCGGATGTAGGAGACTGTACTATAGTAGAAAAATCAATAAAATATATATATATATATATAATTTCCAATGTACTAATGAACTCAAAATCACTTACTTTTTTTCTATGTTTTTCATTTCCCCGCATTTGTGCAGAAATCTCTTATGTTCTTCTGTTCTTGTTTGTCATGAGACTTTGAGTATCACTAAGAAACTGGACCAAAGTCGGAAACGTTACAGTATTTCCGTTTCTTTTTGAACATTAAAATATGTTTGAATTAAAAAAAAAAAAAAATTCAAACAGACTTGGTCCCCTTTCACAGGTAATGACTGCCTCATATTAGTATTGTAGGATCACTGTGTCAATTAATTAGTTTTATCACGGTTGAAATTGCACCTGAAAAAAAGAAAACATATCTTACAAGTTAAAAAATAAGTAAATTACCACTAAAAATGGAAGTGTTTTCAGTTATTTTCGTTGATTGATGAAAAATTGTGTTTCATGGTTTTGCTGCGAAATCAACAGAATGTGACTAAAATATAGATTTCAAATTGTAGACAGAAGAGGAGGAGGTTGACGATGCAGATAGTGACGTATCAACCAGCTCAAGTCATGATTTTAACTACATACTTGGTATGCCCTTATGGAATCTGACAAAAGAAAAGAAAGATGAACTGATTAAACAGAGAGATAACAAGGTAAAGGAGATGTAGGTTTGGAATTCTCTGGTAGGTTATACTGGAAACCAACTTATTTTCTCAAATTCTGTATTTTGCGTTTGGCTCTTTTTAGTCCACTTCGCAGATGTTTAGTTTCGCAATTTTCAAATACACTTGATGTATTTTTAAAATAAGGAAAGATCCAAGGTATACATATTGGCAAGGATTTAAATTCCCGTCATTTTATTCCTCGCGAAAATTACAGTAAACCTGCCACTCTGAAGGGGGCTGGCTTTCATTTGTCGTTCAGTATGTCAATGAAATTATCAGGGTTTAAAAAAAGTGCAAGTCAGAGCTATGGGACCGGTCTTTTCTTGAGGGAGACTTTCATTTTTGAATTAAAAAATGCAAAGACCTAGCATTCTTTACATAGATGCTTTAAACTGGATTGCTGTAAATTTTAAATTTATTACATGCATTTACATGCATTTATTATTGCGATTTTGTCATTTTAAAATAAAACTGAAAAAATATAAGTGAACCAACACCTGAAGTGGTAATTGTGCGATAGGGTAAAAAAAAAATTATTTTAAATTAGAATGTGATCATATTTTTTGCAAATTGAGAAAAATCCTGTTTAATTCATATTTTAAAAAAATCAAAATGCGAGGTTAAATAATTGCAATTATAGCCCTGTCGCATTTTTCGCAATAAGAAAAACATTGCAATAATTTATGAATATACAGTATTGAATTTCGAATGGAAGACCTTTCACTAGATATTTCAAATTGTCCTGCCCCTTTCAGTATCTAATGCAAATTTTAACCCCTGAGTATCTGCAGGAATTGAAAATTTACTCCCCAGAAAAATTGATCATCTTGACTGTCATTTTAGGCATGAATGGCTTAAGTTAGGTTTTCATCAGTTAAGGTTCTTATCTAAGCACTTATCATACAGAAAACAATTTAGCTCTTCATGAAAAACTTTGTATCCTTAAAAAAACTATTAAAAGAAATTTATAGTACATTTTAATGAATAACTATTGTGTAATACTATTTATTTATTCATTTTGAACTGTTTTGCTTTTTGGTGTAAAAGAACTGGTGTAGCTAAAATTTAAATACTTTATTGCAGAAAGATGAACTACAAAAGTTGAAGTTAAAAACAGACAAGAATTTATGGGAGGATGATCTAGAATTGTTCCTGAAAACACTAGATGTAAGTAAATGTACAGCAATGCCAAAAAAAAAAAGATCGTGACGTCCATATCTATGGACATATTTTCTATTTTCATTATTATAAATGTACAGCAATGCAAAAAAAAAGATCGTGACTTCCATATCTATGGACATATTTTCTATTTTCATAATTATCATTTAGTTTTTCAGTTTACATCCAAGAGTGTATACATAAGAACATATAAACAAAACAAAAGAGTTAGGATTATTGATATACAATAAACATTGGAATTATTTACTTCTGTTGAACAATCCCCAAAATAAATGCACAAAATCTTCTGAGGGAGAATTATATAGTGCATTATAGTGTGAAAAGTTGCTCTGATACCCATCACCCATGTATTATTAATATAATGTGCCTTCCAACCCCCCCCCCCCCCCCTCCCCCCCATACATTTTTTTCTGGAATAGCCCTGATGAAAAAGCGTTCAGTGTTTAGTTTAATTCCTAAGTACTGTCAGAAACTATAGTGGCTTGTTATTACAATAAATGGAACAAAAAATGTTCGACCTAATATAACTGCATTATACAGATTAGATTTCAATAAAATCTTAACAGAAATGAGCAGAAGATAACTGCCTAAATAACATATAATAAAATTGACTGTACCATCTATCTACTATTCGCATTATCAGAATCTATAGGACTCTGGGTAATATCAGTTTATACACCAAAAATTTAAAAAAAAACATTACGTCATTGGATGGATTTCCATTGTTTAAAATGATTTAAACCAATGTCAATGTTTTGGTGTATGCTTTTGGAAATATTACCCAGAATGCATTAGATTCTAAAACAAATTCTTATTATTTATACAGGAAGTAGAGCAAAAAGAAATTGAAGATGAACAGGTGTCTTCTAACAAAACAGTGAAAGTTAAAGGCAAGGTGAAACCTAGAAAGGTCATGCAGTTACAGACAATGCCTTCACCTATGGGTAGGCGTGTTGTACCTAAGATAGACTCTGCCATCCGTAATAAAGTCCAAGCCGCAGCTGCAAAGAAGATCAGGGATAAGGTAAACAAATATTTCCATTGATAATTATTTTAATATTTAATAGATATATTTTGTTTATGAGGTATAAAACTACTATTAAATTGTAAACTACACAATAATCGGGATATCATGAGTAATAATCCACAGTATCGTAAACTACACAATCATCGGGATATCATGAGTAATAATCCACAGTATCTAATCATAAACTACACAATAATCGAGATATCATGAGTAATAATCCACAGTGTCGTAAACTACACAATAATCTGGATATCATGAGTAATAATCCACAGTATATTAAAATTCACATGGTTCTCTGTGGTAAGAAGGTGAAGGAAGTTGAACCGTAATCATTTCATCCTCATCATCAGGTATTTGATTCCAATTTTAAACATTAGGGAAAATTGAAATGCAAACCTACTTCATGTTATGCTAGAGAAATACATTTGTTTGATAATATTTATGATTAGAAGTTCATTGTGCATAGTTTATACCAAGCTGTGTGTACTATATATAGAATAATAGGTAGTTTCGCTTTTGATACTGACTATATCATGTAAAATATCTAGACGAGCCCGTTATTATTCTGTTTATCAGTAATTATGACGTCACACAATGTATTGCCTAATATTTTTAGTGATACAACGTTGATACTTTAAAATATTATGCAGTAAAATCAAAGGAAAAATATATGAATTACCGATAATATAAAAGATTTTCATTGTGCCTAGTTTATACCAAGCTGTGTGTACTATTATAAAAGATTTTCTCAATTCCAGATGAAGAAAGAAGGAAAGAACCTGAATGATGATTTTATTAAGAAGGAAGAGGTGGACGAAGAAGAACCAGAACCTATGAGTTTGTTTGACAGATTGAAGAAAAAAGACAAAGACAATAAAGTGTTGGATGAATTGTCAAGTGCAGAGAAAGCTGCTCCCAAGGAAAAGAAAAAGAGAGGTAAATATGTCAAGAGCAGAGAAAGATGCTCCCAAGGAAAAGAAAAAGAGAGGTAAATATGTCAGTGCAGAGAAAGCTGCTCCCAAGGAAAAGAAAAAAAGAGGTAAATATGTCAAGTGCAGAGAAAGCTGCTCCCAAGGAAAAGAAAAAGAGAGGTAAATAGAATGCTTGTACCTCTGTAAAAGATACCAAAGGGACATTCAAACTCTTAAGTCTAAAATAAACTGACAATTGTCATGACAAAAAAAGAAAAAGAACAACAGACAAACAATAATACACAAAACACAACATAGAAATCTAAAGACTTAGCAACACAAACCTGACCAAAAACTATGGGTGATCTCAGGTACTCTGGAAGGATTTAAAATAGTTTTTTACTATAAACTGTTTACTGGTTTTGTTTGCAGTTAAGGTCATAACCCTGTGTTCATTATACATTTTTATTACCTTGCATAGTGCATTTAGATAAAGAAATAAATGTTCACATCAGGGTAACTTTCCTTGTAAAATGCCAACCGCAAAAATTTCCTTATATACCATACAATGCTATAAATGTTTATTTCTTTATTTTAAAGCCCCACGGAAGCCAAAAGATATCGACTCATCCGGATCACCAAAGAAAAAGAAAGGAGGGAAGAAGAAGAACCCATGGTCTGATGATTCTGAGGCTTCGGAGGACGATATATCTGATGATGATATGGATGGAAGCTTCTTAGAATCTGTAAAGCCAGAAATCAGAACACCTAAAAGAGCTGCTGGTATGATTTAGATTTTTTTTGTCTTTGTTCTTTTCTTTTGCAGTTCTAAGTCATCTCTGAATATTTTAATTGGTACAGTGATAGTATCATACTCTTTTTCAAGAGCTGGGTAATCCCGACACGCTGGGGGGGCCAGAAAAAAAAATGTCAGATTAAGCAGAGTGTTGGAATACTCGTTTTTTTTCAGCAAGGATTGGCCTATTTTGGGACCATGAAAATGTGTTGGTTGAAGCAGGATGTTGGATTACTCAGGTGTCAGTTTGATTAGGCCAGTAACACTAGATGCAAATTAATAATATTATTTCTGCAGAACCTATGTATGACAAACAGGGGATAACTATCATAAAGCAGAGGGGAAAATTTCTCTGACAGTCAAATGTCATTAAGGATGTACTAATATTCAATAATTTCAGCTTATTTTGTTCCTTAGCTTGTGCTCTTCTGATGTAATATAGTAATTTTAAGTTCTTACTCAGGGTTGTTGACCTTTTTTGATTTTATGTCCATTTAATGTACGAAAATATATTGGTAGAAAGTTTGATTGTTCAGGGTTTATGTTGTATGTCCGACTTCATCTGTTTAATGGAACCCCCCTTAAAAAAGTGATTTGTTACTGTCAATGGTATGGAAGTTCTAGCTTAACTCTTTATCTACCACTGACGGATATATATGCGGTAATTAACACCGTTTAGTTCGTAGTGACTGATAAATCCGCTTGCCAGTTCACCTGTGTATTCGCAGTGACTGATCTATCCGCTGTAAACAATGCATGCGCAGTCGTGTTGACGGATATTCCCGTAAAATATACCACTCTTAAAACTCTTTAGATTGGACAATCCCCAGGGGGAATCCCGAAATGAACCAATCAAATTCGGTTTTACAAATAAATAAACTTTCAACTCGTATATTCCTTTCCATTGAAAGGTAATATGTTTACATTAAAATACATAATTTTTAACACGTGTTTTTGTTTGCTAAATGCAATTGAAACAATGGCCATTAAATGGGCTTCATTCTTCGAATCGGAGGAAGAAGATGAAGAGTTTGAGGGTTTTAAGCAGTCTGATATAGATGAAAGTGAAGTTAAAAGTATCAGCAGTTATATCAGTTAATCGGAAATAGTAAGCGAGAAACTGGAATTGGATAACAACATTTGGACAAATAATTTGTTTTTCAACATAGTTTATTGACTTAATTAGTGTACATAATTGGATCAAAATCAGAAATATAAAAATTCAAACAATTGTGAATTAAATGCATTTTTATGCCCCATATACGATAGTAGAGGGGCATTATGTTTTCTGGTCTGTGCGTCCGTTCGTTCGTCCATCCGTTTGTTCGTCCGTCTGTCCCGCTTCAGGTTAAAGTTTTTGGTCAAGGTACTTTTTGATGATTTGAAGTCCAATCGACTTCAAACTTAGTATACATGTTTCCTATGATTTGATCTGTTTAATTTTAATGCCAAATTAGAGGGTTTACCCCAATTTCACGGTTCACTGAACATAGAACATAGAAAATGATAGTGCGAGTGGGGCATTCGTGTACTGGGGACACATTCTTTTTAATTTCTATACTGTAATAGCTTAATAATTTCATATTTAATTGCACTGCCGCAAAATATCTCTGGTAGTTAACCTACAAATCAGCTGCAGTAGCTAACCAATAAGCTGTGTGTAGTAGTGAACTGTATGATCGCCTGTGGTAGATAAGAAGTTAACACTTTTGAGAAGGAAGGGAAATGATCTGTTCTAATTTCGTTTTAATTATTTTAATATTTACAGCTCGTAAAGCACAGACCCACTTCAAGTCTGATTCTGATGAGGAAGCAATAAAGTCTGATGATGGCGTGGATGATACCTTTAAACCAACGAACTTAGAAAATGGTGGATATGAGCCAGAGAAGATATCGGATGATGATTTTGGTGCTAGTGAGGATGATGATGATGACTTCACTGCTAAACCACCATCCAAGTAGGTTGTTGTGACCTGTGTGTTGTTTTTTTAATTTGTATTGTCATTTTCATAACACCTGTTTATGTCAAGCTACATTTCTGTGATATATAAGCCTAGATTTTAAAAGTAGATATCTACATCCCCCAACAATGATATATTTGACAATTTTCTTCTGAAAATTTTGTATTTGTATGTTCATTTTTATTTTATTTTTGCCAAATATTAATTAACCGGATTTTTGTGACAAAAAAGTCGGTTATTGATTTGGGGGTGTACGGCGGGCGGGCTGGCGGCAATCAAATGTTGTCCGTGCATTAACTCATGAACTGTTCAACCAAAGCTTTTGAAATTTTAATATGTTGTTACTGACAACTAAATGAAGGTCAAGTTCAATAATGGCGATTTTGACTTTTACCTTTCAGGAGTTATGGTTCTTGAAAGATTGAAAAATGGAGTTTCCAGTCGTGTCCGTGCATTAACGCATGAATTGTTCTACCTAAGCTTCTCAAATTTTAATATGTTGTTACTGATGACAAAATGGAGGTCAAGTTCAATAATGACGATTTCGACTTTTACGGTTCAGGAGTTATAATTCTTGAAAGATTGAAAAATGGTGTTTCCAGTCGTGTCCGTGCATTTACGCATGAACTGTTTTACCAAAGCTTCCCAAACTTTGATATGTTGTTACTGATGACAAAATAGAGGTCAAGTTCAATAATGACGATTTTGACTTTTACCGTTCAGGAGTTGTGGTTCTTGAAAGATTGAAAAATGGTGTTTTCTCATGAACCATTCAACCAAAGCTTTTGAAATTATAAGATGTTGATACTGATGACAAAATGGAGGTCAAATTTGATATTGACGATTTTCACTTTCACCATTCATCAGTAATGATTCTTGTGATATTGCCAGGACACAAATGAATATTAATAAATCAGGTTTGCTGTCGTTGTGACAGCCTCTTGTTTTTTAACTCATCTGTTTATTTGTCAATAATTTTAAAGTAACCTTTCATCTGAAAATGTCTAGAACACTGATATATATTTTGAATTTTATTTACAGAAAAGTATCTAAACCTAAACCCAAACCTGCCATTTCATCAGATGAAGATGATGCCTGGGATAAAATGATGGGAAATCAGAAAGATACAGGTAAATAGGATTTCATTCGTACACAAATGTATGTCTGATAAAAGTTTTACCTAAACACTTCGGAATCAACATTGACTTTGAACACTGCATTATGAACTTTGTCATTTGGGGGCCTTTTATAGCTAACAGCTATGTGGTAAAGGTTTTGCTCATGACAGAAGGCTGTACAGTGACCTATAGCTGTTAACTTCATGGTCATTTGGTCTGTGGTTGAGAGTTGTCTCTGGCATTTAAATGAAAATATTCCTAGAAATATTTGATGTCACATTCTTTTGGTCATTTGATATACTTTTCTGCCATCTTTTTAGCTTAGCTTGACCATTACAAATTTTTGCAGAACTAATTGAACTTTAGTTTTGTAAAATTGTCTATGATAATAGTTATTATACCCCCGCTTTAAAAAAGGGGGGTATACTGTTTTACCTCTGTCTGTCAGTCAGTCCGTCCCATGAAACTTTCGTCACATTTTTCTCAGGAACTACACATCCACCCTTTCTGTAATTTGGTATCAACATTTATATATGTCAGCCATACCGTGTGATGCATTTTCAGATTCATCACTTGACAACTTCCTGTTTACCGAACACTTGTATGATTTTACACATGATAGCCAAGTTGAAAATTTTCGTCACATTTTTCTCAGGAACTACAATACAAGGATTTCTGAAATTTGGTTTCAGGGTTTATCTAAGTCAGCTATACCGTGTGATGCGTTTTCAGATTGATCACTTGACAACTATCTGTTTACCGAACACTTGTATGATTTTACACATGATAGCCAAGTTGAAAATTTTCGTCACATTTTTCTCAGGAACTACACATCCACCCTTTCTGTAATTTGGCATCAACATTTATATATGTCAGCCATACCGTGTGATGCGTTTTCAGATTCATCACTTGACAACTTCCTGTTTACCGAACACTTGTATGATTTTACACATAATAGCCAAGTTGAAAATTTTCGTCACATTTTTCTCAGGAACTACACATCCACCCTTTCTGTAATTTGGTATCAACATTTATATATGTCAGCCATACCGTGTGATGCGTTTTCAGATTCATCACTTGACAACTTCCTGTTTACCGAACACTTGTATGATTTTACACATGATAGCCAAGTTGGAAATTTTCGTCACATTTTTCTCAGGAACTACAATACAAGGATTTCTGAAATTTGGTTTCAGGGTTTATATAAGTCAGCTATACCGTGTGATGCGTTTTCAGATTCATCATTCGACAACTTCCTGTTTACCGAACACTTGCATATTTTTACACTATTAATATTATCCACTTGCGGCGGGGGTATCATCAGTGAGCAGTAGCTCGCAGTTTCACTTGTTTAATTTTGGTTGTAACACGTCTTTTGATTGGCTGACGTTGATTTGTTTATCAGCTAAAAGACATAATTTTGTCATGTGACTGTGAAGTCGTCAACGTTTTTTCTTGGTTTACTCCGGTTTATAATGAAATTAAGAATTAAATTATAAGAAATGACTAATTTTTTTTCTGTCTATTTGAAATAACATAAAAAATGTGGTGCACACTTTTAAATAACTGGCTACACAGGTTATTCAGTGTGCACCTCATTTTTGATGTCCTTCATAGACAGAAAAAATATTAGTCATTCCTTTAATGAATACTTTTGATTTTAGAATCTCAACCAGTAACATTAGACAGTGGTAGTGACTATGACTTACAGGTAAACAAGGCACCAGTCAGTAAACCAGCTGCTAAAACGAAAGCACCTCCTAAGAAGAGAGCCCCTGCTGCAAAGAAAGGTGAGTGCTCAATAGAATTATTTGATGGGTAAATATAAAAGCTTCACAAGGTGCAAAACAACACCCATAGACATTTTATGTGGGGCATCAGTGTACTGGGGACACATTCTTGTTTTCTATTTTCCTGTTGCTGTCTTTTAGACGCCAGATTAAAATTTCTCTTGGACACCAACTTTTACTGGAAAAATTTATTTTCATAGATATAGGCAAACTAGCAGTTTTTTTTTATATTTTGCTAATTGTTTTATTTTTCCAAACTTTGCAAACAAGTGTATAGAAATTGGTATCTAATGAATAATTATAAATCCATAGTATAATAGATTAATGTTCCGGTGTATTAATTTGTATTGGATAATTAAAGTAGGATATGTCATAATATGCAGTATATTTTTAGAGAAAACATCCCCAGACACTATAATAGAAAAGGGGAAATTCTAAATATATATATATTTTACATCCCAAAGTATTTGTAACTAAATATTCATTTGGTGCTTTTTTACAAGAAGTAAAGTAACAAAAATACTAAACTCTGAGAAATTCAAAACAGAAAGTCACTAATCAAATGGCAAAATTAAAAGCTAAAACAAAGTACAATTCATAATTCTTATCACATTGACATGTTCTTACCCTGAGTGTATTTAACTTGCAACTAACTGTTAAACCGTTATCCATCTTCAACACATTTGCCAGTCAACTCTCCCTTTTAGTTATTTTGTCTGGATAGCTGTGTAAAATATTTATTTCTGTTAAAGTCTGCTGCTCATTGATACATATTTGTTAGTGAAAATGCATGTTTAAGGATGTACTTTGGTGAAATGAGAATTGTTATATTAAGTCAGAAGAGCATTAGTTATGAAACAAAATAAGCTAAATACATTGATGGGTTATGGAGCACCTTTTTCAAAATATTTTTTTTTAAATACGGTGAGAAAAGGCTGTCTTGATGTTTACCTAATATATTTGCATTTGTTATTTTTTGTGTCTCAAATTGAAAGAAAACTAAGTTGTTTTCTGCTTAAATTTTTTATGAGCTATTGAAGTTTTATATCCTTTAGGCTAAAATGTATGCTGCATGACAAATATCTGTATAGCATCTATCATATATCATTTCTTTTCATTATTTATTTCCATTAATCAGTAGATCCAAAACAGCCGTCTATCTCTGATGCTTTCACAAAACCAGCTGCTAAAAAAACTAAGTTACTGTCATCCAAGGCAGCTAAACCTCTCATGATTGATGACTCTGACGAGGATTTCCCTATCGAAGGTGTGGATCTGCATGACTTAATGTTACTGTTTGTTATTACAAAACTTCAATATTTACCATTGTTACTAGTTATCTCAAAACTTCAATATTTACCATTGTTATTTTTTGTTATCACAAAATTTCAGTATTTATCGGTTAATTTTTTTTTTTTGTTATCACAAAATTTCAATATTTGCCATTGCTATTTAAATTTGTTGTGTCCAATATGGAAATTATTATGAGTGGCCTTGGTGGTCAAGTGGTCTAAATAGATCATCTACAGTAATCAATAGCCTGTCAGCACTCAGATTGTAAGTTTGAAATTGCTTTGGCAAGTTGTAATTGGCTTGGATGACAAGTTTTTCTGCTTAAGGTCAGTGATTCTCTCTGGGAACGTCTGATTCCTCCACCAATAAAAACTGATCTCATGAAATAGCCAAGAGTTCCAAAAGTAGCACCTTTATACTACACCACCAACAATCAATTTATTATTATGATTTAGGGTGACATGTCTTACACCCTATTCATTCATAAATCAAATTCACATCATTTACAAACTATTTAAGACATGTAGGTGTTTTCTGGTCTGTGCGTTCCTTCGTTCGTTCGTTCGTTCGTCCGTCTGTCCCGCTTCAGGTTAAAGTTTTTGGTCGAGGTAGTTTTTGATGAAGTTGAAGTCCAATCGACTTCAAACTTGGTACACATGTTGCCTATGATATGATCTTTCTAATTTTAATGCCAAATTAGAGATTTTACCCCAATTTCACGGTCCACTGAACATAGAAAATGATAGTGCGAGTGGGGCATTCGTGTACTGAGGACACATTCTTGTTTCATATTCAGAGGACACATATTTACTCTTAGTTTTATAACCTACCTTTTAATGATGTTTAAAGTAACAACTAATTCTATCAATATTACCACCCTGTGAATTATAGCATAAATCTTGTGATGAATGATGAATTATTTATAAAACTGATTTTGTATCTTTGCAGAAAAAGCTCCAAAAGAGAAAAAGCCAAGGAAACCAAAGGCACCACCCAAAAAGAAAAGTTGCTCTGATATGGATGATGACGATGATGATGATGATGTAAAGCCCAAGAAGAAGAATGTGGCAAAAAGACCTAAAAAGGCAGCATTCTCAGACTCGGATGTTTCGGAAGATGAGTTCATGGCTGAAAAGAAACCTGCAGCCAAGGTAAGAGATAGATAAAAGCAACAGTAGTATAACACTGTTCGAAAGTCAAAAATGGATATAAGTGAAAAAAAATCCTGGTCATAAAACAGATCTGTTGGAAAACATTTCAACTATAAGAGAAAACAACAGAAACATGAAACAGCTACAAATCAAACATAAAAAAAGGATAAAGGGAAACGAGACTTATTGACAAAACTATTGAAACTGTCTATTGTGATAACTGTATCAGTTGAGAGACAGTTTATTGTGAAGTCAAAGGAATATTGTTCAATTTATCTGTAATAGAGCACTGCACTTTATTTTCCTGTTTACAACAACATAAGTTTTAAATTTCTTAATTGGTTATTAATACTGCTTGATTGCAGTTTGAAGTGTTTGTTAAGAAAGATTGTTTGTTTTGATATGACCCATGCAGAATTTGATGATGTGCATAACAACAGAAGAGTGCATGGAAATGATTAACAGAATAGAGAAAATGGGCAAAGGAAAAAAAGCATGTAGAAAAAATGACAAATAAATAAAGAATACAAAAAAAAAAAACTCAAGTGTTTCAGCATACAGAAATGATGACAACCCCTATTTCTGGCCAGATCCTCATAAAATGGCCCTGAATATGATATTTTGTCAGGTCAATTTTTATTAAGTTTTTTTTTTTTTTAATTTTACTAGAAAAAGAAGACAGAAAGTGATGATGACGACTTTGGCTTTGATGATGCAGACATAAGTACTGAATATGTACCCAGGGCAACAACTGGCAGATCAAGAAACACTGTTAAATATACATTTTCCGATGAAGAAGAAGATTTTTGACCCTAAAACTGTTAATTGAATACAAAAAAATATATATGGAGTTAATACTACCTGAAGATGTAATATTCATCAAAACTTAGGACAATTTCTGGTGAGATAGGTATAGATTTCAATAGGAGTGAAGCCAGTTGAAACTGAACACGGAAATGCTTAATATTTGTGTACTGGTAATATATAGTTGCCAAAATGACGAAGGTTACAGTGAAGTTTGAGTGTATTTATTGTATATTTGTATATGATTTTTTTTCCAAAAGGAAATTTTTATTGTCATCCAATTTTTTTTAATTTCATTGTACTTGTTCAATTTTTAATGAAAACAAATATCATTTTTACATTGTATTGTAATATATTGTTAAAAAAAAGGTCAACATATTTTGTGATGATCATACAATGACAAATGACAAGGTTGTAAATAGTCAATTTATCAATAACATTAAATATTCAACACTATACAGCAAGCTAAATGTGCAAGTATTCATTCATAGGAAATTGATAATTTTAAGGTGTGAACATTGCATAATCTATAACGATTTTGTTTGTCTGAGTCTATTGAATGAAAGTGATTACAATTGTTTTGAAAGACTGCATTATCATCTTATGTCTACTTTAACTTTACCCACATTGTTTATCATCTACTTTCACTTTACCCACATTGTTTATCATCTACTTTCACTTTCTTTTCATTATGTATAAATCTGGAATGTGTGTCAACAATCATTTTGTAACATTGATGTGAACATTAAAGCCATTAAACATAAAAGTACCATTAAAACTGGCTTAAAAGATCATTTTAGTTGTCTTTTTTTTATACTTATAGTATGATGTATGACAGTAGTTGAAATTATATAGTCCAAGACTGGACTGACTTTTGACAGCCTTGTAAGGACTTTTTGGGGCTTTTGGATAGCTTGACATCTTATGGTGCTCATATATCTCAACTTGTTTGATATGCTTGGGTATTTAAAGTTTTTGATTTCAAGGAAAGAAATTTCTGTACTGCTGAAAAAATTTTACACCATGATTTGCGTTGTTACAAACTAGTCTTAAACTTTTATTAATTTTATTATTTTAAGTTCATCATTTGTAAATATAAATCCACATGAAGACATTACACATTCAGGTACTTCACATCAAATCTTTTATGGTAACATTCTATTCAAAGCACAAAAATGTTATCATTCATCTTAAAAGCTAACCAAATCTTTAAACAAACTTATTAAGAAGGTATATAGTTACAATACTGTTGTCAATTCATTAAAGAGGGCATATTTAAGAATTAATATTGATTCACACATAAGTTATTTAAATCAGTAATAAACCATTTATTCTAAAACCAGTTTTTGGCATTATATGGGTTTGGTTCTCATATAGTTGATGATGATATGATACAAAATACCCAACAGGAGGGATTGTGAATGATTTTCACATTATGAAGACATATTCTTTCAATCAGTTAAATTGATGAATGTATCTGGCATGTCAGTAACTGCTAGTAGTCCTTTGTTGATTTATTTGTCATTGTCATTTTGCTTAGTTTCTCCTGTTACCTAATCTGATGTCAGACTGGGACTTATTTTAAGCCGAGTTTTACTGTGTATTTCTGTGTGTTTGTTTAGTATAAATTGGCTAGAGGTATTGGGGGAGGCTTGAGATCTCATTGAACATGTTTTAAACAACACAGCATTTTTGCGTCAGTGGCCACTTATCTATATTTGTCTTGTTTTGTTTGTTTTTTTAGTTTTATTTCATGTATACATTTTGAAGTTTAGAGTGACATTAATTTTCACAGAACTAGTACACAGCTGTGACAGATTTCTCTCTGAGTTGAGGCCCCATCGGTGGCCTTGGGCTGTTTTTATGCTCTTTGGTGGCATTGTCTTATTGACACATTCCCCATTTCCATTCTCAAGTTTATAGTTTACCGAACTAAAATCGATTTACTCCTTTTTACAAGTAAAGCGAAACATGTCGACAATAAAAGATGCAGTTTACTTAAGTGTTGTTGTCAATGTAGCGGTATTTGATTTTTTTATCTGACAACCCTGCATACCATCTGGTATCCACTTAAGGGAACTCTACAATCACAAAACATAAGAGGCGTTGGTTCAGCAGCTCTTCATTTTTCTTTATTTAGGTAAAGAATGAGTAATGACGTGCAACAGGGCTTGAAAAAAAAAGTTGTATTGCCTGGACAAAAGTCACTAAAAGCAAGGCAATTGGAGATTACAATGCAGCAGAGTCAACTATTTAGCTAGAGCTTTATATTTCTAAAAGGTAAATCACCTAGATGATTTATACGTTGTAAGCCAATACCTTATGTTACGAATTTACAGTCTTTCCTATGTCCATTTTAATGGTTCAGTGACTGCTTGAAAAAGATGGAGTTTATCCAGTCATCAAAAAGTCTTAGTCTTTTTCGTTTCTGGATGCTACCTGCAATATTTTGAACACACACGTAACCATACTAGGATATTTGGTCATATAAATGTATATATAGAGAGAAAAAATATATGGTTCTTGTGGTCACCAAGTTATAGGTTACATTTACTAAAGAGGCCCCTCATAGTGGTGTTCAAGTAAGCACATAATCACAAATGTTTTGCCAATATAGTCACAAAATCATTAATAATTTTTTTAAACAAGATAATAAAAAATACAGTCCTAGATTATGATAATTATGGACTTTATTTTTATCAAATATTGATGAAATATTGGTCTGGTAAAATTCAAATTATTACTAAAACAGCCAAGTAACCACTTTATCAAATAAAGGCAACAGTAGTATACCGCTGTTCGAAATTCATAAATCTATAGAGAAAAAACAAATCCGGGTTACAAACTAAAACTGAGGGACACGTATCAAATATAAGAGAACTACAACACAACATTAAAATGTAACACACACAGAAACAAACTATAGTATAATTATGGCCATTTTCATGACTTGGTACAGGGCATTTTAAGAAAAAGAAATGGTTGGTTGAACCTGGTTTTGTGGCATGCTAAACCTCCCGCTTTTATGACTGTTAAATATAACATTAAAATGACATCATTACATGACAGGACTACAATACAAATGAATGGGAGAACATATAGAACAGAGAAACACATGAATAATAGCTAACAAAAGGTACCAGGTTTAAAATTTAATACGGCAGAAACCCATGAGGAGGCTCACTAAACATAGATTACGAGTCTGCATTCCTTTAATCATACAAAACCACAAACTTGGATTTGAAGATCTACAATACGCAATATACATTAGGTCACTGCATGGAAAGAGAAGGTTGAAGATACTAAAAATAGTCTGAAAGATATGCAGGATAATGTTATTGAATTTTGAGGTCAGCATTAATATCTAAGGTAAAAGTCCTACATTTTTGTACTTGATCAAAATGTATGTAAATTAATCATAATTATTGGTCAGTCAGGATGCAAACATTTTATATTGCATCAGAACCATACCAGAACATGAGATCACTATTTACTTTGAGTTTACTACATCGAAGGTCAATGTCATAGTAGCTACAAAATATAAAGAAATGTATGTGAAAACTTAATACTTTTATCGATTTGTTACCATACTTAAAAATATCTGTTACAAAGTTTAAGGTTAAACACATTTTTGGGGCCCTTTATGGGGTGCTGTTTGGTGTGATCCAAAGCTCCGTAATGAAGACTGTACTTTAACCTATAATGGTTTACTTTTACAAATTGTAACTTGGATGGAAAGTTGTCTTATTGGCACTAATACCACATCCTCTTATATCTACATATTAGTTAGGTCTGAGACATATATACACATACATGTCTCGGATGGGGTAAAATGGTTTCTTAATGCCTACTCCAATACCTCATATCAAGTTGTCACCATACACAGATATAGTAAAGAGAGGAAGATCCTTTTTGCTTATAGTCAACTACTTTAAAGGTGATAACCACCGAAACATCTTTTTAAATTATAAATAAACTCATCATAGATACCAGGACTAAATTTAGTGTATACGCCAGACGCGCGTTTCGTCTACAAAAGACTCATCAGTGACGCTCGAATGCAAAAAAGTTTAAAAGGCCAAATAAAGTACGAAGTTGAAGAGCATTGAGGACCCAAATTCCTAAAAGTTTTGCCAAATACAGCTAAGGTAATCTATGCCCGAGGTAGAAAAGCCTTAGTTTTTCAAAAAATTCAAAAACTTATAAACAGTAAATTTAAGAGATACTATTGAATTATAAGCTAAAGGTCATTTTCTGTAATTTCAATCACTTGAACTACAACTCTTGAGAAATAGCGTTACACATAACTCGGAAACGTTTTGTTTCATGTGGACAAGATAATTTGTTTATGATAGAACACAATTATTGCACCTTTGAAACTCACCTTTTTTATTAAACTTTTTCTATAGTAGAACTTTCTCCACGTAAATTAATTTGACTTTTTGTTCGTCTTCCCGTCTGTCCCGCTTCGGTGTCCAGTATACATGTACATTGTATATTGTTTGTCTAAAAAACTTATGTTAATAAAATTTGGTATTAAAAAAGAGGGGCAAACGATACCAAAGGGACATTCAAACTCATAGATCGAAAATAAAATGACAACGCCATGGCTAAGAAAAAAAAAAGACAAACAGACAAACAATATATAGTACACAAGACGAAACATAGAAAACTAAAGACTAAGCAACATGAACCCACCACAACTGGGGGTGATCTCAAATGGTATTAGTTTCAACTAATTTTAGAGTTTTTGACTTAAAATAAATCGTTTATAAAAAGAGCTCTTCAATGATTTCTGTGTCAATAAGGGATTCTTTTGTGGACCCATTAACAACAAAGATAGGACAGCAGTAGACCAGGAAAACCATTCTTCTCATGACCCTTGATTGAGGAATCTAATCTAAATCAAATCAAATAATTTTATTGGTTTAAAATCCAAATATTAGATTGTTACCAAGACATGACAATATTGACAAACATACAATATTCAAGTTAAATTTAAACAACATTCATATTCTTTAAGACTATATTTAGATGTTTGGAGGAGGTGATACTTTAGGAAAAGTTATTGCAATCATGAAAACAGATATTTCGCGAAACGTATATTGATTTCGTCAAATGTTTTTATAAATTCATAATTTGCACTCAAAATTAAACAGCTGGAGTACTTATCAAATACAAAGTTAAAGAGTATTTAACAGCAAATCCTATTTAAATGATGTGAGCAGGGAAGGCCTTTTATGACTGTAATCGAGGGCAGATGAAAATTGATAAACAACAACAATAAGTTCTTAAACATATATGTATTCGGTAAACTTTTAATTGTCACCAATTCAAATGATATTAACGGTACACTTTTTTCTACACTACACTCTTTTCTACACCAGATGCATATTTTGAATAATATCTTCAGTGATGCACGATGCCAAAAAAAAAAATGAAAAACCAAAGCTTATGGAAAAAAGTAAAGAGCTTTTAAAGAAGACAAATAAGTTTACCCATAGTCAGACAAGGAATATTAACTTTGCACGAAGGAGATGTATTCCTTAATTTAAACAATTTCAAAATTTTGGTAACAACAAATTCTAGCTTATTGCACAAAATTTGTCTTCTTCCCAATTTAGGAAATACCATAAAAGCTTCAAAAGTTTAGTAAAACAAAATTCTAATTACACAAAATCCGTATTTTTTTTTATCCAAATTTAGGAAATACCATAAAAAACTAAATTCAGCTTCATGTGTCGATATATCCACGAAATCTACACCGTCAGTTATAAAGATTTAAATGGAATACAAATCTACTCGGAACATGAACATAATGTAAACAATTACTAAAGTACAAACGAATGAATATTTGATAAGCGTTAAATTGAAGTATTGATTTTCATTGATAAACGGTTCTTTATTGACGTCATTGAGCGCGAGTACAAAGCATTTTGAAAATATATGTTATGATTAATCAAATCGCTATGCAATCTTAATTATGGCCCGAATGGAAACGATGTATTAGATTGTAGTTGTTATTTAGACAACTATCTACCAGAGTTAAAATTAAGTAAATGGAAGTAACTAGTCACAGATTTTGTTTAAATTTGGAATACATCTATTGCCGTTGAACTATAACCAAAAATCGAAAAAATAATGCATTCTTTCTGAAATTCTTTCAAAGTGTATGAAAATGTGCAAAGAAAACAAATAAAATTGGCGAAAACGATCTTAAAAAATTGAAAACAACACATTTAATAATTTCATGCGTCCGAAGCGCTTTTCTGGATATACCTTCACCAGGAACGCTAAAAGCCATACATTTGAAATCTGATGATGTACAAGTACCGAAACAGTTGAGTTAAGAGCTATATGACAAAAATACAAAAAAATAAATAGCCAAATTCTACCTAAGTACTGACTATTGAGCTGATGATACCCTCGGGGACTGATAGTCCACCAGCAGAGGTATCGACCCAGTGATGTAAGCAATCGAAAACAGCACGTTTAATAATTCCATGCGTCCGAAGCGCTTTTCTGGATTTACGTTCATCAGGAACACTCAAAGCCAAACTTTTGAAATCCGAGGATGTATAAGTCAGGCATAGGGCGAATAACATTGCAAAGTAATGCATTACATTACAATTACTTTGACAAAACCATGCATTAAATTACATGCATTAATCAAAGTTATGCATTATATTACAATTACTTTTGCAAAGTAATGCATTGAATTACACTTTACATTTGTAAATGTTATTATTAAGTTAAAAAAATCAAACATTTTAAAAAACAACATGAGGTCACAAACGATTCTAGCATATGCAAAAACTGTTCCATATACATCTGAATTTTAAGTATTTTAAAAGTACAAAGTCTATTCAATACAACTTTAACATCATAAGGGTTTTAAGGTATTATCTCTGTGTTCTCAAGTAATGAATTAATGCTGAGTTCGCTTGAATATATCGTGATTTTACCACCGGTTGGCCCTTTATGACAAATATTTTACCCTGAGCGATAGCAAGGGGCAAAATATCGGCATAAATGGACAATTTATATCATTTGTACAACTGGCTAACGGAAGAGGTCAATAAGGATATCGGCGCAAATGAAATGCAGATCGGCGCAAATGCAAAACGCCGATATTAATGACAGTTCATTCGTTTTGATGTGTTTAACATTTGATTTTGCCATGTGATTATGGACTTTCCGATTGGATTTCCTCTGAGTTCAGTATTTTTGTGATTTTACTTTTAATATCCAAAACCTAATTAATAAGGGTAGTTATGGTTTGAGAATGACAAAATAGTGTTCCACTATTTTATTCCCAATATTCCACTTTATACTGCAAAGTCATAATGTTTTGTATATATGTAGGACTCTAAGTGCGAGGATCACGCTAAAGTGCGATGGTCAACGCTAAAGTATACGATGGTGTCTTACGATAAAGTTCAATGGTTGTTTGTTTGCTTAAGTACGATGGTATATCACGCTAAAGTGCGATGGACCAAACGGATAAGATTATATATAGGGCTAAAATGTGAAAGTATATGGATGTTAAAAAAATCTTTTTGCAAGAGCTTGTCAGCTGAGGTCTAAATATGTAATAGGCTTTATAATTTACCGATAGGCTCAAGTGATTGTTTCATAAATTAAAAGACCGACCACATTTTTATTTTCAAAAAGGTAATGTAGGTATCACACAATACTATATTTCCTGGAAATGATTTTTTAACAATTCGGGCGTATCAAATATTTGGATTATTAGTGTAACTTACCGTTTACACAGTCTTTCGATTATGGATTATATGAACACATCTCCTTACAGTCGTTATTGCAAATAACAAATACAAAGTTCGGTCATTTTCGGATGTCTAACAATGAAGTGCATAAGCTTTAATTCAAATGCGAGAGAAAGGAGATGCTGTCAGGGATTTCTTCATTTTCGTAGCGAGTACAAATACATGTTATACTTTCCTACACTATACAAACTAGTTTGTATACAATTTTGTATCTATAAAGTAAAGAGATACAAAATCTCCTTTCTGCACCCCCCCCCCCCCCCCCCAAAAAAAACCCACACATTTGCCTCAGCCGACAAAGCACGGTTAGGTTTGAATTAATTAGGTCATGGACACTTGGTTTCCGGCTGCTTGGTTTATAAGTTGTAATATATATTTTGGTTTGTATGAACGACTGTTTACGTCATAACCCAACTACGTTTCGTACGTCTATACTTTCGCGGACCATCGCGCTTTAGCGTATGGAGGCATCGGACTTTAGCGTATGGAGGCATCGTACTTTAGCGCAGACCATCGCACTTTACCGTGACCATCGTACTTTAGCGTCCCCATCATACTTTAGAGTCTTACATATACATTGTTGGTCTGCTTAAGATTATACTCTCTGTTGACAAGTTCAATCTTTTGGCTTTTTTTCAATTTAGTACTTGTATCTCATATATCCCATTGAATTTGAGATGAAACATGCTACTATAACTAAAATGATTGCTTTGTATATTCATATCTTCAATAACATTAAATAGACAGCGCGATTTCAAACTAAAATCTATGACAGCCAGACTTTTTCAGTTTTCAAATTCTCAATTTTCCATTTCTCAGAATTAGTATACCCCTTTCTCATCATATTTTGTTTACATATTATCATCTTCAAAGACCCAAATGTTGGGAAACACTTATCCATGACAAATATGTTGTTGTCCCCGCAGATAAAGCCCTACACAACATCGTTTTTGTGTGTAAAACTCATTACATTTACTGCTTGATAAACGAATTAGGTATTGACAATTCACTTGGAAACTCAACATATACCCTCACGACACTTACAAAAGAGGAAATCCTGGATAATCATTGGTCTGTTCTATGTTCCTTTGAAATTTCAACCAAAGACGAAGAACTGGATCTTCCATCACTGTATTGAATACCTAAACTACATAAGTGTCCTTACAAACAACGGTATATTGCTGGGTCTTCTAAGTGCTCCACGAAACCTCTTTCTAAATTATAAACATCTATTTTATCAGCAATCAAAGACGGGCTTCAAAGTTATTGTGAAACTGCCTATTCTAGAGGTGGCGTGAATTGTATGTGGATACTTAAAAATTCCAAAGATCTTTTAGAGTACATACAATATAACTCTCTTTCATCTTGTGATAGTATTAAAACATTTGACTTTTCTACACTATACACAAGTATTCCACATTCTAAACTAAAAGACAAAGTAAAAGAGTTGGTATTGCTTTGTTTCATAAAAAAGAATGGCCAACGTAGATACAAGTATCTTGTCTTAGGGAGGGATAAATCCTACTTTGTAAAGGATTACTCTGATTCAAACAAAAAAATCTCTGAACCTGACATTATCAAGATGCTTGATTTCTTGATTGACAACATATTTGTTACGTTCGGCATTCCAATGGGAACAAATTGTGTCCCTCTTCTTGCCGACTTGTTTCTTTATTATTATGAGGCTGACGTCATACAGAAACTTCTTAGACAGAAAGACAAGAAGTTAGCAATATCCTTTAACTCTACTTTTCGATATATAGATGATGTTCTTACACTAAATAATTCAAAATTTGGTGACTATGTTGAACACATCTATCCCATCGAACTAGAGACAAAGGATACTACAGGTGTAGGTAAGTCGGCCTCATATCTTGACCTACATCTAGAAATTGACCATGAGGGTCGGTTGGAAACAAAACTTTCCGACAAAAGAGATGATTCCAGCTTTCCATTTTTAAGTAGCAACATTCCAGCAGCACCTGCATACGGGGTATATATCTCCCAATTGATACGATATTCCCGTGCTTGCATTTCCTATCATGATTTTCTTGATAGAGGGTTGCTGCTCACAAGGAAGCTATTAAGCTAAGAGTTCCAAATGGTGAGGTTGAAATCATCCCTTCGTAAATTTTACGGACGCCATCACGAGTTGGTTGACCGTTATGTAATAACCGTTTCACAAATGATATCGGGTATGTTCCTTACGTCGTAACTACAATCCCGTTCCCTTTCATGAATGTGACCTACCGAATTAGACTATTTACCGGATTTGATATCACATAAGGTAGCAATAAACAGTTAGGAAAAAATATTAAAATTTACCCTTATAAATTTTACCATCCCCTTTTCATTGCTTTCTTGCAATATCAAGCTTACTGTTTGTGTCATATATGGGCATATGTATGTAATCAGAATCTTCCATAGATTTTATATCAAGTATATAAAATGGTAAAATATAATTTCTTTTGGATGTATCCATGGCAACAATCTGCATTTATTTGTTATAAAATATTGCAAAAAGGGGGGAAAAGATGTCACATATTTTTTTGTAAAATTGCGTCAAAAACTTCGTGTAGAAAAAAGTGTTTGTAAACATTACATTAATTTCTGGACCGATGGCCGGTATAGCTATGAAAATACGGATTGTCAAACAGAAAACAGCCCATAAAACATGTAAAAAATACACTTGATGCTCTTATAAACCATCTTTGAAGGCTAAATTAGCACTCAGCTGTCTAAAAATGAATTTTATTACACAATAACTTTCCTATTTGAAAAATCCACAGGGGCCAAAATGCGAAACTAAACTCCTAACTGTGTATTGCTACCTAAGCAACACGACGGGTGCGACATGTGAAGCAGGATCTGTTTACCCTTCCGGAGCACCTGAGATCACCCAAAGCTTTTGGTGGGTTCATGTTGCTTATTCGTTAGTGTTCTATGTTGTGTCATGTGTACTATTGTTTGTCTGTTTGTCTTTTTTCATTTTTAGCCATGGCGTTGTCAGTTTATTTTCGATTTATGAGTTTGACTGTCCCTCTAATATCTTTCCTCCCTCTTTTATACCTAATACACACTTTGGTAACAAGGGTTGCTCCTAAGACAAAAAAAAAGGTCGAGCAGAGATATAAGAAGAACACCTAAAATAGACACAAATCAATTTTTCAGTCATCATGAAGAATTGGGTGAACGATACGATGTGTCAGTGTCTCGGTAAACTCGCAAACAACATGTTTTCGTTGTCTGATCTGTTAATTCCCCGGTTGTGACATTATAGCGGAGTTTGAACTCGCATGGCGGGTGATAAATACATAGAAGGAGACGCTGAACTTGGTTTTGTTCCTTTTGGATTTTATGCGAATCGCTGAGTTCTTGTTTTTTACCCTTGATATGTATCTGTTTAATCCATTTACGATATTTGAACATCGGTGAACCACTGTTGCTTAAATTTTAATCATACCAATCCGAAATGACATATTATTGACTTGAAATGAATATTAAAGGTGCACCACTGTCTGTCAAATTCATGTTCACCTATTTGAGTTAAATTTTTATGTTTCATTTATAACATACTAAAATCATAAAATGTATATCCAAATCATAAAAGAAGTTTGAAATTAAAGTGTTCGTTAATATGTTTCAACATTTTTTATTTAAGCCTAGACGCCTAATCAATTATGTTAACCATCGAGGTGACCTCCGAAGACAGCCGACGGTAGTATACAACCCCGATAAAAAATGTCTGTTTGATTTTATATTATACGTTTAAAAATATGTTTATCATCGTTTTTACCTGTATCAGAATAAGTTTTGTGGATCGAATCAGTCAATCAAAGGTTTACCCTCGTTTCACTTTTAATTAACAAGAGAAAAAAAATCACCTTTTTATAGATCTCGTAGCTAATGCTCAGTAAATACTTGAAGTAACTGAATTATTTTTACTATTTTGCCTGGTTGCGAAAGATATGAATGACCATACCTCTTGCTAACTATTCTAATAAATAGATATGAAAATGTGGTACGTTTTCATGATTCATGACGTGCACAAATCTTTTTTTAATAATAACTGCAATCGTAAAGCAAACAACAGTTGGTTTCCAGTTACAATAGTTAATTCATCAAATCAATTAGGGACCGGAGACAAAATTATCGGAATCATCCTTTGTTCTATTATAATCCTACAACACATGCATGGTTACTTTAATGATTGCTATTTCACGTAAATAATAGGTAGAATACAGTTCGATACTCAATACATATGTGTTATAATGGCTTACTGATATATTATTCAATCTGAGTTATTCAACAACACCTTAACGTCACTGTAAATATAACAGAAAATGTTTTAACAGTTGTTGTCTTTTACTTTTGGGGAAAAGTTTTTTTTTTTTTTATAAAAAGACGTATATGTATCAAATGTATCAATTAAAGTGTTCAATGTGAAAAAGCCCTGGTGAAATAGATGGAAAATGAAACAATAAAAACTTTGGATGAATTTAATTATGAAGTAAGGATAAACCTGTTAGCTCCATTATGCTATCTTCTTATACTTACAATTATTGGAATTCCAGGTAACTTCTTTGTCATAGTTATTTTTCGGACGTACAAAAACAATGTTTACAGGACAATAATTTTGAATATAGCAATCATAGATTTGTTATTTTGTCTAATTGGAATACCATTTAACATTTGTAGAATTTTATTTTATTATACGTTCAAAATAACATGGATCTGCCAAATATTAGCAGGAGTTCTTGATTTTGGTATTATGTATTCCACGCATTTGTTGATGCTTATTGCTTTCCATAGATACAGACAACTCTTCCTGATGTTTAAACCACAAATAAACACAAATAATGTCAAATACTTCATCGTGTGTTGTTTTGTTATAGGAATAGCCGTAGCGACTTTTCAGATTGCAGTTTTACAACCTCTGGAAGAAATACAACTTGGAAATAATGTTACCGGAACTATTTGCGCCGTGACTTGGAAACATTCGCCATTTTACTGGAAGGTGTACAATTTCTGTCTCACAGGTTTGTTTCTTACTTATGCTGTCATTTTGTTTGTAATTTATGGTCGGATAGGAAGGAAAATTATCGTTCGGCGTATTTTCGGAACAAAACAAAACTCGGGAATGAACGTTACTTCAATGCCATGTGGTCTGTCAAATAAAATGACAAAGATTTCTTTTGCTGTTAGCATTGTTTTTATTGTAAGCTACTTACCTCTTTATATCAATGAACTACTTTCTAAAGTTATATATGAACATGAACTTAGTCCAATAGAATTTAGTGTTATGAAGATAGTGGAACGATCGTATATTTTAAACCATGTTGCAAATCCATTTATATATGCCTTCTTTGACGTACGTTTTAGACAGAAACTATTCAAAGTTATCAAAACATGTGGTTTAATGTGTAAAGACCGACAAGAAAATCAAAGGGAAGACGATGTTGAAAATAATATATATTCAGTTCACATGGTTCAGACACCCGAGATAACAAGCACTCCATTATGATGTATGACATTTCTTCCCATATCAGTGGAAAGCACAAATGTATGATGTATGATATTTTCGTAATTGTGGCAAGCAAACTGTAGTATATGGTATTTTTCCGTATTTGTGACAACCACATATTTATGATGTATGTTATTTAGTATTTATGGCCAGCGCACTTTTATGCATGTTGTTTCTCTCTGTATCTGGGTCATCTTCAAATTTATGATTTATCCGAGTCTTGCATTATCTCGGATTATAACAAAGTGTGCATATGCAGACCCATGCATGTGTACTGCTGTGATAGCCTTTTGTATCATACGCATGCTATGATGTGATTTGTACATATAAATGTAGAACAGCTAAGAAGGGACAACCTATTGAAAGTTTTCAAATCATGTTGTCTAATGTGATAAGATCGACAAGAAAATCAAAAGGGAGACGATGTTGAAAATAAGATATATTCAGTTCAGACTTCCGAGATAACAAGCACTCCATTATGATGTATGAAATTTTTACTGAATCTGTGGAAAGCACACTGTAATGTATGGTACCTTTTCCGTATCTGTTGTGAACAAAAATTAATGATGTTTTCCGTATCTGTGACAAGCACACTGTAATGTATGGTACCTTTTCCGTATCTGTTGCGAACAAAAATTAATGATGTTTTCCGTATCTGTGACAAGCACACTGTGATGTATGGTACCTTTTTCGTATCTGTTGCGAACAAAAATTAATGATGTTTTTCCGTATCTGTGATGTATGATATATTTTCAACATTAGTGTCACACTATGACATTAAACATGCACGTGATGCTTTACAAAAACACGCATGATATTAACGAATTAGTGTTAAACTGTATAAAAATAATCCTATAAAAGTATGACTTTTTAGGAATTCATGTCTATGAAGAAAGTATGTTAACCACGAAATATCTTTCTGTTTTTTTCGCCTGTTTTATTACGGTATACCATTATCTCCTTTCTGCCACATGTATGTTGTGTTCTATGATGAACTGCGATTGTGCTATCAAGTTATTCGATATCGACGTGAATTAGGTAGGAAAATAACTATTTTACAACATTCAAATATCTAACACTCACGTTGTTATTCATTGAAAATTGTAAAATAAAATTGAGAATGGAAATTGGGAATGTGTCAAAGAGACAACAACCCGACCAAAATAAAAAAACACAACAGCAGAAGGTCACTAACAGGTCTTCAATGTAAAACCCTATTTAGTTATGTATGTTCCCAGGGTTAAAAAATTGCCTTTAAAGGACCACCGCCTGGTGCGGGATTTTCTTGTTGCGTTGAAGACCAATTGGTGGCCTCGGTTGTTGTCTGTTCTTTGGTCGGGTTGTTGTCTCTTTGAAAGATTCCCCATTTCCATTCTTAATTTTATTTATTTAAAAATACTGCCGAAATCTTTAATACTCATTTGATATGTCTTTCCTTCAATATTGACATCGTAAATAGATTCGAAAGAGAGAAAATATATCTAACAGTTTAAGTGAAAATACAGTCGCGTTTTGGTTTGTAATATTATTTGTTCGTGCGTTTCTTTGTGATGAGTGTTCTTTCGAGTGTTTGTGCTATATTTCTGTTACGTAGTGTTGTCATATTAGATATGTTTTAACAATGTCATACAAGCGGGAGGTTTAGCTAGCCATAAAACCAAGTTCAATCCATCATTTTTTTTTCTTAAAATGTCCTGTACCACGTCAGGAATATGGTAGTTATTATCAAATTGTTCGGTTTTATGTCTGTTGTCGTTTGCTTTTATTCCATTTCAGTCTTCCTGTCATTTTCGTTCTTTTCCTCTTATAGTTGAGGTGTTTCCCTTGGTTTTAGTTTGTAACCCGGATTTGTTTCTCTCGATTGATTTATGACATTTGAATCCCGGTATACTACTGTTGCATTTATTTCAATGTGCATTTAAATTATGCTTCCAAGTTTATAGTATTTTCAAAGATGATTCCACCAACAGCCACTAAGATCTGAAATTGACTGAGATTGAATATGAAAAAAATATTAAGAAATTTCATTGCAAATAAAAAAAAAAACAGTTACAAGGAAGTATCAGGAACTACGTCACAACTAAGAGTAAAGTTAATTTAACCCACTGATCCGAGCGTCACTGAATACTAGTGGTCTTGTAGATGAAACAGCGCGTCCTGCACATTAACAAAATTTCAATCCTGATTTCTATGATGAGTTTATTAGCACTTCGATCAATCTTTCGCTTTCTATAATGGGATTTATAAAACTGAATGTATGTCTGTGTCATTGTTTGCTGGGTGTATGTCTATCATTTTTCGTTTTTTTGTGTTTTTTATTGCCCTCGGTATAATGTTTTAGTGAAGATCCCTATTATTCGCCAGCTAGAACCACATTACCACAATAAGTTAAAGTTAAGATTCTTTAGCCCTTCTGTGTTGACATTAATCATAATAAATATTGACATGCTTAAATTAACAGTTTACAAAATTTGAATCGTTCAAAATACGTAGAAATTACAAGTCTACTAATAAATTACCATAGCTGTTTTGTCGAAATTGTGGGTCCTAAGTACTTTTTTTAATTTTGTACTTCATTTCTTGATCATTTTAACTTTTTAAAAACGAGCGTCAGTTATGAGGCATTTGTAGTCCACATCTTAACATACACGGCACAAGTTTTAACGCACTAAATGCGCATTTTAACAATTGATGTCTCTTTAGTTATGCTAGAGGCAAACATGTTTGAATATCTAAAATATATAACAAGTATCGAAGAGCGAATCAAACTAAAAAGGATCTAAGATATAGCCACAAAATTATTCCTGGTATCTATGATGAGTTTATAGCACATCAATGTTTCAATGAGGTCAAAAGTAAACAATGCATACCGTTGCGTTTGATCTTTATGTTCATATGACATTTAATTCGTGAAAATCGATATCGAATTTATGCCCATGATTGGCGCAAAGAAATATCGCTTCGGTGTTCGACTTTTGTTTAATGCCTGCTTTCAAATTTGCGTAAACAGTTGCCGCTGGTCACTTTTTCGTGGTGTTTTAGAATTTTCGGATTCCTTAATTCACTGTGTTTAAAAAAGAGAAATAATTCTACCACAAAATTTTATAAAGCCACAGCGTTGATAGATAAGACCCTAGTCCCTCAAGCCAATTTTATTATTTTTTTCTAATTTGCTCTTTATCACTTTTCTTTTGTTTGCAAAATATGGAGATGTGATATGTATAAAAGGTTTGTTTAAAATGGAATCTACTGATGCGTGTAAATATTTTTTCAATTCATTTTCATTAATAACTCAAAAGTATTTAGACAGCAATAGAGGATATAATTCAATTAGATTATATCTACTGCAAAAAAGGTTTAAAATTTTCATTATTGATTCTAATTGGAAACTATCTTTGAGGTTTTATCATAATCAATAGATATTTTGTCGGACCATTGCTTTAAAATCTATTGTTTTATTGCAGGGTAACTTTATTTCATTTTCTTTCATTTTGATCAAGAATATGAATGAACCTGTATTTCTTTAATCATTAATTTTTAGACCTTTTTTCCTATTCGTTTTACTATTTTTCTAAAAAAAAAATCTCTTCTGTAATTCCATGCAGACCATCATGCATTATTTCAAACAAGATCCTAGTTTGTGATTTTCTGATACTCTTGGTATTCACGGGAAAAAACCCACTTGAGATAACCTGCAATATATGTTCAACGGCCAACCATGAAACCACAGACTTTTGATATTTTCTGTATCGTCCAATGAGAAACATTGTACACAGTTTTAAATCGGGAACAAATTACCATTGAATCAACTAGATTGATTGGATCTGCAAAGTTGGTGGACCTAAATCAAGGGCGGAACACTTGATGCAATTGGTAAATGAGGTTATCTTGGAAATTTAAAGACTTTTTGCTTTGCACAAGGGTCCTTTAACGGACAGAAAGCAAAGTAGTACCACTGCACAAGGCATCATATTATACTGTAATTCAACCTGATGTACTTCAGTATTTCTACATTCTCGCATTATTAACCGAAGGACCATCTAACCAATGAGCTGTAGAATACAAAAGACACTTGCAAAAATATACAGCAGATATGTTTCTATGTCGTAGCTACACCCCCGTCCCCAATTCCCCGATATGACCTACCTGATTGGACTTATTACCAATTCTGTACTAAAATGAACAACATTAAAGGTGCCACATGTTGAGCAGGATCTGATTACTCTTCAGGAGCACCTGAGATTTTTGGTGGTTTTCGTGTTGCCCAGTTTAAAGTTTTCGATGATGTGTTTTGTGTCCTTTTGGTTGTCAATTGGCATTTTTTCTTGTTTATTCCTGGCGTTATAAGTTTGTTTTTGACTTATGAGTTTGAATATCCCGCTGGTATCTTTCGCCTCTATTTTAATTATATAATAATTGAATGAAATAAATCAAGCAACAGAAGTTATTATCATTACTTATACTTGGTCCTCTCAACTCGTCCCTAGACATATACGAGTGCTTGGGTGGGGTTAACAGTATATATTATAATTGGTCAATACTCAAGACCCCCTACAAATGAAAACAAAGAAATAAGAGTCATGGTGTGCTAGAATATAAAGAATAATGAACAAAATTGATAAAGAATAGAAAAATAAAAACGTTTAAAAAACAAAGACTACAGAACCGAAGCCAACCATTTAGACACTCAACTATGATGACAGCAAACACTATACAATACATTGTCTAAAGTCTTAGGCGCTGAGGAAGTTAGTAACACATGTTTAACTCCCAGGTCAGTAGATTGTAATTCAGTGGTTGTCGTTTGCTGTTATATATCGTATTTTGTTCGTTCATCGATTTTGACATTAATCAGGACGGTTTTTTTTTCATTTTTGAATTGATTTTCAAGTGTCACTTCGTTGACTTTTATAGATTAATATGCAGTATCGATTTTTTTTCTATTGTTGAGGGCAATACAATGATTTATAGTTGCTAACCTTCTATGTCATTTGTTCTCTATTGGTGAGTTGTCTAATTGGCAATCATACCACGTCTTCTTAATTTTACATTAATGTCTACTAGAAGGCACACAGTCACTTACTTAAAAAAAATTACCAAACAGGGAAACACTCTCCCAAAAGATGTCACTATAGACATGCACCAAACAGGGAGACCCTTACATGCTGCAGAAACAACACTTCATTTGCCTCACTACTTGATTTTAAAACATCGTTGTGAGGATTTGGGTATATCGTAGAAAAATAAAACCACTCCAAAACACGAATACCAAGTAAGAAATGGTACAATCATTTCCATGTGTATTAATTATATTTTCTGTTTTTTGTTAGATTTTCTTTATTGTCGACAAAATCATATGGAAACGTGAGTTCTACTTTAATTCAAATTCCACATTAAGTTAAATATAATATACCATCTCAAAATTTGAATACATTGTTAATATGGTAATTTTTATAAATTAATTGGTTGCAAAAGAATGAATTATTCGAAATACTTAGGATTACATTAGCCGTATTTGGCTCTTCAACTTTATACTGGTTTGGCTTTCTAACTTTTTTCGTCTAAGCGTCACTGATGAGTCTTATGTAGAGGAAACGCACGTCTGGCGTATCAAATTGAAATCCTGGGTCCGGTAACAAGAAGCATTCTTATGTCTTACGAGCTTTTAAAGAGCGTCTTAAGACATGAGAGTGTAACAAGACCAAACTTCAGACCTATCTTAGAATGATTGACAGCCCTTAATGTTTTGAAAAAGTGCATGATTTAAGAACAATTCTTAAGTCTACCTTAAAGCAATCTTACTAATTCCGGTAACACAAAATCATTCTTAAATTTTGGTCAGTTATTAAGTGTTCTTAAAACAAACTTAGCAACTTAGGGGTGTACTAAGAACAATTCGCAATACCTTCCCTTGATATTTTTTGTAAGCGTGGTCCCGACTACTCTTATCTGCACATTCACTTGTTAATCTAGAACAAGTTGCTTAAAAAAGATAATACGTGAACCTTAGCTCTATTGTATTCTAATTATTAATTCAACCGAATAAGAAATTATATATCAGTGTTTTCCTGGCCATGTGTATAGAGGATGACTGTTTCTCTTTAATGTAAATCATTTTGGCATGTTGAGAGAAGTGTTAAATTAAAAGCAAGGAGTAATTTGTGACCTTTTTCATTTTTAAACCAAAATTTCCAAACGGTGAAGTTGAAAACATCACTTCTTAAACCTTAAATTTTATGAACGCGATCATGAGTTGGTTGGCCGTTATGGAATATCCATAAACAGATGATATCGGATATGATCCTTTTGTCTTAACTACAATCCCATTCCCTTTACACGAATGCGACCTACCGAATTAGACTATTTATCAGCTTCGTAATATAATGAGCAACAAGGCGGGTGTCACATGTAGAGCAGGATCTGCGTACCCTTCCAGATTACCTGAAATCATCCCCAGTTTTAAGTGAGGTTCGTGTTGCTGTTATACCCCTGTTTGTGATATTTTTGCCTATTTTGTCTGTTGTTCATGCATTGTTTTCAATATAATGGAATTTGATAACACTGTCATACAAGTCAGAGGTGTAGCACTTAAAAACCAGGTTCATTCCACTGTAACAAGTAAGGAATTTGTCCGGTGTCGTCCATTCGTTTGATGTGCTTTATCATTTGATTTTGCCATTTGATTAGGGACTTTCCGTTTTATATTTTCCTCGGAGTTCAGTATTTGTGTGAATTTATTTTTTGTTAGAAAGCTTCAGACCACAATTAATTCCATTTGGTCGTGGTCTAGTTATTATACATATACATTTATATAATACTAGAACACACCCGTGATATCGCGGGTCCGTGACTGAATTAAAGTATATAACTATGCGCAAGCCTTATTTTAGTATTAGTATTAAAGTCATGCCGATTATAAGATACACAGTTTTCTCTGCTTTCAAATCTTTCTGTTTGAACCCGTCGAACTGGAACTTATCAATTATTGATAATATTAATTATTTGGAAAACAAAAGGTCCTGGAATTGAGTAATTTTCAATCAACAGCATTGTCCTATATTAGTTATAAATAAAGTTGAATTCTTTGATTGGCTGTTTTACGTCATGCCCGCTAACAAATTGAAAACTGTACCTATACGCCTTATTTTAGTCCAGATTTTTAGTATTCGTATTGTTATCTTAGAAAGTCTAACTGATTAAAATACTACAATAGGTAACAATTTGACAATTAAGTAGTGTCAACCCTGTGATTATGACCCGTGTAATACTATATAGCATATTAATCCTGAATACACCGTTTGGTGGTGCGCCTGTCAGATGCGGAACGTACAGATAAGGTTATCGGTAAAAGGTGAATATACTATTGGTATCGGTATCGGACTCGACCCGGAACTTCTTAATTATTGGCAATATTAATTACGTGGAAAACAAAAGGGCCTGGAGTGGTGTAATTTTTAATCTACACCTTTGTACTATATTAGTTACATATAAAGTTGAATTCTTTGATTCGTCGTTTTTACGTGATGACGGCTGACAAATTGGACCTCGTAATTTTAGTATTATAGATGAGGTCTTTCTTCCTAAGTATTCTGTCAATAAGAAAAAATTCACATCCCTAATTAACTGGGCATTTAAAAAGTCGGAATGCGAGTACATATGTTCAAACTCTTTTAGATCATTTTTTAGTAGCAATAAACAAAAGAACTATGTCAATTGGACATGCTTTGATACTATTTATGCACTTGAATTTTTACTTGATAACATTTTTGTTCGCTTTGGAGATTCCGTATATCGTCAAGTTATTGGAATTCCAATGGGGACTAACTGTGCACCACTTATTGCGGACCTGTTTTTGTATTGTTATGAGTTACAATTTATGACTAAAATTAGCAAAGACCCATCAAAACAACATTTGATACAAAAATTTAACAATACTTTTAGATATTTGGATGATATATTGGCTCTAAATAATGACGACTTCAGTATGTATACTAAAGAAATTTATCCTGTAGAACTTACTTTAAATAAAGCTAATGATAACAATGACCACTGCCCTTTCCTCGATCTTGATATCTATATCATAAACGGGAAGCTTAATACAAAAATTTATGATAAAAGAGATGATTTTTCATTTCCTATTGTTAATTATCCATTTTTAGATGGTGACGTTCCCTTGTCACCATCTTATGGTGTTTATATATCTCAACTTGTACGATTCGCTCGTGTATGTAACAATGTATTAGATTTTAGCGAGAGAAATTTATGTATTACTGAACAATTATTACACCAGGGTTTTCGATATCACAAACTGGTCAAAACATTTACTAAATTTTATCACCGGTATAAGGAAATAATTCGTAAATATAACTCAACATGCAGACATCTTATACGTTCAGGTATTTCACATCCAAAATTTTATGGAAATATTCTTTATAAAGCACAAAAATGTCAGTATTCTCCTCAGAAACTAACAAAACCTTTAAATAGACTTATTAAAAGGGGATATAGTTACGATACTGTTGTCAGGTCATTAAAGATTGCATATTTTGGCTTTAACATTGATTCACTGATAGGGTCTTTGCATCGGAACTAAACACATTTATTTCTAAAAAAAACAGTTGTTGGCATGACACGGGTTATGTTCTTCTCATATATTTTATGATAGTATGATACTAAACCCCTAACGGGAGGGATTGTACCTGATATTCATATGATGAAGACATAATCTTTCAATCAGTTTAATTGAGGTCTGGAGCTGGCATGTCAGTTAACTGCTAGTAGTCTGTTGTTATTTATGTATTATTGTCATTTTATTTATTTTCTTTTGTTACATCTTTTGACATCAGACTCGGACTTCTCTTGAACTGAATTTTAATGTGCGTATTGTTATTCTTTTACTTTTCTACATTGGCTAGAGGTATAGGGGGAGGGTTGAGATCTCATAAACATGTTTAACCCCGCCGCAATTTTGCGCCTGTCCCAAGTCAGGAGCCTCTGGCCTTTGTTAGTCTTGTATGATTTTAAATTTTAGTTTCTTGTGTATAATTCGGAGTTTAGTATGACGTCCATTATCACTGTACTATTATGCATATTTTAGGGGCCAGCTGAAGGACACCTACGGGTGCGGGAATTCTCGCTACATTGAAGACCCATTGGTTGCCTTCGGCTGTTGTTTGCTCTATGGTCGGGTGGTTGTCGCTTTGACATATTCACCATTTCCTTTCTCAATTTTATGTCTACTGTTTTATTTGAAATGTTTACTATTTGAGTGGTCCAATCAGTTATATATATATATATTGAAATAAGTAAAAAATGTGAAAATATATTTTGTAAAGTGAAAGTAGTGATTTGGCTAAAATGAGAGCATGGTAGAAATTAGTCCAAAGTAGTTCAAAAAAGTTACAATAGCCTTGCCAGACGTCATAATTATTTGGAATAGGTTTTATTAGAATGATAATGGTCTATCAGCACTTAAATTTATTTCATTTCATTGGTGCAATTTTTTTAATTCGATTTGACTTTTATCAAAAATGCATTGTAGCAAAGGGGAAGAATAATAGTGGTCTGAGGCCACAATTGTTTTCCTTAGGTTAATTGGGTAGTTGATTTTTTTGCGCATTTTATCGTTTATTAAAACGTTTTTATGATTCATGTAAGGTGATTCTAATTTCTTTGCGAGGAACCTAACATGGAGACGCCAGAAAATTATTAAGAACTCGTAACTTGAAAACTATTAAGATGCAACTTAAGGAGGAAATAAGACCGATCTACGAACAACCTGAGGGAGCTTTGATTTACACTCTTTGAATGATCTTAGGATTATCTTACCTTCCCCTTAATTCAATACTTACGACCTCTCTTAATAAAATTTCTTGTTACCGGCCCCTGGAACCTTTGATAAATAAAGATACCAATGTTTAGTAGCGTCTGAGTCCTGGATTCTCTATCAAATATTGTTGTAATGCTTTTTCGTGAGCCCAATTCAATGTATATTTGGTGGCTAACATCAAACTAATTATCAAGCGGCTTTAAACATTTATGACATGTCAAGTTGGTGGTACAATAGTTACCATTTTGTGTTATCTGGAATATAAAATAATTACATTTTAATTATAAAAAAAGAGTAGTAACAAGATTAAAATTGGCCATCTCAAAAACTTTACTTGCATTAGTTGTTCTAAATTATTTATCTTTCTAAATTCTAAAAGTTTCGTATGTTGACTCATCAATGTAATGCCCGCATATGGTTGACTATTTCAGTCTTAAAATTAATTATTAAAGACCAGCTTCCTGGGTAGGGGCGATATTTGAAGATTGAGAAACTGAAGTAAGTCGCGTTAATATATGAGTGCTTCTAAACGAATATCGCGTCATTTGAAATTTAATTATGATGAAAAGATTCATTTGAAAAATATGACGTATTGTTTTATCTTATACGACAGTTTGAGAAATTAGCTGACTAAGTACTTATTTTAATTAATTTTAAAATTGCTGATTTACAATGTATTAAAGGAATAATAATTTTAGGTAATCTCAGAACATTTCAGGGTTCTTTGTCATAAAGTTTTGTGTGTTTCTGTTATTAATTGTAAATAAAGGAAATTAGAAATTTAAACTATCTCAACGATGCTAGAATGTATGATACACCAGGAAATAATTACTGATTAATATTTCAAAAGCTTTTCAAAAACTCATGTATAGAAATGAATTCCATATAGCTGTTCTCAATAAAACGTAGGTAAAAATGGGATAAACACTTTGAAGATGTCTGAGCGGGAGGAAATGAAACAACTAAACAAAAGAAAATTATGGACTTCACTAATGTATGTTACACTACATTGATATCATCGGGAATTGTTCTTATCTTGATGATATTTGATCGTTAAATATTGAAGAATTTTCTAACTACTAGTATACTGCCGGCATTTACCCACAGGAACTATCTTTAAATAAATCATATATTTACACCAATATCTGTTCTTTCCCAGATTAACATATTTCAGCTTTACACGAGCAACGCGACACAACGTTTACCACATCCATTCGTTTGATTTATTTGAGCTTTTGATTTTGCCATTTAATTAGGACTTTCCGTTTTGAATTTTCTTCGGAGCTCAGTATTTTTGTGATTTTAACCACACAAGGGACGATTTTTTCCGATTATAAATCTTCCTTAGAACCTTAATTTAAATCTTCCATAGAAACAACTTTAGTTGTAACTGGATAGGGCCATGACATTTATTTATATTGTTTCCTTGCGATCCCATTTGTTATTTAAACTATTCGTTGACAGTTTTATGTATTATTGTCATTTTGTTTATTTTCTTTGGTTACATCTTCTGACATCAGACTCGGACTTCTCTTGAACTGAATTTTAATGTGCGTATTGTTATGCGTTTACTTTTCTACATTGGTTAGAGGTATAGGGGGAGGGTTGAGATCTCACAAACATGTTTAACCCCGCCGCATTTTTGCGCCTGTCCCAAGTCAGGAGCCTCTGGCCTTTGTTAGTCTTGTATTATTTTAATTTTAGTTTCTTGTGTACAATTTGGAAATTAGTATGGCGTTCATTATCACTGGACTAGTATATATTTGTTTAGGGGCCAGCTGAGGGACGCCTCCGGGTGCGGGAATTTCTCGCTACATTGAAGACCTGTTGGTGACCCTCTGCTGTTGTTTTTTTTATTTGGTCGGGTTGTTGTCTCATTGACACATTCCCCATTTCCATTCTCAATTTTATTTGAACGTTTGTTGTATTTAATTTGTTCTTAAAGTTATTATCATTTCTATTTAACTGCAAGAGCACGTGTGTTTACAGTCATTCATCACGGCTTTCTGCTCGAACCTTTGCTGTGCGGTGGTCGAAGTTATCACGAGAGGTTTCGTAGTTAAGGTCACTGTGTACAGGAAAATATCGGCAAATTAGTGTCTGCGAAGTCGAGAATTCAATATTGGTATATTTATGCAGATTTTGATACTATAACAGATTTTTCTTTTAAAAATGACGCACGTTCGCATGTTTTAGAGTAAAACTCAAAACTTCAAGTATACATGGTATATAAAACATGTTGATTTTTTTTTTTTTAAAGATTTAAGTTTCATTTAAGAATTGAATGCTTCTTTTTGTAAATTCATTGGGGGTGTGAAAGCGTTGACCGAAGTACATTTTGTATGAAGAGCGGAAGCTTTATTCTAATAAACTGTTATCACAGAGATATGTCTCGCTTTTTGGTATAAATTTCAATAATGCAAATGTTAACATTAAAATAGCAACACTTTAATATGTAAGATTTTCAAATATTCAAAGTCAATGAACCATGACTGAAGGTACTTGGCTAAACAATTTCCATGGAAATGAGAGGTGCCAATGCTAATAAAATGCATACCAACTACCATTGACTTATATCGTTCCGTTTAAACAAACCTAAACACAAACTAAGTCATGTAAACTAGGTAAATTTTCAGTCAATAAAAATACATAACTGAGGGGGCGGGGTCAAATAATTTCCATGGTAATGAGATGTGCCAATGCTAATATAACTGCATACCATATATCATTGACCTACCACTAGTGGTTCCCAATAAACCGACCTATCACAAATTAATACATAAAAACTAAGCAAAAGTTCCAAAGTCCATAGACCATGACTGATGGGGTGGGCCCAAATAATCTCCATATAAATGAGATATGCCAATGCTTATACAACTGCATGCCGATTATCATTAACTAACCACAGGTCCACTAGTGGTTCCCCATAAACTGACCTAATCACAAACTTAAACATGAAAACTAAGCAAAAGTTTTAAAGTCAATAGACCATAACTGAGGGGGCGGGGCCAAATAATCTCCATGGTAATGAGATATGTCAATACTAATACAACTGCATACTAAATATATTCGACTTACCACTACTGGTTCACCATAAACTAGACCTAATCACAAACTAATACATTGTTGACGCCGACGCCGGAAACAGCATACCTATGTCTCGCAATTGTTTGATATAAAAATATATCTGTCAATAGTAAGTGCGAGAAAAAAGAATTCATTAGAACAATTAGGACAGACATTATAAACAAACGAGCAAAGGGAAAAATAAAGACAAACAAGTGCCACCAAGACTGTGTAGAAAGCTAAAGATATAACAACACAACTCCAACCGAAATCAAGGATGGATGTGTGTTGGCAGAATTAAGAATACAGAAAACTGTGTAAAGTGTAAAGAAGTGTATATAGTTTTCAAAATGGGAAAAAAAACCTATTTTAACTTACAGTTCCTTGTCTTTTAATAATGTATATTTACCAATACATGAAGTAATTTGATAGCAACATTGTATCAGATTTAAGGGGGTTCATCCGTTTTTAATTAACCTTGGAGTACGGTATTTTTTGTAATACTTCTGAAGTATCAATTTCCAAAAAATAAAAAAAATATGGTAATACACAATTACGTTCTACAAAATAACGTATTTTGTTTGGAATGGATATTTTCGCAGTTACAGAAGAACAATGACTTTTTTCTCATAAAACAAAACTGCATAGGATCGATGTGAGGAGAAAAATAAATCTATTGAAAAAAAGATATAATGGCATAGATTTATTTCATATCCATAAATATAGTAATAATAAAAAAAAGAATAGCATTAAGCTGAAAACCAAAAAAAACCAATATCACTTAGCGTATTGAATGACAAAGAGGTTTCTTATTTATTGATATAATGTAGACATATGGACTTTTAAAGTCATGTGAAACGAGTGACTGGTGAAAAATAATGTTTATCCAATTCTTGAACCAATGCATGTATATATCATAAACTTAGTTAAGTCCTCTGTGCACGATTTTATCATTTTTTACGCCAATATATCGTATAATCGTCAATTTGTTTTCTTTCTGTCTGGCTGCTCATTAAATGTCGTGTTTTGAAACCGAAGTTTACCGATTGCCACCTTATAGTAAACAATAAACACAAAGCATGGATATTGAGCACGTGTTTTAACATGTACATCAGAAAATTGTTTATTTTAATGACAGATCCATGCGTATTGCGATCACCGGATTTTTAGGAGGAGGGTCATACTAAGGTCACTATGCATACGGAAAATATGTCGGCGAATTGCTTCCTGGAAGCAAGCAATTAAAAATAAGTAAACTTCTAAATGTGGACAAATAAAAATATTTTCCTCAGAAAAAAAGTATATGTACATAAGTTGTATAATGAAAGCTATCCGTTTAGTTATAAAAAACTTATGCATATTTTTTTTTTAATTTGAGGTTTCATGTGACTTTAACAATGGTGTTCAAATATTTCAAATTTACTGTTGGTTTTACATCATGATGGGAGAATGTATGCGACAAATGGATGACATTTATCGTTATTGTGACTCAGATATGCCATAACGGTCAAGAAACTCAATGCGGGACTTCAATTTTACAATTGCAAGAACCGTTGGTACAATATCGTCGGCGCGATCAGCAAACCGCCTTTAATAAAATCATGATAAAAACGCAAGAAATGGAATACCGTTTAAACAGTAAAATCACAAAAATATTGAAATCAGAGGGATACTTGTATTCAAACAGGAAAGTCCATAATTGCAAAATCAAATGTTTAAACACATCAAACGATTGGATAACAGCTGTCATATTCCTGACTTGGTACATGCATTTTCTTATGAAGAAATGGTTGATTAAACCTGGTGTTAAATCTAGCTAAACCTCTCACTTGTATTATAGTCGCATCAAATTCCATTATATAGACAACGATGTGTCAACAAAACGAACAGACACAATAGGCAAAAATGTCAAAAATATCAAAAATACCAGTTTAACTGGGAGAGTTATACTACACGTACACATTCAGACGCTGCTGGAATGTTGTTACATAGCAATCGATTGTTCCTTTGAAGCCTGTCAAATAAAGATAAAGGAACATGATTAGAAGCCGGTTGGTTCACATAGGAATGATGATTGTCGACAATGTTGAAGAAGACATGTCATTCAAACGTAACACATATGTTGTTGGTACAAAAATTAGGTATGTTAAAGATTCTTTTAACAGAATCATTGCTTTTTTTTTACAAAGAATGATACATACCTTCTTATAACAAACCGTTTGTATTTGCATTGATCACTATTTGTTATGTTGCAAAGTTGAACTTATATCTTCAATCTGTCATAAAGTTGAGAATGAGGAATATTCCTGAAGAGGGAATAAATGTCAAATATACTTATACTATGGCTACAGGGAAAATGTTAGATTGTTTGCAATTAATCTATGAACGTGCAGTTTCCACCTCAGGCTCACAACGATTTGTAGTTTCACAGTAGCTCTGAAGACTGACTTTGATGGCTGATAACATTTATTTTGTGGAGCAGTTTGGTAGACCAAGCAATACAATAAGGTCTTAACATGCGCCCCACACACAGTGGTCTTAACACAGTGATGACTGCTGTACCCATATTTTCACTTTTATTTTTTATGTCTGTTTTGTTCACGCATCGTTGTAAATATAACGGAATTTGATGCGACTGTCGTACAAGTGAGAGCTTTAGCGCTATAAAACCAGGTTCAATCCACCATTTTAACATTTGAAACTGCCTGTACCAAGTCGGGAATATGACAGTTGTTGTCCATTCGTTTGATGTGTTTTGCCATTTGATTAGGGACTTTATGATTGAATTTTCCTCGGAGTTCAGTATTTTTACTTCGCATAATACTCGTGTAAAACAATAATCACTTTGAAATTGTGTATCCAATTCAGTGAGTTAACAAGTGATAACCGGTCCAGTCGTATTATATATGGATTGGGTTCAAGCACTTGACGTCGCAAAATATTGAGATCCTACAACAAATGTCTGTAGTTTTAGTCACAATATGTGTGGTATAAGTGAACGTGATGACGTATCAAGAGATGATAAGAACAGATTTTTAAAGTAACTACTAGGTAAATTTAGGTAATTTATTGAACTTATTCATTGCTTAAATAAATGGCATAGCGACTTTTGTTGACAAATGCGCGCGAAATTATCATACAGGATCATCTATCGGTTTCGTCGTTTCCAAAGCAAACCGGTCTAAATAAGTTTGATGAACAATATTGGAAAATGATATTTGTCAGTTTGCATTTGTTTGATTAGAAATTTGCTAGTTACCTTATATAACCATATGAGGGGGGATAGGACCTTTATCGGGACTCCGGGATCGGGTGTTTTTAAGCTCGGGATTTCGGGATTGACCCTTTCGGGATCCGGGAATTCTTTTTTGCGAATTTCGGGACCTCGGGATTTTGTGTTTTTAAGCCCGGGATTTCGGGATTTCGTTTTTTCAAGCCCGGGATTTCGGGATCAGGACCCCTCCTATCCCCCCTCACCATATGAACTCGTTCGACGCAAGTCGTGAATCTGACATAGCAAACTATTATTTTTCCAAAACTTTTGACACAGAACCGTACAATTAACTACTATTACGAATGAGAGAATATAGAATTCGGAACGAACAAATAAACATCTGTCTAAATGTATTTCTGAGAAACTCGAAGGTGAAGGTTGTAGTAAATGAAGTAAATGTAGACTCAGACGTCTGAGCTTGAACTGTTTCTCTTTAAATGATCTCCAGGACACTTGAAATCTTTAGTATTTACTCTCCTCCTCTGAGAAAGCACAATCATGGGAACTACTCTTTTTGATGACTCTATCAAAGACCTCAAATTGATACAGAAGCCGATGGGTATTCATCACATCTGCAGGATGCATGAATAACTATTCCTTTCGAAAGTTCATTCTGTATACAAGTTATGTTTAGAAACCTCTGTTATAAGTCTGTATCTATATCTGTATGTATACGATGTAGCTTCTAATAATGAACACCTCCAAGAAGATATGATCAATGCAAAATGTGAATCAAAACCCTAATCTGACATAAAAGTTTCACAGTTCACTTCATAATATTAAGCATGTTAAATAAGTTTCAAGTTAATTTGACAGGAAATTACTAGGAACCAAACTTAAAATTTACTTTGAACCTAATAAAATTGAGAATGGAAATAGGGAATGCGACAAAGAGACAACAACCCGACCATAGAACAGACAACAGCAGAAGGTCACCAACAGGTCTTAAATGCAACAAGAAATTTCCGCACCCTGAGGCATCTTTCAGATGGCCCCTAAACAAATATATACTAGTTCAGTGATAATGAACGCCATACTAAACTCCAAATTGTACACAAGAAACTAAAAGTTAAAATAATACAAGACTAACAAAGGCCAGAGGCTCCTGACTTGCGACAGGCGCAAAAAAATATGTGGTGGGGTTAAACATGTTTATGAGATCTCAACCCTCCCCCTATACCTCTAGTCAATGCATAAAAGTAAACGCATAACAATAGACTTTTACCGGTCTGTTTTAAATTTGTCTGTTCATAGAATCATAAAACATGGGTAAAAACTCTATAAATTTACAAATATTTTACACATTACACTTCATAGTGAGCATGTGTAATAGGTTGTAAGTCAATGTGACTACAAACTGTTCTTGACAGATGCGACTGTCATACAAGTGAGAGGTTTAGCTAGTTTTAAAACCAGGTTCAATCCACCATTTTCCACATAAGAAAATGCCTGTACCAAGTCAGGAATATGACAGTTGTTATCCATTCGTTTGATGTGTTTGGACTTTTGATTTTGCCTTTTGATTTTGGACTTTCCTTTTTGAATTTTCCTCAGAGTTCAGTATTTTTGTGTTTTTACTTTTTTCTTAACAGAAGCTTTAACCTACATGATCAGGTTTTATAGAGTTATATGATATTGAAAAAGGAAGGCATATTTTGCCTGTAGTGCATACAAAAAGAACCTTTTTTGTACTACCAAACACAGGAACAAATGAAAAAAAGACTATGGCTTGGTTATGTTTTAATAAATAATACTGATCACTAATTAAAACAAACATGATAATCAAAGAAATATGTAGGTGGAAGCGATACTACAATGTTTAGAGAAGAACATACAGATGTTAATTTTCTGATCTCAGTATAACATGTGCAATTGTACTTGTTTCTATTTTTAATTGTTTTATAGAGCTCTAACTTGATGCCACAGTTTATCTGTCATGGTAAAAGTGAACTTTCAATAATAGTTAAAATACTGTGAGCTATCATTAAGACAGGACAATAAGATCTTAAGTCTTAAAGTCTAGACCATAAAACATGATTGCACAAAATTTTCACACAATTGCAAGTACCATTAAATATACATTGTCCATGGGCAGATTGTCTTTCAGACCTTTTTTAGATGCTTTTTCATACATTTAAAAATGTGGTTCCTGTCATGTCCTTCTCTTTATAAAGTCATGAGAAAATCTTCATATTGTTTTACACTTCAAGTCAAGTCAAGGTAGTTCAAGCAAAACAGGACAAAAAAGTATTAACATTTTTGGGGATAACACTTTTAACACTGTAAAGTAACCTTTCAGAAATGATGTTAAAATTCAAACTTATACCATAATGTAACATAAAATTAAATAATGTAATTAACATGGACAGTCCATTCAAATTGCAAACAGAGCAATGATACAATGCCAAAGATACAGATGTTGCAACAAACAAGGTGTATCATGTTGTATCACCAAAGACACAGGCACAATATGTATCAGATCATTTATGCCACACAAAAGGCATGACTGTCATATCATGCAATTATCAATTATGTAACCCAAAAAATATTCGTGAAACAATACAAACAATAATCTTTTATGAATATGTTTTTCAAATTATCTAATAATAAATAACCATTACACTAACTAACTCTTAACAATAAATAATTGATAAATAATTAAGTTATATACATTTTAAAGTACACACATATTGTGGATTATAAATATAAATTAAGTCTTTTTTTAAATCAACGATCACAGACAAAACTTTCCAAATTCCGATGACAGAATAAGAAATCACAGTAATGAATCGTAAAATTGGTATTTTATAAGAAACAGTTGTAATAATAAATACTTAAAACAACCAATCATACAATTTTATATTAATCATAATAAAATATACTCTAATTTAAGAATTGTGAACTTTCCTTATTACTTTTTATAGTTATCCATTTGTTTTAATAACTTGCCAAGTGAATACTGGTAAATTAAAATCATATTTTGCTCTTAATTTACTTGGATGTTTTTCTATCTTCATGTCTCCTTTTTAATTTTCATTCCCTCTCTTCCATCAGCAAGAGGAAAAGATATTAATAGGGTAATTTTAAGACAAACAAAATGTAAGCGACTCACAGAGATAGATAAATACATGAAAAATAACAAATGGGGTGATGTTTACATTGACATGGATGGGTCTAAGAAACTAGTTTCTACATCATTTTCAGACTAAGTGTAATTTGTGTTTATAATAATGAAATGAATGAGCCTAAAAAGTTTCTACAACAAACTTCTAAAAAAGCAGGATATTTAGGTATTTATACCTTATCTGATCACATGATTCAGGACATTAAATCCAAATCTATAATTAACCCTTTCATTCCTAAAACATCAGATTTCACTAGAAAACTTCAGATAAAGTATGGAACTAGAATACTTTGATAAAATGTTTTTATATGTAACAGTATCATTACATATAGACATATTGTTGAATGTAAATAAACTCATCATAGATACTAAAATGATTCTAAAAAGTTGACAAAAAAATAAAAATTCGCCTTGGAGTATCTTTTTGCAAACATGAGTTTAAATTTGCATTTCTCACCTTTGCAAACAAAAACTACAGCCTATTGGACAAACCAATTGAATTTACTTGTGATTACCCTCACTTCTTAGATTAACCTGTCTAAAATGGCAAAATTTATCTCAAGATGTCTTTTCTTAGGCAGTAGGTTTGAAGAGATGAGAACATACATATTACAACCATTTGTTCTATGACACTTTAAAATCAATATTTTATGTATTTCTTTAGTTCAGTTCTTTGCTTTTAAATGCATCTTCCAAAGCATCTGTTACCACTGTCTCAGCAACTTTATCTATAACAGTTTGTTGTGATTCGACAATGTCATCTTCTTTTTGTGATGTCACGGGGCTACTGTCCTCTTGTGATATCACTTTGATATGATCTTTTTGTGTTTTGATATTTTCCTTTGTATCTGGTACCTGCCCTGTTTCTTTCTTTTTAGGTTCTTCTGTTTTCTACAAAATTATAAAACAGAAGGAAGTAAGTAAACAATTCAAAGCCAATTTTCATGTATATCACCTCTTTACCTTTGCCAAAAAGTGGCACAACCTTCCATACAAATATTCCAGCATGTAGCATGTTTGAGGTTTCTGTTTAATACTTTATAATCTCATCGTTTCTGATTTGACAAGTAACACAATGTGGTGTGTGTGTCATTGTCTTTATTATCGTTTTAAATAACACAATTGATAAATTGTGTTTTCTCCGTACTTGAAGATGACCACTGAAATTGCAGTTACTTTTATGCTATGTTTTTGTTTGCAAATTTAAGACTGTCTTATAACCCTAAAATGTCTTCTTTTATTAAAATAAAGTGCAGGTTTTTTTCAGAGGGCAAAAATCAAAATATGATTTTAATCAAATGAAACGTTTATTCTATTTCTTCCTGTTTTAACACAGATAAACACAGAATGATTTGTCACTAAAATGTATGCACCTTTTCTTTTTTATCTGTATTTTCATCACTTTCTGTTTCTGTTTCTGGTAGCTCCTCTGGCATCCATATTCCCAGAATTCCTCTTTCTCTGTAAAGGTCAGCAAATGACCTCAGTTTAGCGGTGGTAAAGCTAGCTTCCTGTCTAGCCTTTACTGTTGTATCTGCTACCAGTAACCATTTGTCTTCCAAACAATCTTCTACTGACACACGATTACTGTAAATAATCAATTAACCAATCAGCCACTTGTTTAATAACAGAACTTATCTTACAAGCATGCCTTTTCTTATAAATGATATCATTTCATAAAGAGTAAACTGAATGAGTTCTATTGTCAATAAGTAAAACTAAAGGGTGGGTAACATCTTCTTGGTTTTTAAAAAAGGTTTAAAAAATTTGTCCTTTTATTTTGTTTACAATCAAACTATTATGGTCAATTTAACTGTCAAACTAGCTTTATAGACATCAACGAATCAGTTTTGTCATATTTTTTTCAGGTTATCACAAAACTGTCAATAAATATAACTGTTTAACACAAATTTACAAACTACTTTACCATAAGAGATTAATAGATCGAAAAGTCTGATCTATAACTTTAAACAAATTTTAAAAACAGTTGTTGGCATGACACGGGTTATGTTCTTCTCATATATGTTATGATGGTATGATACTAAACCCCTAACGGGAAGGATTGTGCCTGATGTTCATATGATGAAATCATAATCTTTCAGTCAGTTTAATTGAAGTCTGGAGCTGGCATGTCAGTTAACTGCTAGTAGTCTGTTGTTATTTATGTATTATTGTCATTTTGTTTATTTTCTTTGGTTACATCTTCTGACATCAGACTCGGACTTCTCTTGAACTGAATTTTAATATGCGTATTGTTATGCGTTTACTTTTCTACATTGGTTAGAGGTATAGGGGGAGGGTTGAGATCTCACAAACATGTTTAACCCCGCCGCATTTTTGCGCCTGTCCCAAGTCAGGAGCCTCTGGCCTTTGTTAGTCTTGTATTATTTTAATTTTAGTTTCTTGTGTACAATTTGGAAATTAGTATGGGGTTCATTATCACTGGACTAGTATATATTTGTTTAGGGGCCAGCTGAGGGACGCCTCCGGGTGCGGGAATTTCTCGCTACATTGAAGACCTGTCGGTGACCCTCTGCTGTTGTTTTTAATTTGGTCGGGTTGTTGTCTCTTTGACACATTCCCCATTTCCATTCTCAATTTTATTGATATTTGAGGACAAAATTATTCTTCATAGGGGTTTATGTTAAAACTTTTTATCATTCTTACCTTGGTATTCTTTTCATTATCCTGTTCATAAATCTAAGAGCATCTCTTGTTATGTTATCATAGAGTGAATGGGCATCATATCGACTGTATGCTATGTTGAAATATGTCTCTTCTACACTTGAGGCTCTGAACGGTGAGTCTCCACTCAATCTGAAATAAAACAAAATAAAATTCAAATTTATTTATTTAGGTTGATGTTAATTGACTTTAAAAGCACAAAAAAATAAATATTGCAAATGAGGGGAATTCAACATTATAATGATAGACAAGAGTCAATGGAGGTTTTATAAATTTTTTATGGAAGTGTGATGGACATTGCAAAATATTGAGTTTTGTTGTTGTTAAAAAATAGATATAATCCACATTGGAACTTACACCGACATGTATATTCAACTTTCTTTACAATGTACTTATAATGTTTTAAAATTTAAATGTTCAGTTATCATTCTCCTGCCAAGAATTTAAATTTTCGAATGTCAAATGAAAAAGATATATTCTTATTTGATGTGTAACACATTTGAACAAATTTTTATTTAGGGGCTCACTCCATTTGCCAGATTTTCTTGTATTGTTGAAGACCTATTGGTGGTCTTGGGCTGTTTTCTGCTCTTTTATCTGGTTCTTGTCTCTTTGACATATTCCCATTTTCCATTTTCAGGTTTATTATATAAGACAAATGGAAAATTTGAAGTATTGTGAAATTAAATTCAGACATCAGTTAGACCATGCTTATTTGTACCATGCTTACAGAAGAAAACTGAGGACACCAACAGTCCAGGTATCAGCTGAATATGAAGTTGTCTTCCTTGTCACAATCTCTGGAGCTAAAAAAAGAAAGAAAGAAATATACCTTATCTGTTACTTACTTGAAAATATAACACATATCTAGCTATACTTTAAGCACTGCATTTGATGGATCATATATGTAAACTATGGCCAATTATAGTTGACCCTGTATGAAAACTACAAGAAAAAACTAACACTTTTTTACATTGGCAAAAAAAAGGGTAAAGTGTTATGACAGGTTTTCTCTTAAAAGAAGTGATCTTTCTTGCACATTACGACATGTGATACATTTCGATATGAATGTTTTTCCTGTAATAGCATTTTTGAATTTATCTTAAGAGTATCTAACTTAAATGTGGATAACACAAAAAGCTTTAATTTTTCCAAAATGAGGCATTTATACAACCAACCTTGATAATCTGAAACCCCCTTCTTACTATTTGAAATATTTACCAATAAAATCAGGATATCCTTCACAAGGAACCACTTCTCCATTGCCAGACAATTTCCTCGCATGACTGAACCCACATATCTTCACATCCAGATGTCGTCTGCTCCTCATTACCACACTGCTTGGTTGAAGATTCAAATGGACCACACCCATGTGATGTAAATACTGCACACCTTCCAAAATCTGACGTATCACTATGGCAACCATGTCTTCTGAATATTTTGATTTGAAAGCAAAATGCTGCAAAACGTTTACTCCACACAAATATTCAGTGATGATATAAAGCTTCTCACTGAATAAGAATCCATCATACAATTTGATGACTTTTTCATGGTTCATTAATTTCAAGATTTCAAATTCTGTTGTATTTTTGTCTTTGACACATGGAATTATTTTTGCAGCATAGGATCTCTTTGTTGAAATGTTCTCTGCAATTTTGATTTCAGAGAATTTTCCACTGAAATAAAAGAAAAGCAAAACCATTGCATGAATGAAGTCATCTAGCAGCACAAAATTGTCTGATTTTTTTTATTATCCAATGCACTGCAAATTAAATTTTTTGCCTCTGTTCATTGTGATTTTGAAACCACAGCAAGTGTTCAATTAAAATGCACTTTTTTATTCTATATATATTTCAATGAACAGGAACTCTTCACAAAAAATTCCATATTAAATTTATTAAAATTTCTAATATTTTTTAATGTAAGGTTTCTTGTGAAAAGATCTACAGGTTTTCAATTATCTTAAAATTCAGTTTAGATATTAAGTTCTCAATTTTTATCTAAGATAAAGTTTAACTGATTGAGTTAAGATCTCAGTGTCTATTTCTAAAAGTTTTCAGTACATTGGGCTTTTAAGTAAAGAGAATCTATCAATTTTTCTGTTTTAAGTGAGAGCTTAAAAGTATGTATGAAAATGACCATTAAAAAAAGTCATTACATATTTAATGATTTATCTCCCCTTACCAATGTCTTCCCTTTTAAAATTTTTAAATGTATGTGTTGGAATTACGATTCCATAATATAATTGATTTTCTATAGTCTTTGCTCAAAGAAAAGTGTATAACAGCAACAAGTTACTATGCAATAAATGTTTTAACCCACTAATTATATTCTCTATTGTCTGTTTTTTCTTGCTTCATATTAATCTTTCTCTCTCTCCTTTCCAAATATTCAAACTATTTCACTCTAATGAACTGTTATATAACATTACCTATAAACTGTTTCTGTAAAGTTGTACTTTTCACTAAAGGATCCCTCTGTCAGTTGTACTGGACCACTAGATGGTGGTAATGGTATCAGGTGCACACCACTTTGTCTAGCCAGAATAGCACTGGTGTACTCATCCAATACAATTTTATCCCCATCTGAAATTTAGACATTTTCAATTAAAAACTCTGAAATTTTGTAAAACAGTTATTAAGACAACTATCAGCTTTTAAAGTCTAAGAAAGGAATTACATTATTTTCTGAGGATCTTTATTCTTGTAAAATAACAGGTGTTGACATTAAAAAAAAATCCAGTATTAATCCTGTAAATCTATGGTTTAGGTTGGCGTGTTACTTTTGCACAAATTCATCCTACATTTTCACGACAAAAAACAGTCCTGAAATAAAATTTCTTTTAACTGCTGGCTTATCCTCTTTCACCTGATAATTTTGCTTATACACCCTTTAAAATGCTAAATTTATAAACCTCAGTATTTTTACATTTGCCAGTTGATCAGAATGCCAGTAAAATAAATTTATGGGTAATTTACCTTCAGTTGTCACAATTTCAGGGGAGGCAACACTGTAAGCACTGAATCCAAACTGGTTTACAGCACAAACTCTGAATCTGTAAGCTGTATTGGGTGCCAGATCTTTTACAATTGTACACTCATCAATGGGGTGTGCAATGGTCAACCAAGAATTTCCATCTGTAAGGAAAACAAATGACAAATATTAAAACAAGGTTGAAAACTCAAATAAAGGTTTATATGAAAATTAACTATTCTATAGATTTCTAATAGCAAAGACTACATATGGCGACTCAAAACTTAACAAAAAATTGATATAAGATTTTTATGATAAATACATAGAATGTGATAAATTCAGAATCTCCCAAATGATAATGAGAGCTAAATAAATACAATTCTCAAACTAATGGAGTATATATCTTATACATAACTTAGAATGAATAAAATCTTTTACTTTTTTTTTTAAGAAAACTCAATTTTCAAACTTTTTTTACCAAAGGGATCCAAACAATACTTCCTATGACCAAGAAGATTTAAATGGTGACACAAATTTATAATTTAATTACAAATGTGACATTTTTACCACATCTTTACCAAAGGGAGAGCACCTGACACACCCTATCTTACCACATCTTTACCAAAGGGAGATCACCTGACACACCCTATCTTAGTGATTTAATCAAATTACTTGTTTTTCTGCAGTCAACTCTGTATCCTGTGATGTAAGAGTTTCCATTGGTTGTTGGTGGTTCCCATAGCAACAAAGCTTGTGTTGATGATACCTGTGTTGCCACTGGTCTGCTTGGTTGACTAGGAACATCTTAAGTGTAAAAATATTGTTGAATTAAATTTTTTTATCAACAAACTTGTTTAAATTGCTTCATCAATGGAAGAAGTACTGTGAGAAAAATAATGTCAATGTAACACAAATCTGTATTTCATAGTATCAATTTAATAAAACCAACAAGAGTACTTTCATCAATTCAGAACTGTTTTCACTGTTTGGAAAACTGATAAACAAATTTACCCATCAGTTTCAAAACTGGTAGAAATATCAGAATTTCTGACAATTATTATTAAATTTTTTTGAAATTTAAGAACAGTGTAAGATTAATTAATGAAATTTATGTTGTATATAGAATTTATTTATATGCATTTATTGCCTGCTTCATTAAAAAGTCATAATATCTTATATCCTATAAACAACTGTCATACAAGTGTGAGATTCAGCTAGCTATAAAACCAGATTTAACCCAGCATTTTTTTAAGAAAATGCTTGTACAAAGTCAAGAATATGGCAGTTGTTTTTCACTTGTTCTGTTGACTTTGTCAGTTTTTATGGACTTTTCATTTTTGAATTTGGCTTGGAGTTCAGTATTTTTGTAAAGACTTTTTAGTTTGAAGTATTAAGCATTATAATTACCTCCCACCAAGACTCTAGCTGCTGCTGTGGCTTTTCCTCCTTTACTCCTCACAACACATTTGTATATTCCAGCATCATATGGTTTGGCAGAGACCACGGTCAGCACAGTACCATTGTCTGTTACTTTTACGTAAATACGACTACTCTCAGAGACTAGCTCTTCATTCCTGTACCATGTGACTGCTGGAGGTTCGTCAATATCCAAAGTGCACCGTAGGACAATGTTTTCTCCAGGAGTAAAGGCAAGATCATGGAACTTGGACACAATCTGTGGATTTTCATCTGAAATTAAATTTCATTCAATATTTTGAGGTTTCAAATACATGTTTTAGACTCTGAGACTTTCAGTAAACACACAGTGTGAGCAGGAAAATAAACACATATGCACTTTTAAATCAAATAGGTACTTTTAATTTCAGCTTATTTTTCCGAGTATATGTTCTTAATTTGCAATTTATCAAAGGATGTGACACAATTTGATGAAGTTAGATGCAAAATATCAATAGGTTAGGACTTTTAGCTCCTGAGAAAAATTTGACAGAAATGTGTAATGTACAAATTGGAATAACAGACAGACGCAAAACTAGTATATCCCTTACTTTGAAGCATTTGTATAAACATTTTTCTAAAATGAAGAAAGGTAGGAGTAATTCTGTTATTATTTCTTTTATTACAATGACTTTTGTATGACTTGTAAATATTGAGTAGCTTTTCTATTGTTTTTCAATAATATTTCTAGGTATTTGGAGGTTCTTAAATTAGGTTCTGAATTTGTCAACAATTAAGAACAACCAATCAAAAAGTATCCATACCTTTTGTATCATCTTTAGGAAACAGATCTTTTGATGCCTTCTTTCTCTGCTTTACATCATCAGCGACTACCCCATATTGTAATTCTTTCCGTAAACAGGGATCTTCGTGGATATCCCTATCTGCTTCCATCACTGACATCTTCCGTCTAACTATTGTCTCCACATCCTCATCATCCACATCCGTCATCCTGCGTGTAGTTCTCAATCCAGGAACTCTTGAAAGATACTCAGCATCGGTCAGTGGCACAACTTTGGCCCCTGGACCTCTGTGGTATCTGTTTTGCCAGTCATACCAGGATTCCTCATCTAGATATTCACCAAAGTATTCACAATCAGGGTATGTTTGATTTCCAGATTCATTATCTTTGGCTGTTGTGAATGGAGTTACAGGGACTGTTTGCTCAAGTACAGATGTCAGACAGTGTAACTGTGCTATGCTTCTTAAACTTGATGCTTTTCTCTGCCAAAAAAAAAGAAAGTACATTACAGTTATTTTTATGGTTTGTTTTTCCCTATTTTCATGAAACGAAACTTTAGAAAAAGATGAAGTCAAATTTTAGTCTCCACATACTGCTGTTATGTATCTACATTTGAATGAGATTATGATTATATCGGCTAAATTTTTCATTTTTAATTTGTACATGGTCTGCATCTTGGATGGAAGAGAATTTATTTAGCCAACAAATACAATTTTTGATATGTGAGCTGCTGACCTGAACTACAAAGAGACTAGAAGGGGCTGATCCAATGGGCTTTTGAGGTGTCCGATACCCATGCTAAAATGAGACGGTGATCCATAGTCTAGCTAATCTTTGAACTGTGATATATTAACATGAACTAAACAAAAAAACCGACATAAATATTTTTCTAAAGAAAATTTAGCATTAAACAAGACATAAGATTCAGTGTACTATTGACCAATACATACCTGTGATGAATCTCTAGCTTGGAATGAAACAAGTGGACCAAGGTCAAGCGAACTGTTGCTCTTCTCTGCTGACTCCTTTATCCAAGGATGTATTAAACATTCAGCAGCTGATAATCTATCACTGTAAACAGGGGAAATATTTCATTACACCATTTTTAAAAATATTATTCATATTTTCAACTGTGATTGAACATTAACCTAACTAGAATTTACTCTTGGCCACCTAATCTATTGTTCTGTAAATTCTTAAATTTTTTAAAGCATCATTTGTAATGGTGATTCTTATGCCTAGTGGACAAACATAAAAGTTTTTAATCCTAATTTAATAGTTAAACTATGAACGCATGCACTGACCTGTGATCATATAAAGAATGTTTCTAAAAATGTAGAATAAATATTGCTCACAAGTTCACTGATTGGTAATTTTCATGTGCAACTCCTTTACATGTCTTTTACAAAAGAAATGTGACTAAAAATCATTTTGAATATATTAAGCTTATACAAATATATATAAAAAGTTAGAAAATAACATAGCCCCAAACATGGCTGGAAAGGGCTAAACACGATAAAAGGTAACTATAAAAATAAGAAGGAAAGCTGATCTCACTCTCAAATCACTTATTATTATAACTTTAATTATTACCATGGATCAACTACTAAAAGTTCTGCCAAAAAGTCAATAGCATCTTCTGACACATGTTTGAAATTCTCCTCCAATGGGTTAATCTTGCCTTCCATCACTTTCTTCAATGTTTCAGAGTTGTTTTCTCCCCTTAATGGAGATACACCACTCAATCTGAATGAACATAATTAGACTTTCATTAATTTAAATCTTCATTTATATTTATAACAGGGACATAGAAAGTTATGGATTGTCTACCATTCTAACATGACGTCCTTCAAATGCTTTGAGTACACAACCGTGGTAAAATATGAATATATTGTTTGAGCTGTTCAGATCATACTTCCACCTCATATGTATTTTTTTATGAATGAGCTACCCGACGTCTTAGAACGATGACGTCAGAATATAAACATATTATGGGAAAATACATGCTTGTGAAACCGAAAATCATCACAACAAGGAAACTTAAACAAACGATGCTAAAATGTGTTTTAAGCCATTTTTTTTATAAGACATATTTGTAAACTTATCATTTAAATTCATCGAAACCAATCTAAATACTTTATTGTAAATTGTTTAAGCATGTCACTAATTCAGTTTTCTCCGTTCTTTTACATCAACTTGATAGTGAGTTTATTTATGGGAACAGAAAATATTTGCCTTCACCTAGAGTGCTTTGATCCAAAAGAATACCTGTTTTTGTCCTATTAGAATGGAAATGGCTTGAATGCATCATGATTTTACCACGGGTTGTCCCTTTATGCCGATATTTACCCCTCGCAATTGCTCAAGGTAAAATATTTGGCATATAGGGCCAACCCGTGGTAAAATCACAATATATATCAGCCCCCTTGAATTATTCATGAATTTTCATAAGAAAGGTTAAAAGAGTCTTATCCTGAGTCCTTTCAGATAAATATGTATATCTTCACAAAATTTTTGGATGCTTTCTTTCAGAAGTAGAAGTTACAGGTCAAACGTTCAGCTGTGAAGGGAGGGTTTGTTTTATACTCTGAACTATTAAGATATAACAAAGAACGAAAAAGAGGCTTTATATTCCAAGTAATTCTATGCTGAAGTTGCAGCAATATTCTTCATCAGGGGACAAAATCACTTTGAATTATTAAGGGGAGATAACCGTACCTAGAAAATACAAGTCAAAATTTTCCATCTCAAAATAGAAAATGCTGATGATATAATGCAAGGACAGATATTTAAAGGTGTCCAAATCTTGATTGTTAATATGATTTTAAACTATACTTACAAAATATAAGTAAGAATGCCAACACTCCACATATCTGATGCTGATGAAACAGTTTCATTCTTAATCTGTTCAGGGGAGGTAAATTCTTCTGTGCCGTAGTTTAACTTGACATCGTAATCCATAGACATGTGACGAGAGAGTCCAAAGTCAATCAGTCTGATCTGATCTGAATCTGGGCTTGACAGGAAAATATTTGATGGCTGGAAAAAATATAATAATTTTTTTTTAATGTAAACTCAAGACTTTTAATGTAAATTAAAGTCTAAAATGAATAAATGGTCTTACTCTGTCTTCATCCTTAAAAATAATGAAAACAACAAAATCAGCTGCAAAACTTAAAAAATATTAAATAAAACAAATTATTTATATAGTAATACTCTATTTATCAGGAAATATTCTTATATTTACTTTGATATTGGTAGAAATTTAAGAAATGACCAATACACACTATTTAAAAAAAATTATTACCTTGATATCAAGATGAGCAATACTTGATGCATGGATATTTCTGAGTATTTCCAAGAGTTGCTTGACATACTTCACAGCCTCAATTTCAGTCCATTTGTCCTGGGACAAGATGTGGTCTAGCAGTGATCTCCCTTTGACACTGATTAAACTGGTTAAGGAAATATCTAAGATTTCAATTTACCTCTATTCTTGATCTTTTTTGCCTTTTTTTTTTCTCATCTTTCCCCTTTTTTTTATTCTCAAGATTTTGTTCATTAATCTCTATTTTGTAACTCATTCAAAACTAAATCTTTTCTGGTGAGTGCACCTGATTTTTTTTTAAGAAGACAGAAGAAAGCATTTATACTCATCTGGTGTATAAAATGATTAATATTTTTTTTTTTAGAGAAATCAAACTAAATACAATCAAACAAAAAAATTAGACATAAAATATAAATTGTTAGTTTTGGTGAGGATACTTCACACATCATAACCTAGGATAGGATACTACACATTCAATTACAAGTAGCTCTACACACTCCAGTACTTGTAATACTACACACATCATGCTTCTGTACTACCATTGTAAATGTCATGCATTTAGCTGCAATAGAAACACAAATTTTGTTTTAAGAAAAACCAATAAAACATAATTACACATGATATAAAACCGACCTCCTTAAAAAAAAGGATTCTAATCTGAAATATGTTTTTTAAGAATTACATAACCTCAACCTATCAACAGTCAATTTCCTTAATGCAGGCATACATTTTCAAAATGCCATAAAACTGCAACATAAAGCATGTATACCAGGCCCGTAGCCAGGAATTTCCAAGGGGGGGGGGGGGGGTTCATTGGACTCATGAACTCAACTTTAACAGTCACAATTTGAACAAAAAAGTTGACTTTAACAGTGCTTATTTGATTTCAAGGGGGGTTTTGTCCGAACCCCCCGAACCCCCCTGGCTACGGGTATGTATGCAGAAAATAATTATTAGTATTTAACCAATATTCACCTTTTCAAATCTATTCTGCATCTTCTAAGATCTTTATATATTGTTTTTGTGCCGATGCGACATAAAGCAATCACCAATCAATCAATCAATGTTAGTTCATGCATAAATCATTCAACCATGCAATCTAAAACCATTCATGCAGATCATAGGATACAGTTCCATTACAATGACCAACTGTCTCTCCGACTGGAACGCATCAATGACTGCTGGAACACGTTGGTTATTAATACGACGCATATTGTTCAATTCATGTCCAAAGAAAAATTTCAGTTCCTCATTGCATGCTGGGATCATTTTAGCGGCATATTCCTTTCCGGTAGATTTCTGTATAACTCTTCTGACAATTCCATGTCGACCTCTGCCTAACTCCTCAAGTGGATAGTAATAATCTTCAAACACAGACTCACGGAACGATATTTGTTTAGTTGTGGTCTCAAGTTCTACAAATTAAAAGTATAAATTAGACACCATTAGTCTCTGTGGTTTAGTTATTTAGGTAATTTAACCTTTAAACTTCAGCTTATCATTAAAAAAAAATGGAAAATAAATAGGGATCAAGTAGGTGGCAACTTTAAAACCTGCAAAACTGGAGATCTCTCTCTCTACAGTATGATTTTCAACTCCGAGATAAATTGTAATAAGATTTGCTGAATAGAATTTTTTATGAATGGAAAGAAAGCTATCAACAATAGAATCTTTAGAGGGTAAACATATACTTTTTAATAAGGATATTTCATTTTATTCTTTACATAAATTTTCTTTTTGACCATAGTGTTGTCTTTTGTTATTGGACTTTTGAGAGTACCCTTTGTACTCCTCAGTTTTCTATGTTGTGTTTTGTGTACTGTTGTTGGTCTGTTTGTCCTTTTCTTTTTTAGCCATGGTGTTGTCAGTTTATTTTAGACTTATGAGTTTGACTGTCACTTTGGTATATTCTGTCTCTCTTTGATATTGTTTCTCTCATTCTACAAGACAGATCACTTAAAATCGGCAAATTATATAGAAAGAAACCTTTTAATTTAAAGGTCAGAAAAATGAACTCCCTTTCATTTTTTTTTCTTATTAATTGTTTTCTATGAGTTTCAAACAGCCAGTACATGTAATGTTGTTAAAGTGTCTAAGTAAACTTCTACATATGACTTTATTACACTTCACGTTAAAATGCCTTATTTTGATTGGCTAATACAAGGGTGGTGTTGATTTACTCTATCATATGGCTGAGCGGGTGACAATTTTTTTTAATGTCACCCTCTCGTCAAGACCAATCAAAAATCGGTAAAAGACAATGAATTGAATTTACATTAAGTTATTAAAGACAAAGCTTAATTTCTACATTTTGGCTTAGATTCTATTATTTGACTGTCAAAATAAAAAATATAAAACATCTTGCTTCACTTCTGTTTATTTTTTTCTAATACCCGTAACGTTGTTATGTTCGTGACGTTATAGAAAATACTTTTGAATAAAATTCATCTGTAAAAGGCAATAATGATAGGACACTCGGTATTAAAATTAAATTACACATAGCTGAGAGGGTGATAGAGCGATTGGTACCCCTCGAAAAAGCATTGTCAACCTTGGCTTTGCCGCGGTTGACAATGTTTTCTTGAAGTAACAATCTGCTCTATCACCCTCTCAGCTATGTGTTATTTATATAATAGCATTGAATGAAAAATGTATGTATTAATGATGTTGTTTTTATAGCTAAAACTAGAAAAATCATTAGGACACAACAAAATAAACAAGGCATAATACTGAATTCACTGGAATAAAAATCAAATATATCAAACATTAGTAAGAAATGTATTTTTCAAGTGACCATTTCTAGATAATTATTGAAATTAATATACAACTGAGACCATTTCATGTGACAACCTAATTTTCTGCAAGTTGCCGCAACCTTTTTTAATTTAGGTAAAAGGTGTAATTAAAAATATAATTTCACATAATTCCTGCTATTTCAAATGCACAATACTGATTTAATTAACCTAATAGCTATTGCACATTAAAATCAAATTAAACTTGCAGAAAAAATGGTCAAGACTAATATGATGTGTGGTATGATAAGGGAAATAATTTTACTCAGCTTTAAACTTAAATTGAAAATAAAGAAATATGAAAGGATTTTCTAATGGGGAATACAAAATATTTGAGAGTGAGTTCAATGGATTGTGAATATGATTTAAAATGTGATATAATATTAACATGCTGGCACACAGAATGAGGTCATTATGGATCAGGGATGTTTCTATGGAAACTGATTTTCTTCTACAGGAAATTTACCTTCATTATCACTATCATCTGAAAATTTTAATAATTATAATTTTGTCAGTAAATAAATCTGTTACTAGCCAGACAATAACTAGGATTTTCAATATTTCTGGTGTATATAACAAAATTGTAACATAATCAAACAAATTTAGATTTTATATACACTATAATTTTGATATATGAAAAAAATAATCAAAAACATATCTTATAAATGATATTTTTCTTTATGGTTAGTTCTACTTGATAAAAACATTAATCATTATTCATGATCAAATTATTCTAATACTATGACTATAACTAACTGTTTTATTTTTAGTAGAAAAAAATTATTTAAACAATTGATCAGCATTGTAAACATTGCATCTTTTAATTTTTTATATATTTTAATTTTCTTATGCTGGAACCAATTTATTTTCAAGGGTGAACATTATTCACATTTTCATTCAGTAGTCCACTTAATATATCCATAGGTCTAGGAGTTTTGGAACCATAAACTTAAACATACATGTAAAGTATCCATCTGAAAAATGTAGCCATAGATTGTTAAAGAGTTAACTCCCTTCATTTTACCTACCATCAACAAACAGATTTGAAGAAGAAATTGATTTTCCTGCCACATTTTCAGCCACACATGTGTACAAGCCACTATCCAATGAAATGACATCATTCAGACTTAGTGACCATTGGTTTGGTTTGGTGTGTTGTATCTTCAATCGGCTTGTTTCAGTAATTGGTCGGGTATCTTTCATCCAACGTATCTTTGGATATGGAATACCATCTACTTTACATTCAAACCTACCACTCTTGTGGCTGTCTAAATACATGTCTTCTGTGGGTTCAATAAATGTTGGTGCATCTAGAAAGAAAAATAAACATGAAGATTACTTTGGATCCAATATATTCGTTTTATCTAATCCAGTGTTCTCCATAGGCCCTTATAGGACTGTGAATCCATTGTGGTACAATTTTTTAGTGTGGTTCTATCAGTCTTAGCTTGGTGGTATAATTTTCAGTTTAAAAATTGTTAATCTGTAAAATATTATATGAATTGATAAATGTTTTCCATAAGGTATAAAATGTTAGGTGAAATTTAACCAATATGTTGATTGTTTACACCAAATAATTGATTGAACTTATGAGATTAACCTTGTTGATAGGATTTAATTGATGCAATTAACACTTTCAACAAAATTATTTTGTGTTTTAATTGACGAGGAGATAATTCATGTTAAAAAATAACAATTTTATGTGAATTATGACTTCAATATAATAAATCTATTAATAACAATTTCTTTCCTATAAGTTTTTTGCATTACTTGGTATCATTAATGAACACAAAAGGTGACTAACCTGCATATTCTAACTGTACAATTATAATTTTAATTCCATTGTCATTTTCCGCTGTACATTTATATTCTCCAATGTCGTCCAGACAGAGGTTAAATATGTCAAGGGTAATAACTCCACTTGGTGTGATGATAGATTTATATTTGTTTTTATCAAACAAGTTATTTCCCTTGAATGTCCATTCTATAACAGGAAGAGGGAAACCCCTGACAGCTAGGTTGATTCTGGCTGTTTTCCCCAATACCCCATACTGTAACTCCTCAACTGTTGATTTGAATTCTGGGGGCATACCTGTGAAGATAACAATAAAGAAATGAACAGGCTTCTGTGAATGTAAAGTAGATGGCAATCATACCACATCTTCCTTTTTATATTCTATAGTTGTTAGCATCTATATCTGTCATTAAGTCCTTTATAAACAATTACCTCATTGGAAATCTTTCCACATATCAGAGGTCAATCTGTATTATAAATCATTGATGTAATAGATCCTTTTCATAATGGAGAAATCATTAATAGCTTTTATTTCAAATCACCCCCGAGTGATCCTGAATCTGCCATTGCCATTGGTTCTGATCCAATGCATAGACAAACCAAAGAAATAGACATGTGGAATTGCTTTTTCAACAAGCAAGAGTCAGATTGAAGAAGGAGCAATTCTGATTGGGTCTAATGAGTTTGAATATTACAATGTATTTTCCTACAGACTTTAATCTTGTGAGGAAGCACTTTAAAGATCTAACTAATTATTTTTACATAAAACATAAACAATTTGTCAAACAAACTTTAAAAATGGGAGATAACCCCATAAATTAAAGTTTACAGTGCAAAATACATACCACTTCTATACATGTCATCACTCTCATCCAGTGATATTTGTCTGCTAAGGACTAGTGGACTCTCTATGGAAGATCGTCGTGACATCCTTGGTGTTCCACTGTCACGGGACTGGGATCTGCTGAATACTGGAGGTACATAGTCATCTAGAAGATCAAACAAATTTTACACTTCAGAATTATGATTGAATAAATTAAGGAATATGGTATATTAATTACCAACAGAAAATTTTTACTCTCCCAAAAGCAAAGGAAAGTCTTTTACTTTATATCTAAAAACACTCATCATTTTGTCTATAATATTAAACAAAGATGAATGCAAGTTTTTAAAGTATTTTGTAATATAATATTATACTATAAATATGTAGTGTTATGGCAATAAAGATTTGCATTGAATTGAATTGTAATATATATTTTAGTGCCTATAAGTACAATAGAAAGAGTCTGATTCCTAACAGGTAAAATCGATGCAGAAAGACAAAAAACATTTTCTGGCCATAACCATTTAAATTCAAACTTTTCTCATTAAAAGAAATCAACATTTATTCAGCATACCTCTGACATTGATAACACTGCAAGGCATTGTGGGATCACTAGCACCAAACTGGTTCTTAGCTCGGATTCTAAACATGTAATCCCGCTCTGGATTCAATCCAGTCACATCATATTCATTATCTTCTACGTTATCGGCCAGAACCGTCCACGTTGAATGTGGTGGCTCACGCTTTTCTACAGTGTACTTTAATGAAGAACCTTTAACATAGGATGGAACTCTTGCTGGACCCCACGTCAACAGCAAGTTTCCTCCGTAGTGGTTGGTAATTAGAGGTCGTGAGGATGACATCCTAGGTGGCACTGACAAAAGGAAAAAATCATTAGAAACAGTTTGACATTCTTCATTTCAGTTATTTACATTTAATTTCTAGGTTTTAGTCTAATAATTAAACACCAGCTACATTTTCTAAATATTCAATATTCATTTCCTTAAAAAATACAATGGATCAAAACCACTCATGCATTAATGAACCCACCTCAAAACTCGTCATATAATAAACTTTAAAAAGTTTCATGGTAAGCCCCTACTATATGTAACCTCTGACCTTTAACCAGGGGCGGATTTAGGCGGGGGCGTGGCGGGCGTGCGCCCCCCCTAAAATTTGCAAAGCATGGGTTGTCCACACGTAATAAGTATCCAAAGAGACGACGAAAGCTAGCCTAATGTCGTCGCATTCAATCTGTTTTAACATTCAAACAAGTATTACTATATAAAATAGTAATTTAACAGAATTATTTAACGTGATTACTAATCAACTGACCTATTGTTTATTTAAGTTCTATAAACATGTTATACTTCAAAGGAAGGTGTCAAATGCGGTACTGCGTTTGATGACAAATATCATAGGCTTTCAGCAGTTAGAATAAAACAATTGTGACATGGTAGTTGCAGTTTTAATAAACAATTTCTTTGATAATCGAAGTTCAAAAACATCCCTACATCACTTTCCCACGAAGAAGGTGGAAGTGCCCTACCCGCTATTTGGGTTATTTCATCATGGCACGACCAAGAAAGTAGTCTAAGTTAGATTCTTTCTTAAGAAAAGATAAAGATTATGGTTCAAGCGAGTTAGTTTGTTAATTTGACTCATTATTTAATATCTCTGTGACAATATATGATTCTCACTTGCAACATATAAATTTTGCCGAAGCATGTATAATCGGTCAAGGACCAAACCCGTAGGAACTACAGTATTACATGGGATCCCAAGAAAATAAGCACAATTTTTTAAGGATCTCATTTTGATTTTAGTGGTTAGCGGCCAATTTTTTTTTACAGAATTGAAAAGTCTAGCACGACCTCCGAAAATAGAACAAAAATAAAAACACGTATTATGAATTGACAAATAAATTGTACCAGTAATAATTTTCGTTTTCGTCAGATGAAAAATCGTCATTTGCTTCGTCTCACTTTGCGTCTGTCGGTCCGCCTGTCTATCTGTCAACTCTTCACATTATGGTTAATGTAGATTGTCATTAAAATTATGCGGTTTTAGATTGAAACTTTAATTTCTCGCTCATTTTACCACAAATGTTTCTCGCCACACTTCGCTTGGCAAGATATCTATCTACATTGCACCCACTCTAGAAGAATATTTCAATAACTTTGTTTATTTTAACCTAAAAAAAAATTTCGTCTGCTCCGCTCTGCGAAATTTTATTCTGCGCCCCCCCTAACGTCTAATCCTGTATCCGCCCCTGTTAACCTTTACTTGAACTACTCTTTAACCTTTATACTAACCTCCTTTGGGAGCAGCATCTCTCATTTTCACCTGTGGAATTTCAAGGTCCTCTCTTTTCATGTCTATCAGTGGTCTTTTTACTTTGTCTGCAAAATTTCAAAACCAAATTTTACACTATAAAAATAAGTTCTTTACCCATGCCTTGTGGAAATCTGACCTGGGTTTATCTCATAAAACATCACCTACAGGAAATGTGTCTACATAAGTAGAGAGTATGAAGCATTTCTGTTCATTAGTACTGGAGAAATGCATGACATATAGATTCCATAACTGCAACTTGCTACATGCAGTGTGTTACAATATTTATCTACTTGAGGCAGTTAAATTATATCATTTAAAGTGCAAGGCTTGCTGAGCTTTTAAAATAATCAAAATTTAACTATTGAAATTGGAGAAATATTGTAATACACTAGTTGTAGTGATGAAATCTGATTCCCTAAGGATTTTTATCCTTCATTTTCAAAGTTGCCATTTTTCATGACGTCACAATAGGAAAATTCATAAAAAAACCCAAAGAGAACTTGATTAATTAAATTTTGACCAATCAATTGCTGAGAACAGATATTTCACCAGTGAGGATAAATATTTTATCTCACAACTATCAAGAAATGTGAAAATAGCACAAAAATTAGAGCAATATCTCTTCATGCAGAAATTAGAAACAGGCCATATATGTAAGATAATATTTGTTATATAATGGTTTAACACTGTGTAGACTTACATGGGATATATGAGGACAAAGAGGGGTTGATTGATTGATTCAGTTTTAACACTGTGTCAAAACACTTTGGCTCTGCAAGGGCATCGAGGAAGTGGGAATGTGGATTTTCTGACAGTGTTGGCAATAAAAAAATGAAGGAAAGTGCTTTTGGAAGGAAACAATGCATAAGAAGTCATCGCCTGTTGTTTTCAAGGAGTGCAAGAATTGTGTTGTTACCATGGATATAGAAAGGGACACTTTACATACCCTGTAATGTTTGTATAAGATTTCGTACATCCTCTAGTTTTAACTCAGATTCCTCCTCCTCTGTAAACATAGACATCCTCAAATATTTGTATCTTTTTCATTGGTGTGTTTATTTTCATAAATTTCACAGATTGTAATTTTGAGGTAAACAAAAGTGCAACACATATGTTACCAATATGGTTTTTGGTATACCCTCTATTTATCCACCAGGTTTAAAAAAAGTTACATCCTATCTGGCATTTGTCTAGGTGCATGTTTTCATATAGTTCATATTGCAATAATTGAAAATTTCTTATTTAACCTTAGGAAATGATGATGATCAAAATTCTAGTTCATACAACTTTTGATATTTTTTATAAATGCTTAATTAACCATCAGTTGTTTGGGTTACTCAGGTCTATGGTTAATTTAGCTCTATTTCTAGCATTTGTCGAAGTTTTAACTTTTTAAAATTAATATATAAACTATATGATTTCTTCATAGGAAACTCCCACTGAATACATACTCTGTTGAAACTCTTGAAGAAATGGAAGATAACTCACTTTTTTTTTGAAAAATGGGACAATAGCAGTTTTTTTTTTTAAATATGTGTACACAATACTAATTCCTTCCAAATTTGAATGCATATCTGCTTTGTATCTAAATTTGTCATTTCTTCATGGAATTTAACAATTCAACATTCTACCCATAATTTATTACAAATAATTATAGTAGCCATGACTGCAGACAATACCTTTATTTCGATCCAGGGAAACTGCCAATGTAGGATCACTACAACCAAACTGGGTTTCTGCCTTTACTCTGAACTGGTAACTCATGTTAGGATTAAGTCCCTCAATGAGGAATTTGGGATCTATAATTCCACTCTGGAAATGTGAGAAACCAGGCATATTGTCTTCTTTAATCTCCACTATGTATGTGATGGGTACTTTCTTGGCATAGGCTGGTATCCTAGCAGACAACCAGTGTAGCATTGCTCTCTCCCCTGTCACGCTGGTCAATCGGGGTGTTTCCATTGGTAACTTTGGTGGAACTGTAAATCAGAGCAGATTTGTCAGAAAATGTTTACTACAAACATATTTGTATCAATTACTGATCTTCACGCTCAGAAGTTCATATTTTTTAATCAATAATGATTTTTGGTAAAAAAGAAAATGTTTTTATTATTGTACGGGTCAATACCTTCTAATTCTTATATATTTTGTCCGTTATACATGTAGTAGCATATGGTTACTTCTGGAAAATCCCTTTATGGATTCTGCCTTTGGGTATACTTTAAACAGACTAAATTTTACAAGCCGTATTAAGGAAAATTGTTTTTGCCCCACTAGAACTTGGATCCTTTCTAGCATAACTGAAGCATTGAAGTTAGACAATTTATGACAAACGGTCACTAAAAGAAAGGATTGTAGGCAAAATGAAGTATCCATACAAAAATAAGTCAGTCTACAGTATACTATGACGTAATTTTTATCTAAAAATAATGATAACAACAAAACAGGACAAAATTTTGCAATGAGTGCTTTGAAATTAAGCATGAATATTTTTTTTAAGCATAGGCAAATTACAAAAGCAACATTTTTAATATGTTATCCTAACACTTTTCATAAAATATTTTCTTTTGAAGAAAAAATGCAATAAATAAACCATATGCACATAGAAGATTTGCTACAATTAAAAGCATGATAAGGAAATTGATCAATCTCAAATTTTTCGTTGTATGAACCATCGCATGAGTATGAAAACAGTGCAGAAAAAAAATCACTTTTTCAGAGACTCTGACTTTGGATGCCATATAAATAAATGATGACAGTCGTCATTATATGAACCTTTAAAAATAGTTTAAGGAATTTAAAATATTTTTTTACAAGTACAATCAAGAAAAAAAAAATCAAAATCTACCATTTAAAATTTATTTTGTTTTTTTGTAACCATTAAAAAAAATGAATTTAGTTTCAATATTACATATTAATAGTTAAAACAGTTAATCACACTTTTCTATTTTCTAATAATCAATTATTACTGCTATCATCTGATATAACAAATTTAATATGGTTATTGATGAAAGTTATGATTAATTATTATTTATGTCTATTTATAGAATCTAAAGTGTTTCTAACTCTATCATAAATCATTAGTACAGATCTTAATTGAATTCAAAAGTGAATAATACTTGCATAAATACCAAAAAATAAATTCTCCTTTACACCAAGTGAAAATATTTCTCTCATAGCATCAAACTTATTATTAATTATCTTCCTTGAACATAAAGGGGAGATAATTGGCTATTTGTTTTCAAAGTTTCTTCTAACTTTTAATATAACACATATAGAAAGGATATCAACAGTAGATTGTTTACTTCAACAACACAAAACAGAAAGGCAGAGATAATACAACATGAACACCTCTTATATATCGTCTTTAAAATTAGGTACAACACAGAAGAGAACATTTGGAAAGATATTTTCCTATATATAGAACATGTTTCAACGTGAGTTGTCAGTATAATTCATGCTCCAATGTTATTCTAACTCCAAAAAGTAGTCCATGTAAACTGCAATATAAGAATTAGCGGCTCACACCATGCTGGCAAATTGTGATTAGAAAAGTGCTCTGAAACAGTTTTAAAGAAATGAAGCACCTCTACTGAATGAAGCAGATTCTATAGACTCAGTTTTGAAAATCTATCAATCAATAATAAACACTCGCCAGCTTTTGGAAAGGAATTCAAATTATTGAATCCCTAAAAGGTGGTTCTTACCAAAAGCCTTTTTGTGTCTATTGTTATGCACTTATAATAAAATTCTTTTGTTAGCTCTTCATCTCCATGTACATGTATAGCTTTTAATGGTTGATTTTTTTCTCTCCAGGAAACAGTATGCAAGAACTTTAATTTAAATCTGCTTTACCAGATAGAGGCAATGTATTAGCCAATCAGATGGATGAATTTGTGTAAAATTCAAGTAAGTTGCAATTTGAATTTGAATCAGTAATTATTTCTACGTAATTTTTTTTTTTACAGATAATCATATTTGAAACATTAGTACAACTGCCCATACATTCCCCCCATTTTTTTTTAATTTGTCTAAAACCAAAAGTTACTAGAAATAATCTGATTCAAATATGTTAGAACTTTGGAAAATCCGATGGCATATAATTTAACAAGAACAAGGCACAAATATAGTTTCGAAGACAATATTTCGAAAATTAGTTTTCACAAAAACCTTAATTCTTTGAATCTTGGATTTCCATTTCTTCTCCTTTTTTGGGAAATTGTAAAAATATAAGAGACCACAGCTTTGACATTATATAAATATTTTGTTGATAATTTTATAAATATTTTGTGCCTTGTTAATAGTTTAGAGGCTGGTAGTTTTGTCTGTACCACTGTACCTTCTTCAATAGGAGCTTCTGAAATACAATGCAATTATCTTTGTCAGTCTACAAATATCAACAATCTAACATTATATAAAGCAACATCATGTTCTATGGAACGCCACACCAATTTCTATTATTAATATTACTTTTACTGTTGAATGGTTTTATGTGATATTCGTTTGACGTGGCTCGGTACTTATACATCTCGTCAATGTGTTTGTATTGGCTTTCGTTTTTTGGTGGTTTGTTTTGTATATATGCGACTTTTTGTATTTCTTTTGTTCTTATAACGTGACTCTGTACTTTAAAAGATCCCGTCAGTATGATATTGTTCTATTATATGTCATTATGATATATTTCTATTATTAATTACTACATACTTTGAACCACAAACGTCAAAATCATTCAATCGCGTAGTGGAATTAACTATTTGTGGATTCTTTTAAATTCTATATATAACTTTTGGACTAGTTTAAATCTCGGTCTATTTCTGAAATTTATTCTTACATACTTTTGATTTTTTAACCCTGTATGCTAACATTGCCTATGTAAAATTTTTAAATCGTTTGTATGCACATTGAACGACAAATTTATGTGACGTATAAAATTTTCTGACATCAGACACTCAAATCAATGAATGTGTTCGTTGATAATAGATGTTTTTGTGTTCTCTTAAATTGTTCCTTTTAAAATTGTTATACGATGATGACTGATGTACCCATATTTTGACTATTTTATTTATTGTGTCTGTTTATTAAAAGCATCAATGTAAATATAACGGAATTTGATGAGACTGTCATTAAAGTGAGAGGGTTAGCGCTATAGAACCAGGTTTAATCCACCATTTTCTACATTTGAAAATTTGTAAATGCCTGTACCAAGTCAGGAATATGACAGTTCTTGTCCATTCGTTTTTGATACGTTTTGTTATTTGATTTTGCCATGTGATTATGGACTTTCCGAATTGATTTTCCTCTAAGTTCAGTATATTTGTGATTTTACTTTTTTCATCATTGAAAAGCTTAATATTCCCTTTACAACACAATTTAATTAAAACGTTTAGCTGACTCTACAAAGATATCTCCCTGTAGTGTTAGGTACCACCTTAAGGAAAATCTGCATAGATATAATTATCATAATTTATCAGATATAAGAATTTACTCTGTCGCATTATTCGCATTAATAAAAACCTCACAATAATTTCTAAGTTTACAGTAACTGTCTATGCAAGATAATTCAAATCCTCAACAATCATATTTGCACACTTTTGCAATTCTATTTTGTTTACTTTTTATTGGCATTTTTGCTCATTATTCTCTTTTCTTAATATTTTAGCACTGCAATATTTTTTTTTGAAATTTCCTCCCCTTATTCTCTATTCTATAAACCCCATACAGACCCTCATAATTTACTGTCCAAGCATTGCCGAAGAATACATATGAAATTCAAATACGGTTGGCTACTTTTTAGACCCTATGCATAAAAATAATTAATCTAAAAGGTTATCCTGTCCACTGCTTTTCCTCATTTACCCTTATGCTGGATTTAATTTCTTTGTTTGTATATAGTTTCAAATAGCGGTAGCATTTAGCATGCAAAAAATGAATTTTATAATTCAGATGAGTTTAAATCGAATTATATATATACATGCATATATTTATTTTTATCATGAACTTGTAATGTCATTTGCACTTTTGAGACAAAAGTATGGTAAACTTTGACCTTACCACAATCTCCAAGGGTAACAAAGGGAACTTCATAGTCTGAGTCGTACTCATCATCATAATACTGTTCTACCTCTGAAAATAAATAAATCAATAAAATTTAATAAGCTGTTCAATTTTGAAACCGTTAGAAGTTAGCGAAAGCTTTTAGTTTTAAGAACGTTTCTTTACAAACAGGTATTTTTGAAGATTTGAAATGTGGTACCAGCATCTTTCAGAAAGACTTTCTACTTATACTTCTGCTGTATTTTTACCTCTAAATATCTTTTGAAATCACTATCTAAAACACATTAGAATAGTTTAACTATTTTTAGCCAAATAAACATTTTATTAGTTATAGAATGGTATATAGATGCAATTAGAAAACTTTTTGCTCTGGACAAAATACAAATAGGTTCAGAATTTCAAAATAAGTAAAGGAATATGTTGCTTTTAAGTACTAAAATCTAATATTGGCCCTTATTTTGAAAATCAAAGGCATGCATCCTCAGTAAAATAGGCCTGATTCACTCGGAACTCTTGAGTTATCCCATCTACGTTTCAATTCTCTCTGATCAAGGGTTAAACTTGAGAAACCCTTGAATGACATCAAACCAATCAGAGTATTTCATTTTTTATGCTTGGTCATGGCTGTACCCATGAGTTACTTAGAGTTGTTTTCCAAATAGCAACTCTAGTGCATTGACGTTATACTCTTGAGACTTTTAGTTGACTCTAGAGTTAAAAGTGAACTTGACCCTATATAAAGATAATTTCTAACTTATTAGTCTGTAATGTATATATAAACAGGAAGTGTTTCCTCACTTCTTCCAAATTCATTGTTGGCCCTGATTCTGAACATACAATGTATGCAACCGTAGTCATGTATATAAAGAATATTTCTCACCTATAGGTCTGTACAGAGAAACAGGAAGTGTTGCTTCACTACTTACAAATTCATTGCGGGCCCTGATTCTGAACATGCAATGTTTCAATCTTAGTCATGTATACGAAGAATATTTCTCACCTATAGGTCTGTATAGAGAAACAGGAAGTGTTGCCTCACTACTTCCAAATTCATTGTGGGCCCTGATTCTGAACATGTAATCAACATCTGGATGAATATCTTTCAGTGTATGTGAGAGACCAGTTAGACCAGATTCAACATCATTCCATTCAAAATTAGGTGGATTCTTCACTTCAATACTGTATGTGATTGGATACTTGTCTCTGGTTCTTTCTGGTACCTGTGCAGGTCTCCATCGCAGGGATACAGTTGATGGGCCATCCTCTGTCATATCTGGTTTATCCAAGGGTAATCTTGGTGGAACTAGAAAGAAATTAACAAGGAAATATTTTTCAAACAATTCTTTTAACTTAGCCCTGTGTATTACTGTGGATTCATCTATTTTTATGTTGGTACCAATGGAACAAAGAAAACTTTAATTTTCATGGATATAAGATTTTGTGATTTTGCAAAAGTATACAACCTCATAAATAAAAAACTTAAAGTAAAGACTGGTTATAAGGTGCTCAAGTAAACCTTCTAAAATAATCATTAAATAATTTTAGGGTGTAATTATATCCCTTTAATAAGCCATGGGGTCATGTTCAAATCAGAAACAAGATTAAATTGATATTTTTAATGAAAAATAATGTTGCTAAAATGTTTAATAATATTCTGGAACCCCCTTGAATCCCCTATTATTTACTTACTGAATGTAGTTAAGTGATCAACATAGCATCTTGATGGTACAGAGAAGTCCTGCTCGAACATCTTATAATCCACAGTCTTCCTGGGAATTCTGGGAGATGGTGCTGTAAATATCAATGATTTATAAATAGATTGATGATACATTGAATTAGCCATCCAAGAATTGTGTATACATAACATAATTGAGTTAAGTCTGCCAATTGATATTTTATCGTATGTTTTTCTATGTTGTGATGTTATGCTATTGTTTCAGAAAAAGGGAGAAGGTTTGGATCCATTAAAACGTTTAATCCCGCTGCAAATGTTTGCACCTGTCCTAAGTCAGGAATCTGATGTACAGTAGTCGTCGTTTGTTTATGTAATATATACGTGTTTCTCGTTTCTCGTTTTGTTTATATAGATTAGACCGTTGGTTTTCCCGTTTGAATGGTTTTATACTAGTAATTTTGGGGCCCTTTATAGCTTGTTGTTCGGTGTGAGCCAAGGCTCCGTGTTGAAGGCCGTACTTTAACCTATAATGGTTTACTTTTTTAAATTGTTATTTGGATGGAGAGTTGTCTCATTGGCACTCACACCACATCTGCCTTTATCTATTTACAAATTGGACTATTATACTACTTTAATAGTTTACAATATCACCCATCTTCATGGAAAGGTAGTAAGGTAGATCTCTGAAAATTTTGTATTTTTTGTAAGTTTTTTTTGTTAAGAATTTTATATCCAATTTTGAGCTTCTGAACCCCATTAATGGAAGTCTAAATATTATAAATTAAACACACACTAAAAAACTGACATATCATTTCTACAAATGACCTCTCATTGTCATCCGAGTAAGAAGCATTAATTAACAAATCATGCCTTAACTTTTTTCAAATTGGTTAATTAGTTCAATCTAAATTTTGTAAAACTACCTACTTTTAAAGGTTTTAAAATTTTAAATGATCAGAAATAAATATGCAACCATCTTAAAATTGTGACTTTTATAGCAAATAAAATCAGGTGAAATCACATTATATCAATCTGAATTCAACTTGATAAATAAGGATTCAATGTTAATATTATTTGCTAAATGTCTCACTACAGTAGCATAAAAACAAAAAACAGTATAAAGGTATTTATTTCTGATGCTTCAATCGGCGTTTTGCATTTGCGCCGATCTGCATTTCATTTGCGCCAATTTTTTCTTTCATTTGCGCCGATTTTTGTTTTCATTTGCACCGATTTTTTACAGGTAAATTACAGGTTAATTACAGGTGAATAGATATAAGAAGATGTGGTATGAGTGCAAATGAGACAACTCTCCATCCAAGTCATGTTATTTTTCATTTATCATTATAGACCTCTTCCGTCTTCAAGTTGTACACTATATTCACATACTTTAAAATCAAGAAGTAAAAACCTTAGATAAAAGCACTCTGGTTTATACTAAAATGACGAATTGAAAATCTATTTACAGCATTTAAATCCATAAAAACGGAATACATTAAAATCATAAATCTGTTATTGCTGAGTATTTATAGGCAACATATCTAATATATTCCTTTCTTGTGATTTCGTCTCTTCTATATTTGTTGTAATTGTCAATAACGAAATCCATCTTTTCTTCGTCTTGCTATTAACGTACTTATGTGTATGGCCGTCGATGGTTATAAAAATTGACTCCTAGGATAGTTGCAGTGTGCAATATGTCCATCAATTACAGCAAAGTTCAGAACAATATGAATCAAAATTAACTAAAACCTTTGTTTATAAACAGATTTTACCAATATACCTGCACGGTATAGTATATGTACAAGTATTAACTTACCTGTAAATCCAATTAGGAGCAAATATAAAATCGGCACAAATGAAAAAATGAAATCGGCGCAAATGAAAGAATCAATTTTTTTTAAATCGGCGCAAATGTCATACGCCCGCTTCAATCTGTTAAAAAGTTTTTCTTATTGTGCTGAGCTATCATAAATAAAAGGAAAGAAAACAGCATGCAATAGGGAAATAAAAATAATGATGCTAAAAATAATAAGTAGACATGAAAAAAGAAACTTCATGCAGGTCTAGATCTTTATGTGTGAGAAATTTGTGCATCATGTGAATATGTTAAGGTCGTCACTAATCAATAATTAAGACTGTGAGGTCAAACACTTTTAGAGTGTGATTGAGGTCAAAAGTCGTAAATTTATTTGGAAATGGACAGGAAAACTGTGATAAATTTTAATGCTAGGATCTATCATTAGAACTGTAAGGTCAAAAAAGTTTGTGAATGAAGTCAAAAGTTCAGAATTTCATATGGTGATAGACAGGGAAAAAAGATATAAATTTCAAGGTCGAAGGTCAAAGATCAATCAGAGATTAATCAATGGTTGATTTGGTGTCAAAGATCAGGAACTCAGGATGGGAGTTTTTTTTTACCTTCAAAATCATTTTCATCAGTATCAGAATCGTCAATTTCATTTTTGTAAGAGTTACAAGAATAATCATGTGATAATTCTGGATCATCATTGTGTTTAACTTTATCTTCTTTCATATTGGTCTCAGAAGCTTCATTATTATTTTGATTATCAGTGTCATGTGAGCTAACACTCTTGGTGTTTTCAAGGTCAAGACTAGGGTTGGTTCTAAGGTCATCTTTGACACAAATGCCATTTTTGTTTGAATCTAAGCAGTCATCTATTTCCCTCAAATTAGTAAAAATTTCATTTTCTAATTTCATTGGTAAATTATTCAAATCAACATTTTGGTTTTCAAAGTCAACTTCATTTGCTGAAAGAAAACAAATACATAAATATAACAGAATATAATATTATCAAACTTAATCAAACAAAAGCATTAAACACAGCAGCCAAGTTAGATAAACACATCAAACAACTGGATAAGCAATAAAGAATATATAGTTACTATTAGCTACTACAGCAGTTAATTGCATCAGAGATATAATATACATGTAGAATATAGAAGTAGAACAATCCAGTAAATCTAGGAGGACAGCTTTTCATTCAATGTTATTTACTATAAATATAATATTATTTTGTCCCTTTTGAATTGTTTCACTGCTTCCATCAACAATCAAACACTAGAAAATTTTGCTAAAATATTTTGTTAGAAATATGTTTAAAAATCGCAGCTACTGTAAAAGCCATAGGGGGATTCAGGGGGGCATTGCCCCCCCCCCCCCCTTTCGTGGGAAAAATTTGGTTGATTATATAGGGAATCACTGAAGCATGACTGGAGCGGCCCCCCCCTTAGGAAAAGTTCTGGATCCGCCACTGAAAGCTGTGTCTTTTCAACTATCATACTATTGGATTCATCTATTTTTTGTGGATACCAATTTCCCCAATACTGTAGAGTAAAATTTTTAGGATATTTGATTTTGTGATTTGGCAAAAGTTGCTACAGAAGCCTATAGAAAATTTATACTTTTTTTTATGTTTGTTGAAGATCTAAATTTGTTGTTTCCTTATAAATATACACTGTACCCATGAAAATCAAGAAAATCTTGTATGCCACGAATAATGATAAATACTCAGTAATAAAAACCTACTTGGTGATTTGTAGTATGATATTGGTGGAGTTGGTGCACTGATGTCACCATTTTGTGACTCCGCCCTGATTCTGAACAAATAGTCCTTCTTGGGCATGAGGTCTGTAATTGTATGTTCAGTCATGGTTATTCCCCTTGCTAGAGGGTGCCAGTTTCTGTGAGGTGCTTCTTGTTGCTCAATCTGGTAGCTGATTGGTTCACTATGACGATATGGTGGTGTGTAAACTCTCTGCCAACGTAGCCTGGCACTGGTCGCGTCTTCATCAATAATCTCGGGGCGTGTAATAGGTACTCCAGGGCGAACTGAAACAAAACATAAATTTGAAAATTATTCAACAGGATTTAAGATACTCTTGGACTCTTTCTATAAGAGTTTCTGTTGAGAAAAATGCTTATCATCTTACTTTAATAATCTGTAATAGTTACTGTTTTGTGTATAAATTTTATTCTCAACAAATTTGCCTAAAGTGTCAGTATATGAAACCAAAATACTTTTGTATAGGCTAAAAGTATTAGAATGATATTCAAAACAGTGTAGCTGTGGCCATTGATTGACAACCTTAAGTTATCCCATTGACTGAGGCAGATTAGGTGATTGTGTGTCTGTAACGACAACTGCTCACTACTTACTTATTATAGAATTTAAACATGGGGTCACCAAAGGTTCTTAACGCCTTTAATATTAAAATAATTCGAAAAATTAATCAGGAATAACTTTATGTTTTGATTTATATTATTGATATAAATCAAAACATCGTGTTATTCCTGATTAGTTTTTTTTAATTTCTTTATTTAGGTGTTGAGAACCTTTTGTGACCCCACAGTTTAACTGCCTTTAACAAGTACATAGTGAGCAGTGGTTGTTACAGACAAACGTTCACATAATCTGCCCCAGTCAATGGGATAATTTAAGGTTGTCAATCAATGGCCACAGCTACACTGTTTTGAATATGATTCTAAAATTTCTCAAAGAAATTCAAAGAAACTTAAAAATGCACATATTAGACATTCCAAAAAATATTAATTACACATATCCATTAGACCAGCACTCCAACATCATTGAAAAGATATATATAATTACTAAAGTTAAATATATTGAAGTCATCAAAGGTCTTTCATCATTCAATGGCCTTCAATGACATAAAATGTCAATCTGATAATACCTTCTAATTTTCCAACTGAAAAAAAACCCTGTTTTGTGATAATAATTCCCATGCCAAAATGCTTTTTCATTGTCATGCAAATTATTTGATAAAAGAAAACCTCAATTAACAGGATTTCCATTGAAAGTGAATACAAAGTGTCTTTCAGTAGATATACATCATACTTACATGTTCAGTGCCAAGAGAGATATTATTTATATATATATTACATGTGTCAATCATTTTCAAACTCAAGATATATTTTCCTATTCCATTCTTTTTCAAAATCTTACAATAGATAAACTTACCTTTCAAGACACTATATCAAGCTAAAAGTTCTTTTATCTCAATAATTTAAACTTTCCAATTTCCTCATTCATAATTGTTGCCAAAACATCACTTTAACTTTCAAATTAATTTAAAACAGATCTTTGAAATGTCCGGTTACTAGATGTATCCATTATATACACTAAACAGCTTTCATCATTTCAGCAATCTGTTATAAGGGGGTGGGATGCAAGAACATATAAAATAATTAAATTTCAAATTCTGTTCATTACATGCTAAAAAAAAATTTGAGCAACAAAAAACCCATCAAGGCAGGGTGAAGTAGATTGCTCCCTAAGGGTAAAACAGAATATTTCTTCAACCAGGAACAGATACCAGTATTATGGAATTTCCAGGGGAACTTCAGTTGGGCTGAACTAATATTTGTTGAGACAATGACCAAAACCAAAACAGACATACAGCAGGCCACAAACATTATAAAGAAAAGCTAAAAATTATGCAACACTAAACCCAGGAGTGAACTCAGGTGCTCTGAAAGTGTCAACAATACAATTCCTATTCCATTAGTGCTCCCTGTCATATTTTTCCTTTTACAACCAAACATCATTCTGTGATGTCATAAACATAAACAAGGAAAGCATTTAAGAAGCTACGATAATTGGTCATTTTTTTTTTCTATGATCATCCAACATAACATTGGTAAGTAGGTTGTCAATCTGTTTTTAGTCGTTTTTTGTCTACAGATCCGTTGCTAAATACACATGATATAAAAAGATGTGGTATGAGTGCCAATGAGACAACTCTCCATCTAAGTCAAAATTTGCAAAACTTAAACTATTATAGGTCAAAGTACCTTCTACAACACAGAGCCTTGGTTCACACCGAACAGCAAGCCAAAAAGGGCCCCATAAATGACTAGTGTAAACTAATCTATATATAAAATGAGAAACGAGAAATACTATGAACCACATTGACATATGACAACCACTGAACATCAGGTTCCTGACTTAGGACAGGTGCAAACAAATTAGCAGGTTTAAATTTCAAAAGGTGCCAAACTTCACCCAACCCTAGACTAAATTTTGTATAAAATCTAGATGTCTTTGAATTTTTCAGTGTTTTTAGCTTGTTGGTGCTTTTTTTTTTTATTAGAAATCTTATAACTATAATTGATTTGAACAACAGTTATACTGAAATGTTTATGACTCAGACAAGTGTTTCTAGTATTCTTAAGACATTTGTAAGATTTTTTGTGAATTGAGTTTCTAAATGTAGAACAAAGAAAAAACACAGCTAAATAGAATAACTACATGAAGCACAATAATTTGGTTAACCTGAGTCTGTATGACAGATAAAACAATAGATAAAGGTGGAACATATGGTGATAATTATCAATAAATAGTAACAGGTACTTATGTACTACCTTCACTACACATTACTCTGCAATACAATCCGTCAAGTCTGACTATTTACTCCAGAAACATAACTTAATTTACCAATAGGTGCAAATATTTAGATACTGTAAAGCAGGAGCTCTCTCTTATGTGAATTTTCATATGAACAGATTTTGTGTAAAGATAATTCATAGAGTTTAGCATTGAATATGTCATCTACAAAATATCATAAGGCTCTCTTATATATTTGTATTAAGAAACAGCCTAGCTGATAAGAAAAACTAGTGGATGTAAAAAAATTATGACTATTTTATATTTTCTTATAGTATTTGTAATGATATTTTTTTATAACAATTGCATTAATATGAATGTTTGTACTTGTACTTTCAAACTTGCAAAGGTATCACCTCCTCCAAAACATTCAAATATATAGTCTTATAAGAATATGAATGTTGTTTAAATTTAGATATTATATGTTTGTAATGATTGTCATGTTTGTCTTCAGTAACAATCCAATATTTGGATTTTACACCAATAAAATGATTTGATTTGATTTGATTTGATTAAATAAAAGCTTATTTATTTTTTTGCAAACAAAAATGCTGAGTAGAGATAAAATATGTACTTTCTAATATATACCAGTAAAAAAAAATCATACATTGACATAGTTGGGGGTCCTGTGCCAAAAGAAATGACAAAGAGGCCATGCAGTCAAATTTTCTATTCAATATTGCCAATAACAACATTAGCATGTTCAGCATCAGCAAAATGTTTATTGTTACTGGTTGTACAATGTATATGCTAAACATGTATTTATAACTGACTTTGATGTGGGAGAGATAGATAAATGTAATCTTTGATACTTATAATGACTGTGATGAGGTAAATAGATTGAAGTACAATCGTATAGTAACAATCAGAAGGGTAAATTACAATCAAATACAATAAACCACTTTCAATAGAGGAGAGCATTTAGGAAAGCAGGTATAAGAGTGCTACATACATACTGTTGTCATAAATACATATGCAAAAATGTATTACAAAAGATTGATTGATTTCTTATGTCCAGTGTCAAATATTACATAGATATTCAGAATGAGTACAATCTAATGTCATTTTGAAAAAAGCAAAAGTATTATAACAATCAAAAGAGTTTAGGAAAGCAGGTATGAACTACATGCATGCCATATGTATTATTACCACTGCCATGTAATATTTGACGCTGGACATAAGAAATCTTTCGATCTTTTATTGTAATATATTATTACCATTGTCATTTAAATCATGTTAATACATATGCATGAATAAATAAAGAATGATAGATTTCTTATGTCCAGCGCCAAATATTACATAGGTATTCAGTATGACTACAATTTAATGTCATTTTGAATATAAATGGATAGAAAACGTTAATACCATCCAGTGCCAAATACTTCATAAATTAGAATGAGTATGTCATGACATTTATGTGTTTTAAATTCAACATTGTGCTGAGACACAGTCTGAGCCAAATGGTAATTTCCTTAGAAAAGCGGGTATAAGTGCACTACATGCAGGCCATGTATTATCAATCTAATTAAAAACCGATCTCTCATCGCACCTGATATGTCGCGTGGGAGATCTAACGAAACCGGCTTTGAGGTCACATGTGAGTGAACTAAAAGTCATGAATTTATAAAGATATGCAAATGAGTTGACGACCTATTAATAAGCCAATCAAAAAAGTTTATGAATTATTATGACTGACGATTTCGTCGTAAATAAAATGAGTTACATCCCTTTGCCTTATGTTAAACTTCCAAGATCGTGGAAGACTCAATTTCATTGGTCGAAAAAGACACACCTACGAGGTCACTCACATGTGACCTCAAAGTGGGTTTCGTTAGATCTCCCATGCGAAATATCAGAAACAGGAGCGATTAGAGATCGGTTTTTAATTAGATTGATGTATTATTACCATTGTCATAAATACATATATGCAAAAATGTAATACAATAAAAGATTAAAAGATTTCTTATGTCCAGCGTCAAATATTACATAGGTATTCAAGATACATCTAATGTCATTTTGAAGAGTGCAAAAGTATTGAAACAATCAAAAGGGTAAATTACAATCAAAGAAAATAATAAACCACTTTCAATAGATGAGAGGATTTGGGAAAGTTGCATAAGAGCACTACATGCATGCCATTACCATTATAATACAATTAAAGATTGATCATGTTGATAGATTTTTTATGTCCAATGTGAATTATCACATGGATATTCAGGATGACTTCAATTTAATGTCATGTTGAATAAACATGGATAGAAAGGTTTACCATCCAGTGCTAAATACTTCATGATATGTTTGTACCTGAGGCTCTTAAGACAGACACACTGACACAGTGACTGAGACAAATGTTTAAAGTGCAATCAAAGATAATGACTTATAAATTTTTACTACTAGAACTTTGATACAACATTTGAAAAATGTCTGATGTAAGAGGACAATGCTTGGGCATAGGAAGGGTAAAAGGAAATTAGAAAATAAAATTGAGAATAGATTAATGGGGAATATGTAAAAGAGACTACAACCCAACCAAAGAGGAGATAAAAAGCGGAAGGCCACTAATGGATCTTCAATGCAGCGAGAATATCTTGCACCCGGAGGTGGGCCTCATCAGGTCTCTAAATAAAAATGTGTACTAGTTCAGTGAAAATGGACGTTATAATAAACTCCAAAACATATAAGAGATTGTTTTGTTGGGTTGGTTTAATGTATTTTGTTTTTCATTTTTGGTTTTTCAATATCCTTTTTTTTTGTTTTTGATTTTGCAGATATTGTATACACAGACATGGCAGAAGACATTTTCTAGATTTGTTGGAACAAAAATAAATATTTCACTCTCAGTATGTGAATAACTTCAAAAATAAAAAGTTGTGGTATGATTGCCAATGAGACAGCACTCCACAAGAGACCAAATTACACAGAAATTGAAATCTATTGGTCACTGTACTCATGGTACTTGCATATCCTATTAAAAATTTCGGGAAAAAGTGATGAAAATTATAATGGCCTAGCTGTTCACATATGAAATAACAACTAATGCCAACAGGTCTCATCAAATAATTAAAGAGCATCTGAAATGAAAATCTTTTGACATGCTTAAAGCACATACAACAAGTATCATAAGTAAATTAACATAAGTAAAACTTATGATTCAAGGGTTTTTGAAGGCGAAAACTTGATGAACTTCCATGTAACTATTCAGTTCTTGTTTTTGTATTCTTAATTGAAAATAAACTCATCATGACTCATGCTATACACATTTTTGCTCTATGAATCAACAAACTTTCCTACATTTAAAAAAGAAAGCTATGTTTTTGCTTGCTTTTTTCTTTTTAAAATTTCTATGTTATAATATAAAACATTTGATTCAAATTCTATGTAAATATATAAAATACATTTCATTAGGACACTATTAAGCTTAACTTTGGGAAAGACTTCATCTACACATCTAATATTTTTTTTTTTTTTTACTTTTAGCAAATAAAATTCTATTTGTCTCACAAAAAGTAAACATACATGCATTTTTACTTCGTTACAGACATGATAGAGGGGGTTTTAGGGGATATAGGTATCGTCCCTAATTCTGGAATAATAAAGGTTGAATCACATATTCCTAACAAATTAAGCATTCTTTCTCTGATCCTCCAAAACTTAATCTTAACTCTACTGCGCCAGACACGTTTTGTCTACAAAAGACTGACCAGTAACGCTCAAATAAAAAAAGGTTTTAAAAGCCAAATAAAGTACAAAGTTGAAGAGCATTGAGTACCAAAAATTCTAAGAGTTTTGTATAGCTATATTTTCATAGCTCAAGATCTTATGTTTACCTCCAAATATTTTTGCTGTATTTCATGTTGTTAGGTTGCTGTTTTATTGATGATTCCAAATACATATTTAAGTACCCCAATTTCTTTACCTATTATTTTGTACCAAATTTCTTTTTCAGGTGGTACTAACACCTTGACTAAAATTAATTTAACTTGTTTAATTTTTCGTAAAATTTGGACAAAACATTTAATTGATCCTTTGACTATAAAATATAAAAAATTAAAAAAATAGAACGTATAAAATTGGTTGGTCAAATGGCATTTGACTAACACCAATTTTGATCTTTGAGAAGCTTAATATTTCCCTAAAAATACAATGTGATAAAAAGGTAGAGCAGATTTTACAGAGTTATCTCCCTGTAGTGTTAGGTATCACCCTAAAATATTGAAACTTATTTCAATCAGAAAGAAAATAATTACAATCATTTGTCGTGTTTGTCAAGGACTACCAATAAATTATTTATTTACTTCATGTTAAAATGCCGTATTTTGATTGGCTAATACAAGGGTGTTAATTTACTCTATCACATGGCTGATAGGGTGACAATTTTGTTTTAATGTTACCCTCTCGTCCAGACCAATCAAAAATCGATAATTTAAAGGACAATGACTTGAATTTAAATCAAGTTATTGACGACAATGCTTAAGTTCTACATTTTAGCTCAGATTCTATTATTTGACTCTCAAAATAAAAAAATAAAACATCTAGCTTCACTTCTGTTGATTGTTCTAATACCTGTAATGTTGATATGTAAATGACGTCATTGAAATACTTTTAAATAAAATTTATTTGTAAAAGACAATAATGATAGGACATTCAGTATAATAAAATAAATAACACATAGCTGAGAGGGTGATAAGAGTAGATTGGTATCCCTCTAAAAAGCATTGTCAACCTTGGCTTCGCAGCGGTTGACAATAAACTCATCATAGATACCAGGACTAAATTTTGTATATACGCCAGACGCGCGTTTCGTCTACAAAAGACTCATCAGTGATGCTCGAATCCATAAAGTTAAAAAGGCCAGATAAACTACGAAGTTGAAGAGCATTGAGGACCAAAATACCTAAAAGTTTTGCCAAATACAGCTAAGGCAATCTATGCCTGAGGTAGAAAAGCCTTAGTATTTCAAAAATTCAAAATTTTGGTAACAGTTAATTTATAAATAAAACCATATCAATGATAATTCATGTCAGCACAAAAAGTGCTGACTACTGGGCTGGTGATACCCTCGGGGAAATAAATCTCCACCAGCAGTGGCATCGACCCAGTGGTCAATGTTTTCTTGGGTTACCAATCTACTCTATCACCCTCTCAGCTGTGTGTTATTTATATAATGAATATTAGAGTTTTGATCCATTGTTGACCCATCCATCAGAAATAGTGTGGATGCTATAATTTATATGGTTCGCTACTGACCCCCGACGGATCCATAGAGGGTTAGTAAAATTCTATGGTCCGTAGGGGGTCAGCAGTTAACCGTATAACGAATTTATCGCACGCTGGACTTTTTCTGCTGCGTTATGATAAAAATAAACAATGAATCACAACAACATTAATAGATGACGTCACCATTAACGCGTCATGAACCCCTATGGAATTTACTAACCCCCTACGGTCTCATAGGGGGTCACCACGTGACGGCGTTAAACCAATCACAACGTGATATTTTACCTGCGGTGCGATAAAAGAAATTAAAGGTTACTGTACGTCCTTAATAAAGGTCTGTATTACCTTACACAACAAAGTCTGTTTTGTCTTACGTAACATTTGTCCATTAACTATAACAGACAATCAGATTTTGCTAAACTGCCAAATGGCAAAAGTAATGGCAATATTAGCATGCTATACAAAATGTACAAGAAAGCACAACTTGACCAATTTAGGTTAGACTAACTTGGGTCATTTAGCCCCCCAAAAAACAATAAACAAAGGCAGAATGACTTTTTTCAGGGATTGCGGGCTTGGTGGTTCATTCTTGGAATTGTGATGCATAAAGCAACTCATTCTTTTCAAAGGAATTTGGATATATACTCCTCTTATCCCCCTTTCCATGCAGTAAAAAATATTATCACAAATAAAAAAAATCTACAAACTGTGGGCTAATGAGACCAAACACACTGAATTTGTCCTTTATGCCTTGATGATGTGACCAAAAGCTGTTTTCTATTACACACATGCAATCAACATGCGATCAATCTGTCAACTTGTATATCAGTTATAAATATAAAACAATTAGATGAAAGAGCATTGTTTTTGTTGAAACATAAGATACTGTTATGATGCAATTAAAACATGTGCAAAAGCATGTCTTCAAGAATAATTACTGACAGGTGTGTTTCATTAAGACTTTCAGACTAAACTGTTTTACCTGATGCCTGTCCATAGGAATATATCAAAACAAACATGTCATAATAAAGGATATGACACTCTTTACTGGACGGCAGGCAACGGAATCAATCATAGTAAATATGTTTTATTAAAAAACTCTCTGAGTGGAATTTTTGAATTATTTTTTCAAATTCAAAAATTCCACAAAACTATGGATTATCTCCCTTTCTCAACAAAAACCCATAATATGATGTCAATAAATATGGAGCTTGCCCTGTTTACTAAGTTCCACAGAAATTTTTTGTTTCATACCATTCAAATCATAAAGCTTTATAAAGTTTTCATATCATAAATATCTAAATTTCACAGAAATAAGTTAACAGAATTTGTTTTAGTCATATTTTAAACTGGAAAGGTTTATGCTTATGCCATAATAAACTTATAAAATTAGGATACTTAAATGCCTCCCCCTTTTTGTATGTTTCATTTTTAGCGCATATCAAGATAAAATTTTCAATTGATACATCATCATGTAATGCCTTGTTCACACGTACCTTTAATTCGAATTGAATTCGAATCGAATGCGAATCGAATTTGCTAATCGCGTTACCACACTCTACTTTTTTAATTCGAATTGGCTTATCGAATTAAATTATTCGCATTAGAAATATCTTTTTGTTAAATGGAATTAAAAGTTAAGGTCGTTAGGACAGTAAAGCGAATTTGACCCGCATTCCAATTCGAATTAGAATTGACGTTTCGAATGCGAATTAAACTAATTCAAATTAGTTATCAAATTACGTGTGAACTCAGCATTATAATTGCACAGTCATAAATAAAGGGTCAATACCTAAACCAATCATCTACTAGCATCATAAAACATGATATATAGTGAGCATCCTGCAATCCAAACAAATATATGTTTGGTTTGGAAAATTAGGACCTAAAATTTCACCAAAATTTATGGAAAGAAAGTATAACCAAAAGCATTTGATAAAAAAATATGTAGAAAATATGTATAAAGCTATGAATAATTTAAACAAAACATGACACCCCCCCCCCCCCCCCCCCCCAAAAAAAAAATATAGACAAATGGTAGGTGCATGCCTTTAATAGACATGTTAGAGAAGAAATGGAGTCTGTATTTCAATGAAACAAAACAAAAAATGTCTGTATAAATTCAAATAATACTTCTACCCTACCCCCCCTTAAATATCATTACTAGTTTTACGAAAGGATGTTTTACATAAACCACTTGTTTTATAGTTCATTAAAAAATCTTATATAAAACATAATGATAAATATTCAAATATTCTTTTAAACTGATTTTTTTTTGGAAATAAATCATAAGAGGAGAGGATTAAAACACACACTTTTTACCGATCTTCAGAAAATCAAATCCCAATCAGAAGTCAGCCATATTTCTGTGTAGCACATGTTTCACATCTAAATAAAGTGTGTGCATCCATAGTAATAACAAAGTTCATCTGATACAGAGGATCACCAGGGGGTATTGTGTAATCACCAAGGCTTCATGTGGGGTGTAATGATGATTCTATCAATACTGCTAATTAAAACATGATTTTTGTCACCTACAAGATCTCCATAAACACATGTATCTCATATGCCAGCACATTTGTTTTCAATATTTTGAAAGGTTTCTTGCATGTTTGGATTTTTACAAACCATGCAGTCTGCATGTGAGGTTTTCAAAGATTCAGAATAGTCTGAATTTTATTTATTTGTCTGATGAAATTTTTGTCTAAAACTTGTTGAAACATAATTATTCTATATCTTTTGATGATTTTATTTTATTTAAATCTAAATTTTAAACCAAATATTTTGGCTTAAAAAAAGCAAGGATTTGTTTCCTATAAAAAGAATGAGACAACAACCCAAAAGCACAAAAACCAAAAGACAATTGGCCATTTCAGAATCTAAAGAACTATGGGTAATTTCATTGTTCGTACCCCAAAATGAAGATAACATCACGTCATTGGTTGAATTTCCATTGTTTAGGACGTTTTTAACCAATCACGGACTTTTGGTGTACACATTTTGAAAATATTACCCAGAATGCATTAGATTCTGAAAAGGCAAATTATTGACACCAATTGACAAAATGTAAAACTTTGAATGCTTCAAAATCCAATAAGTTAACAGATCAACTACTAAATTGGATGTACTGTATTAAGGTGGTACTTTAACACTACAGGGAGATAACTCTTTAAAAGTCAACTGAACATTTTAATCACATTCTAGTTTAAAGGAAATATTAAGGTGGTACCCAACACTTTCACTCAAATTAATTTGGCTCGTTTAATTTTCATAAAATTTTGTCAAAGTATTTACTTTGACCCTTTAACAAAAATATAAAAATTTCAAAAATTTTGAACCAACCGTTTTGTTAGAAAAATTACACTGGTTATATAGCAGTTTGACAAACACCAATTTTGATCATTGAGAAGCTTACTATTCCCTTTACAACACAATGTAATTAAAACGTTAAGTTGACTTTACAGAGTTATCTCCCTGTAGTGTTAGGTACCACCTTAAGCTTCACCTTGATCAAAATTTTTATAAAATGGGTGGCTTCAGTTTTTTTAATTTTTCATATTTTTAATTGTCAAAGGGACTCAACTTTTTAGTAAATATTTTGACAAAATTTTATTCAAATAAAACGAGCCAAAATAATTTGTTAATGTGGTATGTACCACCTTAAAAAAAAATATTATTTCAAAAACCATTATTTTCCAAAACATAACAGTAATTCACAAGAATATAGCCTTCACCTCTGGCTCCTACCCTCCCCTGAAATTATCAAAAGAAAAAATAAATATGAAATGTATTTATCATTATTAAATATTTGTATATGTTTCATAATTTTGCTAAAACATCTTTATCCCAGACATGTAATTATACAATTATTTACACAGAACAGATGTGAAAAACATCATATACTAATTATAATGTAGATAAATCATATTTGACCTTATCTGACCTTGAGAAGTCTCATCAGAATAAAGGAGAGATTACATAACACAGAAAATATTTATGAGACAACCGTAAATGCTTTAAAAATCTGATATCATGATTGCAACATTGTATTTGTGTTGGAACTTGCCAAATTAATTGCAATTATATTATAAGTCAATTCGTTACGGATTAACCTGTTCGGTTTTTTAAAGAAATTAATAAGGCTTGTAGCACTAAGAATGACGAAAAGGATAATTTATATTAAATAACAAGATGTTAGTTCTCTTTTTATTACTTGAAGACTCCCAATATTTATTAAAAAGATGAAACCTACTTATGAAGACTATTCTCCTGAAATGTCAAGGTCAAATACTTCCAAAAACTACTCCACGTGAAGAAACAATATAGCAACCTTTCCCTCAATGAGGAAAAATAATAGCAAAACACGTCTAACTTATGCTTAACCCATAATCTAAAGGATAAAAATTAAAGTTCACATGAATACAGATTAAATGAGGTAGAAATTATTCATTTAAAAGTGAATGAATCGTCAGCAAAATTTCTAAACATCTTAGCTTATTTTGAAAAAAAAAAAAAATGGATCAAACTGGTTGCTTAAACTGAATTATTATTTCAATATTTCACTTCCATTATTGGTTGGAAATAAAAATATCATACTCTATTTTTTTAAATATCTCAGAACTTGGATACCCCTTCAAAGAATTGAATTCAAATTAATTTGTTAGTCTAGTGGGGGGAAAAAATAGGATTAGTTCTTTAATTGCACATAGGACAAAGTATAATATACTCATCACTTACAAAAACTTAAGAAAGAAAAGAAATTGAAGAAATAAAATATTTTGAAATTCTGGGAGGGGAGATAACTCAAGTTTCTTTTTTTAAAGATAATATTTAGCTAGCATTACTTTATTACTTTCTTGGTTTTTGGTGTAACAGAGATAATATAATCAAGTAACCACAATGTATATACAAGAGCTGTCTTGTAGAACTTATACATATACATTAAGACAATCAAATCTACCAAAAAACTCAATTCAACTCTATAAAACACAATTAAACTCTGTCAAAACATATTTTATTTCTGTCAGTTTGTAAATGTATTAATTCAGAGGATGATTACAAAGTAAAACTGTGTTAAAAGTTGAATCATAAGCAAAGAAAAGGCAAATTTTATCAATGTTTGTCATCTCAAAGTCACAGTAAGGACATCATCAAGGATGAAATACAGAAACCAAATATCTACAAAACATATCATGATATTTGTTATGTGTGCAAAGCTCTTCCAAGTTGTAAGGGGAACAAACTCTGCAACAGAGAGGAGAAATTCAACCACCCCAAAAATAACAAATGTTACAACATATAAGAAGATGTGGTATGAGTGTCAATGAGACAACTCTCCATCTAGTCACATTTTGTAATTGATAAACCATTATAGGTCTAAGTACGATCTTCAACACAGAGCCTTGGCTAACACTAAGCAGCAATCTATAAAGGGCCCAAAAATATAATTAGTGTAAAGCCATTCAAATGGGAAAACCAACGGTCTAATCTATATAAAACGAGAAACAAGAAACACTTATGAACAATATCAACAAACGACAACCACTGATCATCAGGTCTAAAAAACGAGAAACAGCTATGAACCATATCCAAAACTACTGAACATCAGGTTCCTGTGAGTACATTATTAAAAAGACTATTTGTTTGTTTAGAAACACAAATAAAGATAGAGTAACTTGCATTGGAAAACTACTTAGGAAATATTTATATATTTCTTCCTAAAGCCTGTCAACAAAAGAATTGTAGATTGTGTTTTCAAGGTACATGTAAAATTGTGTAAGAAAACTGGAGCAGTTCGGGATGCTTAATTACTAAACATGCTGAACCACCATGAAAAAAATACCAAGATAATATGTCTTCCTGACAATGACAGAATTACAGATTATGTTTTCAAGGCAAAATTGTGTAAGAAAACTGGAGCAGTTTGAGATGCTTCTAAACATGCTGAACCACCATGGGAAAAATACAAGACAAATATTTCTTCTTGTCACCAAAAGCATTGTAGATTGTGTTTTCATTAGGTACATGTAAAATGATGTAAGAAAACTGCAGCAATTTGGGATGTTACTGAACAAGCTGAACCACCATGAAAAATAATAATATCTTAATTGCATGAGGAGAAAAAATGAGAGCAGAATAAATGAATGTGAAATTAGATAGGAAATATTTGTAAAAAAAAACTGGAGCAGTTCAGGATGCTTCTAAACCACCATGAAAAACATACAAGATATTCTTTCTTCCTGACAATGACAGAATTACAGATAATGTTTTCAAGGTAAAATTGTGTAAGAAAACTGGAGCAATTTTGGATGTTTCAGAACCACCACGAAAAAAAATCTAAGATAATATATCTTCCTGTCAAAAAAGAATGTCAATATACGTAGAGTATGTTAATATAATCATCACTGTAGACAAAGAGGTAACTTTCCATGCTGATTTCTAATTATCAGTATGTCTCATCTTGTCTGTTAATTGCATGAGGAGAAATAAATGAGGATAGAATAACTGGAAGAGAAATTAGATCAGAAAATTTGTAACCAAAACTCTTATTTCCCCTCCCCCATAAAAAAGAGACAATATAAAAATGTGTAAAATTATCATCATTTAGGAACAATAACTTTTGTTATGGAATGGAATAACCATTTTCACTGTGTAACTTATTTGTAGATCTTTTTCTCTTTATACATATCTATCATAGTTTCCAGGATAATTAAAAAACATGCATCAAATTGGTATATACAATTGATATGTTTTTTCTCAATTTTGTAAAGTTATGGTTCACTGACAGATTAAAGCTTTTTATCAAAAAGAAAATCAAACAAATGAATCATCTAATGAAGAGTAACTGCAGTTGGCAATGAATACCATTATTTATTTGAATGCAATTCTATATTAGTAAAAAATATCAGAAATCAGCATATTCCAGAGTACTATGTGAAATATCCGAGTGAAACAAAAATGAAAGGACTACTGTCATTGACTAATATTAAGGTACTTAAAAATGTGTCTTTATTCATTTCAAAGTTAACCAAAATATTATAATACTAAAATATTATAAAGTAAAGTAATTTTCTATTTTATTTATTTCTTTAATTGTATGCGATTGTATTTTGTAATTTACCTCTTGTTTCACATGTCAATGTGACGGAGTGTTTTTGAAATAAAGCACATTGTATTTATTTTGAGTACCCTCTGGAGTTAAAATTGTTGATGGTATTTAAATTATGAAAATAATTGCACTTATTTAATTTCAAGGTCAAATATCTTGCTGTCAAAATAATTTACCTGGTTAATAAACTAAATCCAATGCTGTATAAACATTTCAAAAGGATGCAAGAACTGGATAGAAATAGCCCTGCATCAAACATACACACAAGATGTTATGGACAAATGTCATATCATTAACAGATGTTTAGGTGTTAACTGACCATAGTTATACTGATAATCTCTAATTAATCCTGATTAATAAGTCAAGGTCAGGACTGTAAGTCTATTGTTATGATGATCTTTTGTGTAACATTAGTGGTCAGATGAAGATGAGCATGTTCTTTGCAAATAACTGAGCGAATGCCAAAAATTGCTATATCAGCAAATATCAAACAATTGCTAAAAATAATAGAGTACTCTTGTTATTATCAGTTTGATTTTTACAGATATGTATACAGAGTGCCAAAAGTAAAGCAGCAGTCATAGCCCCTGTGGACACTTTTTTGAAAACAATACAACTTTTTCCTTTTTCTTGGCATTCCTTAATTGAACACTGCTTATAATTTTTTATATACATTTTTCAGAATGGTACACATCAACTTTATTAGCAGTTCCAATTTTTAAAGTACCCACAAAGTGATGGAAATCAAAACTCACAGGTTTTTATGCAAATTTGATCAAATGGAAACAGAAGAATAATGATTTTACAATATTTGATATAGTGGTTCATTTTTGTTGAAATTTCCCATCCAATTGGCAAATGAAGCATGAAGAAGTTATTGTCAGATAAAACCTGCTCAACAGAAATATAAACCTTACAAAAGCACCATACATACACAAAATATAAAGCTGATCTATTAGTACAGTATTTGCATAACAGACCAAAATACAGAACATTAATATTGACCAATGAACCATGAAAAAGAGGTCAAAGTTAGATGAAACCTGCAAGTCAGATAGTACACATTACAATCATTCCATACACCAAATAAAGTTGACCCATTGCTTATAGTGTGCGAGATACAGCCTTGACCTCAAAAACGTTATGTCCATTAAATGAGGTTGACTGGACAGTTTAACCCGGTCTAATCTGTGACCTATAATTGTTAATTTCTGTGTCATTTGGTCTTTTGTGCAGAGTTGTCTCATTGGCAATCATACCACATCTTATTTTATCAGTAATTCGTATATTTTCCCTTTGATCTTACTGCCTAATATTTTCAAGTATCAACGTTTTGGCTGTATCACTGAAAATATTAGGCAATACATTGTGTGACGTCATAATTACCGATAAACAGAATAATAGGTAGTTTCATTTTTGATACTGACTATATCATGTGGAATATCTGAACTCGCCCTAACGGGCTCATCTAGATATTCCACATGATATAGTCTGTGAGAATCAAAAACGAAACTATTATTCTATATATCTTTATGTGTAGACTTTTTTTGTAAAGATCCGATATACCAGTACCAAATATAGTTATCTTATTACCCATAATAAATGTAATGAATTAAATTTTTTGTATTAATGTCTTTTTTATGTAATTTTGTCTGATATGAAGTGCATAGAATGTTTATGGATGTTTTGTTTCCTGCTCAGCATTCTAAATTTTATTGTGTTCTCTAATACATTTTCAAGTTTCAAGTTTCAAATTACAAGTTTCAGATTTAAATATCAAAAGTTTTTTGAAAGATTGAATACAGAAAAATATTGAAAGCAGATGTGGTATGATTGCCAATGAGACAACTATATAACCAAATCAAATAATGTGATGCAACTTATAGATCACCATACCCGTAGCCAGGGGGGTTCGGGGATTCAGACCCCTCCCCCCTTGAAAACAAATAAGCACTGTTAAAGTCAACATTTTGTTCGAATTCAGACTGTTAAAGTCAAGTTTGAGAGTCCAAATACCCCCATGGAAATTCCTGGCTATGGGCCTGATCACCATAAGACCTCCACTATGAGCAAAACCCATACTGTCCAGTCTAGCATTGCTAAAAGGCAATATCACCATGAACAAATGTGAAATTATTCAAACATGAAAAACAACAGCCTGGTCCATCCTAAAACAATTAACCAGAAACAAATATGACAGAAATTAAAGAAATTTTACCATTGAATTACAGGCTCCTGACTCTAGTATACACCCATAAAGAATGTCACATGTTTTGCCATTCAATAGAAAGCCACATAATCCCTGTGGCAGAACTTCACTGAATTTATTTTGTAATTAAACCCTTTAAGGTCATCCAGAATTTAGCCTGTCAAGGTCATTCTTTTACATGGTATTTAACTACTGCAGCATCGTTATTAAATGATGAATTGGGTCCAAGCAGCACATTCAATATGGAAAATCTACACAATGAGCAAACCACCAAATATAAAGCGAAAATGATGAAATAGTATACTAAATTCTTGTTTTGAAGTATGCTAAATCATGATACTTTCATAAAACTAACATTTAATATCTAAATGATATTGACTTCATAAACAAATCTCTTGTATCATAAATATATTCTATATATAAGTAAGGAGATGTGGTAGGATTGCCAATGAGACAACTATCCAACAGAGTCAAAGGATGATGACATACATAGTCATAGGGCACTGTACAGCCTTCAACATGGATTTACCGTAAGTATAGCTTGTACTCAACCTGCTCCTTAATTGTAAAACATGGCTAATATCTAATTTTTTTTAAATTTCTTATTCCATTTGTTTCTTTATCAATGTAAAAATTCAACGTATTTTAATGTCCTCTATACTTCCAGAAAGTGCAAAAATTTGTGCCACCATGCAGGCCCTTTATTATTATTCTTTGGTATGAATTTTGCTCTTTGTTGAAGGCCATAAAGTGTGAATCATATTTGTGAAAATCCTTGTCCCTGGTGGATAGTTATCTCTTTGAAAAAATTCCCATACAAATGCACATCAAATACAGGAATTGATGACAGTAACTTCCCTTACAAATAGCAAGATTTTATGATTCCATAACTAATCAACTCACTTACAGATCATACCCTACAACTGTAAATGCTTATTGTAGATTTTTTACTCAAACTTTATAATAAAAATAACAGTTGATACAGTAAACATCACTCCTTATTTCTCAACTCAAAACTATTGCAATTTTCAAATAAAACCTGTAGGATGTATATATATTTTAAAACAATTGTAACCTTAAATATAACACATCTGAGATACAGACAGCAAACAGTTTAGACATTTTAATTTTCTAGCAGGATTTTCTTAGTAAAGAAAATTAATAAATGTTTTTTTTCCCTCATTTTTGAAGGCTGTACCGTGACGTAAAATTGCTAAAATTCACGTCACTGTGTAAAAAAAACTCTGGTGAATAGATGACTCAATGGCAATCAAATCACATCCTATCTTTATTAAAGTATTCATTTTATGGTCCTTTCAGGGGTTTACTGGAATGAACAATCTGTTTCATAAACTATGCTAGGTTGTGTCTTGAACAAAGAATGTAAAACCTCAGAAACAACCATTTGTCTTAAATCCAAAATGGTAATATCTTCCATCTCAGTTATGGCATATCCATATAGGTTTGTAAATGGTAGTTAAAAGGAAAAATGTTCAACAGATTTTCATATTAATATCAAACAATAGAAAATATAAAGAATAAAATAAACAGAATTTCATGTGTTGGGTTTAGTGAAAAGTATAGAAAATGTAAACAAATGTTACAAATTAATAAAGAACTACTTAAAACATAACCAACAAAAATTGCTGTCAAGGTCCTTCGTTAGCTTAAAGAAGAGAACATTATTATATTAATTCAAATGTACAAATATGATGAAATGATGGAAGAATGAAGGAAGAAGGCAACATTTAACCATTATCTACAACCTTTACAGGGGCAAAGAAGGGACAATCATCAGTTTTAAAAGTAGGATTTCGTTTGATATACTTTAATTTAATCGACATTATCTAACATTTGTTTGATACTGTGAACAAAATTTACATAAATTATCTCCCCTTGATCAACTCAATTGCTAAATTATCTCCCCTTGATGAACCTAAATTGTTAAATTTTTCACCCATGATTATACACTTTGCTAAATATACCTAACTTGGTAATTTCATTCATATTTTATCCTTCTTAAATTAATTAAAGAATAGTAATAAAAGATATATGTAATGATGAAAAAAACATAATTATGGAGACAAAAACATCTCGAGAAAAATCAGAAAAAATAAAAGATTATTATTCAAAAATTAATTCATTCATTTGCAAGACTTTTAAACTTCATTATTTACTACCAATCATGTTAAAATTGAGAATGGAAATATTAGTTAATGATGTATTTTTTAAAAATTAATTCAAGGGGTACACCAGAGGGAAAGTGTGGTAAGAATATAGTTAATTTAAAATTATGAGAAAACAGGTAATAGTTCAGGAAATTTTGGAGGTATGAAGTTTTAAAAAACTGAGGAATAAGGTAGAAATATTCAGTATTAGGATTGATCGTTATTGTTAGGCTATGAGAAATTGTAATTTATTTCATTAAAAAATCATGCTCATATGAAAAATGAGGAGAAATTGAAAATGTGAGAAAAGGAAGAATAGAATTACATGCGTCCTGCAATTCTTGCATCATTTCATTATGCTTGTAAAAGTCAGTCATAAACAGAAACTTGTCATGTATTAAACAACTTAATAGGTATCCAACTCATTGCATATGGCTATTTCAAAGTTGATATACAGAGTTATTTCCCCTTCTCAAATTTTATTACTTTCTGCTTTGAAATAGTCATACTTTCAATTGAAGAAAATCACTTTCCTGCATAATAAAGATTGGAGTAATATTTCAAAGGAGAGGACATCTGTATTGTAAAAAGCGTTCTAAAGGCCAAAATGATTTTACCTTTTTTAAAATAAACTTGTTCCTTATTTAATTTTTTTTGTCTGTTTCTATCCAAAATAATTTTGTCTTCTTTATCTGAAAAGGCATAAGAGTTAAATAGATTTGCAAATTTGATTTCAATTATTTTTGGGTAACTGTCTTTTTTTTTATTTGAAAGACTGGATTCACTATTTTGAATCTCTACCCCTAAAACAAAGTGAGATTCAACATATTAGACATTAACAAAGTTTCCAAAGGTGGTCCTTTCTTTCTTGGGAATGGAAGATAGATCGGAGACATTATCAGGAAAGTGATTTTCTATAGCATGTTAGCTTAAATATATTCAAGCTTATTTTAAATCAAATTGTCAACACTCCATTTAATATTATAAACTCTTTCTATGATTTAGAATTTAGTTTTCCAGATCTAAAATATCTAATACTGAATAAAAATAAGCTTGAATACAAAGAGTAAAGAAATTATTTTTTTTAACTTAGAAGCCATTGAAACAGGAATTCATGATCGAACAAATGTTTTACCATTTAAGTCTGCCAGCAGTTGTAAATAAACACCTGAAAGATGGAGATATATATTAAAACATTAAGAAAACAACAATTGGGGTTCAACTTTTATTGCAAACAAAACTATAATTGTATAATTGCAAACAATTCTATTTTGTACTGTATTTATCACACACGAAACATATTGCACTATTCCCGATATACTTCATTGCAAACAAATCTATTATTGTATATAATTGCAAACAATTCTATATTGTACTGAATTTAACAAACACGAAACATATTGCACTTTTCCCAGACTAATTGCAAACAAAACTATACTGCATCGCACATATTGCAAAATTAAACTAGAATTGCATTTACTTATTGCAAACAAAACTATTGTCATACTGATTCTTTTGCAAACTAGATTTGTCTATTTATAAGATATATGAAAATCATTGCATTCCAAATACTTATTTGCATAGTAAGAAGTTAAGTACAGACATTTTCAACAAACATTTACATAGGATAAAAATAACAAGTAAAAATAACAGGATAGATAAAAAGCACCATTTTTTAATATAATATTAGTATCACAGAGTTTAAGTTCATTCTCGTGCAAAAGGTAATTATTTAACAAAAAATTAATAAATCATTTTTTTTTAACAACATTTTACTCATACTCATAAATTTTTATGCATAGTTTTCTTTGCTTCATCATCTTTTAAATTTAAACATTATCACAGTATTTAGTATAACATTGCCATGCTTCCAAATATCTTTTCCTATAACAAAAATCACCTTTTTTTGCTTTTTTCCAATTAGTATTTTTTTTTCGATCATCATTGAATTCTTCTTGAATTCAGCATTTATCTGTATATCCTTGTTGCGTAATTTACACAGTTGGTTAAATATGTATTCATGACAGTCAAAAGATTTTCAGAATAACGTCTTTTGCTGTTTTATCACAGAAACTTAGTATAACTACTAATAAACATCCATTTACAACTTTTATTAATTTTAAAATCTACTCATCACTTCTCTACAGCAAAACCTTATAAAAACTTGTTCAAATACTTTTTCATTATAAAATATATTATTAATAATTTGAAAAACATCACCTCTTTTCCAAAACATTTTCTTGAATAAGCAAATTACAAAAGTCTATAATTATCTTTTTTTTTCTACTTAATGTCAATTAACTACTTTTTTTAAAGTATTTTTGATGTAAGCAATCAAAATTAAGCCATAAATTCCTCCTAGTCAAAAGGTTCCAAAATTCTACATTAAAGGTTTTACTGTAGTTCAAGAAACAAATCAGGATAATAAGAAGACTAACAAAGTAAAGTAAGACCTGAGCAAAATTATAAAGAAAAATATGGAGAAATAAATAAATCTATTCATAAATAATAATCTGTACACTACAAAATTATATAAATTTGGTTAAAAAACTTAAAATGTACATAAATCTCTTACAAGGACTTGAAAACAGCAAAGCAGTTGAACATTTTCAGATAGTGCTTTTTATTCAAGCATGATATTACACATTTCTGTAAGGTTACATTACATATTTCTATATGGTAAGAACACATACAACTTGAAGGCATTAAGCTGAAAAACAGAAACTTTATCAGTTCTTGATCAAATCAAAATAATTTTACAAATTTTAAATTCCAAAAGTTTCTGTACATATTTTTTGATTTTTTTGGGGCTTAGAAGTCCTAACTGAGACTGAAAGTGTCTTAAAGTCAAAATAAAATGAAATTTCATGGTCAGCTATCTCTTTTACTGTCAAATTTCCAAAAAGTATTTAATAGAACAGATAAAAATACACAAAATGCATATAGATAATTGCATTGGAATTACAGTTTCCATCTATTTCAATGATACAACAAACACTTTAAACAACCACACACAGGATGAAATATACAGGTAGGACACATCATTAACAAAATACACATAAAAATACACACCAAAAAAAAAAAAAAAATATTAAATCACATTACACTCGGAAGAAATATACATTGTAAATCCAAACCATCTACATTACAAACACTTTTTAATGACCTATGTATCACAACATTCCTGACAAAACTGTTCTATTGAAATATACATGCTTCTTCAGTGATTGGACTTCAACCATTTTAAAACTTTAAACAAACCATTGAAGCAATTTTAAAACAGAAATGATATTTGTGTAAAATTTCACTAAGAAGACCCATACAAAAAACTCTCATGTTTTTGAAGTTTTACATGACTAAATCAAGGTCTGATTTTTGCACCTAAATTGTTTTAACATCAAATATGTCAAATTTCTTTAAAAGAATATTTGAAAATGGGCCTACTTTTTAGAATTTATAGTTCAGATTTACAAAAAAACAAATCAAATGTTCATGTCATGACAAAACAATGCTTTATTAAATACATTTGCATTTAACAACAAATTTAATCTGGTTTTGAATTATCTCCCCTTATGAGATTTTTTCAATGTGACTATTTTTCAAAAATACAAGTTACAAAACATGAAAAAAACAGCACAGACACATAAAAAGTATGATAAATATAACTTGTATAATATAACAGCACCAACTTTGCATAACATTTTATATCATAGCACCAACTGCATAAATGTACTTTACATGTATATGAACATTTGTCATCAAATTACTAAATAAATGCCTCTGATTTCAAATCTATAGATTTTCCAGCAAGTCCAGATATTCAGAAAAATAATTGTTCTTTCTATTAAATAAACTTCAATCAAAAATTGATTGATTCTACACATTTCAATTTCTTTTTTTTCAGTTTGAATGATATTTATTGAATGTGTCTAATATTTGAACTAACTTAAAGTAAAAGAAAAATAGAAAGAAAAGAATGAAAACTGATGATCGTATCATATGCTATCATAAGCTATATAAAACTTTAAAGCTTGTAAAAAAAAAGGCATTGAAATATTCTCTACATCTATTTGTATATTGTGATAACATTTAACAAATGATTTTTTTTTGCTGTGTTCCAGGTTATAGTTATTTTGCAATATGATAGTTATAATATTTATGAATTTGATCTTTCTTCTTCATATCCATTTACATCATAGTAATTTTTTATGGTTTATATGATATACACAATCCTTTTCATATACAAGTTTGTACCTTTGATTGGCCATATATTATCTAACCTTTGTCATATTCTAAATGAATTATAAATAAAAATATGATTGTCAATTTCAAATATTATCAGTCTTGTTAATCAATCAAGCAATATGTTTCTTAAATCTGTCCACAGTTGCTCTGATCCATGCTGGGGTTCCCTTTTGCAAAACATCTGAGGGTTTCCGAATGACATCAGCTGACCCAACACTAGAGATTGACGAAGTACGGTGTCTAAAGCCAGGAACCATTGGATTTCTGCTTGACCCAGCACTACTAACAGATGACGTTCTCATTCTGATTGGCATATTTTGTCCTGTACCGACACTACTGCCGATAGAAGATGTTCTATCCCGTACAATAAAGTAAGTTTCTGAGGGAGCGGGACTAGATGCTTTGGATCGTGCAGGGGATGAAAATCTAGCTGGTGTAGCCCTGGATGGACTGGACTTTCTGACAGAAGGTGGGGTTCTAGGAATGGATCGAGCTGGTGTAGAGCCTCTGCTCATTGGAACAGGAATATCACGGAAACACTTGGTATTTGGGGTATAGGTTGTGTAAGTTACATTCTTCTTAGGTTTAGGCATAGAATCAGAAGACAGAACTGACGACCTCCTTGGGCGCCCCATACGTCCACTCTCTGCTATAGAGCCTCTATTGGAGACAGAAGGTGTTGGAACAGAACTTCCAGATGCAGCTGATGAACTTCTGATTTTTGGGACGTATGGTCTGGATGTGTCTGGGATACTGTCCATCATTACTGGGGTGGAACCTCTCTGGAACGATGTTGATCTACCTGTTACTGACCTACTTCTAGATCTGGAACTGAAAGTGGATTTGGTATCCACTCCTGGTTTGTGGAACTTCATATCGGTCGAAACTGAGTAACTCCTACGTGGATTACTGGACGATAAGTCTGAGAGACTTCCTGTTCTGTTACGGTTGACTGACTGCATGAACTTTGACATGGTGCTGGATATTCCGGATGATATTCCAATAGGTGGCAGAGATGGAGCCCTACTGACAGACCTTCTGTTTGATATACTAGATGACCGTGAAGCTGCATCATGGTAGACAGCCTGACCAATCTGAGAAAGTGACCTATGTCGAGAGTCAGAACGACTTCTCTGTGATAATTCTTTGTTGTCTGTCTTTTTAATTATGTCTGCTTCTCCAATGTCAGAGTCACCATGCCATGAAGAGGACCTTCTTTGTACTTCCTGTTTTTTCAATGGTGATGGTTTAGGTGTTGGCTTTTTCTCATAATTAATGGTTGGTTCTCGTTTAGTGTACATTTTGCGATCCCTGAACTTTGACATTGAACTTGATCCTGTATACCTTTTCATAGGTGATGGACTTTCTCTTCGGCTTGAAGCAAGATCACTTATCCTTGACCTCAATGTAATGTCATCCAAAGTGTAACTGCTTGGTCTTGGTCGGTAAAGTTCGGACGAGGATCGTTTTGGTGTATCACTAGTGTATGGTGAATCATATCTGTAGTCTTTTAACGGTTTTGGTGATTCATATTTGTAGTCTTTTAATGGTTTGATACCAAAAAGTTCTTTGCTTGAAGTTCTTTCAAATGTCTTTGTACCAGCAGAGTAGTCTTTTAATGGTTTGATACCAAAAAGTTCTCTGCTTGGAGTTCTTTCAAATGTATTTGTACCGACAGAGTATCTTCTTATACTTGTCAAATCTACCATACTACTACTAACATTTGATTTTGGTGTTTTTGGCGATGGTGTGGTTTCTTTTTTACGGAACTTCTCTAAAGTGCTCATGAAGTCAGGTTTCTTGTTTACAGCTACTTTAGGCTTGTTCTGTTCTGTCAAGAATTTATCTCTTCTAGACCTCGGACTTAGAGGTGGTAGATCAACTTTTCCGAAATTTTTCAGCCCTTCTTCAAATTTCCTGACCTGTAGAAGCAAAGCATTCTTTCTCTTATCTAAATTCTGTATATTATCTAAGAATTTTTGCTGTTTAGATCTAAGATTGTTAGTACTAAGTGGTGCAACATTCTGGCTAGATCGTGCTACAGTGGGTGCACTTATAGTCGTGCTACGATTACTGCTATGGCTACGATTAGGTATATATGAGGATAAAACATGGGACTCACTTGGTCTGCGGTAAACAGGGACGTGTTGGGAGGGTTGGGACAGGCCGGAAGGATATTCTCCACGGATTCTGAAGACGTAATCTTGATTCCTCTGTAGGTTCTTCACACGATATGACGTGTCTGATATTCCACTTGCGACAGGAAGCCAGTCGTATCTTGGAAGCTGTTGAGCCTCTATCAGGAAGGCAAGTGGCTTGTCATCAGCACTGTAAGCAGGGATGTCAACCATTCGCCAACTTAAGTCAACGTAATCGTCATCAACATTGACTACATCCACACCTGCTAACGGCATCCTTGGAATCACTGCAACGACAGAGAGAAAAAAAATGTTTTTCATTTAAGATGCATCACAATGCATACAGGTACAAACAATGAATAGTTGTACAAAATTCTGTAATATGAACAAATTAAAATTTAAATAAGCTTGGAAAAAAATAAAATCTTGAAAACCAGAAAACATTTAATGTCAATTAAAATCATTATTCAATCACTTAATACTTCTCAATAAGGCAATTACAGTATGAATAAGTACCAACATAGTTCAAAACATATCTTAAAGTAGAATAGTTCCTAAATGGTAATGCAAATCAGACTTTTGACTCTAGAATGAAATCATAACCAAAGAAACTAGAAAAATGGAAACAAGAGCTCACAAATACCCCCTCCCCCACTCTTTGACTAACCATTTACAATCATAACCCTTGAACAATTTGATTCAATTCATCAACACAATTAATTGATCATGATGAATGATACGATAGATATAACCTTGAGTCTTGATAGTAAAAGAGCAACTTATTTGAATTTATTAGCTCTAATTATAAAGCATTACAATTGAATAAGATTGAAAGATCAGGACACTTGAAAATCAGTAGAGCCAGCTGTGTGATATGGTTAAGTCAATGAATTGCTTACAGGTACATGAATATTTTTTTGAGCCTGAGTGGTGAAATTTGTTTCTCTATTGCTTTTGGTTTTAATGTTTTCAAAATAGATTTCAAATCGTTTATTGAAGTTGATGTATAAACTTATTTTGTCACAATGGTAAAATGTTGGATAATTTGATGGCCATATTGAATTTCAACCAGGAATTTTTTTGTGTCTTTTTAAATTGCATATAAATCATACAAACTCTAAATAGTCTAAAACTTGGAGTTCTGTACTTTTGCTAAGATTTTTTTCTTTCATTCTTATAATTCCCTGCTTACCTGATCTTCTGTGTAGAGGTACAGAATACACATAGTCAGTTGGTCCTTTCTCAGTGATTCCACGAAGACGGAACTCATAATCTTGTTTAGGTTTCAATCCAGTCACTTTGTGTGTAGTACCGTAAATATCTGTTGTCACAGGCCTCCAGTCTGGTACGGAGGATTCTCTTAGTTCTAATCTGTATCTTCTTGGAGTTATGGTTCCTGCATAGGGTTGCCATGACAACCTGACAGAGTCAGATTCAACATCATACAGTTGTGGTCTAGTTATAGGTGTCTTTGCTGAAAATACATATATAATTTTGTTTTTAGTATAACATTACAGCAGTGGTAACTGTCTTAGGGCAATTTCAGATTCAAACACATGGGGGATTGGATGTACTTTTATTAGACCTCAACCACCGACAATATAAAATTTCCATTTTTTACTTACAAGTCTTACAACATCTTAAGGAAGTAAGCAGATATGCTAAATCTGGAACGTCCCTTATAAACACTCGAGATTATTTGCAGTGTTAATAGACTGACCAAAATATAATGATCTTGTTAAATGCCTCTAGGGTTTATCTTTCAGAAAATCTTAAGATGAAGAATACATCAGAAAACCTTTTATCTTTGATTTAAGATCATTATTGTTATAAACAAGAATGTGTCCAAAGTACACGGATGCCCCACTCGCACTATCTTATTCCATGTTACATGGACCCCGAAATTGGGTAATAATCTAATTTGGCATTAAAACTAGAAAGATTATACTATAGGGAACATATGTACTAAGTTTCAAGTTGATTGGACTTCAGCTTCATCAAAAACTACCTTGACCAAAAACTTTAACCTGAAACTCCCTCTTTCATTTTCTATGTTCAGTGGATTGTGAAAATGGGGTCAAAAGTCTAATTTGGCTTTAAAATTATAAAGATCATATCATAAGCAACAAGTGTACTAAGTTTCAAGTTGATTGGACTTCAGCTTCATCAAAAACTACCTTGACCAAAAACTTTAACCTGAAACTCCCACTTTCATTTTCTATGTTCAGTGGACCTTGAAACTGGGGTCAAAAGTCTAATTTGGCTTTAAAATTAGAAAGATCATATCATAAGCAACAAGTGTACTTAGTTTCAAGTTGATTGGACTTCAGCTTCATCAAAAACTACCTTGACCAAAAACTTTAACCTGAACGGATGGACGCACAGACGAACAGAGCCCACAGACCAGAAAACATAATGCCCCTCTACTATCGTAGGTGGGGCATAAAAAAATCCACAGAAGGTTGTCTATATCCCTTCATACCATCCGCCTTCCTTAATAATATGTACTTGTAAATATAAAATATGAAAGTTCACTCAAAGCCCTTTCTGTCTACGACCTCTATTTATATTTACACTTACTTCTATATCTGCTTGTAGATATTGGATACGAAGGTTCACTCAGTGCACTTTCTGCCTGGGCCCTCACTCGAAGGATGTAATCATTTTCTGGAGATAATCCAGTCAGACGGTAGCTTGTATCTGGTATATCTCTGGCTAGGGATCTCCAGGTGCGTTTGACTGGTTCCCAGCTCTCAATGTGGTATTTCAATGGTTTGCCAGCAAATGGCGCCATTTGTTTTGGTTTCCAGCGTAACATGAGAGATGATCTGGTATCGTCAAATTCAGAAATTTCAGGAATATCAATTGGTGATCTGAAATCTAAAAAACAAAAATTCTACAGTATTTTCATTTGTCCATGCAACAAACTAATACAAGAACACTAGGTTAGATAAAGAGAGTTTAAAACTATTATCTTTAATTCTTTATGTAACTTTTCCAAGGATTAAATTGCCAGGCTTCCATTCCCAAAAATAAAACTAGTCCTAGAAAATGAAATCACAAATGTTAACAGCACAGATGTTGAAAGGAAATCTCCACTCAATAAAACATAATAAATAATATTTGCACAACAGTATCATATAAAATTCTATAAAACTTCACTGAGATCTATCCTTTGCCATGTAGTTCACAACATAAATGCATTTAAATATCATTAGGTGTTGTAAATAAAACAGCTGGATTCTAATGACTTTACCATAGATTAGAGAGGTGCCAAAACAATTCATATGTCAAGGGCTATCAATATAAGAATCAGATGATCTTGTATGAGTGCCAATCAGTTTTTCTAAATTGCTTTTGATAAAATCTACCATTAATAGATAGGTTAAATAAATGGGGGATGTGCCCCCGCTTGCATATCATTTAAAGTTATAAAGGGACATAACTGAAGAAGGTAAAATTTGACACTTCTCAAATATGTACTTAATCTGAGTTTCGTGGTAAGTGTAGTGTATATTTTAAAAGTTTCATAACACTTTGTTAAGACAAAATGAAGATAGCTGAACAGAAACAAAAATTCCAATATTTTTCTATTTGTAAAGGGGTTTAACTCTAGAACAGTAAAAGTTACACCACGAAAATTTAAACTTGATCTGTGTTTTGTGGTAATAAACATTGTGTATAAGTTTCATAACATTTGGTTTAGGCAGACTTAATTTCAGAGAACAGAAACCAAATTCGTGACATACATACTGATGGACTGAAGGACAGATAAGGGTAAAATTTAATGCCCCCTCCTCTATGGCAGGGGCAGAAAATAGGTCACTGTTGTAAAGTGATGACTTACCTGACAATCTTGTCAGTCTGATTGTGTTAGTTGGCTGACTGACACCATACTGGTTTTCTGCCTGTACACGGAAACAGTAGTCCCGATCAGGATTTAGGTTGGTCACATGGTATGAGGTGTATGGTATCCTACGATATAATGGACGCCATGTTGTTGAGTGAGGTTCCTGGACATAGATTGTGTAGGTCACAGGTGATTCACTAAGGTAATGTGGGACGTCTGCTGGTCTCCATGACAACATCAGTGAGCCATGACCAATGTCATAGATCATTGGTTCGTCTTTAGGCATTCTTGGTGGAACTAAGAAAAATTAGAATAGAGAGACATGTGTTATTAATTTAATTTGCGACCCCATATTCCTTGATTACCCCTGTAAGCTGATAGACATATTATTTTTTGAAGAAAATTTATCTGAAAAAGCAGCTGTCCAAAGACATTTGAGGAAGTTTTACTTTGTTTCAATCGAAAAATTTATGAAATTAATAAATATGAATTTGGTGTTGAAGTCTTCTTTGCTTTTGTGTTTTTTTATTTCTGTTTTAATGAAGTATATATAAAAAAGAAGATGTGGTATGATTGCCAATGAGACAACTGTCCAAAAGAGACCAAAATGACACAGACATTAACAACTAGAGGTAACCCTACGGCCATAATGAAGTGTTCCCAATATTTTATTTTTTCAAATTGTCTTTATTCTGTTTAAATGAATTTTTGTAATTAGTCCTATCATAAGAAATTATTGATGTTAGTGTTTTTGTCATTTTGTTATTTTGAGAATTTTAGTTCCACCCTAGAGGCATATTAGAGAACATCTCGGATGGATCTTTTAGTGGTATGTTCTCATTATGAATATGTACTCAATGGATAACACAGTGATATTGTGCTACCTCTACCCTTTTTCATTTGGAAAATATGCACCATTTTTATCAAATTGGGAAATTTATAATGAAAATGGTTTAAATGAGTGTTTTTCAGGTTGTATTTATGCACAATTACTACTGAGACTGCACAGTGTTTGGGGAAAAGTTGTCTATTTGGGAATAATTTTAAGCCATTTTTTTTCAAATTGGGATTCTTCTCCAGGGGAAAAAGCCTTTATTCTCCATTAATTTAAGGCAAAAAATATCACTGTAACAAACAACAGTGAATCATATTCAAAACAATATGTTATGTCAGGTGTCAGAAAACAGTTGCTTTTTGTATGGTATGAAATAAAATATTGATTGTTTATTATAATTGTATAAATAAACCAATTTTTCAAGACGTTTTGGCCATTGGCCTTCTTCAGTTCTTAATTTTTCCTCTAAACTACATGGCTGACATTTCTTTTTCAATCATTGAAAAGATTGTTTATTGTTGGTTGCTTAATGTCGGGTGGCAAATATTTTATGCATGTTCAGGACAAGAACAAATTAACAATAAAAGAAAACAGTCAACAGTAGTATGTTGCACAAGATGAAAGAACACCTACCAGCACGCCTTCTGATTTGTACCAATGGTGTAGGCTCACTATAACCATACTTGTTAATGGCTCTGACACGGAAGTTATACTCCCGATCGGGATTTAGCTTTGTCACATGGAAGTCAGTGTGTGGTATACCATCGACCAGGATTACCCAATCAGATCGAGGGAGCTCCTGGACTTCCAGTCGGTAGGTGACAGGAGCATAGTCTGTTATCTTTGATGGTAACTGAACAGCTCGCCATTGTAGATGGACAGAGTTAGGATTCATTTCTGATATGTAGGGCTGTTCGTTTGGCATCTTTGGTGGTCCTAAAAACATGAAACATGAAAATATTGTAAAATTTATTTTAGGGTCTATCACTCATGTATTAAAGGTAAGTTCCTGTGCCTCTTTGGAAGTCCTACACACATTTAACAGGAAAATATTGAAAATACTAGTTTAGGTTCTATCTAACATATAATAAAACTTGGTTCTTCTGAATGTGTCTAATTTATCCCACATATTGTTGGTTTTTCTATATGTTTAGAGGTCAAACATTGAAAATATTGATAAATTGATTGCAGTGTATATACGTAAAACCAACATTAATGAGACTTTTTTTGTCTTTTTCATTTTTTGTCCATTTGCCAGTTTTCTTTCAACTTGTAAATTTGAATGTGTCTCTGGTATCTTTCACATTCAAAAATAGAGGTTAAAACTCCATAAGTATTTCTACAGCAGAACAAGACAAACTTTTGTGGAATAATCTTGACCTTCAAATCAGGTGTTACTGTATTGGTGTTAACTCATTGTAAGTCAATGTAACTCATTCTATGTAGACATTAATCTATTACACTTGACCTTAAGGTTATTGTTTTCAGATAAATGCATCAGCATTGTTCCTAAGATTAATCCCAAGATATGGAAATGGTCCCAATGATGAGGGTCCTTCATTCCTGTAGTTTTTTTAATAACTTTTAGAGTATTTAATCTACAGTAATTCATAATTCGAAAGATTTTACATATGAAAATTCTAATAATTACCAGCTCTGTGTGTCAAGTACACGGGTGCTGATGGTTCACCGAAAATATCACCAACGTGACCTCTGACCCTGAAAAAGTACTCCCTATCAGGTCTTAGTCCAGTCACTTGGTAATTTGTTCCAGTGATACCAGTCAAAAATGGAGTCCATGGACCGACTCCTGGCCTGTCTTGCAGCTCTATGCTGTAAGTCACCTTTGGTGGAATTTTGAAGTCACCTTGAATCTCTGCAGGTTGCCATGACAACAAAACAGAATCACCATAGATGTTCGAAATAATTGGCTCACGTCTAAGCATTGGCACTGTAAAGCATGAAGAATTAGTTTATCAAAATCATAGACACTTTGTGTTAGCAAGTCAGTTTAAGACCTTTTATTTGTGTTATTTTGAAAATTTCACAAATAATCTAAAATCTAAATTTAAGATGGTTTAAACCATTGATTTTTCTTACTATAAAATCACTGATAATAAGAAGATTAAAGAATCTACAATAAGCACAAGTTTATTATTATTACAAGAACAAACTTTCAAAGTCATACTGTTACAATTTGTCAATGCCGAATACTTTTCTAAAACTGTGGTGAGATTTGTTCCAGCCATGTAATTCTTACGATTAAACTTGGTATACATAAATGCTTAAATATAGATATTTTTCTTTCAGGTAATTGACTTCCAAAATGAACAAATGCAAGATTTTATTTCAAATTCATTCAAAAATGTGATGGCATGCAATATCATTTACAATATAATTATTCCATATTCCTTAGTATGCTTAAATTATTCCAGTTTGTCATATTAAATCTACAATTTACCCTTGCAAATCTTAAGATACAATACAATTTTTCCCTATTCCTCAGTTTGTTTAAACTTTTACTGTTTCAGATTGTAATTTCTTTACCAGGTTTCCTATAAAATGTAACAGGCATGGTAGGTTCCCCAATGCCATAGTCGGTCTGAGGTCTAACACGAAACTGGTACTCTTTCAGTGGACTCAGCCCCTTCACAATGTATGAAGTGTCCAAGATGTTACGTGTAAGTGGGGTCCAGTCGTAGCTTGGGAGTGTCCTCATGTCAACGATGTAACGTATTGGTACTGGCGTCCTTTGGTACATTGGGATATCTGCTGGTTTCCATGACAACTTGATTGAGTCATCTCCGAAGGGAGTAATGGTTGGTTCATGTGGTCTGAACCTTGGTTTTACTGTAAGATATAAATTATATAAATAATATAAACATATGTGTTGGTCTTACATATTTCTTTTGCTACATTGTATATCTTAATAAGACTTAGTAATCACAGTTTCAATTTGTAAAACTGCAATTTCAATTTAAAAGTTCTTTAAACTTGATTTCAGAGGGTAAACTTTACAGTCTACCTTTTAAAAGGTAACTTGATACCATAACCATTAAAAATTTATTTTGTTGAAATGATTTTGTCTTAGTATATGAATACATCTGATGTTTCTCTAAATTTGTCTATTCTTAATATTCTATTCCTGAAAAAAATATAAGAAAATCAATTTGTAAATGTTAAATTTCTGACAATTTAGTCCTTTCATTTTTCATTTTCAAAGTGCATATGAAAAACCTCTGCTGGGAGAAGTTTCTGTCCACTATAGACAGGGACCTTACCTGGCATAGAGGTAAGTGTAACAGGTGGCAGTGGTTCCCAGTAATCAGAACCTGAGTAAGGAACAACTCTGAAACTATAATCTCTGCTTGGTTGTAACCCTTTCACATGATATCTGGTATCTGCAACATCTGACACCAGAGGGCGCCAATCCAAACTAGGAGGTTCTTGCATTTCAATACGGTACATAACAGGTAAGTGTGTGTCAACATAAGGTCGTCTCCATGACAACATGAAAGAGTCTGGTTTATAATCAAGGATTTCTGGTTGACTGGGAAGGAAAGTTCTAGGAGCTGAAAGGATGGGAGACAACTCATCACAAAGGATTTTAAAACAGATCATGCATAAAGACAATGTTCAATAACTTCAGATAAACACAATATTTTTTTTATTTTTTTTGAACTATAGCACTAGTTATATAAATAATTTAAGATTTCTTTGAAAAATATGCAGAACTTGTTTCTTGATTATAAAAGATTCTCCATTTTTAGTTTAAAGGATACACAAAAAGGTCAGATACACAAAAAGGTCAATGTACTGTATGGCAAAATACCAATTTCATATAAGTATTTGTTATTTTGCCATCAAACATGGAAAACTGCATATTACAGGCACAGTAGAAAATTCTGTCAAGGATAAAAGTACATGCTCACAACACAGAAAAGTAGAACAGTGCCACAGGAAGTAAAACCAACATTGAGACCTTTATATTCCTTTATATATTGAAGAATCATCCTTGAAGTCTTGTATTCAAAAGTTAATCTAACTCATTTTCTACTGAATATATTCTTCATACCTGGCAGGGAGGTGAGAGACACTGGAGGCAAGGGTTCCAAGGTTCCTGCTCGAGTTTCTGGAACAACTCTGAACATGTAATCCCTGCTTGGTCCAAGTCCTCTGATTGGATATCTTGTATCAGGAATACCAGTAGCCAATGGTTTCCATGCCAAACTAGGTGGAGCCTGAAGTTCAACTCTGTATCTGATTGGCTCATGACTGCTGATCTTTGGTGGTTGCCATGCCAACTGCAGTGCATCACTTTCATCATACACAATCTGTGGACATTCTGACAAAACACGGCTTGGACCTATGGGGAAAAAAACATTTCTTAGTCAAGGACAAAATATTAATCAGGAAAGTAATAAAAGAAGGGAATTTGCAATAAATTAACAAGAATGTGTGCATAGTACATGGATGCCCCACTCGCACTATAATTTTCCATGTCCAGTAAACCCTGAAATTAGGCTCAAAACTTTAATTTGGAATTAAAATTAGAAAGATCATATCATAGGGAACATGTGTACTAAGTTTCAAGTTGATGTGACTCTAACTTCATCAAAAACTACCTTGACCAAAAACTTTAACCTGAACTTCGCACTTTCATTTTCTATGTTCAGTTGACCATGAAATTGGGGTCAAAACTATAATTTGGCATTAAAATTAGAAAGATCATATCATGGGGAACATGTGTACTAAGTTTCAAGTGGATTGGACTTCAACTTCATCAAAAACTACCTTGACCAAAAACTTTAACCTGAAGTCGGACGAACGAACGGACGAACGGACGAACGAACGGAGGCACAGACCAGAAAACATAATGCCCCTCTACTATCGAAGGTGGGGCATAAAAATTCAATACTATAACAAACACCCTGAGCTTTCAATAATATTAAAAAAATTGAATGCAAATGAAAAACAATAAAAATTTAAAGTTATAGAAGATATGTCTCACAAATTAATTTACCTGGTAGAGGTCTACGATAAGAAACTGGTAATGTGTATGATGGTGGACTAACTCCATAAGAGCTGAGAGCTCGGACCCTGAAGTGATAGTCCCTATCTGGTACAAGGTCTGTCACTCTGTATCTGGTAGTTGGAAGACCACTTACGATTGGACGCCACTCGTCCAATGGTGGTTCGTTCATCTCAATCATATAGAGTAGAGGTTGTTCATCAGCACCGTAGGAAGGTATTTCTACTCTATTCCATTTTAAACGTATTCCGTCAAAGTCAACATCCTGGTCTTCAAGTTCGAATGAGTCAATTGGTGCCCTTGAAGTTGCTGAAATATAATTATGCATGGTATAAATTTTACCGATCAACATCACAAAAAATCTAACAAGATAAGTAATTGTTATCATAAATACTATAGTATAACTTAAATGCTCATCCTAAGATTTTTGTGTGGACCTTTTTTTCATATATCCAGTTGGAGTAAATTTTTACATAAATTTGTCTGTTCTTCTCAACCTAGAAACTATTGTTGAGAAAGGTAACACATTTTTTAAAAGTTACTGCCATATAAAAAAGAAGATGATAAATCTAACACCTATTTTTTTGTGATTTGATTACTGTGGATTTATTTATTTTCTTGGGCACCAATTTTTGTGGATTGAGGAAAACATGCATTTTCCTAAATATTAGATTGAATAGTTTGCCACTTCGCGTACAAATCCTACAGAAAAATTGTAATTCATTGAACATCTAAATTTGAGGTTCACCTGCTACAATGAAATCCATGAAAATTGTTAACCAATTGCAATGAATAATAACTAGATATCATTGAGATGGGAGCCATCTCTGTGGGCCCCGCTGTGAATAATGTGCATTAAAAAATTGTATCTTTACCATAGGACATGGGTTTGTCAACTGAAATCAAAGTTATTGACCTTGACCTTTGACCTATGATGTTGTAAATAAATTATGACACACCCTTTGGTGTTGGTTTATAAACATGTCAAGTATAAACTTTGAAATGATAACGGTTCTCAAGATATAGAGCGGACACGATCTTTACCATAGGACACTGGGTTGTCAACTGAAACCAAAGTTTTTGACCTTGACCTTTGACCTAAGAAGTTGCACATAAATTATGACACACTCTTTGGTGTTGGTTTATATACGTGTCAAGTATAAACTTTGAAATGATAACGGTTCTCAAGATATAGAGCGGACACGATCTTTACTATAGGACACAGGGTTGTCAACTGAAACCAAAGTTTTTGACCTTGAACTTTGCCCTAGGCAGTCGTTCATAAATTATGACACACCCTCTGGTGTTGGTTCATATACATGTCAAGTATAAACTTTGAAAAATCATAACGGTTCTCAAGATATGGAGCGGACACGATCTTCACCACAGGACACAGGGTTGTCAACTGAAACCAAAGTTTTTTTACCTTGACCTTTGACCTAGGAAGTTGTACATACATCATGACACGCCCTCTGGTGGTGGTTAATAAACATGTAAAGTATAAAGTATGAAATCATAATGGTTCTCTAGATATGGAGCGGACACAAAGTTATTACAAAGTGTTACGGACGGACAGACTGATCACTATAGGGCGACCCGCCTTTAGCGGGGCCCTAATGAATCCAGTCACAAACAAGAATGTGTCCAAAGTACATGGATGCCCCACTTGCATTATCAATTTCCATGTTCAATGGACCGTGAAATTGGGTAAAAAATCTAATTTGGCCTTAAAAGTAAAAAGATCAATTAATAAGAAACATGTGTACTAAGTTTCAAGTTAATTGGACTTAAACTTCATCAAAAACTACCTTGACCTAAAACTTTAACATGAAACTCACTGTTTTAATTTCTATGTTCAGTGGACCATGAAAATGGGGTCAAAAGTCTAATTTTGTTTTAAAATATGAAAGATCATATCATAAGGAACATGTGTACTAAGTTTCAAGTTGATTGGACTTAAACTTCATCAAAAACTACCTTGACCTAAAACTTTAACCTGAAATTCACTCTTTTAATTTCTATGTTCAGTGGACCATGAAAATGGTGTCCAAAGTCTAATTTTGTTTTAAAATAAGAAAGATCATATCATAAGGAACATGTTGATTGGACTTCAGCTTCATCAATAACTATCTTGACCAAAAACTTTAACCTGAAGTGGGACGAACGGACGGACAGATGAACGGACGGAAGGACGCACAGACCAGAAAACATAATGCCCCTCTACTATCTTAGGTGGGGCATAAAAATTAACATTTTCCACTGTTAACTTACCAACAGTTCTATAAACTGATGTCACTGGTGAAGGCTCAGACATCTTACCCAACGGAGTACGGGCCCGGACCCTAAATTTATAGTCCTGTCCTGGTTCCAAGTCTGACACAACATAGACTGTGCCTGGTATGTCCCTGGCAACAGTGGACCAGTCTCTGACAGGTGGCGCCTGCATTTCTATCATGTACATAAGTTCTTTGTCATTGGCTGAGAATGATGGCACATCGACTCGTTCCCATCTTAATTTGACCATGTGTGGTTCAATTTCTGTTATCTCTGGTCTTGAAATGGGGACACCTGGGAAAGCTGGAATCAATAATTGCACAATGAAATAATGACATAATGTTAATCAAAATTTTTGTATGTTTCAATAAATTTTTATTAAATTTTGTGAGCATGAAATTGTTTATTGATAGTTGTATAACTATTTATTCATGAGCTTGTATGAAGCATCTTATTATACTCATTTGGGAGCAAAATACAAATTTATGCCAAATCCCAAAGTCCATCATATTTACATACTAATTTCTCCATCAGGTCTATAAATATATGTTTTCTTTTAAAATTTGACAATCAAGTGAATAACTGTCTTTCAACAAACATGACTAATAAAAAAATCCTATCTCACTGCATCTTTCAATTTGGCCTTGCTTCAATGAATTTTTTTTATGGACTTTAAGAAATGAAAACCCTGTTTAATTTGTATAGGTAAAGATTCTATTGGTTCTTTAATTTTCCAACTATCACTTGTTTTTTTTTCATTTAAATCTAGATCAAACACAACATTAATTTTACTGTAGCAGAAAAATTGATGTTATAGCAGTATTTTATCACAGTATCATAGTGTACCTTTTGCCCTTGGAATCCAAATAGAGTCTGTGGGTTCACTGAGGCCATATTTATTCTCAGCACGGACCCTGATATTGTAGTCCCTGTCTGAGAGGAGGTCTGATAAATAATGACTTGTGTCTGTTAGTCTGCTACTCAGAGGCAGCCAATCAGTTGCTGGTAATTCTTGGGCTTCCAAACGGTATGACACTGGGGGTGCAGTCTTCACTGCAGGTGGTACGTAAGCTGGTTGCCATGCCAACTTGACTGAATCTGTTCCAAAGTCGGCTATCAATGGTTTTGATTTTGGAAGTTCTGGTGGTCCTATTTATCAAAAATGAAAACAGTTATGAGTTAAAAACAAATTGTTGATTTAATGAAAAGCTTGCTATTTCATCAAGTGACAACATCTATTCATAGAGCCATATCACTGAGTAGTTTATATAGAGACAACATATCTAATCCATAGTTATTTTAACCCAACATGGTAATACTGCATTTTGTATTGTGTTGTTACATCCTGTCTATTTTATTTTTACCCATCTTCTATTTTATTGATATAAATTTATAAAAGTTATAAAAAAAAAAGAGAAAGTAAAAAAATCTAAATCTATCTTTCAGTTTGTAGAAAGATTTAAATGTTACTTACTCCTAAACTGGGGTACTTTTGATTTCATGCTGTCTGCAAAGTCATCAACTTCTGAAATACAAAGAGAAAAGTTATGAAAGCAGTGGCATAATTATTTTATTTTGTTATGATTTATTGGTTGATTGGTGTTTAAAAACGCTTTCAAAGCTATTGTACTATTTTGTGACAGTCAATTATTCTTGGTGGATTAAGTCTAAGAGCCTACAGAAACTATTTGAATTCCAAAAACAGAACCATCGACTTTGGGTTGGAAAACTGACAATCCTAGTAAATCAAATTTGGTGTTCAGTGCACCTGCCATGTGCATTGAAAATTGTAAAAGAAAGCATAGCGTCATTTATACCTGTTCTTGGTCTTTCTAACATGGCTGGTGTTGTGGCATCACTGACCCCAAACTGGTTCTCGGCTCTCACCCGGAAATCATAATCTCTCTGTGGTCTGAGGTTTCTCAGCAGATGAGTGTTTCCATGGATACCAGATGCCAGTTTTCTCCAATCAGCATCAGGAAGTTCTCTCCCTTCAATGAGGTATTTTATGTTTTTGCTGTCAGGTGAAAGAGCAGACGTCAATACTGGTTGCCATGTCAACCTGGTGGATTCTGGTCTTATATCACTGATGGTTGGTTTTTCATATGGCATTGTAGGAACTACAAATAAAATGTACATTTGTAAAAAAAGCAAAATGGTGAATACATGGAGGTTGTTCTAATTTCTATAAACGAGACAACAAAGTTTCATGAAAAACATTTCAAACAACCTTTAAAGTATTGTCCAACAAGAATGTGTCCAAAGTACACGGATGCCCCACTCGCACTATCATTTTCCATGTTCAATGGACCGTGAAATTGGATAAAAAATATAATTAGGCATTAAAATTAGAAAGATAATATCATAGGGAACATGTGTACTAAGTTTCAAGTTGATTGGACTTCAACTTCATCAAAAACTACCTTGACCAAAAACTTTAACCTGAAACATGCATTTTCATTTTCTATGTTCAGTGGACCGTGACATTGGGGTCAAAAGTTTAATTTGGCTTTAAAATTAGAAAGATTATATCATAAGGAACATGTGTACTAAGTTTCAAGTTGATTGGACTTCAATTTCATCAAAAACTACCTTGACCAAGAACTTTAACCTGAAGCTTGACAGACGGACGAACGAACAGACGGACGGACAGACGGATTAACGGATGGACGGACGGACGAACGGACGCACAGACCAGAAAACATAATGCCCCTCTACTATCGTAGGTGGGGCATAAAAACTGCAAATCCTACTTTTTTAATGAATAAAACCCCATAACTTTTTAACATTTTGTAATAATTGCCTTATTTTCTATTAAAACGGGAATAATCTCTCTTATTCATTGTCTGCATATACCTTTTTTATTAAAAGGGAGACTATCCAAAATTCAATTTTTATAAATAGACTTACCTTCTCCTGTTCCTTTTCTTATAAGTGGTGCAAGAGATGACTCCCTGTCAAAATGTTCTCCTGGTTTCAAAGCTAAAAAGTTAAATATCACATAAAGTAATAAGTTTTATAATCTTTTTTTTTTTAATGAATGCTTATCAATGTAACCTTGTTTTAAAGAAACCCATAGACAATTGTGGCCTAAAGCTTCCAAACTTTAATAATTTTTTAAAGTGACAAATATTGTATAATTGTCAACCTTTTCAATATTTGTTATCAATATTGTCTTGCTTTCAACAGTATGAAATGTTTTTATTTTCGTTGTAGAACTCAAATGTAGATTTATTGTTTTAGAGATTGTTGCAAACTTAATTTGTCTGACAGAAAAATTGAGCCCTTATTTCAGAAAATTTAATAAATTCTTGCTGGAAATATATTTTCATTGTAAAGTTTACCTTCAGTCAGTTTCATGTAAGCTGTGCATGTGTTTTCTCCAGCAGCATTGGCAACAATACATGTATAAAGCCCCTGATCACGATCTTTGGCACCCCTGATGCTCAAGTAACAGTTACCACCGTCTTGTGATATTAAGTAATGACCATCATTTGTAAGATTTCTGCCATCTTTTTTCCTAAAATTTGAAAATCAATTTCAACTTTATTCACTACAGCTAAATAAAGTTCACATCATCATGATAATGTGTACAAAGTTTATGGTTAATATTTTTTTCAACCTCATGTTCAACCAAACCATTACTTAATGCAGAATGGGTGAAAGGACAATGGGAAAAATCAAAAAGCACTGGTTCCTTTATCATTGTATGTGGAACATAAGGAGTACATTAAATGACTATGATGATAGATGTATTTTTAATGTTAAGTGGCATAATAAAAAGATATGAAAAACAAGAATGTGTCCTCAGTACACGAATGCCCCACTCGCACTATCATTTTCTATGTTCAGTGGACCGTGAAATTGGGGTAAAATCTCTAATTTGGCATTAAAATTAGAAAGATCATATCATAGGGAACATGTGTACCAAGTTTGAAGTCGATTGGACTTCAACTTCATCAAAAACTACCTCGACCAAAAACTTTAACCTGAAGCGGGACAGACGGACGAACGAACGAACGGACGAACGAACGAACGGACCCACAGACCAGAAAACATAATGCCCCTCTACTATCGTAGGTGGGGCATAAAAACACCTTGCTTTGTACAAGATGTACAAGCTTAGCCAGATTTCTAATGTGGTAGTATACAAAATAACAGTCCATGGGACATGTTCCCCTTCCTATCTGGACACTTTATTCTGAATCAGGGCAAACATGTCTTTACTATTTTCCTTAATGATTCTTGCATACCGGTAACTAGTGGAGAAGACAAAAATACCAATTTTCAAATCTTTGGTTAGGCCTGGCCAGGTATAAAACCAACAACCTCCAGAACTAGAGGCCATCATGCTAGCAAGAGACCTCTTAGTAGCAAAAAACAAATTGAAAACTATTCCCATTATTATAAATTCCCAGCTTACCATGTGACAGTTGGTTCAGGTATTCCCATCACTCTACATTCAAACTTTCCATCTTTTCCTGTAGGAATGAACGTATCTTCTATTTTCTTTATAAACGTCGGTAAGTAGCCATATTTAGCATCAAAGTCTTTCTGTGTGAATCTACAAAAGAAGATGTGGTATGAGTGCTAGGTTTACCTTTTTGAAAATCAAAATTGCAAAAAAAACTACTAGCAATAAATCTTATATTTCAGCAGCAATGAGCATATTACTTTAATTTTCCAATTTCTGAATTCAAAGAACTTGTATAGAGCTTTAGGTCAAAACTTGGGTCTAACTTGTGAGATAATTTCTAAAATTTGCAGGTATTGAAACCAGTATTACCCACCCAGACCTCTTTTCAAAGGTAAAGGTACCAAACAATATTTTTAAACAGCTGTTCATAAAAAGTAAAGTTGTCAAAAAAGAAAAAAAAGAAAGGTTTACACAAGTATAGTTTTTGCTGATAAATAAACTAAACAGCTGTTATAGATGACCATGATGTGTGTGCTTATTGTTGAAAACTGTATGAAGGCCTTGAGATTTATAGTTGTTGATCTCTTGTGGAGAGTTGTCTCATTTGCACATCTTCTTATTTATATATAAACCTACTTAGGTTCTTCTGGTTTTTCTGATCCTTTCCTGGACTCTCTGACGAGGAGGTTTCCACTTGAGTAGACTTCTCCCTCACTGTTGACGGCTTTACATGTTATTTTACCATCATCGTCCAGTATCAATTCTTCAATGGTCAGTCTATAGACATCTCCATCCTGGCTTATCTTAAATCTTCTGCGTGTTTCCTACAGAATTATTTTAATGATGGATTTGTGGAAAATGGTAAATATAAATTAAAAAAAAATCTTTTCTGACTTTATACTATATTTTCTCAAATTATTATTTAAAACCTACTTTTCTGACTTTTATAATTTCTTGATGCAGAAACCAGATGTATGACATAAAATTTCAGAAATTAAGAAAATCGAATATTTAAATAAAGTCAGTTGCATAGTTCTTTTTTAGTTTTTTTAAGATAGCATAATAGTATGTAATCATATGTTTATGCACCTATCAAAGTTTGAATTTGCTAAAAGAATGAAGTTTGACAATCTTGAAACTACGATTTTTCATCAATCCAGTAAATTGGCTAAATTGAAATATACTTGAAAATATAAATATAAATTGAAAATATACATGAAAATATAAATTCAAATTGAATACTTACTGATATTGGTTTATGATTAAATAACCATGTGACTTTTGGCGGTGGTTCACCTATCACAACAACTTCAAATGTGACACCTTCTCCTGTTCTAACATTTTGGTCAGATAGTTTCCTTAAAAATTTGGGCAATACAGGAACATTCTTGATTTTTTCACTGAGAACATTTAATCCAGCACTGCATTTGGCCTCTCCAAGGGCATTCTTTAGATTACATGTGTATGTACCAAGGTCATTTGAGGTCACTTCCTTAATACATAGACCAATCAAGTTTTTCTCTTGTAAAATGTGAACATTATCATTTGGTATGATTTCACAGTCATTAAACAGCCATTTGATCGTGGGAAATGGACGGCCATCGATGAGGCATTGTAATTCGGCAGGCACACCTTCGGTCAATGTTTGGTCGTAGAATCTTGTCAGGAACTGTGGTGAAATGTCACCTTCTTCTTGTTGATCATGAAAAGCTATGAAAATAAAACAAAATGATGAATATTCTTTTTGAAAAAAAACCCAACATACATGTGGAATAAAAGTCAAGGAAATAGAAACCCAATTGCAACTGGTAGAGATGTCTATATAATTAAGGGATTGATTTTTTTTTAGACATCATATGTTTTAAGCTGACCAAAACTTACATTCTAAGCACTTTTATTAAAAATCTGATATGAAGTTGCAAAGCTATAGCTGTTAAATAAGTATTTTGACTTTTTTGCTCCTCTAAGATGGCCAACAACTTGTCATTTTTTATCAAATAGACACAAGGCCTTTTATAGCTGACTAGGGGTATGGGTTTCGTTTATTTTATAAGGCTATTCTACAATCTATAATATGATTTGGTCTCTGGTGGTGGTTGTCTCATGACAATCATACTTGAATAAAATAAATGATATGACTCCAGAGTCAGCCATTGATAGCTCTAATGACTTACCAATAACATTTAGATAAGCTTCTGTCATGGTCTTGCCATACTTGTTGTGGGCCCAGCCATTGATAGCTCTAACTACTTACCAATAACATTAAGATAAGCTTCTGTCATGGCCTTGCCATATTTGCTGTGAGCCCAGCCATTGATAGTTTTAACTACTTACCAATAACATTAAGATAAGCTTCCTTCATGGCCTCCCCTTATTTGTTGTGAGACCAGCCATTGATAGCTCTAATAACTTACAATACCATTAAGATAAGTTTCCGTCATGGCCTCCCCTTATTTGTTGTGAGCCCAGCCATTGATAGCTCTAGTTGCTTCAAATAACATTAAGATAAGCTTCTGTCATGGCTTCCCCTTATTTGTTGTGAGCCCAGCCATTGATAGCTCTAATAACTTACAATAACATTAAGATAAGCTTCCATCATGGCCTCCCCTTATTTGATGTGAGCCCAGTCATTGAAGCTCTAATAACTTACCAATAACATTAAGATAAGCTTCTGTCATGGCCTGGCCATATTTGTTGTGAGCTCAGCCATTGATAGCTCTAATAACTTACCAATAACATTTAGATAAGCTTCTGTCATGGCCTGGCCATATTTGTTGTGAGTCCATCCATTGATAGCTCTAATAACTTACCAATAACATTAAGATAAGCTTCTGTCATGGCCTCCCCTTATTTGTTGTGAGCCCAGCCATTGATAGCTCTAATAACTTACCAATAACATTAAGATAAGCTTCTGTCATGGCCTCCCCTTATTAGTTGTGAGCCCAGCCATTGATAGCTCTAATAACTTACCAATAACATTTAGATAAGCTTCTGTCATGGCCTCCCCTTATTTGTTGTGAGCCCAGCCATTGATAGCTCTAATTGCTTACCAATAACATTAAGATAAGCTTCTGTCATGGCCTCCCCTTATTTGTTGTGAGCCCAGCCATTGATAGCTCTAATTGCTTACCAATAACATTAAGATAAGCTTCTGTCATGGCCTCGCCATATTTGTTGTGAGTCCATCCATTGATAGCTCTAATAACTTACCAATAACATTAAGATAAGCTTCTGTCATGGCCTCGCCATATTTGTTATGAGCCCAGCATGTATATCTTCCCATGTCTTCCTTGACAACATTCTGGATCAGAAGGGAGTAGATCTCATTGTTAAAGTTTAGGAGTTTGTATCTGTCATTTGGTTCTACTATCTTTCCATCCTTCATCCTGTAAAATATATTTATATTGATGTCATCTGATGTCAAATACTGTGATTCAGAAATTATTGGGAGATTTTTATGAATGTGAATAGTGTGACTGGATACGTATCACAATAATACGAACTTGCATTCTAATATCTGATATGCATCTGTATGCAGAATTTCATGAAATTACAATCACTGATCCCATATTATGGTCCATTTTTCATAAATCGCAATAATAAATGACCCAGTTTTCATATCTTATAAAGTTATAATTAGTCCGGCCGATCGGTGAAAAAATTGCTCAAATAATGAGGAAAGCACCAATTTTTGCATGATGGTACATTTTTGTGTACTTAGCAATATTTGCTATGGACCCATCCTCAAAATTCAATATGGCGGCTTATTTCAAGATGGCTGCCGTACGTTCTAAAATATTTTCCAGTATTGCACAAAACACAGTGGATTTGATGCTGGGTGCACAAAAATCAACATATTTGAATGACTTGGTGTACTTAGCAAGATTTTGTTTTGATCTATTTTTGAAATACAAAATGGCGGCTATTTTCAAAATGGCCGCATTAAAAAATAAGCAAATATTCGTTATTGAGAATTGACCTGAATATAAGCATTTTATTGATGTATAGTGTATAGTGTCATTTGGTATCTGTCCCAGTTCTGTCCTTTCTGATTTTGCCTTGCTTGTCATTTCATACACAAAGTAGTAGCTTTCATAAAAAGCAGCAGTAGTAGCTTTCATTAAAAGCTGCACTATTTGTTGTCTTGGGTCACACATAAAAGCTATGATTTGGGATTTATTCAGTGCCTATCTTATCTCTTGGTCGCAATATTTTGCAATTTGAGACATTAAACTGTGAATTGAGAATCAGTTAAACGCATATCAGTGAAATGGCAGGAATTGAGGACAACAAGGACAAGAACATGGAAATGGCAGAAACTAAATCACTTGGGGATATTGAGAAACCCACAGCTGAAGACGCTTTAACAGAGGACAGCTCAGAAATGACTATTAAACAATTGTACCAAGAATATTTAACAGATAGAAAATCAAATGCTAAACGAACAGCTGATATTTACCGCAATATAAAACAGAGTGAAGCGCGAATATATAAAATATGTCTTGGTCTCATTACGTTTCAAGCTGAACAGAAAGAGGCAATGAATATCAATAACAAACAGGTGAAAGCAATATCTCAGCAACTTCAGCAGTCTGAAGACAGGATAGACCACAAGGCTAGTAATAATTGCTTGGCGTAATTGATGGTCAGACCAATAAGATATTCAATGTTGTGGTGAGACGAATGGACAAGCTGACAACAACTGAGGAAGGAGACACAGTTCTATTTCAAAGTGCATTTGAACAGCAGGGTACCTTCCAACAACTGGCATCTGTTGTGAATGAATCAGTGGACAATCGAAATAAAGAAGTTAATATTTTTGCAATGGACACATCATCTAAGCCAAAATTTGACCTTAGCCAGTACAACGCAAGTTTACCAAAAGTACACATCAAAATCCATGCCGTGGGTCTTTCCACAATTGTAGTTCGCATGAACCATAAACCGCGCCAACTCTGTTGAAGATGTCTTTAAGTCAAAAGTCCTATGTCAGGGCCCTGGGCCCTGCATGAGACAGTTCAAATTATTAAACAACAATCTCCATTTAAGAACATACTATAAACCTCTAGTACTAATCAAGGATACCAGCAAAAAGCTTATGTGTCTTCTTACGCACACTTACCATCTACTATGAGTCAATAATATTTGGTTTAGATCAGCACACCATTACAGAAACAATTAGCTACAAATGGATTCTATCAAGTTTCTCCAATGTTGAATGCAGTGCCTACTTACGGTATAATCCCCGTCGAGTCAATGGCAAATCCCACATTTATCACTCCAATGATGACAACCTCGTCCGCTTCTGGAGCTCTAATATGCTTCCCATAACATCAAGTTGGCTCCATTGACCGATCCAGGAAAGGACAGAGGAAAGAAAAAGAGTGTGACAACACCTCTTCTTCATACTCTTCACTGGAGAGAGAATATACCATGTGACAAGAAAATCTTTGTGCAAGGGACCGGAGCCGAAGCCCACAGCTGCCAACAATTCAAAAACTCAATTGAAGAGGATCCATCTCTTGGGAGGCGCTCATTTACCAATTTGAACGAACTGCCGGTAGATGACAATGGGAAATCAGGAAAAATGTGGGTAGGCCCCAGATTGCCAGGCCGATGTTGGCTTTGAGTACGCTCGCATGGTAAACACAGATGATGATTCCAAGGCCTTAAAAAAGCATTCATTTGGAGCAGCGCTTCAGCAAGGAAGACGATCAAACCAGATTGGAACCAAAACATTCCGTCGAGGATGTAAAGACAAAGATTCTTCAAGGCATGTTATAGAGATGAACCCAGAAACATTCAACAAGGTGTTAAAACAATTGAAAACCTCAAAAGCAAACCAGATGGCGATATATGGATAAAAAAGTGCCAATTATGACCATCGACCACCGATAAAGAAAATATGAGTAGTCAACTAATCAGCATACCTTTGGATTGGCCGATCAATATAATCTCGGTTCTTCTGATAAAAAAATCATGGAAGATCACCAGTTCAATGGAAGATCACCTGATCAATATAAACGTGGAAGATCTTTTAAGCAATACAATCGAGGTAAATCGGCAGATAGAAGTACACCCAAGCTTAATGCCTATCAATCAACAACACCCTCACTAAGCTAGAGATCATATAGTCCCTAAAGACAACGGTTAGCATCTCCACGGACAAACTCCAGAAATCCCGAATATTTCAGACAACGGTAACCTTCACCAGGATACGGAGCAAATCAAAGTGTAACCTCATCAATGGAGCAAAGGGTCGGGCCAGTAGGACAACTCAGATTCCAAAGTCTATTGGCCATGAAACATCATCTTATCACAACATCGAACAGAGGCCCACTGCCTCGTCCAATATTGTCATCAGACAAATAATTTGAAATAGCTTAGTAGTACGAGGTACTACACATGACCAGAATGTGAGCATGATTGTGGACACTGCTGCAATGATAACATTAGTAATAGAGAAATTAATTCCAGTAAAAAATGGAGATTTGGAGAACGTAACGCTACGTGGTTTGGGTTAACAGCTTACTATTGAGAAGATTATAAGGAACGACTCTCGACATTAACAGAGTAAACATACAATGGATTGTGTGCAAAAAGCCATTAACAGACGATGTTATACTTAGGCTAGTCATTTTGGACACACTGATTGCAGTGATAAACCTGAGTACTCCCACAATTACCATTAACAATAAAGAGATAAATGCATCATTTGTTAATAGTGGAAACGAGATTTTAACTCAGCTAGTTTGCAGATAACGAACCATCACAGTTCCGCCAAATTCAAACATGACTGTTACCATTAAAACTAATAAAAGTGCTGACCAGGAGTGCATTTTAGGACCATGCTCGCTGAAATGTTGCAAATTGGTTACGCACGTAGTTGGAAAAGGAAATAGTTGCCCCTTAATCATTTTAAATGATGGCAATCGTCTAATCCGCCTGAAGAAAGGTACACCTATTGATTACATAGAATAATTTGACGATGTAGTGGGTACGGCAGATGCAAACGCGATAAGTGACGTAAGACGTGGCATTGAAGAGACACGAGCCAAGGTGCCCTCGGCACTGCCTCAAAGTTCAGATGAGTTACCTAGTATTCCACCACATTTAACTGACCTATATTAACGTCAATCGACTCGTTTCAAGCTATTTCATTCCAACCTTAAAACAATTACAATAACATGTAACATTATGATATTGATTAACATTTTGAATTTCACTATTTGTTTTTGTATATGCAGCTATATTTGCAACTTATGTGTTATAGAAATACCCAAATTATTTGTTTTATACTTTAGAATTAATTGATAACAAATTCAAGAACATGAAGTCCATTTTTAAAGAATCATTTCTTTAATTTCCGAAATTATATAGAATACTTTTAGGACAATCTTGAATTTTATATCGTTTTTCCGCCATCTTGAAAATGGCAGCCATATTGGATTTTTCAGAGTGGGTCCATAGCTGAAATCAAAGGGTATATAACCAAGAACTACTATGCAAAGTTTCATGCTTTCCTCATCAAGTGAACAATTCTGCTCTATATCTGCACCAATCGGCCGGACTAAATGGGACATAACTGAAGAAAGGTAAAAATGATGCTAACCAAAGTTGTACTTTATCTGAGTGTGTGTAAGTATAGCCAGCTATAAAACTAGGTTCAATCCACCATTTTCTACATAAGAAAATGCCTGTACCAAGTCAGGAATATGACAGTTGTTATCCATTCGTTTGATGTGTTTGAGCTTTTGATTTTGCCATTTGATTAGGGACTTTCCTTTTTGAATTTTCCTCAGAGATCAGTATTTTTGTGATTTTACTTTCTCATAACATTTGGTTGAGACATACTTGATTTAGAGAATAGCAAAGACGAATTCGGCAATGATTTCAAAATGTAAACAAGCATAACTCTAGAACGGTTAAAGAGACACCACCATAAAAAAAACAGATGGCTTTCAAAAAGTATATTCTTACCATACAATTTCTGGTTTAGGGTAAGCTACGACACGACAATCAAAGCGAGCCAAGCGCCCTTCTTCTACTTGACAACTGTTCATCTGGAAGAAGTAAGCTGGGGTCTGGTACTTGGAGTCTGATAGTCCTTCTTTATATTTGTTCAGCAAGGCTGGTTGGACTAGAAGTACATACACAACTCATTACTATTTTTATCCAGAAAGACAGGGTACATAAATTAATTAATGGTTTCCATATATTGGTTGGATTAAAGATACTAAATTTTGGAAATTGAGGGTTGCAACTCCCTCTGGCAACTTTTGAAGTTGGAGTTATCTTCTTTTATCTATTACTTAAACCAATTTTTTTTACAGAACTGATAAAATCATAACACATGCACAGCTTATGTAATCTTTAATAAAATAGTTCTTTTTAACAGTATAGCTTTCCACATACACGTCATTTGTATAAATTTGAATAATGTGTGTATCGATATTAATCAATTGTTTGGCATAGGACAAGAATTGATCTGAGAAATGTAAATCTCACTGCACCATGTTGTTTGATGGATTGGTTGTTTTTTGGTGTTTTAAACTAATTTTTAAGTGCTACTTTTGGGCTATTTCGTGGTGGTTAGTTTATATTGGTGGAGGAAGCCGGAGTGGCTGGTGAAAACCACTGAACTGCAATAGGTAAACTGACACTCCTAGTCAATTAAAATTGTAGTAAAGTGCATTCCCACAGCAAGGTTCAAACTCACAGCCTCAGAGTTGACTGGCATGTCATTACAATAGTAGAACTACTTAGACCACTTAGCCCCTCTATGTTTTTTGAACTCTCAAAGGTAGAGATAAGGCTTGGAAGATGTCTCTATCTAGACAGAGACATTATGGTTTTCATTATTCATGCAATTTTTTCCACAAATTGACATACCTTCTCCTACATATAATTCTGCTGTGCTGATTGTGGACCCATTAACATTCATAGCTCTGGCCGTATATAGGCCTGTGTCCCCTTTCCTGATGTCTGTAAACTCCAGTGTGTGTGTGGCCCCATCTGTAACGACCTTGCAATGATCTGATTCAAACAATGGACGGTTATTCTTCAACCAGAGGACTTTTGGTTGTGGTATTCCTGCAACTTCACATTCTAGCTTTGCTGTGGAATTTTCTGTAAATAGAAATAAGAATATGTGGTACGAGTTATATTTATATAAGGAAAGATCCAAATTTCACATATTCGCACAGATTTAAATTCACGTTATATTTATAATTGCAAAAGTCACAAAAATAAATTTGTTAAAAGTATGTTTGTCATTTTTTTGTAATGTTTTATCATAAATCAGGCTGGCAGTTTTTTCATTTGATTTGTTTAACATTTGGTGCTATTTATAGTTTACTATATGATATGGCTTTTGTTCATTGTTGAAGGTTGTTGTGTGACCTAGATTTGTTTCCTTCCAATTCATTTATAGTTAAATAGTTCTTATTAATCTTTTTTTATATCATTGTTTGTATTGTATTATGAAAATTATTGATGTTGTAATGTTTATGCCCTTTGTGGCCCATAATTGGAATAAAAATATCTTCTTATATCTTCTTCTTCTTCTATAGTGGATTATAAGTTATTGAATTTCATCAACAATCATACCACATCTCCTCATTTTATATCTGAAATTAACAAACCTTCTACAATAGTTTTTTGTAGTTTCCTTTTAAATAAAGGTCTTGTTGTTCCATCCTCAAATTCAGCTGCTACATATCTGTCTCCAACTAGGTCCTTCCTTGTGGTCCCTAGTATGTTAAAATCTGAAAATATAAATAGGACTTATATCCGCCAAACTCAAACTAGGTTCATCTTGGTGGTCCCTAATTATATAACAGTCCCTATTAAACTTAAACACAATCAAGTAATCCTGTGTTAGAAGGGTAACACAAAAAGAACCAAAAGGACTCCAAATCATTGTTCTGTTGTATCCATACTAACAGCAGCAATTATAAGACTTCCAAAGTCCCTAAATCCAGAAAATTCAGTCAACTATTCAACAAAATATGTTTTTGTGGTTGGATCAAAATTTTCATGGATTTCATAGGAACAGTTGAACACAAAATTAAAGGTGTTGGTTCACTTGATAGAATTACAGTTTAACGAAAATAAATGCACAATGAATAACACACTTGTATCCAGACTTTGGCAAGACCACAAAAATGAAATATTCAAGAACATGTAACTTTTCTTTAATCCACAAAAATTGGAACCCAAGAAAATAAATGAATCCATAGTAATCAATTCTATCGAACCATGAATTCTATGGAAGGATAACAGACATTTTATTCAATCAAGATTTAGTCCTCTCTAATTGCAAGCATGTCTTGTAGAATGAAAGCAAGTTAAAATGTGAGAGTCTCCCCTTGAATTGGGGAGGTGGTATACAGGTGTGCTCATATAAACTCAGTATAAGAAATATACCAACCATCAGAGCTTCTGTCTGATTCAACTTCCACTGAGTCAATATTTTTTACCAGTTTGGATTTTTTTGGTGTGGATGTTAGGTTCTTCCCCTTTAATTTCTGTTTGAATTCTGGCATGGTTATAGTTTCTTCTTTTAATTCTGAAAGAGATAAAAGAATTTCATTTCTAAATATATAATATACTATTTCTATTCCACCGTATTGTAATATTTAAGTTTAATTAAGTTTTATTATCTCCCCTGTAACATGTAGGACCAGAATTATGTTCCTTATCTAACATTCTAAGGAAGTATTTTACAAGTGAGCAAATTTTCATTATATTACTTTGTAAAACACCCTTTTTGATGTGTTGGACTTAAAAGGTACATGAGCAGACAGCAATACTTATACTTTATAGTAAGTTACCTCTTATTACTGACTAGCTTATATGATTCACCCTAATCAGAGCCCCAAACATGTAAACATGAATGAAGAGCAGACTAGCAGTGGTTTTACTGTACAATTTACATTGCACTGTCTGTCTAATCATAATCTCAATTTGGAAAATACTTTGTAACCATGGCAACATGTACATCATCAGAAAGAAAACAATACACCCATAATCAAAGTTTATGCCAAAACATCAAGACATAAACTTCAGAATATCGGTACAACAGATAGAAAAGATAAAAATCTACTTCAACAAACAAATTGTCTTCACCAAAAATAGTTCAAAGCCTTGAATCTCTGCTGGTGAATGTCTTGTAAATCAAAATAACCTCCTGGTAATTCTGACACATCTTAATAATTTATAATGAGACATTAATTGTCCTTCTGAATACCTGTTTACCAGCAGGTTAATGCCTTGTAAATCAAAACAACCTCCTCTTAGTACATATCTTAGAAATGTTGTTTTTTTTAATCATAAATGAGAAATGTTAAGAAAATTATTTTTTTTCTCCCATAAAAACTTTGTGCATAATGATCCTCAACCAAACATAAAACTTTCAATAAATTAAAATTTCCAGAAGTCAAAATTTGTTAGTGCCATGGGTTTTTGTACTTATTTCTAGTGGAAAGAACTTCTATATTTTTAAAACTAAGCCAACATTTAACCATGATTCCTGCAGGCAATGATTCAACATCAATTGACATTTTTTTTTATAAATAATTTGGCTGGAAATGAACCACTTTGTTTAGGAGACTTGTACTGTAAACCAACTTATTCACGGATACTTTATTTCACGTATTTCCCTTTCTTGACCACTTCACAGCTTTTTAATTTCGCGATTTTCTGATTTTAATTACTTGATGAAGTTTAAAAAGGAAAGATCCAAGTTTAACATATTGGCGACAATTTATATTCGCATTATTTTTCTTCTTCCAAAAGTTACAAGAATAATGCTTATTTGGGCCCTTTTTTGGCCCCTAATTCCTAAACTGTTAAAACCAAAACTCCCAAAATCAATCCCAAACTTCCTTTTGTGGTCATAAACCTTGTGTCAAAATTTTATAGATTTCTATTTACTTAAACTAAAGTTATAGTGTGAAAACCAATGTGTCTTTGGGAGACGACGACGACAACGACATCAAAGTCATACCAATATACGACCCGAAATTTTTTTAGCGGTCGTATAAAAATTTATTCCTGTACACATTTATTTTTCTGTTCTTAGTATGTGAATAATGTAGAATAATGATGACAGGTTCTCTATAAGAGTACCTGGTACCTTTACCTACCTGTTACCTATGATGTATAGCTCACATTAACATTAACATCATTACTCTTTGTCAAGGTGAATTATAAATCTTGAAGGATAGAGGTTATATTAGTAGCTTATATGAAATGCCCTGTTTTTAAAGACAAGATAATAAGGATGCACCTTATGTATGACATTAAATTTTGATAAATTAACAAATTTATCTTTAAATGCAATTTTACAAAAAATTCTTATATTTTAGTCAAAATAAAATTTAATGCGTATGTACATAACTCCCACTGTATAAATTATTAAGATGTACAGCTCTTCTTAACATGAACATTAACATTAATCCTCTTTGTCAAGGTGAATTTTAGATCTAAATATTGAAAGCTCTAGAAATCATCAACGAGAAAACACAAAAAGCTGAAATAGTGAAAATTGCACTTGACCTTCATTTAGTCACATGAACCAACATATCTAAATTTGAAAAGACTTTGTCAAAGGGTTTTCATGTTAATGAATTGACACTGTTTGGCAGCAGCCAGCCATCATACATCCCCATAAAAAATCTGGTTAAAAATTATTATTAACTAAACAACTACAACTATAAGGCTGCTGGGCTATCCTTGGAGTAATTAAATTGAGTTTATTTTTTATTTAAATATGAAATGGAAGTTATCAACCATACTGCTACTTATAAATTTCCGATTATCCGTATGGAGCCCCATGCAGCAGCTGATCAGAGAAATCATAACAAGTAATCATCACTAATTGTAGCTTGTATTAAGTATCAGACAGAGAGGTTTGATTAGGAATTCTTTTGACCTTGTCAAGGTTATTCAATATAAATAATCTTTTGCTTATAAATACCATTCATTTATCAATTTTAGAAAGCTTCAGTAATTTTACTACTTTTGCAATTCAACACGCTTCTTAAAATTGTCATACCTAATAATTATCATGATTAACTTTCAAAGATCTGACTTCAACACTGAATTTTCCAAATAACAAAAACTTAGACAACCACTGATTAGATCTTCTAGAAGATATTCACATGTTACATGACTATTTATCAGGGTTAAAAGGCTCATTTTGCAACAGTTCATTCATACGTAAATTAGAACAAGTGTCATAAATTTTTCAAACATCCCTTCTAAAGTTTTTTTTTATTAAAGTCAGAGTAAGTTAGTAAAGCGTGTTAATATTGTTGAAGTATTGAAGTACAGCAGCTTATATAGTGGAATATACAATACATCACTTCTATATTTATCAGCACAGCATCAAAAGGTCAAAATTAAATTTGGTTTGGTCCGTAAAAAGCTGTTGCTCAACTTGACCAAATGTCCAGTAAATCTCGAGAGTAAATATTCAGAATTTTCCATATGAAAAATAAGAAAGTGACCTCTAAAAATGTTCTTCTGTCCAATACTTCACATTAACTAGACTGCATGTCTGGTAAGGTTTAAAAGACAGGCCCGTAGCCAGGAATTTCCAAGGGGGGGTTCGTTGGACTCATGAACTCGACTTTAACAGTCACAATTTGAATAAAACGTTGACTTTAACAGTGCTTATTTGATTGCAAAGGGGGGGGGGGGGGCTTCGTTCGAACCCCCCGAACCCCTCCTGGCTACGAGTATGAAAAACCTTAGGATATACTGTCCTCAGAACTTGCTTTCAGTTAATCCATGCAAGCACTCTTTGACCATACTCTACTATTGTTTACTGATATGGCCATGCCATTCCTAAATTGTGTTGCTCCACACAGATCTCATCTAATACCTCACTTTGTAAGAATTATATGCCACCTATATATTTATAATATGTTACAGCATTAGACATATTAGTCATTAAAATACCTTATTACTGCCATATCATTGGAAAATATGACTTTGATCTCCAAAAAGATGTGACCCAAATAGATTTGATGAATCCTTATTTTTATTTATCGGTTTCAGTAGCGTAATTAACCAGTGGCATGAGTTCTTTGATGGCTGAGTTTTTATCACACAATGTTTCAGGTAAAAGTTTAAAAACAAAATCTTATTAAATAGATTAACCAATTCCAGGACTCACCAGGACTACCAGGAGAGAACCAGAAATTGCCTAACCTAAATAGCATTTATTTGCAGAAACAATCAAATCCCTGTTTAAACAGACTGTCCTGTCTGTGACTGGTCCCACATTTCGAAAATAAAACCTCTAAACAATTTTTTTTTTAAACAGAATACAATGTTTGCTTTGTAGTGGTTTTAAATTTACTGCTTGAAATATTTTCAGTTTGTAGGTAACTGATCATTTTTCAAGGATTTTTTGTGAACCAAATGAAACTTATCCATATTCATTTCCTATTGTTCAATCTATTCAAACTTTTGTCAGCTCTGTTGTCCAATTGAATAAATACAATAGTGGGACCTTTAAATTTCTTCTAAGAGAAATAAATCCCTCTTTGATGAATTCATCTGAGTAAAAAAAATATCTTTTAAACAGATGAAAATACATGTTTCAACTCACAACATAAATAAGAAGATGTGATATGAGTGCCAAGGAGACAAATCTTCATCTAAGTCACTGTGTATAAAAAGTTGATGTTGTAAATATTCAATATCAATAATATACTTTCAATCTGTTCAATATAAACATTTTTAATCATATAAAGTTGATTTTTTACAATTTTTTTAGCATTGTTCCTCTTGAAATTTGTATTTTTCATATTTTTCTTTAGTTATAATAGAATACATTTAAGGTGTCCTTAATTTTAAACATTGTCATTTTCAAGTTTAATTTGTCAAACCCCCAAAAAATCATTATAAACATGCAATGTTGAAAATTACGTCCAACATCAAATTTTAATGTTTTAACTCTGTGAAAAGTTTCATTTGATTTGCAATACATGTAGTTTTAATTCTATGTACAAAATATGCAACAGGTACACTTATAACCATGGGTTAACCAAAATCCATCTACATCAAATTATATAACAGACGTTTACACTGATAATAAGATGTGTATTGGAACTTATCAATGATCTGAAAAGATATCAAAACAGTTACCATGGAAACAGATGATACATCTATCATCATGATCAAATTCCACAATTTCTTTTAAAATTCCTAAACAATGAAACATCAATATGTAGGTGTGGTAACATAAAAATAAGAAGATGTGGAATCACTGCCAATGAGATAATTAATTGACGATTGCAATGACATTCAAAAGAGATGACAAAAGACCTGAAAATTTCTATTTCTTACTTATTACAGCATGATAGAATTATTCAAGACCAACTTAAATTTGTTATTACTTTTTTTATTGTATAGAGCTCTTGAGTCTCAATTTAACAAACGAATGATCTTCATTTTAGCATCATAGGGTGATCCAGGGGAAGAAATTTGGTAAATTATATAGGGAATCACTGAAGGGTGACTGAAGCAGGCCCTCCCTTACGAAAGTTCTGGATCCACCACTGAGCATATTCCTAATTTATTTGACTAAGTAGATGTATATGTATGTTATGACAAGAGAAGATCATGTGACAGTTTAATAGTTTGACATTTTCTCAAATGTTTTTTTCAGGTTATTTTGATTTTAGTAAAAGTTTTTTTTTTTAAAGATTAAACTTACTAAACTGTTATAGGCTATAAACACCCTGGAATTTTTTCCTTTCAATTCATAGGAACGGATGAGAAAGAGGGTGTAAGCTACATATAATACACCTTCATGGCCAATTTTTTTTTTATCCAGAACTTTTTTCAACTTGAATTGCTCTGCGGAAAAAATTCAATTATCAACAAATATGCCCTTTTAAAAAATCCTGGATCCCCCAAAGTGTAATATGTCAATGATATATACAGCTTCTAAGCAAAATAATATTACCTCAAACAAATCTATAAAATTTTGAAATTATGTTCAGATGAGAAAATTTTTGCAAAAGTTTACCACTGTGAAGGTAGGCGAAAAGTTTTATTTTTTAAAAATAATTCCATAGTAGCAGGTGCACAACTGTCATTAAATTTAAAGAATCCAGAGGAGGATTAAGAGGAAACAAGGGGCCCAGTCTCCCCACTTACCAACCTTTATGGAAAATATTTTGTTTAATATATAAGGAATCACTGGAGCATGTCTAGAGAAGGCCTCCTAGGCAGTCAGTGGGCCTCCCCTTATGAAAATTTCTGAATCTGCCAGTGGAATCTGGGTTGAAAACTGTTAGAAAATTTTTACACAAAATAGGTACCAACTTTTACCCACCTGATGTAAGTTTTGCACTTTGTGCATCCCAGCCAAAAGACTATGCTGTCTTTAACAATTAACAAGTATCTTTATGTTATTTCAAATCTAGAGGAGTTTCCATAAAGTATGTTTTAAGAAACTTAAAGTTCATTATAACAATACTGTCTTAACTCTTGGTCTAGTATAAGTACAGAATTGTTCAATATAAAAATAAGGGGATGTGGTATGATGGATTACCAATGAGACAACCAATTATTCCACCTGGGTTCAAATGAAGAAGACATTATATCATTACACGTCACTGTACAGCCTTCAATTTGTGCCATTTACCCTATTCTTACTACAATTTCTTCATGTGATTGATCACATACTTATTCTAGAAATACATGTACAATGCACCAGTCATACATGTTTGTAAAGAAATGTGGATAAATTCTAGATTGATGACACACTTATCATTGCCTGAGTAATTAATATTAAAGGGAAAGGAATGATATTGTGACAATTCAACATTTACAATAATCTCAATGGTATTTTTCAACCTGTAATATCTTTTTGCTATTATTTTTTTTGGAGGGGAAGGGGAGTTGGTTTGTGACTATTGGTGTCACTGTGCATATGCATTGTGTGGTACATCAGTGGCAGATCCAGGGGGTTCCAGGGGTTGGAACCCCTCTTTTTTGGGGCCGATCAATGCATTTGAATGGGAGCATATAGTTGGAACCCCTCCTTTACTCTGGGTTGGGAACCCCCCTTTTTAAAATGACTGGATCCGCCACTGTACATCCAGATTATTAAACTAAATGAAGGATGAAATCTTCAGTGAGAAGAAAATTTAGAAAATAAATAGGTCAGCATTTTAACAATTTTAATTAGTCTAGGTAAAATGCATGCCATTGATACAATCCTCCAAGTCAGACATCTAATGACATGAAACCAGTTTCATGTTTCAGAGATATCCATAGGGTGGTCTTACCAGACAAGACTACTTTAGCAATTAATCTACTAATATTGGATATACTGCTAAATGAAAATTCAATTATTTTAGTTAATCATCATAAATCTATTATTAACTTCAAAATAAATTGCAAAGACTTTCAGACAAAATTGTTTTCATGTTTACTTGATGTAACTTTGATTTGTTTATGCATAGAATATATTGGCACATTAATTAATTGCATAATATTTAGACCATATGTTTATAATAGTTGTGTTTTATTAATACCAACTGATCATTGCATAAAACTAATAGTTCTATAATGATTATGGGTGTGTAATAATGGAAGGTATCTGTTTGATATTTATTTGCATTTGTTTTACACCCAAATTTTTTTGTTTATTAACCAAATTTCAGTCTGCATGTAAAACATTCTATTAAAATTTACTTTGTTGAACCTTCAAATTTGTGGTTCCAATTTGAACACCAAAACACAGAAATCTGTATCCAACAAATAATAAAGAGTAATAAGAATTCTAACGTAAGAGCTATATAAAAGTATTGTAAGGAATTCAATTCAATATTTTTGGACTACATTGTGGCGGCCAGTCTATATTGGTGAGGAAGTCAGAGTGCCCGGAGAAAACCACTGACCTTCAATAGGGAAACCGACAATCCTATTCAATTAAGATTGGAGTTGAGTGCACCCGAACAAACAGGGTTCAATCTCATGACCCAAGTTTTGACTGGAAAGTGATCATGGTAGTAGAACTACTTAGACCACTTTGACAACCAATGCCCCTTGTCAATATATGCATTGTTAAGGTTGTTGTAGAGTTTGTATTATATCTTGAATGCTGTTGAGGTAAAAAAAAATATGGTCATATTATGTCAGGATTTTATGACATAAACAGTACTTTTATTTACAATAATATTTTGATCTTATTATACTTGACTATAGAATCTCAATTAATTACAAGTCTTAATTAATCCTTGTCAGAACATGTTCATAGTGTCAATGACCTTTCTCAGCATCATATGAACTCAAATGGGGGATGCAACAGGTCAAGGGTTAAACAGTATTGTTGACACTCAACAGGTGGCGAATTTGCAAAGTACAATTTTTACCAATTAAAATGTTTACTGAAAACTGCCAGTATACTGATTGCCCTTGGAGAAATGCCAGCATAATGGTAATCTTTTAGTTATAGCAGTAAAATTGTTAAAGAGGCAAAATTGAAAAAAAAAAAAAAGGAAAGGACATGTAGCAAGTGTTACCACCGTTTTATTTATTTCAAAAAGCTTACCTAGTTTTTTCTTTGCCTCTTTGTATGTGTCTCAACCTAGCTTGTTTTGCATGAATATCTTGTACTTGTAGCTCACATCCCCCCTTTTTTTCAATCCCTTATATCCAAAATTAATAATTTTTTTTACCCCCTAAATCTAAATTCCAAAAATATTATTACTCCGTCATATGAATTTTAAAAAGCTTACCTAGTTTTTTCTTTGCCTCTTGTATGTCTCTCACCCAAGCTTGCTTTGCATGAATATCTTGTACTTGTAGCTTCAGCGATGGTGATGCACTTAATTCCAACGATTTGTCTTCCCACAATTCAATAGTACATGATGACGATCCATCTGTTTCCTCTTGTTTACCAACAGATAAGTCTTTTAGCTATTTAAAAATAGATATCTATGACATAATAACGTTAAGAAGGCGGAATCAAAAATATTTTACGAAATAGTTGAAGACATGCAGCAAGAATCCGATATAAAGTAGCACACACAAATCATAAGATATACCTGTTAGAATCTGGCATACATGCAAGAGAGATAAGGAATGCTGATATACAGTAAAATCATAATTATCTAAACATTTGGTTACAGTGTAATATTATTTATCTTAACTGAGATCTGATACAGTGAGATCTTGATTATTTTAAGGTAGATAAAGAATAAACATTTATTTATAAATATAAAGGAAATGAGAATAAATATCTTTATTTGAATAGCAGTTTCTGGTTAATAAAAAAGTGTTTATCTGATGACTAAATTGGAAGACTGCCAATGCTTATTGTTTGTGAAAACATTTATTTTCTTAATGAGTGGTCAATAGTTTATCACTTGGCAATAAAAATTGCGTACTTCAACAAAGTTAATCTAACCCAATTTTTTAAAACCTTCATAAAAGATAAATTGTTATCAATCTTGTTTTCCTTAAATATGCAAGAAATGATTGCCACTAAATTTTAAACAAACATCTTTCAACAAAATCATAGAACTTTACAAACATTTTTTTGTGCTCAATTTTTTTTTTTCTTATAATCTAAACAATATAAATTAAAAATTTGCCTGAGTTCCCAGAAAATAAGTTCACAACTGTACACATTTGGTTGTATTGTAACCATGTTTTTTAAAAGCCTATGTATGTATAGATGAAAAAAGTGAAAATTAGAACACCATAAAATTGACTTATTTTATTTCGTAATGTATTTCCTTCTTTGTATAGCAAGAATTTCCACCGATATTTTATCATAATGTCAGAAAATAATTCTATTTAGAACAAATGGACAATCAGTTGTTTTAAAAAACAAAGTCATATTTATGAAAAGCTATTTTAAACCTTCTCAAATAATCAATGGGAGATAACTCAGTTCTATATACTTTCCAATAAGTTTAAATCATAATCTTTTTCTGCAGTATAAACTGTCTTCTAAATTACAAAAGTATTTAAGCAAAATAATATCCAATGGTGAATTTTTCTTAAGAGGAACCATGAGAAGAAATAAATGGTAAAGAGATAAAATAGAAAATATTTTTTATGGGGAAAATTAAGAAATTATTGCAATGTTTTTATCCTTACAAATATGAAACAGGATCTGTTTGCAAAAATAAAAATTTTGATGTTAAGGTGGTACCCAACACCTTAACTAAAATTAATTTGGCTCGTTTAATTTTCTTAAAATTTTGACAAAGTATTAACTTTGACCCTTTGACAAAAATACATTTTTTTTATAAAATCTGAACCAATCGTTTAATCAGAAAAATTACACTGGTTATATACCAGTTTGACAAACACTTATTTTGATCATTTAAAAGCGTAATATTCCCTTAACAACACAACATAATTAAAACGTTTTGCTGATTTTACAGAGTTATCTCCCTGTAGTGTTAGGTACCACCTTAAATTTGGATACCAACATATGTATGAAGCATTTTCTGAAATTACAATAAAGTATCTCCAATTTTTGTCCATTGTTTGTCAATTGCAATAATAAGTGCACACAATAATTTTGGAAATACTGTAAACCAAAAAGCCAAAAACTGCATGTATACCAAAAATCATTGACCTATCATTACTCCTTCCCTTTAAACTTGCATTACCTTGTAATCTTTGTTAAAGTTTCAAAGTTAAAAACCCATGATGAGGGAGTGAGGCTATATAATCTCTATGGAAATGATACTTACAAATGCAAATTCACTTGCACACCATATATCTCTGACTTAATAATTTGTGGTTCATCTTTAATAAACTGATCTAATCCCAAACTCAACATGTAAATTATGCAAAACATTCAGAAGTCAATAGATCATGACTCAAGGACAGGGCTAAATCATACCTGCCAACTTTTCAAAATGCCCATGGGGGTTTTACATGCAAGATGGATCCTTTAGTTCTACAAAACCATCAAGGGGGCCTTCAAATATATTTTAGTCTTTTTTTTTTGGCTTCTCCATACTAGTACAATCCTATAGCCATTGTAAAATTTATTGTTTTGTTTAAATTGTGGACAAAATTGCTCTTTCAAAATTTCCATTTGAGAGCCTCCATGGGGGAAATCCCCGACAAATAGTGACAGTTGGCAGGTATGGCTAAAATTATCAGCAAGCAGTCCTTTTGCGCCAATTACTGTTTTTCAGGGGTATCATTTCCACCAAAAATTTTTTTTTTAAATGTATCAATTGCGCCAATTTACCTGTACACATATATGCTTATCATAAATATTAAAGGGAAACTTCGCAAAAAAATCAAAAATTGATATTATGTCCATTCTATATAGAAATGCTCAAATTTATAGATATTTAAGTTTTATTCCGTTAGATAAGAGATCACCATCGATTTTAAATTTAGAGTATCAATTCTCTGCATTCCGCCATTTTGTCGTCTTCCCCGATTAAAAGTCCCGATATGTCTATAAACCAAAAAGGACAAAAACTACAGTAACAGATGTAGTCATAATTGCGTGTCAATATCTTGTCAATCGTACGATTGTTTTATCTGACAAATTAACTTGATACGGAAAATGTTCTTATTTTTTTTAAATGAACATGGTCTGTTGTTTTTAAACTGTTAATATTGGAATTAGGTAAAAAGTCAAAGTTGAAATCATATATATAAGTGTTCCGTGAAAATTGTTTTCGAAAATCTAATTTGTTCATAATTCTTTAAAGTAATAAACTGTTTTCAAATAAATTTTGATCTTCCCTCTTCTGATCACCAGCATGGCTAAAGGTATTACTTCCAAAGGTATTGTGAGGGGTGTGAGGTGACACGTCCAGGTATTCCAGCGATTTCCTGTCGGGCTTGCAAGTTCACGCATCGTTTCACTTCTGCAGGTATTGATCAGTGTACACGGCTGATAACATTTAACTTTCCATTTTGAACTATCAGATGTATAATATACAACTCTGTCTTACTTGTCATTACCAAACTCATACGCTTGTTTATAAATAACATTTCTGGTGTAAAGAATATTATTCATAAAAATATAAATAATACCCAAAATATAAGATTTGATGAAATTAAAATCTATTTAAATATTTTTTCCAAGGGTGAATTTGGGAAAATGTAATATATACTCATTGTCAAAAGTGAAGGACAGATTGGAACATACCAGAAATACTGATTTCAAAAATGTACGCACTTGCCGACGATTCGTTTATACGACTGGATAGAAAGTAACGGAACTATAGCGCAATTTAAAATATATACATGTATACATTGAACATAAGAAAAAAATATATATTTTGAATAAATAGGGGTAAAAGTGTTGTAAATAGACTAGTCCATGTATGCCAACAGTATTCAATCATCGAATGTCGATAGACTATTGTATACCAGAAGAAGAAGAGAACCAATTTGATTTAAATACAGGTCGATGTATAACTTTTGCTTTGGTTCATTGAAGTTGTGGACATAGTAAAATAAGATTGTTCTCGAACAAAGGAAGGAATTCGTCATCACAATTGTTATATATGCCACTGGACGAACACTAATTATCCCGAAGGGATGTGAATATTTTGCTGGGAAACTTTTGAGTATCAAAGTTTCAAATTAATTTCGGGATTTTTTTTTCTTTCTTGGTATTCAATAACAGAAAAAAGAATAAATTACTTGTCCACTAAATAGGGGTATTCTTGTCAGATGAAAGACTTTTAGTTATATTTAAAAAATAGGTAAATATGACATTAAATTGGTTCTGTCTTTTTTTTAAACATCGTTAAAAAGATGTGTGTCTAAGGTGAACGCCACAAGAACCCTGTAATACTAGTACGAGAGTATAGCATGTAAACATTCCTTCTCAATAATATGGTTGTGTTGGAAATCTTTTCATACAGATTGACAACTCATTGTCCGATATGCATGTAATATTTGCCACATGACGCCCATAGTTCTTTCTATACATCATCTTATTCTTTGATATTGCTGTCAACATCGATGGTTCACACCCAAACAAAATGGGAGTAATGAACCTTCAGAGCTTCTCCGTGTTATACACTTGTGAAATATATAGACGAAATTTCTGTATTGAAATGAATATACATCTCACAAACAGGATTTTCAAATAACGATTTTGAGTAATCACCTTACAAACCAATATAAACGTATGGCAAGATATAACCATGAAGGAATTTAGTTTTTGTCAGACACAAGAACTCATCACTATCATACACGTATACGTATATATGCATACAATTTCAAATATCAAGAACAAGCGGTCGATGTCGATAGTCCGTTTTCCAACTGTTCGAGTTAGACATGTCACTTGTTCATTCTTGAAAGCCTTCATATTCCCCGTCTAACGATGGGAACTGTTTCTGATTGTGTTGATTATAAATGCTTGTATGTTAATTCTGTCGTTTATCTGTACAAGCGGTTGCATTTCCTCTCCTTTCCGAACAAACAAACGAACGAAACGCTACTAGTCTGCTTTCTCTGGAGCTCATCCTCAATGGCTCTTATACGTCAGGAAACTTACATGTATACTAATAATGATTGTTTCAAGAACAACGATGTATGGACGAACTATTCTAAATTCGTCAATATCAGTTATGCATGACTAAGATATAACTTTTATTACAACTACTGTATGACTTATTTGGATTAATGACGGCTATCATGTTCAACATTGCACAAATATTATCATAGAATTAAAAAAAAATCCTCAAAAATCCTTAAAAAAAATAATGCCTTAGCTTAGATAATTGGTATTTTTTCACAAAAAGTTCGTGTAAATGATTGTCAAATGAATTTAATTATGTAAGAATAAAATGTTAAAAAGAAACTAAAAAAAAAATCATGTATGTTGTATTTTTTTGTCAATTAAAAACTTTAAAATTGCAATAGTTTTATTAGCATTTAAACACAGCCAGATTTGAATACAAGTTAAGAAATTAAGGTAAAGTCAATGATTTCAAACAGATGTACAATGGTATATCAAATTGGGTAATATTGCATTTAGTTTTTATTAAAGATTAAAACTACTAATTTTTACTTCATATTTGAATCTTTACGCCAATTGCCGCTAAGAAAGTAATCAAAAATTGTTTCCTTTTATTTTTACACATTTTCGGATTTACGGATCTGAATTTTATTTTCAATTAATTTATACAATTTAATTATTGAATCTTTATTCTCATCGTGTATTAAATCTAAGTGTATTAACATCGTGACATCATACTCTTTCTAATCCTTTCTGTTTATCCTTTCCAAATAACAACATTTATACCTGTGTACGCTTGAACTCACACCTGCGGCTAAATAGCTACAAGGTAAACGAATTGACCTCAAGCCGAGAAAAATACAGTGACCTTTACAAAATAATATACACACTCTGCTCACACATTAGTTGCATTGAAATGATTATCAAAACAATAACGATAAATAGAACTGAAATATTTTCAGTTCAATAAATATTTCAGTTCAATATCAGTAAAAATGTTCAATAAATATTTTATGAATAAAATCTCAACAATAATTAATTAAATTTATTCAAAAACATTTACTAGAGATAATTTTATAGGAGTTTAATTCAATCAATACAAAACGATATATGCATATTCATTTTCGTTCATTATTATATTGTGGTTAATAACTACGACCATTTGTCAGCTGTGCGCTTTTAATTACGTATATTGTCGATAAGCTATAAGAGTTAAACAGATTTTATTTTTTCCCAGAATTCAATAAATCGGGCTAATACGTCACGACCCACTTGAGAATTCAACCAAAAAAGTTACAGATACTTGATTTTCTCCGTTATTAGCAGAGTTCACGAAAAGTGTCAGTCCTCAGGATTTCACCACCAAAATTTTGTATAGGACTGACACAATTTTAGTATTTTTCAATAGAGTTAATAGTGAGGACCAGTAGATTTTCTTCAAGGACCACCAGGGAAAAAAAGATTTCGCGAACTCTGTATTAGAAGGAATATAAATTTAAAACTTTGCAAATGTGTTTTTTATGTTAAGATGAACATAATTAGATGATAAGTAAAAAATCGCGGAATTTCCCTTTAATGATTAATTTTTATTCTTTATTTTTGCTTAAAAAGTATCATATGTTTGGAGATATTTCACCATGAAGATGAGCATCTGGAGTGAAATGACTTTAAATGCATTAGACAGTCCATATACAGAGAGAGAAGAAAACTTATTGCTTTGCTGAATATTTAATACAAGATATGCCAAAAGAGAAGAAAAGAGAAGCTTTTGCTGATAATGTTTTAGCCGCATATAATAATGACACAGTGCTCTGTTCCACAATGTATATGGACTGAAAGACGCACCAGTATTTGAGCAGAAGCATTCCACAGGAATTATTATGAACTGCTTTTATGCATTTCATCCTTCAATGTTTGTCTTTTTGGACAATAAAGTGAAGTTACTATACATACATTAAATTGGGAAGTACCCTTGCAGCAGCAGTAAGAAGAAAGTATGTTTCAGAAAATGAAACATTTGCCGAATAAAGGAGGAAGGAAGTTATTTTTCTTCTTATTGGCGCAATCATATGTTCTATTTTTGGTGCAAATGATACCATGCAATTTTTAAAACAGGTGATGCAAATGTAGCATTGGAGGAAATAAGTTGTGGCCTAAAAGGATGCATTTTTGGCGCAAACAGATCTCCCAAATTATCCTCTTGGAAATAAGCTGTGCTTATTCTAATTTATACAACTGCATACAAAATATCTTTGAAATACCACTAATGGTTCACCATAAACTAACCTAATCACAAACTAATACATTGTTGACAATGTTGCTTTCACTGGAATCAGCATTGATTAATGTTTCACTTTTTGATTCCATTGAGGAGAAACAGGTCCTGGCTGCCACCAAGTTTTGAAAATCGCTAAAACTGACTGACTGACTTCAATGCAATGTCTAATTGCTATCAAAATTGGTATAAGGGAAACAACTTGTAATTTACAAGTTGCCCAGGTTAGACTCAGGAACTGATGTTCTGTATATCTAGATCACATGCTAAGTATAATTTATAAAAAAACACCATCTTACCTCAATAATCTTTTCAAATTCTAGCTTGCCCTTTGGGTCAGAGGTCATTGGCTTGGTAACCATAATCTTGTCTTGAAATAGTATGACATGTCTTTGACCTTCAGATTTCGAGTCTTTGTCTACTTTGACTTTGACATCTTCCTGTTTATAAAATTTTTAAAAAAAAGTTAATATGTAATGATAAAATAGCAATCCTTAAACTAATACTATCGATTTATTTATTTTCATGGATATTATGTTTTCCCAAAGTCTCTTTACAACCATATAGAAAATGTGTCATTCTTTGAACATTTGAATTCATGGTTTACCTATGCAATGAAAATTGGTAACCAACCAATAATGATGAATAACAGTAGTAACAGAGAAATAGGATTTAGCAGGAAAACTTAATTTTGATGGTAAATTAACCATGTAAGTGATGTAAATGTCAGGCCTCCCCTTTTATATCCATGAAATACAACTTCTTAGGAACTTTGAAAATAATGACTGAAAACAAGAATCCATGAAAATTACTGTAAAGCAACATGTTACTGACGATGGACACCAATGGATGAGGATACAACAGTACTGCTAGCCTGAAAAAAAGAGGTTGTCTACCTTTGCTCAAATCAAGAATTGATATAAATAATAGAGTATTGTTGGGATTGGATTCATATTGAATTTAAAAGAGGTGTCAAAGATTTCTGAAATATATTTTTCTCTCTCACTTTTATTGATAATAAAAAATTATGGATCATCACTATAACAAAGTTCATTCATTTTCAACTTACATGTTTAAGGACAGGTCCTAGTTGTTTGACATCACCTTGGTAACCTTCAATTTTATCCAATAAGACAATGTCTTCCATAGTTCTGCAGATCTCTGTTAACATCTGTACAGCAGCCATCAACCCTGAACAATCTCCTCCAGACTGAGCAGTCAGTTTAATCAGTGTCTGTTAAAACAAATTTCATAATTAACCTTTAAAGTACAAAAGTGTTTTTTTTTCAGATCTCAACTTTGAAAAGTAATGCTTTTGTATAGGAAAATATGGTTGGAAAACACCCCCTTATTATATGACTTGCATGTGTTGGAACCTCCTGTTTTAAAAATAGCTGAATCATTGCCTGTCTAAAACATTCAATCACTATTGATAGACTTTGATGGTCCTTGATTATATTTCAAAAACAATGTGATTTTTTCACATAATTTTTACAGTCTCTTTTGTTTTCTTAATACTTAAAATAATAATAATAAAGAAAAGTTTTTGAGGGCCCTAGGAGAACCTTACCTCTGTCAACTGACCTGTATTGTCTAGGTGTAACCCATAAATTAACCATTTCACCCTGGATTTTTCAAATAACCTTGGAATTCAGATATTAAACTGTTTTCAACTGTATTTCTGACTGTTGTTGATTCAGGTATTTAGAAGTGAAATTTACATTTTGTTTTATCGTTTTATTTTCTTTCTTCAAAAAGAAACAACTAAAAAGTCAAAGCATAGCATTTGCTTATTTACCTTGCTCTTTAAAATTGGATGAATTTACAGCTTTCAAAACATACTTTGATATTCCTTTGACCATGTTGACTAAAAAGTAACAACTCACTTTGAATTTAGAAATACTAAAATTCAACCAAAAAAAATTATGACCTGCATTTTCATTTTCAGAGTTGAACACTTAAGATAGAAACAAGACTTTTGGCAGGAAAAAATTGCCGGGACATGCTGTTAACAAAAATCATCCAATCACTTATATTTGCCTAGTATCTCATGTATAAAAGTAATAACTTTGTATAATTAGTACTACCTACCTTTAAAAGTTCTATATATTCATGAATTCTTTCCAGTGGTCTGTTCATCAAATCTTCAAAGGCATTAGCTGGATCTCCCAAGATCAGACTGAATGCCTATGAATAATATATTAATCATTTATGTGACCAATAATATATATGTATATACATATACACACAAATGTACTTGTTTCCTATTCTTGTACATATAAAAACATGGTAATTAATTTCTTTTTTTTAAATTTCTTTTATAAGAAAAATTTAAAGTCCATTTTTTAGGTTTATCCTATACACACACATATATCTACAAAAGTATCTTTAAAATAAAATAATAATAATTATTCCTAATACGAACCCAAATTTTTCAATCAATTAAAAGTGACTTCAGTTAACTAATTTAGTCTTTTTTGGTTATGAAGTCAGAAAAATCTATTTTATCATATTATTATCAAATGATATCCTACCTCCATCAATGCTGCTAATTGATCTGGGTCAGTATCCTCCATAGCTTTGTCATGGTCAGATACAAACGGTACATACTCACAGAAACTTCCACGCTGAAAGGAAATTATTTGACATTCAAATATATTTCTTGTTAGAGATTTTCAGAATCTATTGTACAGTTTATAATTCAACCTAATTCAACTTGATATACAGAATCTAGACTTTTCTGAAGTTTTCATTTTATAAAAGAAGTAATGATCTCTTACCATACATGCTTGTACCACATGATAAAGTCAAATAGTTTAAAGTCAAATAAGAAAATCAACCATTTTGCTCCATGATTTGGAGGTCAAGGGCAACTCCAACTTAAATTACATCATTTATAATAGATACTTATCAATAGGGTCTTACTAATGAAGCCCAGTACAAATATATTTCACAGCCAAAACTTAAATCAAAATAATAATAATTTGTATTTCCCATCTCCCAATGTTTCTTATGGGACATTTGTTGAAAATACTTACCTTTTCAGTAAATAGGTCACCAACAATTTCAGCATCATCTTGTGTTTTCAGAAGGCTTGGCAGCAATGTTCTGAATAAATAAATGTGGAAATTAGTGTCTATTTTCAGTTTACTTCTTTTATTGCAATTAAGATTGTGTATGTGTAAAACCAACATATTCATTCTGATATGTTTTAAAACTTCAACTAATCTCATTTCAGCTGAAGCATGCATAGCAGGTAACACTTCCTTTACAATGTTGATGCATCCAAGTCCATTTTTCTTTACCATGTCCAAAATAACACCTCTCAGAATAAGAAAGAACATTAAAAGAGAGCCACAGCCAGTTTGGAATTCATGCAATTTTTTTTTACATTTCCATCTTTTGGTTGGTATATTTAAAATTGAGTTAGAAGTACGGAAGATTGTAAAGTACTGTTGCATGTTATTATTCACATGAAAAAGCCTTCTTCAATTTAAAACAATACTGACATCTTTAAATTAATTACTGTAAATCAGAAATTATTGAGAGGTTTTTATTTAAACTCGCATTCTGATATATGTATGAAGGTTTTCCTAAAACCGCAAAAAATAATCTCACATTTTAGTTCAGTTTCCAAAAGTCACAATAATAAATGCACACAATAATTTCTGAATTTAGAGTATTTAAATTGACATTAGACACTTCAACCCTTTAGACATGTTTGATTAGACATTGGAATTCAGATTTAACCAAAAGCATTGATTAAATAATTCTTACTTACTCCTTGTGAAACTGGTAAAGCTTTGATAAATCTTCTAATATTTTGTCTTGCTTGTCTGCTACAGGTTTCTTGTTTGAGATTTTCCCTTCCTTTATATTTTTCCTGTCTGAGACTTTCCCTTTCTCTAGAGACTGGCTGTAGGTGTCTATAAGATCCTTTAGATCACAAATATAGTCTGTTTCTGATTCCAATAAATCAGCCAAAACTTTCCTGGAAGTAACAATGGTAGTTATTAAAACTTTACATAAATGTTTGTATCAATTCTTAATTTAATGTCTGCATGGTAAATAGCAAAGTGGTAGTTTCTTAATTTAAGCTCATTTAAAATTTTCTGATTGGCAGAAGGGGACCTTTTATCTGTTGTTAAGGTTGGGCCTTTAATTTTGCAAGAATTCTGGATTTTGCCTTAATTTTCACTGGAATACAGGATTTAAACAAATCGGGGAAATTAATGATTGATTTTCAAGGATCTAGGAAAGAATGATTTATTTTTTGGGGAATTCATAACACCCCATTGTACCACCCTTCTTATATAGATAATTTCCGTTGTTTTTTTTTAGGAAAGGCTGGCATTTGTACTTCAAAACACTTTTTTTTTATAGTAAAAAGGTACGTACTATACATATTTTTTTTTTAAATAGTCAATTTATAAAATAATGATAAATTTAATCTCAAGTTATAAATATCACACACAAATCCTAAAATATATTAAAATATCTAAATTAAAATCTCCTAAAACAATGTAAAAAGAATCCACTGTACAAAGTTTTAAAGTTCAAAACTTAAACCTTATCCATCTCCTTACTATATTAAATAGGCATGGAAAGGAAAACATTTCTAAAAGGAGGATTGAAAATCAAAAAGGCTTAAAAGAAATATAGTACCATTTTATTAATATGGCAAAATATAAATTCTTTATAGAAGACTTCAGATCATAATCAGGGGATGGTTTTTATTAGCTGAATTTTTCTTAAAACTAATTTTGTTTTTTTCTATTTAAAGAATGTTTCTCATTCACCTTCACCTTTACCTTATTAAGTTTTCACTTACTTGGTTTTAGTTTGCATTTCTTCCTTAGATACACAATTTTTCCCTTGACCTTGATTCCATGCAGGTACGTTCCCAACATTGTCAATATCTGTGTCAACTAACAGGTCTGGAGGAGCATAACATACCTAAAGAGTACAAACGATTCAGTGAAATTCAATCTGATTGAACTTTTTTGTCAAAGACTCAGAACGAACACCCCTAACTCATACACTTTGCATTGGAAAACCTTTGAACATTTTTAACATGACAATAGTAGTAAATCCAAAAATAATTTCAAAAAATTTCATCACATCTAAGTTATCAATGGGGATCCAACATTTAGTGCATGGTTATGAAGAATGTCTAAAAAATTGAACAGTTGCATAAGTGACATTTCAAATAAGAAAAACGGCCTAGAACTTAAAGCTGGTAACTACTCAAATTTATTAACAAGATTTGTTTTACTTATTTTTTCATAACTTTGGTGTTCAAAATGTAACACTCTTTATTAAAGTGATAAGTGTAATCCTTCTTGTCCAAAAAACAACCTTAAACAATCATTATATATAAAATTTTGATAGACATGATTTAGATTGACCAATCACTGCAAGGAAATAAAGTTGAAATTTCTTAAAACATTGTAAATTTTGCAAAATTTGCAAAAAATCTCCTCCTTAAATAGCAAAAGTAATCTTTGGTGGCAGAGCACAGATGTAATCATAATGCAAAGAATATGTGCTATTTATTTGGGAAATAACTAATGCACAACTTTAATTCTTTAAAAGAATAGATTAAACCTTTAGACAAGTTCATTTGTATGGAAATTATTATAGATTACTGCAAATTCAGACTTCTGCCTATAAACTGTCACATGACTGTTTGTAATTTGAGAGAAATGATACATGCATGTAGTGTTTTATTAATAAGATATATATATAATAGTCCTTTAAAATATAAACCTTTGTTTGTTCTTGCATAGATTTGACCAGCCAATGAGATTGTTTAGATCTGTCTAACACCTCAATTATCTCCCCTTTCTGCAGGTCAATATCATTAAATTCATCATGGTAGTCAGATACAACTTCATATCTTCTCGAAAAACATTCCTGAAATTAGTAAATGTAATAAAAATATTTCAAAAAACTGGTTGATAATCAGTGGTGGATCCATAACTTTACAAAAGGTGGGACCAGCTCCAGCCTCAGTGATTCCCTATATAATCAACAAATCTTTTCCCACAAAAGGGGGGCCTACTGATCCACCAATGATAGTGATGAGGGCTATTCCCTTACAATGGATGAGGCATGATAAGAAATGACTTCTTAAATCTTCTCAAAATTAAAATAATTAAATTTTTTAGTAAATTGGATATATTAAATAGACATGACACATACTACAAAATTTGGGGTACTTTGCTAATTTGCATAGCTGCCATTTTGCCTTATCATGACGACAGCCATTACAATAGGATTATATTTGAACCTTAAATAAAAATGCAAATAAGCCAATTCCTATATCGAATCAACAATTTGTCCGCATATAGGTGAAAAACATGATGATTTCAACTTTCCAATTTCATAAAAAGTCAAATTTTAAGCATTTTCAATAAGAAATACACAACATTTTTGTTAATATCCGCCAACTGAAGTTTTCAAATACGTATTAGTTTTAGATCCATGACATAAAAGGACTGATTTATCCGCAAATTTTAAATCATTTATATTTTGAATCTTAAACAAAGGGAAGTTATTTAATCAAGAGGGGCAAAGTCACATGGTGCAAAATACATGAATAAAGTACCCCTAATTTTGCCATAAGAACCAGAAATTATCTATGACAAAAATTAAAACTTCTGAACCCAAAAGACCTCATATGGTAGAAAATCATTATTTTTAATATAGTACATTGTACCAGAAAAGAACATATTCAGCAATGTCAAACTGTAATACAGAAGCATGTCACTTAATGTAATTATAGTATTTATACAAACGTACATCTGATTCAGACATATCAAGCTGAATAACAGGAGCAGTAGGTTTGTCCAATCTGTCATGACTAGATACTGTGTTCGACTCAGCTTTGCCAAGACTAGATACCAGCTGGTTCCACTCAGCTTTGTCAAGACCAGGTACCAGGTTCCACTTTGCCCTGTCTTCATCATTGTTGATATCTGTAGCTGTCTGTATGTTATCCCCTTCAATTTATGAAGCATAGAATAAATAGTTTAAGCAACAATTGTAAGTAATCTTAGCCATCATATTTAAAGCAGAATGTATTCTAAAGGGAAATAACTCTTTAAAGTCAACAAAACATATAATACATGTACTGCAGATTTGAATTATTCTTTTGAAACCAATTTTGTTGGTTTCATGCGTATTTATAAACCACAAATTTTTTAAAAGTACAATTCTTTTCATAAATACAGACTTTGGCAAAATCAGGAAATCAAATATCCACTCAACAAGACAATTTTCCCTAAGACCTTTTGAGTTTACAGTAAAAGTTAAAGACAGCATCATAGGCTCTATATACCCTCATCTGAGACACAGACAGTAAACTGAACTTGATTAACACCAACAGAATTTGAGGCTCTACACATGTAAATTCCAGCATCTTCTGGTTCAGTATGTTGTATGATCAGTTGACACTTTGTAGAATCTTGTAATATCTCCACCCTCTCCTCTGGGTAGAACAGTTCTCCATTCTTAAACCATACAATCTGTGGGCTAGGATCACCTATAAAAATAAGAATATGTGGTCAAATTTGTATGAGGTTTGGTAGGAGGGGGTGTCATCCTATAAAAATAAGGAGTTGTGGTATGATTGCCAATGAGACAAGTATGATAATGAGGTTTGGGAGGAGAGGGTTTCATCCGGAAATTCAGAAAAATTTAAGAATTCTTTCCCAGATCCTCAAAATATTTTAATTACAGTCCCAATAGGTGTTAATCTTAAATTCCGGCTAATATAAAGGTCCAATCCTGACGTCCCAGAAATGGTCCTTCCATCCCTCAACTATCCAACAAAGTCCAAAAGATTTGTATATAATCAACTATGGATCACTGATAAAAAAAAAGTAAAATCACAAAAATACTGAAATAATTCACAACGTAAAGTCACTAATCAAGTGGCAAAATCAAAAGCTCAAACACATCAAACGAATGGATAACAACTGTCATATTCCTGACTTGTAACGTAACGGTACCCAAATTGCAACGAGTACCCAAATTGCACCTACTTAGCAAAAATAGCAGCGGAAATCTTACAAGATCTCCTAGAGACTAAACAATTTGTATTTTTATGATTTGATACTACACATGTCTTTCAAAATAGGTAAATATATTTAGATAAACACAAAACGTTCACAGTATCTATCAACAGATGAAGTGTTTACTGAAAAAGCAAAATGTACCGAAACGTCGTCATGCGACGTCATCGAAACGTCATCTTTTTAAAATTAGCAAATACAATATGTTTCAAGTATTCATTTCTTAAAAAAATAAGAGTAAGCGTGGACAAATATCCAATTGTTCAAAATATTTGAAAAAAATAAACAAAAGCTCTGTTATTCGACTTTTGACGATGCGAATTTAAGCATGGATGCAATTTGGGTACTCCTCATTACAGAATCATTGATGGTTTGGGGGTTAGTTCAGACTAATTTTTCTATGATTCCATATGAATTGAAAATCAAATTGGTGTACCTATATAGTAAAGAGGGATACGGCTACAAAATAAACACAAAATGGAAACTTTTGTCTTAATCATAAAAAAACGTAGTTGAAAAAACTGTCAAAATAGGTGCAAATTGGGTACCGTCACGTTAACTGACATTTTCTTATGTATAGAACATGGTGGATTAAACCTGAAAGACATTGAGTAATGAATGAGCAAATTTAATTCCATACCAAATATTAAACTATCACTTAACTTCATACCAGTACTAGGACTGACAGTAGCTTAATCTAAACAATTGCTATCAGATAAAAAGTCCCTATTCCATCTTGGCGTGGAGGCATATTTATGCAGTACAACCAAACAGACCCTAAGCATGGGTCTTACTGTCTACTATATATGTCAAGCTCTAAGCCACCAAAAGTATTGATTGATTGATTAGGGTTTACTGACACTTTCAGTACTATTATCTATTTGGTGGCAGTCAGTTTTTTATTGGTGGAGGAAACAGGACTGCCAGGAAAGAACCCCCAAGCTTTCATAAACTGCAAATAAAGTTAATAAAAATTGGAGTCGAATACAATTTGAGAATAGTTTCAATAAACACATGCCAAACATCTGACATCACCCAAACATCAACTTCTCAATGTACAAAAAAAAATACCAATAAAATAAAAACAATGGAATCTACTAAAAAAAGGTGTAAAAACTGGAGATACATTTGATATTTGACAGGTACAAATGTATAAAATATCAAATCTTATCGCCCATGATTATCTCCCTTTTTTAACTTTTGGCGGAAAGACAAAATGCACAGAAAAAAACACACAATTTTAATCTTGGTGATCTTAATCAAAATGTCCATAAACTTGTGGATTGATTATCTTCTTTGATCATCTCCTACTTTTAACATTAAACTATACTATATCTATGCCAGTCTGATCCATTTAGATCCAAGCATTACATAATTATAGTATGTATCAAGCTATTCAATGGTATAGATCAAACAAAATACATCCTAAAACTTTATTTTTTTTTAAATTTTCATCATTGGATTATTAAGAGTTACACTTGTTTTTCTTTTTCAGAAGAAGTTTCATCTGATTCAAATTTCAGATTGACAGGCTTGGACTTTTTTTTTAATGTTTACCTTTTTTTTTAGCTTCGGTCTGTTAGAGAGACATTTTTACCTCAATAGTCCTTAATTAGTTAATGATTGATTGATTAGTTGGTGATTAACACCATTTTCAACACTAGTTTGTTATTTACTGGCAGTCAAGTTTTATTAATTGAGGAAGCCAGAGGGCAAGAGAAGAACCATTGTCCTTCAGTTGGAAAACTGACAATCTTAGTCAATCAAAACTAGAGTTGAATGCACCTCCCCTGTCATTTTCCTGTGCCGTATTCAAACTCATAACCTCAATGTTTACAGGCTAGTGATACAGAAGTTTCAGTGGTGGATCCAGAAATTTTCATAAGCGGGGGCCCACTGACTGACCTAAAAAAGGGGCCGCTCCAGTCACGCTTCAGTGATTCCCTATATAAGCAACCAAATTTTTTCCCATTTTTCCCAAAAAGGGGGGGGGGCGGCCCCCTGGGCCCTCCCCCTAAATCCGCCTCTGAGTTTGACTACTATAACCACACTACCACTTAGGCCCCAAATTTCTCAATGGAGAATATTAATATATAGGGTTGTGAAAAATAGGGTAGGTGACAATAAACTCTAAACTTTTTTATTTTGGCGATATTCTGAATTATTTGTTCGTACTCGTAAAAGCTACATGAATATTTTAGAGTCTTTGACTGCATGGAAATAGATCCAATTGTATATCATCATGATCATTCTGAAGGGAAGTAAAAGCTATGCATAAGTTGTTACAGATAAAACCAATTTTGATTGAAAAATAATTGCACAAACATGCAAATCTATTGAACAAAATCAAACTAATTACTAAAATACTGCATGAAATAAAGGTTATTTATTTTTAAAGTACTGTAAATTCAGAAATTTGTGCATTTGATTATTTTTATGATCATTGTTGAGCAGTAGAGAAAAATGCAAAATTTATTCCTTCCGTTTCAGAAAAAATAATTGGTCATGTTGGTGTGAAATTTTTAAATGAGAGAGGTGTCAAAATCTTATATATCCCTGTTTTCAAAATAATAAAACCCATCATAAACATTTCAGAGATTTCAGTAAATAACCTCTTGCCTGCTGTATGCCACAATTACACTTACCAGTTATTTGACATTCAACATAGATAATGTCCCCTTCTATCACTTCCACATTGCTTGGAGATTTTAGGAATTCTGGGACACCAGTTTGCTCTTCTCTGCAATATTAGTGATTGTCAAAGTTATTTTCATTTAATTACGTGTAAACAACTAAAGCATATAGATATAGGAAGATGTGGTATGAGTGCCGATGAGACAACTCTCCATCAAAATAACAATTTATAAAAGTAAACGTCAAGATACGGCCTTCAACACGAAGCCTTGGCTCACACCGAACAGCAAGCTATAAAGGGCTCCAAAAATTACTAGTGTATGTGCTCTTATCAGTAATGCTCCACATGTTTTATTCTTTATTTCGTGACAATATAACTATTTTTTCTTTATTTTGTCTTTTCATGGTGTTTGAAGAATTGTATAAATGTTAAAACTTAAGCAAGTGAACAGCTCTTAATTCATTTCACAAATACAAAACAAAGTTTCAAAAAATTCCCACAGGAATAATTTTAAAACAAATCAACAATATTGATATAAAAGGCACATCTTAATAGATGAATAAAAAAAATAAAAAATAATACATTTTAAAAAATTCCAAAATAGAACACCCTACATTCATGTAAGGTAAATGTGTAACTTTTCTAAATTACATTAATGATGATGATTTTGAAAAATTCACTACAGATGAATGTTTTTGAAATTTTACTAAAAAAATGTTGGAGGTTTTAAAAAAATGGCAATTGTGCCCAATTTACTTAGAAAAGTTGGAGAAATGTATTATAATTGTTCCGGACCATATGAGTTTTTGGACCATATGAGTACGCGTATGGTCATGACCATATGCCTATACTCATATGGTCCGACCATATGAGTATATACTTGTTTGGTTATTGATGGGCCGGACCATATGAGTATTTGGACCATACAGGTATTTTTTCAAATATGCATTAGAACCGTTTCAATAATAAAATAAACTTAAATAATCAAAGACAATTGTATTTTTGTCCATCTGATGAGTTAAGCCGTTTTCAACTGATTTTATAGTTCGTTCTTATGTTGTGCTGTGCACGACCCCTCGCAGTTACACTTTTTTGCTTTCGAGTTAAAGGTTAACCTTCTTAGCAGCTTCGTGCAGTAATACCCAGGTCTTTAGAAATTTTTGAAATCTTTTCAAATCGAAATCTTACCATTCTAGCGTAATGAAAAATCGCTAATAAGGTATGAAATGTGTTTACTATAGTTTTGAAAAGTGAGTAAAATCAAAAGCGTGAAACTGTTAATTTTTATTTAGTTAACCTCTTTATCATTATAATATATATATAATAAAATAACCTGTTATATGTCTTTTTAATGACATGAACTGGAAGGGTCGTACCTTATGAAGAGTTAAGTATTTAAAACTGTAAACTTTGTAATTACCCCGACCATACGTGTACGGTCGGACCATACGCGTATGGTCGGACCATATGAGTATATACCCATACGGTCATGACCATACGCGTATGGTCTAAATACTCATATGGTCCGGAACATAATCACTTTACCATATTGCTCAAAGACTACAAAAGGTGAATCAGTTAAATTATTTGTTGATGATTCACTGTAATAATATGTGTATCTTTGGTGATTCAGTATAATTTTCTAACTGTCTTGGCATTTGTATTTATAAAATTTTACATTTTCTCATTTTGACACATCCAATAAGAACCATTAAAAAAATCTAGAGATCCAGAAATAGTTTTTACTTTTCTAAAACATAATATGCATTTATAAACATTAGATCATGCCTGAAAACTTTACCAGGTGCACAGGTTTGCATGTACCTAGTCCAAATAATTATGACGTCTTGAAAGGCTATTATAATTTTTTTCTTTGACGCCTTATGTAAGGCGTCAAAGAAAAAAATTATAATAGCCTTTCAAGACGTCATAATTATTTGGACTAGCATGTACCCAGATAGTACATACTTTTTGTGGTGTTACGTGTAAACCATTTTTGTCAATTTCCTCTGATAAACATTGTGCTTTCTTGTATATTTGTTTGTCATCTCTTACTTCTAACTCCTTGATCATGTTGATAGTTTCTTTATAGGTAGTTTAGAGAAATGCACTGTCATGTGTTCAGAGATTTCTTGGAAATTTGGGAATGATGGGGAGTGGGGAGAGAAACGGAGATTGGTATCTCAAAACCAAGGAATTATTAGTCTACCAAGGATTTATACAAATTCCCCGGACAAATCCTTGGTCTTACAACCACCGTATTGTAAATATATCAGCCAGGGACGGATCCAACCATATTTAAGAGGGGGTACCAAACTATTCAGTATGTTAAAAGGTAGCGTAAGGGTACCCAAATTGCACCGAGTACCCATATTGCACCTATTTAGAAAAAATAGCAACGGAAATCTTACAACATTTCCTAGAGACTAAACAATTTGTATTTTTTTGATTTGATATACTATGCACGTCTTTCAACATAGGTAAACATATTTAGATATATACGATACACAAAACGTTCACAGTATTTATCAACAGATGGACTGTTTACTGAAAAAGCAAAATGTTCGAAAACGTCACCGTACGACGTCATCAAAACGTCATCTTTTTTAAATTAGCAAAAACAATATATTATAAGTATCCATTTCGTAAAATATGAAGAGTAAGCATAAACTAATATCCAATTGTTCAAAATATTTGAAGAAATTAAACAAAAGCTCGGTTATTAGACTTTTGACGATGTGGATGCAATTTGGGTACTCCTCATTACAGAATCCTGGATAGTTAGTAGGTTGATTCAAACCCATTTTTTTATGGACTCAATATGGATTAAAAATCAAATTATTGTACCTATACAATGAAGAAGGATAGGGCTACAAAATAAACACAGTGTGGACATATTTTACTTGATCATAAAAAAACGTAGGTGAAAAAACTGTCAAAATAGGTGCAATTTGGGTACCGTCACGTTACACAGTGGCATTAGGTAACCGTGGCATTATACTATACAGATTATCATCCGTCCGTCTGTTCGTTCGTTCGTCTACTGTCCAAATTTTGTAAAAAAAACAAATGACAAAGTTTAACTATCTCCAAAAAAAACAATTATTAATAAAAAATTAAAACCCTAACCAAATACACAAAGGAAAGTGAAAACTTCCTAGCCTTCATACTGTATAGGAGCAGTTATCCGGAAACGCTATGCACCTCTTATTATGCAAGTAATTACTCAAACAATTTCAACTATCTCCCAAAAGAGTAATTTTTTTATATCAATAAAAATCAACACTCTGACTTCAAGCAGACCTTTGAGACCAATATATGTTCACATAGCCATCAAAGAGAAAACTTTCTATAGCACTTTTAAAAATACTAAAAAATGACAAAATTCAACAATCTCCCAAAAGAGCAAATATCAATAAAAATCAAAACCCTGACTATACATGCACATCTGCAATATATGTAGAAATAGCCAGTAAAGTGAAAATTTCCTGGCATTCAAACTGTAGGAAGAGTTATCTGGATAACTGTATTCCCATAATTGGACAGACGGATGGACAGAAGGACGGACGGACAGGAGTAAAACAATATGCCACCAAACTTTTAGTTGCGGTGGCATACAAACTATTGTTAAAAGTGAACAAAAATATCAAACATGCTACATGCACAGATGAACAAGTTATCAGTATGCTGGAGTTTCTCGTTGACAGCTTATTTGTTGGATTTGGAGGTAGACGTTTCCAATAAATTGTCGGCATCCCTACAGGGAAAAAAACTGTGCGCTCTTATTTGCATATGAGTCGGAGTTCCTCCAGACACTTGTCAAAAACAAAAAGAACAAAGAAACCAGATCATTTAATTTTACATTAAAATATGTTGATGGTGTTCTTTCCATTAACAATCCAAACTTTTCTGATTTGGTCCCATTGATATACAATGATATATCCTCAAGAACTATGAGTTAAAAAAAAAAACATTTAGCTTCCTCCGCCTCAATTTTAGTCGAATACCCCGATTTTGTCATATCAGTACCAGAATTTATGACGAACGAGACAATTTTAAAATTATCAATTTCCACACCTTAGTAGCAATATACCAACTTATACATTCCACAACTCATTCGGTATTCAGCTTACAGCTCATACCCAGATCTTATGAAGCAGCTCCAGTGTCTGAGTAGAAAGTTGATGAACAATGGTTATGACAAAAAACGTCTCGTCAGCATTGTTTATCGACGGTTTAACCATGGAAAAAAATCTAACAGACCAATCGAATTAAAGTTTTCGTAGCATGCAAGTCATATATGAGTTATTGTACCTTTGTTCATTGTTAAATTTGTCTTCTCTAACTGGTGAATTTTTGGCACTTTTAACATAAACCCTTGTCTTTAGGATGTCATTCCCAGATGAATTGACGGCACATATTTCGTATAAACCAGCGTCCTCCTTCATACCATACGGGATCTGAAGAGTCCACGTGTTTTTATCATTTTCAAGTGTTATCCCATCACAGATATCCAATGTTTCTCCATCTTTGAAAATAACAACTTCTGGTTCAGGAAAACCTAGATGACAAAACCTCTAAATTAAATGTACATGTACTGGATGTAAACATTATGTTTATCATTTAGAAATCAAAATTGTGAAAACATCAGTTGAAATTAATACAAAGAAATAAAAAAAAAACATGAAAAACTAACGACCGAGGAACACATACTAAATAACCGAATATGATAGCAGGTGCCCCTGAAGAATAAGTAGATCCTGCTCCTCATGTGACACCTCCTGGAAATTTGATATAGGAAAGTTTAGATAATAATATTTAAAGACTTTACAACCATTTCAGACATATCTATTAAATGTCTATGCTATTCAACGCTGTATGCACGAGGACAGATTTGATACACACTTACAAATTTTGTGTTTGCTTGTTTATGGAGCCCCCTTAACCAACTTAAATTATGTATGCACTAGTATAAAGATGAAAAACTCTTATTTAGTGCCAACAGAATTTTACTTGAGTAACGAATAACCTTCTTTTCCCTTTTAGCCACAGTTACAAAACATCTGCAAAACATATTTTTGCTATCCTTGGGTCTGTAAGATTTTGGTTAAGAAATATATACCATTATGTTGTTATATCCAAAGTTCTCACATTAATCTTTCAACTGTAAAAAAAACTGTGATTGTATTTTTTTAAACGACATAGTATGACATAAATTAAGGAAGTACAGGATTTACCACTTTTCAATTTTTACAGCAAAATGCCTTCAGTGTGTACATTAAGGTAATATCTTTGGTTAGCTTGCTTGCTAGCTGAACCGTGAAATCATTTTTAGGTAAGGTATACTACCCTCCTGTTGGATTAGTGTAGTCCTACAGAAAGATAGGTTGGTTATCTGTCGGGTTAGTCTTCTATTTAAGGAAGGTAGTGTATCCAATTTAATAAGGACTTCAAGGTTCAGGTAGCAAGCAAGCCAACCAAAGATATTACATTTACCTACACATTCAAGGCATTTTGCTGTAAAACTATACATTTACCTGTTATGGTCCACTGAAGAATGATTTCTTCACTATCGATTGCTGTGATACTACTTGGTCCTTTCACAATTCGTGGTATTTGTTCCATTCCAGTTTCAATAGGTTGGTCAAAATTACAAGGCTTGCTGAAACTTTGAAGAACATCTATATTTTGAAGGTTAATGCGTTCCACAACTCCATCAGTATCTGTAACAGTAAGATCAATCAACGATGGCCTCTTTGGTTTCTTAACGGTTTGTTCGTCCACAGACTCTGGGCTTAGAGTGTCGACTGATTCTGCAATTTGGGAAACGGTTCCCTCTTCGCTGATTGGGGACAGTAAAATACGCGCATCCTTCCCAGGAACAACCGCCAGTATGTTGACGAAGTCATTGAAATCAACATCTTCTAATTCTGGCGGGGATGCATTCTGTAGTGTATTTGTTTCGGTTATAATACGGCCCATAAGGGACGCCAATGATTGGTTATCACCAATGAATAAAGTATTCGGCAGTGCGGGTCTTGTATCAGATAAACTTTCTAGACCAATACTTTCGTCATAGATCTCGTCGGAAGCAGACATTGAATGCAGCTGTTGTAATTTTTCGATACCATGTCTTTTCTGAAACTCTTTATCGTCGCATGTGATACCATGTTGTTCGTTATCACTAGTATCATTCATAATTATCTTATCATTAGATTTCTGGTTGTCATTCGCGCTATTTTTGTTGGTTTCCTTATCTTTTATCGTACTGTTCATTGGTGTATCTGATTCAACGTTTTTACAATCATTATCGTCTGAGAGTTCAGGGGACGTATTTTCTTCGACAATTGGTAGTTGTTGCTTTCTTGATGCGTCATTAATGACATATGTGCTCAGATCCAGTTGTTTCAGAATGTCACATCTTTCTTCCTCAATTTCTTCCACTGAAACATCAGATTCGTCGTCTATGTATTCGTCGGAGGAATAAGGCGTATCTCTAAGATCAACTGTTAGCAGCTCTGATTCATCATTTTCATTATTTTTTCCTTGTTTTCTACAACTGTCATTTTCTTGTTCCCCAAGTGATCTAAATTTCTCATTATAATCCTGAAGGATTTTGTTACTTTGTTCAACTTGCCTTTGGTCATCATCTAGAGCAGAATGATTTGCTGGCATATCTTTACTTTTATCTAATAGTTGACCTTTCTTTTTATGTATATCACTGTCCTGACATTGATTGTTATCAAATTCATTTTCACTCAATAACTCCATTTCATCAAGCGATTCGTTGATATCAATGTCAGCCAATATTTGCATTTTGTTGTCGTTGATAGAAAGAGATTTGTCGACATCAACATTAACCAATAGCTCACCCACCTGGTCTTTGTTAGGAGATTCATCAACATCAATATTCACAACAAGGCAATCAATTTTATCCTTTGTGTTGGTTGTGTCTGTTTCTATATCCAACAATATCGCACTTGATTTGTCCTTCTTATGAGATTCATCGATATCAATATCGGACACCAACTCACCAATTACATCTTTGGTAGGACATTTATCGTTATCAAAATCTGCCAATATACCAAATCTTTCATCCTTGTTAGACGAATCGTCGATATCAATATTTAACTCCAGTTCACCAATCTCATCTTTGGTTGGAGATTTGTCTTTATCAAAATCCGACAATATACCTATTATTTTATCATTGGTAAGAGAGTCTTTAATATCGATATCGGATACCAACTCACCAATTACATCTGTGGTAGGATATTTATCGTTATCAAAATCCGTGGAAGTTCCAATGCCTTTATCATTGTTAGGCGATTCTTCAATATCGATATCAGACTCAAGTTCTCTTATCACTTCTTTGGTAGGAGATTTATCGTTTTCCAAATTCGACAAATTACCAATTTTTATATCCTTGTTAGGAGATTCATTGATACCAATATCAGACACCAGTTCACCAATAACATCTTTGGTAGGAGATTTATCGATATCAATGTCCGTCGAAATACCAACTCTTGTATTCTTGTTAGGAGATTCACCAATATTGCTATCAGAAATTAGCTCAACAATCTCATCTTTAGTAGGAGATTTAGCGTCACCAAAATCGGACAATATACCAATCCCTTTATCCTTGTCAGGAGATTCATTGATACCAATATCTGACATCAGCTCACAAATTTCAACTTTGGTAGGAGATTTATCGTTTTCAATTTCCGTCGAGATTCCAATGTCCTTAGCCTTGTTAAGAGATTTTTCAACGTCAATATCAGACACCAACTCACCAATTATATCTTTGGTAGGAGATTTATCGTTATCAAAATCCGTCAATATACCAATTCTTGTATCCTTGTTATGAGATTCGTCAAAATCAATATCGGACACCAACGCACCAATTACATCTTTGGTAGGAGATTTACCGATATCAATTTCTGTCGAAATACCGATTCCTTTATCCTTGTTCAGAGATTTTTCGGTATCAAAATCAGACACTAATTCAGAATTAATACCCTCGTCATTCGATTCTTTTTCCTTGGTTTTGTACGATTGGCGAGAATCTTCATCCTTGATTTCATTTTCTTGAATTAAGCTTGATTCTTTTCCATTTTGAATATCTTCGATGTGGTTGATAGTTTTTAGGTCGCCAATCTTGCTAGGTTTCTCTCCAAATTTGCATAAGAAAAAAATCTCATCATCTATATCTTGATACGATAGAGCATCCAAGTTTGTCTCGGAAAGGCTATAATCGTCACCACTTTCATACATGGACCAGCTTTCTGCCGACTGCAAAGAAAGTGTGTTACTCCTAGTTTCATCTAACATAGGTTTCTTTAAATGTAAATTCGGACGAATCTCTGCTAAGATCTGTTGCTCTTCTTCGTCTGAATGAAACAAATGCTCTCCGTCATTGCTTCCATTGTCATTGGCCAAATCAACAATATCTTCTCCTGTGTTTTCGTCTGATTTAACGAACGTTATGTCCTTCGGTTTTTCGAAAGTCTTTTCCTCTAGAGTTGTTTTTTCGATGTCTCTACTACCTGTCTCTCGTAAGAGGTCAAGTTTTTCATACCCTGCAGCATTGATTTTATCATCACAACTCAAGTTTTCGGCAGTCTGGTTGTCTACCATTTCATCTTTTCCAGCAGATTCACACATTTCATCTTTTCCAGCAGATTCACTAATTTCATCTTTTTCAGCAGAATCACACATTTCATCTTTTCCGATGCTGTCATGAATACCATTCCTGGCAAATTTACCGTCATCTGTTTTGTCTACATTCTGGTACGGAAAAGCATCAAAATTTGACTCTGAGAGTGTACAGTCATGACCACTGTCATAAACTGACCAACTTTCAGCCGAAAACGCGTTACTTGTGGAATCATCAAACAATTGCTTTTTCATGTGTAAGTTTGGACGAATTTCTTCCAGGATTCTGTGTTCTTCTTCGTCGGAATGAAAATTTTCCTCTCCATCATCCTCGCTGTTACTGTTTTCTGCTTCGAATTGAGGGTTCTTTTCTTCAATTGCATTTGGCTTTTGTTTTAATTGATGATTTGTAATACCATCTATTAACCTGTCGTTAATATCGCTGGTTTTGGGATTTTGTACAAAGTTTTCAACCTCATTTTCATTCTCACATATTTGGATAGGTTTGCAGTCAGTGCCTTCTTTATCGTCAACACCTTGATATCTACTTTTGTCAATGTAGTTTGAAGGCTGGTCGATATCCGATGTGATACTATTTTGATCTTCCTTTTTCGAAGTACTTGAAGAAGTTTTGTTGTCGAAAGGGTCAACATTTCTACCAGATGGAGATACTTTATCATTGGGAATATTTTTCGTTGATTCAAGCTCTTGATCATTTATTTCACGTCTTGTACATCTATCATCAAAAGGATCATCACAAGAGGGACTCTTTTTTGCACGTTTTTTATTATGTTGGTCTGAATATTTTCGAGATGACCTTCGTTTGTCTCCCATATGATCTACATCTTCATCTGATGATGGAGGAGAATAATCATCGTCTGCGATTCCGCTATCTCCTGTTAACCTCCTCGCGCGGTTGAATTCGTCATCTGCTTTAAGAAAACTTGCAAGCTCCTCCACAGTATCTTCCAGTCCGACTTGAAGATCTTCATCGTCACTCACTTCATCGATAGATATTGTTACCTTACTTCCTTTGTTTTCATTTTGCTGTTTAATGGAACTACTCGACGAAAAATGACCGCTATCTGTTTCAGCTAAATCTACGTCTTGTGCTTTTCCACTGTCAGCGATAGCTTTTCCGTCTAAATTATCGGTTTCAAGCATGGTGTCATTATTAGTAATATTATTAACTGACATATCAATCTTATTCTGGTCAGAACCAGGAAAGGAGATATTTCTCTTTCCATCTTCGACCGTAGCACTTCCAGTAGAAAGAACCTTCATAGATATCTGGCGGATACCGTTTGCCGATAAAGAGCGATCAATTTGATCTATGCTAAGAAAATCATCCAAGTTTTCTGTTTTATCCAAGTTAGCTAGAACCAATGGTCTTTTGTTGCTATCTTTTCTGGAACCAGATTGATCGAAGGTCATTCTGTGGACTGTCAGTGTGTCATCAGTCTTGTCAGTATCTGTACCTACAAATAAGTGAATGCGTCAATTAAATGTTTTATTGTCTTCAAGAGTCATTTAACCTTGACTTTTATTTTTATTTTACAGTCGGCATTCTTGTGTTTAAGTATATAAATTCTTCAAAGTATAATGATGTACACGTGAGTAGTATAATATCTGTGATTTTTTTTTTAAATAATTGTTTTTTTGGAGCAGGGAAAATGTTGTAAATGGTAATCAGCTCAATTATTTGTAAGCATGTTGTACTTTAAAGGTTAATAAAAAAAAATGCATCGATGTTAAATATAATTTTGTACAATTTGCAAATTTCGTAATGTAATTATATTACCAGTTCTCAGAAAAAGGAAAAATGCTTTCCTCACAAGCCATGTGTATTATTCTTCTTTATAAAAAAATATTAATTTCCAGTCGGTTGGGCCCAAAATGTTTCTCAATCAATAGTTAAATTTATTTTCAGGCGTCGTGCTGTCTTGTCATAGTAACCTTAAATTAAGACAACAGTAGTAAACCGGTGTTCAAAAGTCATAAATCGATTAAGGACAAACAAATCCGTGTAACAAACCAAACCAAAAGGGAAACACAGCAACTATAGGAAATCAAAGGAACAACAGGAACACAGAAGTGCAACAAAAACATAAACCAACATACATAGAAACGAATTCCGATCAAATTATATTTTCAAATTGAAATTCTTTTGGTTTAAAATGGCATATCATTAAAAAGGGAAATATATTCATATATATTTAAATTTCATGAGCAGTTTTTTACCGGCATGTACTGATTCACCACCAATTAAGTTTCCAGAGTGAACTAGACACAACAATTGTTATGGGCATGCACTGAAATTGATACTCTCAAGTTGCGTAAAACTGACAAATACTGTATAGATATAGAACAAGATATATCTTGTAGGCCAGTTATCAGGAAAAGTTCGTTAAATGATTATAAGTCGATAAAGAATTTCTTAAAAAAGATTGTATGAGTCACATAAAGTATCATCTTTGAAATCATCTGATTGATGCTGGTAACCCTGATATATAAGTGTAGATTTTAACTTGATTTAACTTGATATATTACTATGCTGTTTAATTTTTGCTAGCATTAAAGTTTTAGTTTTTAAATAAATTACTATGCAGTTTAATTTTAGCTCACATTAAAGTTTCATTTTTAGATGAAGAGTCGAATCAAATTTAGACACATGGTGTGATCAATCTTAATATATACAGAATATAGATTGATAGATTAGTGTATTACTCCTAGTTCTATTGTGCTATTTTGTGATGGTCAGTTTTTTTATTTCTGGGGAAAGTTGGATTGTCCTTTGAAAACAACTGACCTTCTGTAGCAAAACTGACAATCCTAGTCAATGAAGATTGAATCGAGCTACAGAAGATAGAATTAAACTGTTTACAATCCAGGAGAATGTGATAAGAATTAAAGCAGGACAAATGATATTTATTAGAATACGGTTATTTTGTTTAAGCTATCAACACTGTACAGCAAATAACTATTAAACACACAATTTATGAATTACTCAATTTCCATGTGTTTTGATTGTAATAAATATTGCTTTTTAGATTGAATATGACGTTGTTCGACTAGATGGGTGGTATACTTAAGTTTCCCAACCTTACAGATTATTAAGTTTATTAAATATCCGTATTGGTATTGTTGTTATTATAAAAGAGCTGGGCAATATTGACTACAAATATACCATAAATATTAAAATAGATTAAAACTATTAGTTACGACAACTCAAGGGCATAAGGATGAACAACGATCTCCAAACACAACACTGAAAACCAAAAATTGGGTGAAATAAACTCTGTTTTCCACTGACCATTTGAATAAGTGTACATTGTGCTGGATTTATTTTTATTCGTAAAAGTGGGAAAACGAAGTGAAGATTGAACGATTTTGAATACATCTTTTAGAATAATTTAATTCTTGCACAGGTTTAATACATCAGATTTCCTCTAAGACTTCTTTATCAGTTCCAAATCATTTACTCTGTCTATTTGTGTGTTATAAATGGAACACTAACGTTTGATTTTATCTATATTGAATGTTCATATATTTAGACATGTCTTTGTCTCCTGTGTTTTGATGCTGAGTTTTATTTTCGTAAAAATTAAAGGCGGCGTAAAAAGGCGGAGAAAGACAAACAAAATCATAGCAAGAAGAGCAAAGAAAAACAGACGATCATCAAAACACTGCACAGAAAAAAAACCTCATTGAATATCGAAGAACACGAACGACACCAAAATTCCAAGATGAGGGTCCCTATCATCCAAGTAATCACATAATCACAATTTGTTGCCAATATACTCACATAATTATTTTCTTTTTTTTAAACAAGATAATCAAATAAACAAGATTACAGTCCTAGATTATCATATAATCCTGAAATATTTGGTCTTGTAAACAAATAATCACTATAAAAACGGCCAAGTTATAACATAATAAAAAAACCCATCAAAGGCTCGATGGTAAACTCACCTATCACGGAAAGGTAATTTGTCCCTGTCACTAATCTTTGTCATTATCACCATTGATCTTGTTAATAGAACATTCAAAACCACTTTATTTTTTTTATTGACATACACGATTAAAATATTTACCCTTGACCTTTAGAAGGGCAGTTGTGGAAGCCCATCCTTCTGAGTTCACTGCCAAACATTGGTAGCTACCGACGTCAGCATATGTCACGTTTTCTATTTCCATGGTAACATAACCATCGACAGAAAATTCAAATTTATATCGATCACTTTTTGTTATGTTCATGTCATCTTTCAACCACGTGATTCGAGGTGTTGGATAACCTATGACCCTGCATTCAAACCGTTTGCTGCTCCCGAAGGAAGCAAGGGTATCTTCAGGCATGGTCCCTTTTCTAAAAATAGAACGCATACTTCATTTATTACTGGATACATTCAAATATATTTTTGGTATTGCATTAATGTGTAGAACTATTTGTTTTCGCCTCAGCTGTTAATTTCAAAATAGAGTCTAAATATATTGGTTGATTTCTGGATGCTTAACGTCCAGTGTCAAATATTCAGGACGATGACAATATATACAATAGGAAAGTAATGTAATGAGGGTCGAGCAGGATGAAGGTTCGGAAATTTGGAATGCTACTGTGAAATGAGGGTACATTGAAAATGGACAAAAATTTAGCCTTGCAACAGGTCACATAAGAACCCTAGGCTCAAAGAGTTGTCTCTAAGGTAAACGTGTCACTCTGTCTACACGAGGCACATTTAACGTTTAAAGAAGCATTGAATACTTAAATGAATATTAAAAATGACGGATATAATAACTATAGAAAAAAATTCTGGATTATGCAGTGGTTTTGATTCATGACCATGTATTTATCTCTAATGGGTCTCACTTGGTGTCAATCTTTCACAAATTCTGTACTAAGTCAGGAATATGAGAGTTGTTATCCACTCGTTTGATGTGTTTGAGCTTTTGATTTTGCCATTTGATTAGGGACTTTCCGTTTTGAATATTATTGTGATTTTACTTTTTAACATAAATGGATATCGTATGTGCATTTGCAAAATAGAACCATGTCGGGGCCTTTTATAAATTGCTATGGGTGTGTGTTTTTCTCTCATTGTTAATTGAAAGCAATTATGATACATCTTATTGTTTTACAAAAAGGTCTCGACTCATATGTGACAGAAATCTATTATACCACAATATATATATCAATATAATTATTTATGTGACTGTATCTTGCATTAACGTGTAGGATCCTTTACAATATATAATTCAGCTGATCTGTAACAATACCATCTTCATGCCTTATATATCATGTACTGCATTACGACGCTAGATTAAAACTGACGAGGAAAGGTAACACCCGGTCACCGAAAGCCTTATTTTTGTGAATCTAAGGTGGTCGAGTGGTCTAGCGCGTCGGATACCATGCAGGCGATTTGGTGTAATGATATCTCAGTAGCATGAGGTCGAATCCCACGGTGGGAAGAATAAAAAAAATTGCTGGTGATACAATGGATAAATCTGTTGTAGATCTAGAGTTGTCACTGGTTCAGACGTACTTATAAATATAATTACTTCTGTGACTGTATCTTGCATTAATTTGTAGGATCCTTTACAATAGATAATTCAGCTGATCTGTAACAATACCATCTTCATGCCTTATATATCAGGTACTGTATTACGATGCTAGATTAAAACTGACGAGTTAATGTAACACCCGGCCACCGAAAGCTTTATTTTTTGTGAAGCTAAAGTGGTCGAGTGGTCTAGCGCGTCGGATAAAGTGCAGGCGATTTGGTGTCACGATATCTCAGAAGCATGAGTTCGAATCCCGCCGAGGGAAGAACAAAACATTTGCAAAAGCAAATTTACAGATCTAACATTGTTGGGCTGATGTTAAGACGAGTTGTATATGATGATTATAATATGTGTTCAAATAAGTTTCAATTGGAAAAAACATAGAAGAAACGAAAGAGTGCAACCAATAGCCCAAATACCAAAATCGATTGAAGTCAGGCAACTCCATGACCAAAAATAAAAGACACCGAAAAGACAAACAACTGTATACAAAACCCCACACACAATTTTGCCGCTCTGCTTGGGAGAGAACTCATGTGCGATAAATTAACCAAGGTATGATTTATTGAGAGTTATCCAACTTGTCAGAATCGTTCTAAATTTGCGAAAAATTAGAGATAAAAGTGTGAATAATTCATTTTCTACGTTGTTGATTATATATATCACATACACCGACAGCCATCAATCAACGTATTAATCTTAGCCGTTAATATTTTGATATTATTAGCATAGGTTATAAAATAGACGACCGCTTTCAAGTGTATATATAACCAATTGAACAAATCATTTAGGTATCTCAATATGTTGAGTTCGAAACACTTTTCTTGATGATCGATAAGGGTGGTTTTAACGACCTTGACTAAAGCTACCCATGAGGGTATAGCACGATGAGCAAAAAATAAATAAAAAACATGGAATTAGATTAGGTAATCGTTAAACAAAAATTAGTAAATGATTTGACAAAGGGGATGTCTTGTATACTTTAGTGCGACTGCAGCCCTACACAAATGCAAAAATTATCAATATAAATGCTGATTTGAACACTAGACAAATACAGGATCATTATCGACCCGATTCGAAACAAACATTGGTAGAAAAGGGTAAAGGTACAGTCGTGAATAGTTCAAACAAGACATAAAATTGAGAATGGAAATGGGAAATATGTCATAGAGACAACAACCTGATCAAAGAGTAGAAAACAGCCGAAGGATACAAATTGGTCTTCAACAACTGCTTAAATATCACGATTGAATTTAAGTTGAAAGTGAATTATGAAGGGTACATGTATATAGTTTTAAATAAAATTATTATTATTAGTGATCTATGTAAATGAGGTCAAGGTCAGATAAACCCAAGCATACATGTTCACCTAACAATATAACCATACATCAAATATAGTTAATCTAATGATTATGGTATAGTACACGAGAAACGGACATAATCATAAAAAAGAAGATTAACAAATGAACCATGAAAATGAGGTCAAGGTCGAATGAACCATGCCAGAAGCCATGTACTCCATGCCATTATTTCATACACCAAATAAATTCTACCAATTACTTACAGTATATGAAAAACCTACATTACCATAAAAAAATTACTTTGACAAATAAACAGTGACAATCAGGTCACGACAAATGAATCCTACCAGGCAAATATGAAATATGTCACACAAATATAAGTGAGCTATTGCAAATAGTTTGTGATCAACAGAAAAAATTAAAATCAACATTGATCAATGAAACATATTAAAGTCATAAGAAACCTCAAATCAAAAAAAAATAATGCATATGATTTTTATAACTCAATGGATAGTTTTCATTATAAAACTTATGTACATATACTTTTTTCTGAAGAAAATTCTTTAATTTATTCATATTTAGAAGAAGTTTACTTTATTTGAATAGCTTCCTTCCAGCAAGCTATTCCCCCGACATATTTTCCGTATGCAAGGTGACCTCAGTGTGGCCCATCTCGTAAAAATCCGGTGACCACAATACGCATGGATGTCCTTAAAATAAACTATTATCTGAATTTACATGTTAAACACGTGCTCAATTTCCATGCTTTTTTGTTTATTTTTCGTCAATTGTTGACAAACAGGTGACAATCGTTAAACTTCGGCTTCAAAACACGAACTTTAATTACCTGCCATATTTTCACAACAACACTGACCGATTGAGAAAAAAAATTGACAATTATACGAAATTTACACGAAAAAAATGATAAATTCGAGCACAGAAGACGAAGTTTAGGATGTTTGTATGCATTAGTTCAAGAATTGGAAGAACATTATTTTTCACCGGTCACTCGTTTCTTATGACTTTAATGAGGACAAGGTCAGATGGATGCATTCAGACGACATATACGTATTACAATTATCTTTTTACACAAAATATAGTTGACCTATTGTATGATATTTGACAAATGAACCAAATAAAAAAAACATTGATCAATGAACCATGAAATGAAGGTCAAGGTCAAATAAAACCTGCCAGTGAGACATGTCTACGTAACACTAATTCCATACACAAAATATAGTCGACCTGTTGCTTATAGTATCTTTAAGCTTCTAATAGACCAAGGCTCACTGTTTATATGTCAACAATGACGAAAACCTATACCGTGTATTCGGTTATGAAAGACAACGGTATGACAGAATGTCAAACAAATTAATTCAAACAAAAAAACAACAACAATGACCTGATTTATGACAAAACAATAAACGAAAAACAGATACACAGAATCACAGGTCCCTGACATGGGATAAAACATACAGATTCTGCGCGTGGTGACGCTAAACATTTTAGTGAGAGCTTTATCAGTATACAGATGTGGATCAGGAATCCAGGCCTCACTGTGACTTTGTTAGATGACTGAAGAACGGCGACCAAGGTCAGGGAAATATTATACTTTTGCATAGCCAGGGCCTGTGTGCCTGTGCTGATTTTGTGTCATTGATGAAAACCCTCTATCCTTTCTTTTCTAGATATAGTGTACATGTATCTACTGTGAAGGACACAACTTCAGTGCAGTCGTTTTCTTTGCCGTTTCGGAAATGTCGAAAATACATGAATCATCCAGCTTACTATAAAAAGTATTTATTGATGAACGATCAATTCCACATAAGTAATCAATCAAAACACATGAATGATTTCTGGTAAACATTTTTGAATAGAGTGGAAAAACGGACAGATTTTGGTATATATATTTATGTTATTAACGTCTTTATGTATTATGCGTGGGAGGTTTATCATACGCACTTTCTGTGTCTATGGATTTTTGTTTGATTTATACCAGGTTTGCCCATGCTAACTCTGCGATTTACACTTTGTTAGACCGGTGACGATACAGTAACTGTATATTTTATGGCTTAAGATTTTTGTCTGTCTTTTCTGTTGTTTGATTGCCGTCTTATTGAAGTACGTGTATACCCCAAATATCTTTTAGTTCATTTGGGAAAACTGTTAATTAGTGTGTGCCTAATGTTCAGTGGCAAATAGTTCATGCGTATTCAGGACAACAAAAGAAAACAATAAATCAAATTAAAGAAGCTATGCATAGTTGGTCGGCTTGGTTTGTGAAGTTGGATGACGAAACATTTGAACCGCCAGTGAGAAGGTTACTGCATTGTCAACCCCCCCCCCCCCAAAAAAAAATATAAAAAAATAAAGGGGAAGCCTTTTGCAGCATGCATAGGGCATTTTTACTCATATTTTTTTCATTCGTCCCGCTTGTGATATCTAACGTATTATAATGCACTAATGCATGGAAAACACATACAAATAATAGATCCATGTATGTATTTCCTTTTGGAAAATAATTACCAGTAACATATGTCTCTCTCTTTCTCATGTTCCTTTCTTTCCTCCTTATTTTTTTTTTATACATGCGGTAAGATGAGAATGATGAATAGCAACAAAAAAAGTAAAAAAACAAAAAAACGTTTATTTACATAAACCGATAGAATCAACATAAAACAGATAATCTGAAGTCGATACAGTGTAAGATGGAGATAAGAAGTCCGAAAATAGATAGGAAATCTTTTTGGAAGATCTTTACACTATCAAAAATCAAAATCTAGTACTTTGGGGTTTTTGTATACAATTTTCTGCAAAACGCTTACTATTTCTACAAGTTTTAATCTGTCTTGTGTACATTTGTAAATTTTACTTTTGAATCATGCACGTGTTTTCTGCATATCATTCAATAATTTGATTAATAATATACAGTCAGCCTCATGGTAATTTTTTTTTATAGATGCAAACTATCAAAGCGAAATATTTTTTTTTTCACAAATGTTTAAATAAGCTTACGTACGCTAACCCAGCTTTCCTTATTTCAGGACAAAAACAAACAAAAAAAGAAAAAAAAAACAAAAAAAAACACAACAACAATCAAATAAACAGAACAAAAAAAAAAGCTAACTTTTACACTCAATCATCGGGTTAAACATGTGCGCAGTTAATTAATTGTGTGTTTTTTGTTCATTTTCACCATCAGTTAGAATTTACAATACATGTACATACATTTCCACTTTATCGAAAACAAAAGCAATCTATTGACTTCAAATTAAAGAGCACATGATATCGATCATCAAGATCAGATGTTTGGAATTATACCTTATCTCTATGATAAGAAATCATGATTGTTTGCAAACAGAAACATCCACAAGAGATCCAAATCAATCTATATGTAGTAAAATACAAAATAGTAATATGAATCAAAATACGTAGCTTTCTCGGTAAATTGGTGCAAAACAAGTTTGAAAGCGTCAGAAAAATGCCAATAATCGCTAATTAATTTGATTATTCAATGAAAGATCTTTGATTCGAATACCTATCTGTTATATTAGCTTGATCGTTATTTCTAATTGAAGTTCCTCCTTTCACTTTTATAGATACACCTGTTATTTGTGTTGTTGGATGAGGGACTGATTGGGAGGGTATTTCAATTTTTAAATACTATAATTTGTCAATCCAATTTTGTCTGTTCTTTTCAAGTTTTGCATTTTTTTCTCATGTTCTCTATATTTGACACCCCCATTTTTACCTATTATTTATATTTTAGCACGCCATTATTTTCTTTTTACTCTATTTCTAAGCCTTTTTTCACTATTCTTTATCCCCTCTTTTTCTGTAGTATTTGCCTATTAATCTCTATTCTATCAGGGGCGGATCCATCCATTTTAAAAGGGGGTTTCCAGCCCAGGACAAAGGGGGGTTCAAACTATATGTCCCCATTCAAATGCATTGATCGTAAAAAAAAAGGGGGGGGGTCCGGGGGTCCCCCTGGATCCTCCACTGTTCTATGGACCTCATCCAGACCCCTTTTTCTGTACGTACCAGTCTGTTGTATAGGTTACCACCGGCCAACACTACAAGAATATTAATAACATGGAGAAAGAACATAGTGAATGTGTCAACGCGACAACAACCCGACCATAGAGCAGACAACAGCCAAAGACCACCAATAGGTCTTCAATGAAGCGAGAAACTCCCGTACTCGGAGGCGTCATTCAGCTGGTCCCTAAACAAATATGTATACTAGTTCAGCGATAATGGACTGGAGCGGGCCCCCTCTTAGGTAAGTCAGTGGGCCCCCACTTATGAAAATTTCTGGATCCGCCACTGGATTTTATCTGTCCTTGTACACTACCGCCTGACAAAATAGAAAACTGATAGACAAAAGAATTTAAGACAGACAAATCATCATGCATGTGTTTGAGTGGATTACTGCATTGTAGTTATATAGTCATGAAAGAACTCGAACGATACTGTCAAAAAATTGCAATCCTAAGCGACATGAAAAACAAGACCGATACAAATATAAATAAATACCACGGTTTTATATTAATAAAAAAAGAAATAATACACATGTGTGTAAATAACTCAAATAATACGCCTTAATTTCATGCTTATTGAAAATATCAAATCCAGGTTTGAATGTATATACAACACAAGGTATAGTGGTAAATAAAATGTTACACATATTTTAACCATAACAATTTTCCGTACATGTTCAAGAGAATCTCAATAGGACATTTGAGCGAAAAAGAAAAAAGCACATAGGGTCATTTGAGCGCCGACTTCATAGGACATTTGAGCGCCGGGATATTAACCTTACCTGAGTTTTCAGACAGGACATTTGAGCGAAATTTTCCCTGATAATTTTACACGAAGTAATTCGACCGGTTCTGGCTGGTTTATGTAAGTGAAATCCTAAGTTGATCTCTATTTACCAATCAATTCTACTATAATTCATTGGCTATGCAAATTTTCTTTGTTCTAAAATTCTTATATATATATCTATTAAGTGAAATGTCCCTTGGCACTTGAAATCTTAATACTAATAATACATGTACGTGTTAAAATGGATATTATTTTGACCGAGACTAATAAGGGAAAAAGAAGCCTTGTTTGTGACAGTTTCCGATATAGAGTGGACAAAACACTAAAAGGAGAAGAAATATCCTGGAGATGTACAGTAAGTACCTTTTTTTACAAATTTAATGTTAATGTAAACTACTTGTTCGTCTGTTACGCTTCAACTTCCATAACTTCTTTTAATTTTGATTTATATCTATATCATTATATGTCTATCTTATACCTCCTTTAGATTAATTTTTTAACACATTTGAATATAAGCTACCACATATAGGGTTAGGTTGATTTTCTAGGCACTTTACAATATTCATACAATACACTGTAAAAATTGTGCTTAGAGCCTAAACATGTTTAGGAAAATGTTTAGAAGCTAAACACATAAATGTCTGTGGTGTTCCCATTCTAAACATGTTATGAATTTCATTTCATTTCATTTCATACTACATCTTATTTTTATGTCTTGCAATAGCAAATGAAAAAGCATTTAAACACTTCAATTGTATTTGTCCTTTCAATATTTTTCAGGCAAAAGGTTGCAAAGCAAGACTGAGGACGGATTGTACCGGAACCGTTATAATTCAACAGAAAAATACTCATAACCATGATACCAGTGATCGTGACAATGAACGTCACTTGCTGCGGGTACGATCAAAAAGAAAAGCGGATGATGTTATGTCCCTCTTGTATTCTGCTTACTTCCTGGAAAGTCTGAAGAAATTTACGTGAATTGCTTTTCCTCAATTGTCAAGCTATGTTCCGATCAAGGTCACACACTTCAACCGAAAGCAGTACACGTCGATTTTGAAGAACGGGTAATGAAAGTTATGAAGGATTTTTTCCCGTCTATAGAGATCAAATGCTGTAGGTTTCACTTAGGCCAAGCCTGGTGGCGAAAAATCCAGAAAGTTGGACTTAGTCAACAATACAAAGAGCTTGATTCAGACATTAGTAAATGGCTTAAAGGGATTTTTGGGATAGCCTTTTTAGCTCCAGACGAAGTAGCCGACTGTTTCGTAGAAGATTTTATGGCCGTTGTACCTAACGACAAGCCTTGTATAGAATTTGCAGATTACCTGACTGATACTTATATAACAGATGAATCGTTATTTCCCCCTCATCTCTGGGCCGAAGTTCCATCCTCGTTAAAACGTACTAACAATGGGCCCGAATCATTTCATGCCCATTATAACGAGCAGTTCTATCACAGTCATCCATCAATTTATATTTTCCTTGACACTATTATCAAATTGCAATCTGTGACTTACATAAAAATTCGGAGTTTGAACATTGATGCACCGCAGAGCCGAACAGAAAAGGAGAAGGAACAGAATCTCCGGGATTTGCATTCGAAATACTGCCAGCAGGAAATTACGAGGGATTTTTATGTCAGAAGCCTGGGATATAAGTTCCAAGCCCGAACAGACTTGTAAATAATGCCGTTGCCGAGTTTTATGTTTTATGACAGTGCTTTGTTTTTAGTGCTTTGTTTACAATTAAAAGATGTTTTAATCTTTTTGTTGGTAAACTCCTGTTTTATGACTGTGCTTTGTTTTTAGTGCTTTGTTTTTTACAATTAAAATATGTTTTAATCTTTTTGTTGGTAAACTCCTCATTTAATGAACTATATTCGTAAGAAAATGTGGTATGATTGCCAATAAGACAATTCTCTATCCAAGACTTGTTTTCGCTCAAATGTCCTACGCTTATTCTTATTTTTGCTCAAATGTCCTAAAATTTAGGCGCTCAAATGTCCTATACTTTGGCGCTCAAACGTCCTTTTTTTTCGCTCAAATGTCCTGTCAATGCGCTCAAATGTCCATTGCTGTAAAATCTCTAATTTGGCATTAGAATTAGAAAGATCATATCATAAGGAACATGTTTCAAGTTGATTGGACTTCAACTTCATCAAAAACTACCTCGACCAAAAACTTTAACCTGAAGCGGGACAGACGGATGAACGAACGAACAGACGGACGGACGAACGGACGCACAGACTAACATAATGCTCATAAATGGGGCATAAAAAATAGAATAAAGGACAAAAAGTAACGCATAGAGAAAATATGCCAAACAAATAAAGAATAGAGAATAATAGGGGGCTTCATCTAGATTATCATTTAGCTAAAGGGTCTAACGGTTGTTATAGCTTGAACAGTACATGGGGCTCCATCTAGATTCTCATTTAGCTAAAGGGTCTAACGGTTGTTATAGCTTGAACAGTACATGGGGCTCCATCTAGATTCTCATTTAGCTAAAGGGTCTAACGGTTGTTATAGCTTGAACAGTACATGGGGCTCCATCTAGATTCTCATTTAGCTAAAGGGTCTTACGGTTGTTATAGCTTGAACAGTACATGGGGCTCCATCTAGATTATCATTTAGCTAAAGGGTCTAACGGTTGTTATAGCTTGAACAGTACATGGGGCTCGATCTAGATTATCATTTAGCTAAAGGATCTAACGGTTGTTATAGCTTGAACAGTACATGGGGCTCCATCTAGATTCTCATTTAGCTAAAGGGTCTAACGGTTGTTATAGCTTGAACAGTACATGGGGCTCCATCTAGATTCTCATTTAGCTAAAGGGTCTAACGGTTGTTATAGCTTGAACAGTACATGGGGCTCCATCTAGATTCTCATTTAGCTAAAGGGTCTAACGGTTGTTATAGCTTGAACAGTACATGGGGCTCCATCTAGATTCTCATTTAGCTAAAGGGTCTAACGGTTGTTATAGCTTGAACAGTACATGGGGCTCCATCTAGATTCTCATTTAGCTAAAGGGTCTAACGGTTGTTATAGCTTGAACAGTACATGGGGCTCCATCTAGATTCTCATTTAGCTAAAGGGTCTAACGGTTGTTATAGCTTGAACAGTACATGGGGCTCCATCTAGATTCTCATTTAGCTAAAGGGTCTAACGGTTGTTATAGCTTGAACAGTACATGGGGCTCCATCTAGATTCTCATTTAGCTAAAGGGTCTAACGGTTGTTATAGCTTGAACAGTACATGGTGGTTATTTCTCTCAGATGCTGATACACCAGAAACTAAGACAAAACGAAACAAAACAAAACAAAACAAAACAAAACAGCGCCATGTTAACAATATATTATTATGATGTTAACTGACAAACACGCGTATCGTCAAAGTAGTTCTAAACAAATCAAAGTTTACCCGTTTGAAATATCTTTCCCATTTTACTATGCAGTATTTTTTAAGTTGTACGATCTTATTATTTAACTTTGCAATATTGATCATGTACTTAAATAATATAACGACTGATCTAGTACACTACTCCAATTGTATTATAATACATGTAGATTTGTACTATGAGTTTTTTTTTTTTTAAAGTACTTGATTTGATATATTGGTTGGTGTTTAATGCTTCTTTCAGCACGTTTGCGCAATTTCGTGGCGGTCATTTATAATTGATGGAGGAAGTCAGAGTGCCAGGAGATGAACCACTGACGTTCGGTAGAGAAACTGACAATCCTTGTCAATTAACATTTAAGTCGAGCACGCCTGCACGTGTGGGGTTCAGAACGGTAACAATAAAATAGATGAGCTATATATATATACTGGAACCACTCGGCCAGTGAGACCCCGTCTAAACAGAAAATTCTAGCAGGCTATTGATACAGTAGTTGAGATGAACTACTGGGATTTCTCGGGCACCGAGGACCGTCCCGTCCTGACAGGAAATTTTAATGTCAAATAACTAAAAATAAATAAGTAAATAAACAAAATAAATGAGTGAAGTAAATGTACTTACGTTCGTCGAAACTTTATCCAAAATTCATTATTCTGAAATTACATCCATCGGTAACGGCGTTGATGCTATTTACTCCTCATTAATGGATATTGAATGTTAATACAAATGTTGTGTTTATTCCAAATGTTTTGGTGTTTATGTTTTTCTGACATGAATCTTGACTTTTCGACCTTATTAATTTTCTCTGTAAGCAAAAGATAAAGATAGCAACGGAGTTGATGCAGCAATGAGAAATAGTTTGTTTTATCTACTTTTATACAAAGTTAAAATGTTATCATACAGATGATAAGGTATACTTAATGACGCAATAAGTATCTTTCTTTTATTTTACATAAAAATATAAAAATAACCATCTTTTCCTTGATTTTTGATGTTATAAGAATTCATTTAATTAGTTAATTCTTTTTGTATCATATCTTTTTGATACAAGTTCAGTCGCCATATTGCATGCACATAGTTACATTTTCAAGTAGTATAAAGGAAATCCAAAGATTGAAGTACAATAACGAAATCATTAGGTCATTTTACAACACATAAAGCGGACGCTTGCAGTACTTCAATAAAAATCAATACTGGCTTTCTTTTCTAGATAGAATGATGCCAAATTTTAACAGATAAACATCAAACATTTAAAAAATAGATAAAAAATAAAAATCTTTAAATATAAAATACGAAGAAAATGTTCACAAACAGTAAAAATAAAACCAGAAATATGAAGTTACAAGTAAAACACTGAGTACTAATTATATAAATAATGACTTATGCAGGTGATTAAATTTTTAATTTGAGGTATGGGGAGGGGATAAGCAAAACAATTTTCTTGCATTAACATTATTATTTGCCATATCAATGCATTAATATTAACCAATGAATATGCTGTCAAATTGACAGCAAACTGGGGTTTCTGTATTTCAAAATGTGAATCATGCTTTTTTTTTACCTACCACATACTATGTTTATTTTCCGATCAAATACGAACCACAAATTCTGGATTGCAGACCAAAAGTCTAACCGTTATAAACCGTTACGAACCTTGATATATTTATGTTATATTTGGTATGTTTTTGTAGTTCATATTTTGTTTCGTTATAATGCACTCCCGCCATTTCATACAGATCTACTGATCAATTTAAAGTGACATGATTTGGTAGTCGACCACTTGCAAATATTACATGCGCATTTTAGACAAAATGATACGTATGTCATTTGAGGTAGAGCGGGAACATTGTGTTACCGCTGTCGGGCGTGTGTCAAAAAAGTAAGTTCCCCCCACCCCGTAAATTGTCACATATCAACTCTTCGAATACTTTGCGCCAGGGATCAATAAAGTGCAGTATTAAAATCTAGTTACCAGGTGCACGTAATTTAGAGGTTACACCGGTTAGTTCTCTTAGTTAAGACTTCATTTGGTATATGTTTTATAAAACATATCTTTTAAAACAATATTTCACGTACTTCACCCCAGTTTGAGTTTCTTTGTTATGCATGCTTTCCTTTGTTCTGTAACATTTTTGCGAGAATGTCAAATCCACTATAAAACTTATAATTAATTATACGGAAAAGACTATCTATCAAAATTAACGTAGAAAAAAATCCAGTGTATATACTGGGATTCGAACTCAAGACCTTTAGTATATCAAGCTACGACACATACCAGTACACCAGGACGACTTGATACGAATAAGTAATTTGAAATACTTAAAGGAAGCAAGATTATTTTTATAAGTGGGGCGAGTTGTCAGACCTTTATTCGGTGGGGTTTAAACCTTTTTTGTTAATAAGTGAGTTTTCAGACTGACTGATTAATTTGATTTTAAACTTTTTCAAAAGTGGGGCGAGTCGGTAGACAAGAGTGGGGCGATTTTCTTATAGGGCGATATAGTGTGGGCCGATTATCAGTTGGGGCGAGTTGACATTGTTTGATATCTGCTCATCGTGTTTGGGGGGTTATAAAGGGTATACATCATATAGTTTGTCAGGACCAAATGGATAAATTGTTTTTCTTCTGCTTCAGGTAAAATTTAATACTTATTTATCTTGAGATTTTTTTTCTTTTAAAAAGCAACACAATATTAAATAAATTTCCTTTTTGAATTTTTTTTTTATAAATATAAAACTCTCCGTAAAAATATTTAAATTCAGACAATTCAACATTAAATGCTTACTTTTTTATTGATAAATTTACATGTATTGTGCTTCTCTGAAAAAAAACCTTTGCTGTATATATCATCAGTCTGGCATTGTTTTCTTGAAAGAAAAAAAATCCCTAAAATGGCAGGTATATAAATTAGATAAATACTATTTTACCTATATCTTTAAGTTACCCCAAATATTTTTGTTTATAATTCTATAAACATGTATGTGTACCATTAGAAAATGTATGAAGATTTGCAAAATTAAAAATGTTTTGTTTTAATCTTTGCTCTTTCACCTTTAATCAGTAGACGTTTTTCCAAGGAAAATGCCTCAGGGAATTGTACACTTTGTTAGTGCAGTTATTAACAGTTCACTTTCATAATTAACTGACAATGAAAAGTCATTCACTAATATAGCATTTCTTAGAACATACTCACCCGTTCTCGTCCAATGAAAAGTAAGTTTTTCCCTCTCTAATTTTCATAGTACATGGTTTTCCATGCACTATGAAATGCTATACATGACTGACTTTTCATTTATGGAAATATTTCAATGGGATAATTTTATAAGGTCACTCGAAAGTGTGAATATGTTCTAAATTGGTCAGACAATACTTGGTCATGTTTTATGAAGATTTAAGCCCTCGGCTTCGCCTTGGGCTTCGCCTCGGGCTTAAATATTCATACAACATGACCAAGTATTGTCTAACCTATAAATAGTGCATGCAAAACCATGTACTATGAAAATTAGAGGGGAAAAACTGACTTTTCATTGGACGAGAAGGGGTGAGTATGTTCTAATAAAGAATGTTCGTTCTTTATTATAAGTTGCCCATCAGCTGTTTTTTTTCTCGAATGAACCAAGAGTTAATTGACCAACAAGGCTAAGGTTAAAAGGACTAGTGAGTAGTTTTATTTCTGAGAGTGTGTCTTGTTATGTCGGTTTTCATTGGTTTGAAGTTTTGAATACCCTCCGTGTTTGGTTAGTGATTTAAATAGCCATATTTCGTTAGACCAAGATGTTAGAAATAACGTCAAAGAAGCAAGAATTTTGATGATAGATTTGAAACTGTTCGAAGAACCACATATACAAGGTATATCATAACGAATAATTTATCTAATAAGATTTTTTAAAAACTTTTATTTTGCGTTCTTCATATTATCCATTAAATATGCGACCCCTTCCTTAACATATATACTGAAATACATTAACCTATATCCAGTGACAGCCGATGTCTTATTTCAGGATTTATTGTTGTTCTATGTGTCCTTGTCCTAAAAAATCGTGAAATATTCGCCACTGAACGTTAAACAAAAAATAATCAAACATCAATCAATAAATAATTTCCGGACCACAGGAGATATGCAATCCTCCTAACAAATGTAAAGGCCAAACAAAAATTGATAGTTTTATATTATAATTATATTACTTTTTGTTATGTTTTAATAAAATTGAGAATGAAAATTGGGAATATGTCAAAGAAACAACAACCCGACCAAAGATCAGATAACAGCCGAAGGCCACCCATTTGTTTTCAATGCAGCGATAAAATTCCGCACCCGGAGGTGGTCCTCAGCTGGCCCCTAAATAAAAAATGTGTATTAGTTCAGTGAAATGGCATCACACTAAATTCCGAAACATAAAATGAACTGAGAATAAAGAAAACCACATAAAAGACTAATAAAGGCCAGAGGCCAGACTTGGGGTCAATTACATTGGAATGTAATTAATTAAATTACACATTACATTGCAAAAATGATCAATTACATCAATTACACATTACACTGTTTTTGAAATGTAATTAATTAAATTACAATTACTTTACTAAAGTAATTAATTAAATTACACATTACATTTCGTCATGGTATTTTTTAACAATATTATACATGTATAAATAATGCATGTGTAAAATATTCATGTAAGCATAGTTTAAGCGTTGCATTTGATAATCATTAGCTATTTTAATGTTTTGTCATTTAGTCTGCCTCTCTCTGGTCTGAACACTTTGACATCAATTCTAAATAGTCTTTAGACAGGAGCTAATGTGGCAGATATTGCTTGATCAGAACATGGAAGTTCTATGATCAGAAGATCACCATATTGAAAGGAGGGGGAATTGGTTCCTATTAACTTGCCAATACATCAAGGGGTATTTTGACATCTCAGAAATTAAGTCATTTAAATTAAACATAATATAAATAAAGATATTATACATAAATCATAATTTTTTTTTTTTAATTTACATTAAAAATATCAAAAAGTGTGCTTGTCACAATATTGAAAATAATTTTTAGTACAAATAATGTATGTATAATGTCTTAATATTAGCAATATTTTGCTAATTAGATAAAAAATACATGCAACAGTGGCATTGCCCCTGGACATTTTAATCTGATTAATTGCTGTTTGTTTTTACAGCTGTTAATTTTTATTTCTATAATCCTTTTGTGTATACTTATTTGACAAAATGATTGTGTGCAGTGATTTTAAAATCTAAATGAACTATCTAAGAAAGATTTTTCACAGTGACACTTTTTTTTGTTTTTTGTTTAACAAGGTGATTAATTACTTATAAATATATTTAGTTTAAAGATCATTCTTAAAAACAGAACACTAATATATGATTCTCACATTTTTTTTAATTTACAATTAAATAATTATTATCAAAAAAAACCATCAGCAGGTGAAAAAAATATTAATATACATTGTAACTTCAGTATAAATTATGGACTTCATATAATGAAAGAGTATGTGATATCAATATTTGAAAAACAAGTATTATTTTACAATTTATATTATTAAACACAAATCCTTATCTTTAACACCATAAAAGTATATGTAATTGAAATGTAATTCATAAGTAATTGAGCATTACATGCTTTTTTCAATGTAATTAATTAAATTACCATTACATGTAATTAAAAAAATGCTCAATTACACATTACATTCAATTACATGGAAAATTGTAATGCATTACACTTAATTACCATTACATTTTCAATTACCCCATCCCTGCCAGAGGCTCCTGACGAGGGACATGCGCAAACATTGGCGGGGTTCAACATGTTTAGTGACATCTCAATACTCCCCCTATGCCTCTAGCCTATGTAGAATAAACAAATACACAGTATACACACAGTGAAACTCTGTTTAAAAGAAGTCTGAGTTAATGTTTGTCTTCCCTGTGAAAAAAGTCGCAGAAAGTTAGACATAGGTGTTACAAATAATTTTGATAGGAACTAGTTGTAATAACTTTGAAGTTATATTACTATTAGTTCATTTCTAGTTTGACATTAATTTTGAGACCCTGTAGCCATAGGTTATTGTCCAGAGACTTTGAATTTATTAGTAATGTTGCTGTCCATCAGATTGTTTTTCGAATTATCTGCCGACAGGCGAGACATGCATATCTCTATCAACAGTTAATTTGTCTCGTCTTGACGCAGTCTAAAAGCGAGTCAAAGGTATAATGCTTTCGAAAGCTTCATGTATGCCAATTATTAGACATAAAAAAGAGATGTGATACGATTGCTATTGAGACTATCTACAATAGACCAAATGACACAGAAATTAACCACTATAGGTAGCCGTACGGCCTTCAACAACGAGTTAAGCCCATACCGAATAGTCAACCGAAATGACGTATGTAAAACATTCTTATAGCATTCCGCGAAGTACTTATCTAGATGTTTGAGAAGCACTACCCTTTCTCTACCAAATATAGAAGAGACGGGATCAGTCATCTGTGTTGGCGAAGATGTACCCTTACTCAATAACATGCATATGAGACAAGCTTTGGTTCTCAATCAGATGCATATGAGACAAGCTTGGGTTCTGTACCAGAATGAGAAGCTGTATCCTTACTGTATCCGTACTCGATTACATGTATGAGAAATCGTGTTGTAACTCAATCGTGTAAATGAGAAATAAAACGTATCAGATGTATATCAGCTTGTATCTTGAAAGTATTCAAAATAGATGCTAGCTATTTCAATTATTATAGCATAGCATTTACATTTTCATAGCATAGTGCTAGGTCCCTTCTTATAGAATAGCACTATGTACATTATTATAGCTTTCGACTAAGTACATTCCTATTGCATAGATCTAAGTTCATTATTATAACAAAAACCAGGTCCATTATTAAAGCATATCACTATTGACACTATTATTAGATAGTGCTAGGTCCATTCACATACCTTTCCGCTAAGCATATATCCTATAGCATTGCACTAAATACAATATTATAGCATTATTACAGTAAAAACATTCATAAAGCATAATTTTAGGTACACAATAAAAGCCTAAATCTAAGTCAATTCTTTTAATACTAAATACATTATAATATCATAGCGCTGAATCAATACTTATAGAATAGCACTAAGTACATAGAGAATATCATATGGCTTTTTCAATATCGCATCCGTATCAACCACCAATATAATCCCAAGAGCTCTGCTCGAGGGATTATATTGGTTGAAGGTTGATACGGTGTGTGATATTGAAAAAAGCCATATCATATACACTTTATTATATATACATATCTCAAGTAGACGTTTTTTATGTGACATTTCGTCATAGAGATAAGGAGGATTGAAATGACGTCATACAGATTATAGGTTTGACATGACGTCATAAAGATTAGGGTTTTGATAAAGCCTTTGCAACAGTGACTGCAATCGATGACGTGACGTCATACAGATTAAAGATGTGATAAAGCTTTTGCAACCGTGCTGATATCGATATCATCACGGGTGGCTGATACACCACGCTTGCCATTGATTGTATTACACATACAATTTATCTGTATTTACTACTAAGTATATAATAAATTATTATAACATTTTACTAAGTACAGTTAGCTAGCATCGCATTACGTACATTGTTTTAGCATCCCACAAAGTACATTATACAAGCATCGCATTAAGAATATTATTTAAACAAGAACTAAGTCAATACTTATAGCATAGCAGTAGGTGCATTATTATAACCTACAGCTAGGTCCATTTTTATAGCATAGCATTAAATATATATTTATAGCATTCTAATAAATGCATTCTGAGAGCATAATGCTAACTACATTATTTAAGCATAGAACTAGGACAAGTCTTAAAGCATAGCACTAGGCACGTTATTATTGCATAGCACTTAGTCCATTATAATAGCATAGAATTTAGAACATTCTAATAGCATTTAACTAAGTACTCATTCTAATGTTTGAGAATCACTACCCTTTCTGTACTAGATGTAAAAGAGACTGGATCAGTCATCTGTGTTAACGAAGCTGGACCCTTACTCAATCACATGCATATGAGACAAGCTTGGGTTCTCTACCAGAATTAAAACATATCACTATAAAGACTTTTATCACATAGTGCTAGGTCTATTTATATGCCATTCCGCTAAAGACATTTTTGAACATAGCGATAGGCCCATTACGCTGAATACATTTTTGAACAAGCTCCATTATTATACATATCACAAGAAACATTTATATAACATAGCGCTAAGCCCATTCGTATAGCATAGCACAAAGTACACCAATATAGTATTCCAATTAGTAAATTCTTATATTATAGCACTAAGTATATTATTTTAGTATTCGATGGCCTCTGAGTACATTTATTAAAGCATAGCACGAGGTACATTATAACAACATAGCGCTATGTTCTTTCTTTTACAATATTAATTGGAATAACTCTGTATCAATTTTAAAACATTACTATATCATACAACTTTAAAAGATGCTATTGAAATTTTGCAAAATAAATACACAACTTTTACTACTGATTTGTTTATCTATTTCTTTATATTTGGAACCTCTTCCTTTTACGTGTATTGTGTATAATATGCCAACTTTAATGTATATAACATAAACAATATTTAATATATAACATGTTTTATTTTGCTTTTAATGTCATGTATTGGTTGAAAAAAAATCAAAATCAGTAAACAATCAACAATGAAAATTTCACAATCAATCACGTTCAGTTAGTCTTTCACAAACACCGGTGTTTTTATGGGTCTTCCAAGTGCTCCAAGATACCACTTTCATAATTAACAACATCAATTGTATGAATAATCAAAGTAGGTATGCAAAGTTTATGTGAAACTGCCTATTCTAACCAAGTATCTTGTCTAAGCATAGGAAAAATCACTCTGATTCAAACATTCTTTTCCCATAAAACTTACATTATCAAGATGCTGGATTTCTTGATTGACAACTTATTGCTACGTTAGTTAACTGTTGAACGCATCTAACCTATCCAACTAACGGATACACCAGATGCATTTAAGTCTGCCTTTTATCTTAACTTGCATCTAGAAATTGACGACAAGGGTCGGTTGGCAACTGAGTTGCACGATATAATTGATTCAGCTTCATAATTGTAAACTTTCAATTTCTATGTAGCAGCGTATTTATCTCCCAGTTGATACGGTATTGCAGAGCTTGTAATTTCTATTGTATTTTCCTTGATAAAGGATTGCTGGTCACAAGGAAGCTATTAAACCAAGAGTTCCAAGTGGAGAAGTTGAAATCCTTCATTTGTAACACGAGTTGGTTGATCTTTATGGTAGTAAGTTTTAACTACAACCTCGCCCCTTTCCCCGAACATGTCCTATCGAGTAAGACTTATTACTGGTGCTGTACTAGTATGAGCAACACGATTGATGCCACATGTGGAACAGGATCTGCTTAACCTTCTGGAGCACCTGTGATCACATCAAGTTTTGTTATAGTTCGTGTAGTACTTCGTCTTTAGTGTTCTATGTTGTGTTTTGTGAACTATCGTTGGCTGTTTGTCTTTTCTTTCTTAGCCATGGCGTTGTCAGTTTATTTTCGACCTATGAGTTTAAATGTCCTTTTGGGTTTTTTTTTCGCCTTTTTCCTACGATGAGCAAGCGCTAATTATGATATTTCTTTTTTGCGTTTAATCTATGTCGATTTTTTTGAAAAATCAGAGGCAATGATTTTGATTAAAACAACTAAAGCTTCAAGATCCGTGTGTAATTTGCAACCTACAACTACTATACGCTGATTGTCGGAAATATAAAATGTACTTGTGCTCACTACGAAACTGCGAGTTTCGTTTCTCATCATGTTTCATATGCAAAAATTTCTTTAGTTTAGTAATTGTAATATATATCAGTTATATACGATATTTAATTCGATATTTATTTCTTATAAGCTTTCATGATTAGTTTGAATATACTTTTTATACATGTTACTATTTTTGTGTATGCAATTCATTTCAAATTCAAAAGCCAGCATAGAAGCAACTTGAAAAATTGGAATGAGAATACTGCAAATAGAGTCAAGTCATACTCAAATTTTGACTTACATCTAGAAATAGACATTTAGGGTCGGTTGAAAACAAAGCTTTAAAGCAAAAGAGATGACTTCAGCTTTCAATTTCTATGCAGCATGTAGCAACATTCCAGCAACGCCTGCATACAGATTATATATCTCACAGATGATACAATATTCTAGGGAATGTATTTCCAACATGATTTTCTTGATAGACGGTTGCAGCTGCTTATAAGGAAGCTATTAGACCAAGAGTTCCAAATGGTGATGTTGAAACCATCCCCTCATAAGTGTAACGGACGCCATCGTGAATTGGTTGACCGTTATTGAATATCCGTTTAACAGACGATAATGGATATGTTAGTAATCTTGTAACTACAATACTGTCTATATTTCCCGAATGTGACCTCCCGAATTAGAATGATTATCGGATTTGTATTAACATGAGTAACACAACTTGTGCTACATGTGAGGCGGGATCTGCCTACCCTTCCAGGTTGATGTTCGTGTTGCTCAGTCCACAGTGTTCTATGCTGTGTTTTATTTACTATTATTTGTCGGTTGGTTTTGTTTTCCTTTTTTACCATAAGTTGTATAGATTACCAACAAATCTGATATAACTAATTCTGCTAAACACAAAAATAAAGTCAATCTGTATTATTTCATTTTCTAAACACTAACTTTAATTTATAAGAATGTAACAAAAAAGTAAACGAAGTATATTTAAATGCGGATATATAAAATTGTTTGCCTAAAATTGTTTTGATCACCATAATTTGGTATAAACTTGAGGCTAATTTTGCAACCAATCATATGTTAACCAAACATCATTTTTAATGTATATATTGTATTTTCATTGCTACCTCATAGAATATCCATGTGTATACAAACAAAAACATTCAACATATAAACAGGAGTCAAAGCAAGTCGGCCAAAACATTTTCAATGATTTTGACATTTTTGCCAATGTTGTTGAAAGCCTTGCCAATATCTCTCAGAGATGGTCGGATATTATGTAAAGAGCAAAAGTTAGACTTCCATTCTTGAAGAATATGGCGATTAAGTTTCACTAAATCTCTTTCTGCTTGCTTGTATTTGATCTCCTCCCACGTTCGGAATTTCATGCCAAGCTCAACAAGGAATGACAGTGAGTTATTTCCCACCAACGGAGCGACTCTGTCCAGATGCTCCTCTGTAGGAACCAAGTCCCATTTTTCTGGTTCTTGGTCTATGAAATAGAAATACAAATGTCAATATTAATGTACAATACAGTGTTGACTGATGTACCCCTATTGTGAAATCATTACCTTTTAGGCATTTTTGTCAATACAATTAAATATTATGCGCCTTACCTACAAGTGAAAGGTTTAGCTAGCTATAAAACCAGGTTAAATCCACAAATTTCTAATAAAGAACATGTCTGTACCAAAACAGGAATGGGACAGTTGTTTTTCAATCGTTTTATGTGTTTGAGGTTTTGATTTTGCCATTTGAAAACAAATTTCCCTGTTTAAAAAGTTAGGGCCAATTTGTCCGGATTTTTTTTCACAGAAAGGCCAATTTCAAAAAGTACCAACAGAATAAAATTTACTATAAAAACAAAAAATAAAAAAAAATGCTTTTGATCAATATCTCGATTTACATATATTATGATACGTGTGATAAATATTTAATCTTACCCTCAAAAAGGATGAAAGTCCAATATGCGGAATTTGTTTTTAGGTGGGAAATAAAGAGAATCCCCAAAGAAGGACATTTCACACCAAAAAAAAAAGTTATGTTTTTCGTAACTGTGGCAATTTATACTATATTTTCCGTCAGATATGAAATTGGTTGAGTGTGTCCTTATTATATAAAAAACAACTTTTTAATGGAAAAATTGTAACATCTCTAAATTGTGCCGATATAGCTCCTTATTAAGAATATTATGGTCAAGTATCGCGATGGCTCAATCAGTAGAGCATAGAACTACAAATGACATATTGTTTTCAAGCTAGGGTTCGAATCTCGCTCAGACTTTTTGCTTTTATTTGTTTAATGTTTCTATCATATTTTTTCGGATGTTTGCTTAATTCATAGAGTCATTTAGGTTCATTTTGACTATATAGTATAAATCATTTTATTAAAAAAAATACTGTATCGCTTATTGTGTGCATTCCTATGACTGCCCATACTCTTGACTTATTTTCTATTCATGTTTCCATTGATAACATATATGCAAAGAACAACTGCCGTCAAACTGAAGAAGGTGGCTATAAATAACCAATAACACGAGAATTGATTCTAAAGCAATGAATCCCAAATGTTGCATGTATAATTAATATACACATAACATAAAATAAGGTCATTGTATACAAGTTTCAAAACAACACAAACAATTTTTCGAAACTTGATGCTTATATTAGGTAAGATGGAGATGTTCGAGTATTCCTATCGTGTGTACAATGTACATAGTGCAGTCAACAGCAATCAATTTTGTCGCCAATTCACTAACTGTGTAGATACTAGTACTGAAATTCTTACCACCGTCCCTACACCGGTAACTAAGTCATCAGAAAATAAGACAACACCACAGGACAAATCAATTACACTACAAATCGTGATTGTATACGTAAAACATCAAGAAGCTGTTGCATCTGTATCGCAACGAAGGGCCGATTTGTTAAAATGCCAGAAAAGGCCATATAACATGTGTTAGTAACACAAGGTGTTCTATGGCCAGCTGATGTAAGCTGTTCTCCGGTTACTATATATATAATCTTATCTTATAGACGATAAAACATTAAAAGACCAGGACAAATACAGATATACATATATTAAGAATGTGAAAAACAACATCCCATTTGAATTTGTTCAATATTATTTGATTCTTGACAAGTTACGTTGTATGGTACCTTATGCGCATAAAGGGTGTTAAAAATTAGATACAATCAATATAAAACAATCAATAGTCTTGGCCTTGATTTTTTGTAAGAATACCTGTTCAAGGTAGGAAAATAGATGATGTGACGTATTTCAATGTACTATTATTAGCATATATCGGGCTATTTAAAACATTTACCTATCTTATCGAATGAAATGAATTGAGGGGAAATTGGCCATACCTCTTTTCCTTTGAGTTGGGTATTTTTGTTATTTTACAATAATGTCTATGTAAAAAGTATCCGGTTGTATTTCATTGTCTCCTTTTGAATTGCATCTGCACATCATCATTATTTGAGAATAATTCATTCTATGAAAAGCTAGTACAATTTATTAATTAAGTAATACATAAGATTAAGTTTATTGTAACCCAGCATGTCTCTACAGACACGGACAAAGGAAACACGTTTGGATATTTTAACACCGTACGATGGTGTTAATGGAGCACCAGCGTCCATAAAACAATCACAATAAGACATTTTTTTTCCCGTTTTGTTGTAAATTTGTGTGTTACATTCGTCGTGTAAAACTAAAAAATCGACGTTTAGAAGCGGACAGTTATTGCTTTTAAGTACAGTTGGAAAACTTCAGGAGTATAATAAGATTTATAAACTAGAATTGCCATTGCAAGCAATAGCGGATGTCACCCTGGTCCACCAATTGCCACTAAACAGCAGCCATGGTAACGGCAGCCATTTTGGAAATTCCAAAGTTGTATGCCGCATCTAGATTTACAAGTTTACCTTTCTGCAACGTTTTCAAAATTTTGCTATTTTTGAACAGTTTCCATGGCAACATTTGAAAATTCCAAAGTCATACTGCTGCTTCATATTGTGCTCCCAATAATATTATACCATTATATAACATCTAACGGCCGTAGAATTAATCTAAATCTAATGTTCTAGAATGTTCCATCACATTTTCACATTTTTGCTGTTTCCATGGAAATGGAAGAAATATTTTAAATTCCAAAGTCAGGTGCACAACTACAGATGGTGATCAACATTATGTTATAGTTTCATCAATATTGGTCCATTCAGTTCCGAGAACTAAGCTGGACAAAAAAGTGTGGAATAAGAATATGAAAAAAAGAATTGTACAATAACAATATGTCATCCGACCATGTCAGGGTGACATAATTATTTGATGAAATAATATATATCATGAAGAAAGTGTGGTTGTTTTATCCGTTTAAACATTGAACTTGTTGAATTTAGGCGTGTCTTTATAAGTGTAACCGTAAGCTGAGATTCAAAACAGTACAGTAACAAATTTGCTTTCAAAGTGGCGGAATTGGCGCCTAAAGAAATACTAACAACCTGTCGATTAACTAATTTTGAGAAATTTACATTAATGTTGGCATCGAAAAAAATATAAGAAGCATTATTGTTTTTTTGGTCTGCAATATATTGTTCGAATGTTTATACTTACCAAAGTCTATTGGGTTGCCTCTGACCACCTAAATAAATGAAAATAAAGCAAAAACATGTCAGAAAAACAAAAGGGTGTCTGGAATTTTACTGGATTAATAGTCATCTTAAAGGAGTAAGCTCTGTAAGGGTCATATTTGGCCCCCATTAAAAGTTCAATGCTACAAGATAAGAAAATGTTCAAATTTGACTAAAATATTCAATGGACATTTACCCATTCTCATTGTTTCTCGATAAAAATCAAAAAGAGTTTGTTACTCTTGTTACTATTTGTGACGTCATGAATAAAAGGCAAGAACGTAAATTTACAACAAATTTACTTATTTCCTGTTTACTCAAAGTATTATTCATTGTAATTTTGGTCAATAAATCCCAATTGGAAATTTAATCTAACAAATGGGGCAATTTTAGGGTCTTGTCGAACCTACTCATTCTTTTTGCATAGGAAAATTTGTGTACACGACTAACAAAGCAAAATTTCTTTAAAAAATGTCTTTAAAAAGACAAAAATGATAAGATACTAGTAGTTAAAAAAAAGGTCTTCAAATTGAAGAATATATGAATGACTAGAAATATACCTTACCTTGCAAAGAGTGTGAATGCTCCGTATTTTACCAATTTCGACTGCTTTTCTGATGTCATCAAATGTTATATGGGTACCCACGACGGTTTTGTGGAGTGCCTCAAATTTCAATCTTTCTGGTTCTTCTCCAAATGTAACATACAGATCATCCCATGGTTGATAGTCCATCCCAAGATGCATTGCCAACTCTTTTGTTTCGGTTATGCTGTACTGCATTGACAATCGATGTAGATGAATATCTGAGGGAATCTGTTCTAAAAACTCAGTATCGGTTACTGAAATGTTCATAGAAAAAAATATTATCAATATTTAAAAGGAATATTAAAAATATAAAGAAGTAGATTTGAAACAATTCTGAATGAGACAACTATTCACAAGAAACCAAAACTTACACATAAATTAACTACTATAGGTCACCGTAAGGCCTTTAATAATGAGCCAAAAAAGCACATTTGATAGGATCTTATAATGTCTAATTATAAAATGTTAGGCTTAAAAAAAATCTATACGAAATAAGGAATATAACAGTTGTATTCCAGTTGAGCACGTTAATTTTTCATGTTTTATGGACTATAAATAAGTAAATATAAGATATGTTGTATACGATCTGAATACCGACAATGATAATGGGTCTGATAAAAATGATGGGTTTGCACGAAAAAATCGATTACATAACTATGATAACATTTTGTCAATTTCTTAGTTGTTCAACAGTAGAAAAGGTAAAACCATATTCCTCAATGCAATCATACACCGATTTATAAAGTCTTCAAACCTTTTCATCATAAACAATGTAGTTTTTTACTGATCGCTTTATACACATTCAAAACAACTGCACCGTATTTCAAATTAGGACTATCGACATTAATTGATAAAAAAAATGATACACCTAAAGAATATAAATTAATAGAAGTAATGCATTATAAACTAGTGGTATTCCTGCGTCATGTCAAAGCATTTTATCACATTATTACAGATAACAAGAATATAAAAAAATCATGCAGAACATCTTTTTCTCTCTCCTTGGAATGAGGATCAAATAATATAGACTCTTCCTTCATTAGATAACGTTGTTTTGTCCTCATTTAAGATTAAACTGTTTAAAAACAAAAATGTGTAAACAATTTTCACTAAATAGCAATCATGCAATAGATAAATCATACAGCAAATACGTCACCTGGGCATGATTTTCCACATTGAAATTCGTCCTAAAATATACATTAACACCGAATAAGTTAATAAGGAAATATGAGTAAGAATAAACAAAAGGGTAATCAGATATAAGGACACAGAGCATTTGGACAAGAAATAAACAAAACTCACTTTACAGTAGGCTTATGATTAAGTTTATTCGAAAGTAGAAAAAATAAATTCCGGATTCCGGAGCAATGTACGGTTTGCAAGATTTTTGGGAAACATGTATTTCAGGTAAATATTCTGGGAATTCTCGCTACATTGAAGACCCATTGGTTGCCTTACGGAGTTTAGTATGACGTCCATTATCACTGTACTATTATGCATATTTTAGGGGCCAGCTGAAGGACACCTACGGGTGCGGGAATTCTCGCTACATTGAAGACCCATTGGTTGCCTTCGGCTGTTGTTTGCTCTATGGTCGGGTGGTTGTCGCTTTGACATAGTCACCATTTCCTTTCTCAATTTTATTTTTTACAGAGTTTGTCTTTAGTGCCGTGTGGAGACAGTAGAGTGCCTCCCCGTGCTTAAGGTTTATGCTCTTATATTATACTAGATTATGGAGTGTGTGTCCGAGCGAGAACTTCTCTATGTTCATTACTTTAGGAATATCTATCAAAAAGTAGTATTTTAATATTCAGCCCCATTCATCTATTTAGTCAGACGTCAGTCGCTACCTTGATATACCCTTTCTTTTTTAAATTTGTCGGGTAACTTATGACAATAAGCATTTGACGTCTTGAGCCGAACAGTTTTATCATTTTTACACAATTTAATCTACTGTGTGATGGTTCATATTCTGGACGCCAGTCTTTGCTCCTTTGTAATAAATCTACATACCAAAAAACAAATATGAAGCTTAGAAATGGAAAAATATTAAATACTAAACTCGTTCAAAGGGTATCTACACGTCTCAATCTTCAGAATCGCTTATCTAAAAATACTACTATAGCTAACGTTTTTAACAATAAAAATCGTGGTTACCCTTCTATCGATAAGTGTCATGCCAAAAAATGACTTACGTGTCCCCGTCTTTCCACCAACAATACAGTAAGGTCCACATTTAATGGTCGCACATTTTCTCTAAATTTTGAAACTGATATTACTTGAAAAACAAACAGTATTATTTATTTACTCACATGAAACAAACCGGGATGCGGTATTCAGTACGTAGGTGAAACTGGGCGATATTTATCTAAACGCACGCAAGAACACCTGTATCGTTTTAAAAGACCCAATAAATTCAAAAGTATCATTTATCAACATCTTAAGAAGCACAGTCATCCTATTAAATATTTAACAGTTCAACCTTTAGAAGTAGTAAATAAGCAGCCTGGTGAATCTCATTCCAAGTTTGTACGATCACGAAAAATAAATGAATTAAATTGGATTAAAAAATTACAGACAGTCTACCCTCTCGGTCTTAATGATAATATCATGGGAATTGGCAATATATCAAGAACCGATTCTGTTAACATTTTGGATATAGTTTCTAAAACTGTTCGTAAAAATCGTTCTCATGGACGCAGAAAAAATCGCAATCAAAGAAAATTTCGGACTAACCATACAAATATTTCGGACCTAATTTCCATTTCAAAAAACAACGGCAGACATTATCTGTTAACCAAGCTTTGTTCTTTACCTATAAATAAATTAAATAAAATTTTAGAGGATTGCAACACAATTTCATATTACAGTCCTAAGTATGAAATTGTCCAAATTATAATGGCATATTGTTATTCTAAACTGTTTCCAAAAATTGATCGACCTGAAGATCATAAAAAACCTTTTATTAAAATAAAGTATGTCAATAAAGGTTTTGATTTTGTAAATATTGCCGGCATTTTTAACGACCATTCTGTTAAAGACCAAATTCCTGGATATTTTGATAATACTGAACTCCCTCTCATTTGTTATATTTACAAGAAATCTACCCGAAAATATGTGTTTAATTATAGCCAATTGTGTAAAGATGTAAATATCACTGAAAATACACCTATGTCGTGTAATTGCAGTAATTCAGAATACACCTATGGACCAATTTCCCATGTTATAACAGGAGACCTTAACATCGTTCGCGACCGAGAGTTAAAATCATTCCTCAGTAAAGGACCTAAATATCGTCCCCCGTCAACTATTAACTGGAATGAGTGTCGTAATATCATCAACGACTCACTCCGCGCCTACTGTTTGAAATGGGTAAAACGGGAAAAAGCTGACAAAAAATCTTTGGACTCTTTTATTAATTCAGTAATGAAGATAGTTGATATTCGAATACAACATTTTAAAGAACATTTTACCCTCAACAAAAACTATAAAAACCCTATTTCGCGTATCAAAAATAAACTAACAGAACTAGCCAAGGAATTTGTTTTTGTCCCGGCTGATAAAGCTGCTAATAATATCATTATTGTTTGACGTAAATTTTATATAGAGGTTCTGCAAAAGGAAATCACGAATTCACCAACATTCCAACTGACTTCATTTTCAGAAAACGACATCTGTAACAAACATAAACTTTTAGCTACTTCTTTACAAGCAGAACCAAACACAATGAAAGTCCCAACTATGTACTGGCTTCCGAAGCTGCACAAAAAACCTTACAAATATAGATTTATTTCATCTTCCAGCCATTGTTCAACTACTAAATTGTCTGTTTTACTTACTAGTACACTTGGTACAATAAAAAACCTGATAATAAATTGTTCAAATAAGGCCTTTGAAAATAGTGGAATTAATTACTTTTGGAGTGTCAAAAACTCGTTGGAAGTACTTGATAAATTGCATGCATATATTGGTGATTTTGAATCTGTTCAAAGTTTTGATTTTTCTACCCTATATACCACTTTGCCTCATATTCTTATTAAGAAAAAATTCACATCCCTAATTAACTGGGCATTTAAAAAGTCGGAATGCGAGTACATATGTTCAAACTCTTTTAGATCATTTTTTAGTAGCAATAAACAAAAGAACTATGTCAATTGGACATGCTTTGATACTATTTATGCACTTGAATTTTTACTTGATAACATTTTTGTTCGCTTTGGAGATTCCGTATATCGTCAAGTTATTGGAATTCCAATGGGGACTAACTGTGCACCACTTATTGCGGACCTGTTTTTGTATTGTTATGAGTTACAATTTATGACTAAAATTAGCAAAGACCCATCAAAACAACATTTGATACAAAAATTTAACAATACTTTTAGATATTTGGATGATATATTGGCTCTAAATAATGACGACTTCAGTATGTATACTAAAGAAATTTATCCTGTAGAACTTACTTTAAATAAAGCTAATGATAACAATGACCACTGCCCTTTCCTCGATCTTGATATCTATATCATAAACGGGAAGCTTAATACAAAAATTTATGATAAAAGAGATGATTTTTCATTTCCTATTGTTAATTATCCATTTTTAGATGGTGACGTTCCCTTGTCACCATCTTATGGTGTTTATATATCTCAACTTGTACGATTCGCTCGTGTATGTAACAATGTATTAGATTTTAGCGAGAGAAATTTATGTATTACTGAAAAATTATTACACCAGGGTTTTCGATATCACAAACTGGTCAAAACATTTACTAAATTTTATCACCGGTATAAGGAAATAATTCGTAAATATAACTCAACATGCAGACATCTTATACGTTCAGGTATTTCACATCCAAAATTTTATGGAAATATTCTTTATAAAGCACAAAAATGTCAGTATTCTCCTCAGAAACTAACAAAACCTTTAAATAGACTTATTAAAAGGGGATATAGTTACGATACTGTTGTCAGGTCATTAAAGATTGCATATTTTGGCTTTAACATTGATTCACTGATAGGGTCTTTGCATCGGAACTAAACACATTTACTTCTAAAAAAACAGTTGTTGGCATGACACGGGTTATGTTCTTCTCATATATTTTATGATAGTATGATACTAAACCCCTAACGGGAGGGATTGTACCTGATATTCATATGATGAAGACATAATCTTTCAATCAGTTTAATTGAGGTCTGGAGCTGGCATGTCAGTTAACTGCTAGTAGTCTGTTGTTATTTATGTATTATTGTCATTTTATTTATTTTCTTTTGTTACATCTTTTGACATCAGACTCGGACTTCTCTTGAACTGAATTTTAATGTGCGTATTGTTATTCTTTTACTTTTCTACATTGGCTAGAGGTATAGGGGGAGGGTTGAGATCTCATAAACATGTTTAACCCCGCCGCAATTTTGCGCCTGCCCCAAGTCAGGAGCCTCTGGCCTTTGTTAGTCTTGTATGATTTTAAATTTTAGTTTCTTGTGTATAATTCGGAGTTTAGTATGACGTCCATTATCACTGTACTATTATGCATATTTTAGGGGCCAGCTGAAGGACACCTACGGGTGCGGGAATTCTCGCTACATTGAAGACCCATTGGTTGCCTTCGGCTGTTGATTGCTCTATGGTCGGGTGGTTGTCGCTTTGACATATTCACCATTTCCTTTCTCAATTTTATTTTCATTATATCTCGAAACTAATAATCCTTGTCGAAAGGTTATTGGCCTGTATATAAAAAGTACTGTCAGTATCCCATATAGAAGAGGTAGGAAGACTTTATGCACAAATTTAAGATACTTCTTTTTCTTATATTGATATTTACCAACAGCCTAATGTCTTATTTCAATCTAAAAGATTGTAAATTTTTTCTTTTTACATTTTGGAAACAGGACTCACTTATATCTTCTAGTCATATAAATTTATGTGGTACGATGTGTTGTTATTTAAAAAATCATGATTGACCAAACATATAAAACAGAAAAGTTGACCATGCATATATTATATGTTTAATGACATAATAGGAATGAGCTACGCTATTAAGATAACATTATCAAAATATTGAACCCTTTTTTTTTATTTAGTAGTCATCACTATGTTAAAATCTAAACATAATTTACATACACAACTTTGAATTTGTTTACTTATTATGTTTAACTTATACAACTTTTAAAGAGTATTAGGCAAAAGCATTGGAAATTTTGACTCCGGAAAGTTCTTCGATTTCCTATCGTATTTAGCCTTTTAACGTTTTTGATTTGAGTGTCACTAATGAGGCGGTTGCAGACGAAACGTGGTGTACACAATTATAATCCAGGTATCGGTGATGTTGTATTCTTTTGCCGAATATACGAGACACGTTCAAAGTTGAAGATAGGTAAATAAAAATACAACAGTTCTTTTGCATTTGCCTAGGACTTTAGTTTGAAGTTAATTCTATGTTAAAATTTCTTAATTTCTTAATTTTGAAAATGAATATGTGCCAAGTATTTAAGATTATTATTCAAAACACATCTATCATGGTATAACCTTAGACTAAATGGTTTAGTGAAAAAATAAATTTTTACAGATATCCATCAAAAAAGTTGAAGAACATCAGAAGTTTTTAACGTATTTATAGAAGTTATGTTTTAATTGTATTTACCTTTTGTATGGCCCACGACGACATCATGTCTTTGGTGTGCTCGATTCCGTGTTTTGGACATATCCATGAACCGTCTTGTTGTTGAAGTGTTGATATTGGCAATAGACAAGGATCGTCAGATGAACTGCAACACAAACTTAGATTGAAAAAGCTTTTGCTGGCAACAAAATCTGTACTGCTGGTTTTGACGTACAGCTGACTTATTTTCTCAAGAGCAACAGTTAAACATTCACGAATACTAGATGCAAGATCTCTCATAATGAGTGTTCGATTCCGCAAGTGAACAAGACGGACAACTATGATTTCATCATCACAGTTTACACACATATCTAGAGATTGGTCAATATTAAAAACAGCTGACCTATGAAACAATAATTCATCATCCTTCTGTCCGTATGTTTTAACTGCAAAGATACTCAAGCAATAACTGATGAATCGAAAGGATAAAGCCGGTGGTATCATTGAGGAAGAGTAGCTAAAAGCTATAGCGATATTACTCTGAGTGAATGTCGGCGACATAAGATAACCTGTTGTGTCATTGGTTCGTACCATGCTGGCAACGTAGTAGAATTCAGCTGGTATACGTGTTTGTGACTTATCATATCGTTTGGGTTCAACTAGTATATCAAGATGTGTCATGACTCCTAATAAATATTCCTTATGATCTTTAAACTTTATGTACTTTTTCTTCTTCCAGATTTTTTCTATGGAAGTCTTCTCTATTATGCCTTTCTTACTCATCAAATCCCAAGATTTCAGTCTCTTTGTGTCACCTTTACAAAAGCTTCTATCAGTAACGATCGATTTAAAGGCATCAATCAGATGTGTCGGCGACAGAATGATGTGTTGATCCAAATTAACCTCATCAAAGTATAAGATCCGTCCAACAGAGTGCTGAAATTTGAGAAATACTTTCAATTCTTCTTCAGTTAATGGTCGAACAGGTTGAAGGGAATTAATTCTCTCCATTTGCTCCATTGTTATTGACAGATTGTTTCTACTCAGAAGTGACTCGAATTCCCATTCAAGAGGAATGAAGCATTTGGGAAGATGCTGTCCCCATGTCGGTTGCATCATTGCCTGCTCAGTTATAACCTTTTTGATTTTCGCCATTTCTGGATCACGTTTGTTCTTTGTATTTACAAATATTTGCTCTTTAATTACTAGATGCGACAGTAATGGACTTCCAGAAAACATCTTCTCTATTTCACGAAATAATTTGCGACGTCTTGCTTCAACTTCCATCTGTAAACAAACCTGTTGTCTTGAGTTTTGTGAATATATAGAATACCAAACTGTTATACATGTAGCTGAATAATACATACTAGTAATGAAATGATATCTACTTGCGTATTTCATTAATAGTTCTATAAATGTAATATGTAGTTTATAATAAACACACTTTAATATATACATTTTCTTTTTCTGCATTTTAGTGCAGACTAGAACAATGTTACTGCAACTGTTTTATACGAAAATTTCTTTTTCAGTAAATTTAAAACAATATAGAAGCCATTTGTTTATATCAATCTGTCGTTGATGTTGCTAATAAAATCAAATAAATTCATACTTACAGCTTTTAGTTTATCCTTGTGAGTTAAGACAATCATGATTTTAGGAAATCCCGGTCCACCTCCCTTACAATATGTCACTATGGTATTTATCCAAAATCTAAGGTAGTCTACAATTAAATAGTGAAATAATATCATTAGCAATGTTAAGGGCACACATTTTCTTAATTATCATGTCTTTACAAAGCATCTTTAATTAGAATGGCAATATCAAAATAATGTATATAATCAATAATGCATTTATTTTTACACCAAAATGACAATGAACAACACTTTGATATGTTAAAATTAAAACAACGCTCCAACGGTTTGATTTAATTATAGAAACAAGAAACCAAAAACAAATATGATATATAGTTACAAACGACAACCAATAAGATACTGGTTTTCTAACGGTCTAGAATAATCAGATTGATACAAAAGACAATACAGCTATTTTGTTTCAAACTTTTGATATCAGTGCGTAAACATTACTGAAAGACGTAAACAGTTAATCATTTTAAACATAACCTATATTGATCTACACTTTATCAGGGCACCCATTGAAATTCCTTCTATCTCTGTTAAAAAAACGTTCAATGACATAACAATTGCAGCTTAATTTAGTAAGTACGCAGTCAGGGATAAGTCGCATTACATGATTGCTTTTGTAAAACGTTTTTAATAGTCTTGGGTTTGCACTAGTCTCACAATGTTAAATCTCAACCTATTTCTTTATGTTTTTTTCTTAAGAACATTTTTATGATTATGATATTTTTCATATTTTATAAAATGACATACATAAGGAGACATTTTTAAATGCATTGTATTTTATGATGTTAGATAATAAGGACGTGTTTTTGGTTTGTATTAACCTGATGATCAAACTCTAGATTATTTATGTAACTAGTCTGTTTGTATGTTCTGCTTCTACCTTAAAAGTATTTAAATGTTGAATATGTTCTAATGTTTTTAGTTGTGAAAAATCGTCTCAATTAGCCCAAAACGAATGCTTAGAAATGGCGGCCTTAACAGACGTAGGTAGATTGGTCCCACATTATTGTGCCAGTTTTTGCATTTAAAGAGATATTTTTGTCGTTTAAACTGTAGGTAATGTGCTTCGTATAGATGAACTATAGTTACTCATATGTTTTGAAGACGGAGGTAGGGAAATAAAAGACTTTTGAACAGTACACACCTGGCAATAGACATTGATTACAAATCAGTTAGGGTGTACTCGACTTATCGAAGATGTCACAATCCCAAATTACAAGTTTTGTGTCCAACGCGTCTGTGGGGAAATTGAAAAACTCTAATGATAATCCGAAAGATAAAGTAGAACAACTGAATCAGTATTCGAATTGAACAATACAAATATAAGTGACAAATCTCACCCAAATAAACGTCCACGTACATGCATATCAGATAGCTCAGATCACTCTGTATGTATAGAGAGGGAATTAGAAGACATAAAAAAAATCCATGGATAAGATAGTTAAAAAAGATGACATTGAGGAAATTGTCACCAATATTATGGGGAAATTACTAAATAAATGGAAAACGGAAATAAAAAAAGAGATACTTGAAGAGGTAAACAAAGAAAAGGTTAAGATGAAGGAGAGTTATGATAAGAAATTTGAGATGGTTGGCAGGAAAATTGACTCCATAGAGTTTGATAATGCAAATTTACTGGAAAAAAAATGCAGCTCTGCATACAGAACACAGAAAGATGAAAGAAGAGATAAAACAAATAGAAACAGGGGTAACAGAAGGGATTCGTATGGCAAATTGGAATGAGCAATATTCCCGTAAGAAAAACATAAAGATCCATAACTTAGAAGAAAGACGAGGTGAACAATTAATACCAGAATTGTTAACTACATTAAAGGACAAAGTAGGAATAGAACTAAACAAAACAGACATTGTAGCTATGCACCGCATTCCTGGAAAACAGGGTTTCCCAAAACCAGTTATCGTAAAATTCGTTCGTATGGAAAATAAAATAGCTATTCTGAAGAAACGAAAGAACTACAAAAGAGCATAGAAATTAAAATAGGAGATGACATAACACAAAAGAACCAAGGTCTGATCAATAGAATGCATCTACACGAAAGTATCACCAGTGCCTGGTACTTTAATGGTCATGTGTATGGGACAGATACAGATGGTGAAAGGCACAGATTTGACATTTTTGACAATATAAACCAAAGACTCAAAAAATGAAGAAAAAAAAGTTTTTGTCTCTCAGTTTATTTGGAAATGTACATGTTTTTTTGACATTTTTGTTTTGATTTCTTGATTTATCATTACTTTTCTTTATACTTTATATGTTTTACGTGTTTTTACAACCTCATAATCCAAATTGTTTTTCTGAAACAAATTCTTATGTAGATCGAAGAATTGCGGAAAATTGACGGGGCCATATCCGGAACATGTATTTTTAATCACACCATGACACTTCCGTGTTTACATTTTTGATCTGTAACAAAAATTTACAAACTGTTGCCCTTCAAAATAGATATCCAAAAAGCATATATTTTTGGCCTATATCCATGGAAATAAACTGGATAAAATTTACTCTTAGGTTGGGAACTAGATAACGCATTTTAGGTAATATACCAGAGAAAATTTCATTTGACAAATCGCCAAACATGTACAACTGTACATATCCTTTTTTGGAACATACAAATCTTGAAATAATTTGTCAAATATATTCTCAATATAATTGTAGACCTAAGCGAGGTTATGAAACTTGGCTGCAGAAAAAAACAAACCTGATATATAGATATGTACAAACATAAATCCTGGGAAATATAATTCTATGAAAACATGTAAATTGTGTTAAAACAAACCACATAATTTTTATATAAAAAATCCTGATGCAATGTATAATTGATATCTCTGTTGGAAGAAACTGAAAATTAGGACAGAAATAGTTTTGGTTAAATAGTAATCACTATCACAATAGTATAAACATAACACATATTTGAGTTTTAACTCTTAAATACATGTACATGCAGACATGATTTTTGTTAACAGGGTTGACATATTTACGGATCTATCTCATGATGTTGAATATGTAGAATATTGTTATTATATGTAATTTCCATCACGAATTGAGTAAACTTGATTGTGATTTTGTCTTGGACAGGGTTTTTTCTTTTCTTTCTCTCAGATGGTAAAGGTAGATATATTTAAGCTTTTCATGCTTCTCAGTCCCAACTTTTTAATAGTACAAATTAAATGGCTGCTTCATGTAGAACTATACTATTGGTATTAGATTGTTAAAAAAAATCTTATTGTGTAATAGACAGGCAGTCAACTGTCTCATTTATCATGTGTATATCATATATATATATATATATATCCAGAAACTACACTTTTTCTTTGATATTTAATTCAAATGTTATATGTAGCATGATTATACATATAATTTTTCATTAATGAATATACTGATTGATTAAATAATGACAAGTGGAAACTACTTTTTATTGGTAAATCCTAGCAATACTTTTTGGCTATAAAAACACTGGCACATTAAATGTGTTTGATTTTTTTTAATTTTTTTTTTAATAATATATAAATACCTGAACCACAAAAGGAGTAAAATTGTAACTAAATTTATCTTTTTTTATTTATTTCTTCAATTTTTTTTTTGGTACTTTAATTTGGATCTTATTTTAAAAAAGCAGATAACTCATATTGGCAGAATGCATTTAGAATACAAGGCTTCATCAAGGGGGTTAAAATTATTAAGGACAGGACAGCACAAGAAATGAATCTTGGTGTACAGTATGCAAAACATGTGAGTTATATAAATCACTTGGGACAGACAGCAACAAATATAAGAGTGTAATATATGTAGATATTACTTTATTGACAAAATTTGTGTATGTATATCAATGGCATCCATAGTTGTAGGTTCCGTAAATTGTAGGGTTTTAGCAAATAAGGTAAATAGATTAGATATTTTTTCAATTTGTACTAAACGTTATGATATTGCAGTGTTGGTTGATACTCACTGTTGTTTAGAAAATGAAAATAAATGGCTTCAAGAATGGGGATATACAGGTAAATTTAGTAGCTATTCAAACAGGAGCAGAGGAGTAGCAGTCTTGTTTAAGAATTCCTTTGAATTTAAAATAAATAAGGAAATTATAGATAACAATGGAAATTTCATTATTTTAGATATTACTGTTCAAGATTATAGACTAACATTTGTAGCATTGTATGGTCCAAATGAGGACTGTCCTGAATTTTTTCATTCATTGGAAAGCAAAATTTGTGTTTTTGAAAATTCTTCAGTTATAGTTGTTGGAGACTGGAATGTAGTACAAAATTATAGTCTTGATACTATGAACTATCAGACTGAAAATAATCCCAGAGCTCAAGTTAAGATTCATGAAATGATGAATAATTTAGACTTATTAGATATTTGGAGGATACAAAATCCTATAGTTAAAAGATATTCTTGGAGGGGCCCTAACAAAAAACAAGGACGTCTTGATTATTTTTGTATTTCTTCTGACTTAGAGCCGTTTGTTGTGACATCAGATATTGGGATTAGTTATAGATCTGACCACTCACCAGTGAGGATTGAGTTCAGATCAGGGGAAAAGGGACTTGGAAATTTAACAATAGTTTATTGAAGGATATTGATTTTATTAAAAAAGTCAAGCATGATATTACAGAGGTTATATCTGAATATAAATGTGATCCAAATGAAGATCTTGAAAACCTTGATAAAGCATACAAAATTGATAATCAATTACTTTGGGAAACCATTAAAATGAAAATAAGAGGCACAGCCATTTCTTGCTCTTCATTTAAGAAAAAAGAAAATTTCAAAAATTAAACCACCTATTTGCTTTAAATAATTCAGATGAAATTAGACTTGATATTGAAAAGGTTGAAATAGAACTTAAAATTTTAAGAGAAGACAAAATTAATGGAATTATAATAAGAGCAAAGGCAAAATGGCAAGTTGAAGGGGAGAAAAATACACGTTTCTTTTGTAATCTTGAAAAAAAACATTATACAGAAAAAATTATATCAAAATTACTTTTGGAAGGAAATCAAGTTATTCAAGATCCAAATGCTATTCTTAGGGAACAAAAATTATTTTATGAAACTTTGTACAGAAGTTCTAACCCAGGGGATGAGGAGAATGCCACATTCAAGAATGAAAATAACCCCTTCTTAAATAAACCTAGCAGAGAAGAGATTAATTCCTGTGAGGGTCAAATTACCTTAAAGGAATGCATTATTGCCCTTAAAAATATGCAAAATTTAAAGTCACCAGGCATAGATGGTATTACTGTAGAATTCTATAAATTTTTCTGGAATGACATAAAATTTCCACTTGTCAATTGCCTGAATGAGAGCCTTGAAAAAGGAAAATTCTCAGTAAGTCAGCGACAAGGTTTTATAGTATGTTTACCAAAGGAGGGAGAAGAAAAACACTTCATCAAAAATTGGCGTCCAATTACTTTATTATGTGTTGACTATAAATTAGCATCTGCTTGTATATCAAAGAGATTAAAACCTCTACTGCAAAATATTATAAGTCAGACACAAAAAGGATTTTTAAAAGGAAGATACATTGGTTGAAATGTAAGAATTATTGCAGATCTGATAGATAAACTAGAAGAAGATATTCCAGGATTATTATTACTGGTTGACTTTGAAAAAGCCTTCGACACGGTCGAATGGTCCTTTATTGAAAAAACTTTAGATTTTTATGGGTTTGGTCCCACACTTTGTAGATGGATAAAATGTTTTTATACAGACATTACCAATACAGTTACAAATTATGGACATTTATCAGAATTTTTTAATTTGGCTAGGGGGGTTAGGCAAGGGGATACTTTATCCCCTTATCTCTTCATCCTTGTGTTGGAACTACTTAGTGCAGCTTTAAAATATGAACCAATTGTTTCTGGTGTCACAGTAAACGACTCTGAGTTTTTACTAAGTCAATATGCAGATGACTCCTCTCTGATTCTGGATGGAAATGAGGAATCTCTTAAACAAGCATTGCACATTTTTGATAGTTTTGCTGCCTGTGCTGGTTTGAGGGTAAATGTAGATAAAACTGAAGCCATATGGGTTGGCTCAAGATTAGGCAGTAATGAAAAACTGTTACCAAATAAGAAATTATCTTGGAATACATCAGGAAAGTTTAAACTGTTGGGAATTCGTTTCAATCTGTTAAATGAGGATAAAACTTTAGAAAACTATACAGAAAAAATTAAAAGCATGAAAAGCCTTCTCAATTTATGGTCATACAGAAACTTGACATATATTGGAAAAACCATTGTTTTCAAAACGTTGGCTCTCCCACTTTTGTTACAGGTTCTGACAGTCCTTCAAATCCACCAGTTCAGGTTATACAAGAAATACAAGGAATTTTCATCAAATTTTTATGGGATGGAAAACCAGACAAAATAAAAAGATAAGTTATTATTAAAAATTATGATGAGGGAGGTTTAAAGTTCCCCCATATAGAAAGTTTTTGTATGTCCCTTAAAATGTCATGGCTTTATAAATTGCTAGATCCTTTGAATATTTCTCCCTGGAAAATTCTATTATTAAGTTATATAGAAAAATATGGAGGGATAAAATATTGTACCTGACAAAAGAGGGTCTTGAAAAAATTGCAAAAAAGTTAAATCTATTTTGGAAGGACATTTTTCTAAATCTGGCTAAATTGAAGCCAGAAAAGGTGAAAGATGAAAACAATCCCATTAATATCCTGAGTCAACCCATTTGGCTGAATATTAACATTAAAAGATGTGGAAAGCCATTTATTTTTGAAAATTATTGTAATGATGGTATATTTTTTATAAATGATCTAATCTCAGATGGGAAAAACATATTGACATTTGAGCAGCTTAAAACTCAGTATGCAGTTAAAACCAATTTTGTTGAATATTATGGTCTTGTTAGTGCAATCCCAGATATCTGGAAGAAAACAATTGCAGATCATGGTAGATTAGATATTATTGAAAATGATATTGTAGAAAAACTCAAAAATGATAAAAAACCATGTAAATATTTTTATCTATTATTTCTAGAAAAAAATTAAAGAAAATCCTTTAAGATCTCAAAATAAATGGTCTGATGATTTATGTGTTAAGATTGATGAATGGGGCAAAATCTATTCGATGGCATTTCAAGCAACAAAAAACACTAAACTTCAAAATTTTCAATTCAAGTTATTACATAGAATTGTATACACAACCTCTTTTCTTTATAAATGTGGTTTAATAGAAACAGAAATGTGCACTTTTTGCACTGAAACCAAAGAAAGCTTATTGCATATTTTTTGGGAATGTATATATAGCAAAAATATTTGGATAGCACTTCAAGATTTATTATTAAAATGTTGATTTAGCCTTAAACATATAGAGGCAAAAGATGTTAGTTTTGGTATTGGGGAAATTTTTGACCCATATAATGTAGTACAACATATAATGTTGATTTTAAAATTTTATATTTATAGCTGAAAAAACTCAAGAGAAAAACCTTCTGTGAAAGGTAGTATTGCATATATAAAATACTGTATAAGAATAGAACAACATACAGTAAATTTCTTATCGCCTACACAAAAAGAATATATAGATAAAAAATGGTTGCCATTACAATCTGTCCTAGGTGATTTAAATATTTTATAACTGGTACGAAAATTATAGTTATATTTTGTTGTATGTCTTTCTATTTAGAGTTGTCATATAATAATAATATCTTTAAGACCATACTTGAAACTGTACATGTGTGTAATCCTGCTTGATTGTTTTTCTGTCTTTATATCAAAAATAAACAAATTACAATTTTTTTTTAGCCCAAAACGGCAAATGGAAAATGAAGAATGGCTCGTGTGACTCATTGACTGTTTAAAAGTTATCAATTTAAATAAGGTGATATTGATATGATGATATAAAATCATTACAATTTTGGAAACATGTGTACATTGTACAAGAGGGACGAAAGATACCAGAGGGACAGTTAAACTCATTTATCGAAAATAAACTGACAACGCCATGGCTAAAAATGAAAGAAGACAAACAGACAAACAATAGAACACATGATACAACATAGAAAACTAAAGAGAAAGCAACACAAACCCCACCAAAAACTAGGGGTGTTCTCAGGTGCTCCAAAAGGGTAAGCAGATTCTGCGCCACATATGACACCCGTCGTGTTGCGTATGTTATAACAAATCCGGTAAATAGTATAATTCGGTAGGTCACATTCATGAAAAGGGAAGGGGATTGTAGTTACGACGTAAGGAACATATCCGATATCATTTGTGAAACAGTTACTCCATAACGATCAGCCAACTGGCGATGGCGTCCGCTAAATTTACGAAGGGATGATTTCCACTTCAACGTTTGGAACTCTTGGTTTAATAGCTTCCTTGTGAGCAGCAACCCTCTATCAATAAAATCATAATATCAAATGCAAGCACGGGAATATCGTATTAATGGGGAGATATATACCCCGTATACAGGTGCTGCTTGAATGTTGCTACTTAGAAATGGAAAGTTCACAATTGGAAAGCTGAAATCATCTCTTTTGTCGTACAACATGCTACAATAAGTTTCGTAGGTACTTGTTTAACAGTATTTCGATTAGTATCTTTCAAAACAACTTTACGAAAAAAACATTACCTCGTGCTGTTTTTTGTCCACTCTTTCCAGGCAGATACTGTTCAAACGGACACGGGTCATCAAGAGTTCTACTTCCATCTAATACTATCAGGTAAATGGCTCGATATGTTAGAAATGTTTGATGGGTGCTATAGAAGACATCTTGGCCTCCAAAATCCCAAATTATAACTGGAGCTATTTTTTTCTGGTGTAATTTTTTCTTTCCAGCTTTAATCGATTTCTTCAAAAATCTGTCTTTCGTTATGGACACATTTATTTCTGTTACATCTTTTTGAACACCAAATAACTTCTTTAACTTGCCAATAATGCCACGATCTTTAACTACTTCAGTAGTAGAACTAATGTCCACGGATTTGACAGCTGGTTGTGAATTACATCCTACCATACAAAAACAACTTTTAAATTATTTGTTTATTATCTTGTTAGAAAAACACATCAACAGTATGAAGAAAACTTTTCTAAATATGTAAAATAACAGAGTATTGTAAACAAACTTTATTTTATTTATTTCTTTTTTTTATATATACATTTTAACAAACTAGTAAGTAATATGAATACAGTCTGAAAAGAAATAATATATTCGTATCGTTATTTTCTTGTCAATACGATAGAAATTGTCTTTTTTCGTAGTTTTAAATGCGCTCACTTGTGACATATTTAAGTTGGTACCCTCGTTTAATTTTTAAACGTTTAGACAACTTGTTTTTGAAGATATGTGCAGATATCTATTTAAGTGATCAAATCTGTTCATAGGACGTCAGTGATATGAGTTAAAACACTTGATGATTTCTCAAATTGTCAAAAGTATATTCTGCTTGCTAATGATCTTTCACTTCCATTCCTAAATGTTACCTCTCAATTAAAATCTAAAGTATTTTCTCAGTTTAGGAGTTGATCAAACTATCAGTTTTTAGCATTCAATAGGTATAAGATAACGGATACTTAAAACAGCTCGTTGAGAGTTCGATCTTATCCTTTCATTTGTAACAAGTAATGTTAGAGAGGTAGAACTAGTCTGGACTATACATCATAAGAAAACATACCTGAACGAGAAAACTCTTCTTTTCCTTTTGCAGAATGAGGTGATTCATTTAGCGGAACAATTGTTTCATCTGAACTATTTAGTGTAGTGTCCCGAGGGACTAGTAGAGGAGTAACTTCTTTTTTGCCTCTTTGTGGTATTTCTACAACAGGTTCCCTAGGTATGTCAGGAAATGTTTCTTTTGATGCTTTAGTTTTAGTTAGTTCCTCTAACGATACACCTGCCTTTCCAATATCATCAAGGCTACCAGCTGAATATTTGTTTTCCATGCATTTGTCCTTAACAAGGCCTTGATCATTTACAGAACGAATGTAAAAAACATCGTCTCCAGTTACTTCTCTGTGACCATGCAATGCATCTTTTCTGAGGTTTGTTTCCTTCGATGACATAGACATATGCTGCTCCCTTCGGTCATTTAGCTGGTCTGAGAACAAATTTATTGCATAGTGCATTGGTTTTAAATTCAAAAGGTAATTTAAAAAATATCAACTGCGCTTTCAAAAAAAGATTTTTACAGTGAAGTGTACTTCTTTTAATACAAACTAAAACAAAATTATAGATAAGTCTATCGGCTGTAATTTCACCTTTCGGTATATTGATGATGTACTGTCTCTTAATAATAATAGATTCAGTGATCACTTACATTTTACGGACGCCGAATAACTGTTTCACAAATGATATCGGATATGTTCCTTACGTCGTAACTACAATCCCCTTCCCTTTCATGAATGTGACCTACCGAATAAGACTATTTACCGGATTTGTAATCACATAAGCAACACGACGGGTGCCACATGTGGAGCAGGATCTGCTTACCCTTCCGGAGCACCTGAGATCACCCCTAGTTTTTGGTGGGGTTCGTGTTGTTTATTCTTTAGTTTTCTATGTTGTATCATGTGTACTATTGTTTTTCTGTTTGTCTTTTTCATTTTTAGCCATGGCGTTGTCAGTTTGTTTTGGATTTATGAGTTTGACTGTCCCTTTGGTATCTTTCGTCCCTCTTTTACATTTAATATATCCAAGTGAACTTGAAATTAAAGATACCACCAACACAGGCAAATTTGCTTCATATTTAAACCTTTTTCTCGAAATGACTACTGATGGAAGTTTGAATACCAACATTTATGACAAACGCTATAATTTTAATTTTCCTACAGTCAACTTTCCTTTTCTGTGTAGCAACTTCCCAACGGCACCATCATATAGAGTATATGTGTCTCAATTGAAACATTACTCTAGAGCTAGCTCAAAGTACATTGATTTTGTTGAACGATGAATACTGCTTTCTCAAAAGTTGCTTAGAAAGGCTATGAATCAATCAAATTAAGGTCATCACTCAAGAAATTTTACAGTCGCCACCATTAGCTGATTGGTCATTATGACAAAAGTGTGTCAATAATCATATCTGATATTCTTCCTCAGTCATAATAACCTTCCATCATCACCGAACTAAACCAAGAAATAACACGACGGGTGCCATTTACGCTGCAGGAAATGGTTACCCTTCCGTAGCACCTGATTTAACTGCCGGTTTTTAGTGGAGTTCGTGTTGTTTCATATTTATTATTTACTGTTGATGTAAATGTCCTTTGGTTTTTTGAGTCTTTGTTTACTCCTTGGGTTTGATTGTTATTGTCTGTAACTCAAAATATGGACAATTTTATGTTAAAGGTGGTCTACATATGTAGTTCAGTTTGATTTAAGACATACTCATTATTGACTTTCTCAAACTGGATCGAATCACTACCTTTTCTAAAAAGTCATGCGCTATTTTGTTTTTGTTACATATAATTTAATTGATCTACCATGTTACGCACAAAATATATTTGATGACTTACCATCACGTTGTCGTAAAGATCTACTGATTACTACTTCTGATAATGTAAACCCTTTTAAAAATAATTCAAAAGAACTATAATATTTATATGAATGTTGGTGTCGTAATACATGTAATATGTAATCTATCTTTAAGTGAAAATAATAAAAGTTTATCTTATTATAAATAATAGCACCATTACAATAAATCATTATTTTGTGATATACCAATACAATATAATTTTAAATAACTTTTGCTAGGTAATAGCTTCAAAATTAGCCATTACCATTTACAAAAAGGTGACACCGACTTCGTTTTAGATATAAATCTATCTTTTTTCATAAAACATTGACAATTGGACTTTTTGTTAATGACAGTGTAACATTTAATAAAAAGTCGGTAGCACACAGTCACATGTTTTAATTTGTAAATAGTGTTACTAATAAAAATTATGTTGTCATAGTTATTGATATTGTCTCTCATCAGAGACAAATTATATCGATATATTGCGATAATCCTTTCCTCTTTTGTATAGTAAAATATTCAACTCTGACAAAAAAATTACAAATGTTTCTCGATGAAAATTCAGTAGAATCGTCACGGTTTTTAGGACATAAGATAAGAAAATAAAAATTTGCGTCACGTTACTGGAAAAATGAAATATTTTGAAAAAAGCATAAAAAATTGGAAGAGTTAAGGAAGAATTCATCATGTTGCACGGGATGTTTAATTATTCAAATTTCGTTATTTTTTTATTTGATCATTAATTCTTCATATCGACAACTACAGTCAACTTCCGCACTAGCACAATTTTTGCTTTATAAACAAACATCATGCACCTGGCACCGGACAATTGTGATGTCGAACGCTAACCGATGATACTTGACAAGCGATCAAACTCAATAACTTGCAACGAAAATGTTAAAAAATAATAGCGTTATTAAAGAAAGAATGTTAACCTTTATTAACATATATGTGTTGTTTTGACGTTTATATATAGATTCTTACATTGATACCAGTGGATTATCGGATTTATCTAATCGAGATAGTTAAATTATCAATTTTAAAATGTATAATTTAACTCTCGAGATTAGATAAATCCAATAATCCACGGGTAACTATGTAAGAATCTGTTTGTCTAATGATTAAAAAATAAATTTCTCTTTTTTTTATTTAAACGAAAATCACCTTCGAGTGCCTTTCACATTCCGCAAAGTTAGCATATTTTGATTCATCCAGTTAGCTAAAAAGGTTATGACCCTTAAAAGCATCCAATGATCTTCTGAGATCACCGGCTACCACACGTTGATTATTTTTTTTTATACAATGGGTTCAGAGAGGGATTAATTTCCATTGAATTAGAGAATCCAAATATATTATTTTATGATCAAGATAAAGATATGGTGATAGTTTCGATACCATCCTTATCCTTAATATCTTGATAGTAACATGATAAACTTAATTTAACTAAAAAAGAAACTATAGGCTAAATGTTTTACTTTCCGAGATTTAAGCCAACACTGCATTTTATCGGAACCCTTGTTTTACAACTAGATTCCCCAATAAAGATTAAAAGCAAGTTTGGTTTAATTTGGCACAGCTGTTTCCGGTTTCAGAGAGGATATTTTTTAAAAGTTAACAGACGACGGACTACGACGAACGACAGACACCAAGTAATGAACAAAGCTCACTTGGCATTTTAGGCCACGTGAGCTAATTAAAGCATTTTGTGGTATTGTTGTTTTCAAGATCACTGACATATATGAGAAACAACTCTCACTTTTACGTGATTAACTTATTAAAAACTCTTATAAATAGGAAACAGGGGACGTAATAGTTGGAGTTTGATGGGTGATATGTATTCCTAAATGTTTTTTTTCTCACATTGTTAATATATCCTTTGATCAACATTTGGGTTCGGCTGAGACATCATGTTATTTATAAATTTACCGCAGGCATATGTGTTTTTTTCCAAACGAAACATTACAGGGAATATACCAACATAAAAATTGTTTTTGATAACATATGACTATAAAATCCCTTTCGATTCATAATGCACTTTCTTTGAACCACAGTTAACATAGAAAATGAGTCTATGTTTACAATCTTACATATCTAGATATAAGTAGTTTTTTTTTTGTATTCTTGGGTTTCAATGTTGCGTATGTGCTTTGTCTACATGCATCAGCCGTTTATTCTTCTTTGTTGACATATTTGTTTGTTTTTATAGTGATTGATCTTGCAACACAATGTTGACCGCTGTATCCCTATTTTTGACATTTTTACCTGTTATGCATGTTTGGTTTGTTCACAGATTGTTGTCATTATATGATGAAATTGTATGCCACTGTCATACAAGTGAAAGGTTGAGCAAATTTATTAAAAGAAAGTTATATCCACAATTTTTTATATACGAAAATGCTTGTACGAAGTTAGGATTATACCAATTCGTTTGCTGTGTTTGAACTTTTGATTTTGCCAGTTGTTTGGGTCTTTCCGTTTTGAATATTCCTTGGAGTACTCTATTTTTTTTGTTTTACTTTTTATCATTTTGAGAAAAGATTACCTTGTTGACCGTGCATCCACTCTTCAGTCTCACGGTCGATAAAGCACAAATCATTATATAAATCTATTCCATCAGTAGATAATCTGATTTTAGTCGGTCCTTTACCAACAAGATATCTTGCTATAGTAGTTTTACCAGTTCCTTGCTCTCCGGCTAACATAACACGAGCTTCATAATGGTTGTATCCTTCTTCCTCTAATAAACTTGCGAACACTTTTGCTGATTGCTTGTCGAGATGTTTAACCTCTAGTGGTAAACCTACAAAATTTTTATTTCACAGTTATACACAGTTAATTACAAAAAAATACGTCGGTAAAGTTATGTCAAATTTGAATTTAACTAATAACAGAACGCAATTTGTGCAAGTAAAATATACGCTTGAGTAAGACGTGTTTCAAATGATAGAAACGTGTTGTTTAAATCGTTGAAATATAATGAAAATAAAATAAAAGAAACGATATAAACAGTAAAGGAACAACTTTGTCGATAGTAGAACAGCTTCAGGTCCTGAATAGAATACCATTTACTCGTGTAAAAACATCAATGAAATGTGTACAGGAATACTGGTATATTTGTTTAAAAGGCGCGTTTCTGCTGTAGTCCATTTATTATAGAAAAAAGTGTAATTTTGACTAAACATAACAATTTTAATATAACATATGCAAATTCCGAACAATCAGTTATGTTAGTGTTGGTCGATATCATTGTAAAGAAATATAAAAGTTCAGTAAGTAGATGGGAAATAAACACAACTATAACACACATTTATTTAACTTACCCGTCTGCAAATAATCTTCATATTCCTTGAAAAAATAGAATTCAGGTTATGTTCTTCTCATATATTTTATGATGATAAAATACTAAACCCTTAACGGGAGGGATTGTGCCTGATATTTATATGAATTTTTTTTTGTTCCAGTCAGTTTAATTGAGGTCTAGAGCTAGCATGTCAGTAACTGCTAGTAGTCTGTTGTTGTTTATTTTCTTTTGCTAGAAATATTGGGGGAGGGTTGAGATCTCATAAAACAAGTTTAACCCCGCCGCATTTTTGCGCATGTCCCAAGTCAGGAGCCGCTGGCCTTTCTTAGTCTTGTATGCTTTTTAATTTTAGTTTCTTGCGTATAATTCGGAGTTTAGTATGACGTCCAAAATCACTGATCTAGTGTATGTATTTGTTTAGGGACCAGCTGAAGGACGCCTCCGGGTGCGGGAGTTTCTCGCTGCGTTGAAGACCTATTGGTGACATTCTACTATTGTCTGTTCTATGGTCGATTTGTTGTCTCTTTGACACATTCTCCATTTCCATTCTCAATTTTATTTGTTTATTTGTTTATTTTTTTAAATACCAAGCATTTTTATCCCCCTACCATTACAAATTGAACCCTCTGTAAGTGTCTAATTTTCTTAGTCTTAGTTTTCTAATCATCATAATTATACAAAATACCTCATATATGATATAGTTCAAATATTCTTATAAAATTGTTTTTGATAAAAACATGCCGAAAAAGAAGGTTTTTTTTTATCTTTTTTACTGAAAAATGTTTTTTTACCCACTGCCTGTTGATTTTTGAAACCCTCTCCGCTAATAGCTATAGGTAATAATTGCAATTTATAAAGATGTATAAACTACTTAAACTAGTTACAATATCGTAATAATATTTTGATCAAAACATTTTCCGGGGAAATTTTTTATATCAAATCTTATATCCTTGGTATTTTGAACTACGTTTGTTTATTTCGTTAAGTCTTAAGAAGTAAATAGGAAATGTTGAACTTCGTTGGAAAGAACTCTAAGTTCCAAAGTCTGGAAAATATTTCCTCAAACAGCAGGTTGCATAATTTATCATGTAGTGCAGTTTTCTTGTAAAGTTTTAACGATCTTAGTTGACAGCTTTTGGAGGACTTGATTACACACATATGCTTTTCACTTTTGCATGCCATCTCACCTGCCCGACATATTGAAAGCAATTTTGAACTTCTAAATTAAGCAAATCAAGAAATCTGAATATGCACATAAAAGTAAAGTATGTTTTATACTTAAGCCTGAGTTGTGATGATTTATTGTAGTTTTTCATAATTTTCGCACTGATGTGAGCTAATGGGCCATTCCAGTTAATTTCGGACAGATGGGGACGGATGGGGAGATTTTTTTTAAAGTATCAGAAAAAAGACATCACGAAAACCTACCTATCAGATCTAAAAATTACAAAAATGAAAGACCTATCACATGTAGAGTTTCTGTTCATAGTAGGTGGATGGGCTTTCATGGACAAAATTTACCTATCTATTTCCTGCTGCAAAACTCTCAGAAGTTTTTTGTGTATAATTGTACATGTCAGATGAAAAATATACACCAAAAATTACACCCACTAAGATGTATAAATTTATACCCCCTCAGAAAGAACCATCCATCCCCCTTTAGCAGACATTATCTGAAATGGCCCATTTCATTTCTACATTGACATTTATCGTAAAGAAAGACATTTTATTAGATTGCAAGAACAATTCAATTTCAAATCTTAAATGTATGGAATCCACTTTACTCGAATGTTAGTGAAAAATAGAAAAATTGTCTAAAAGAAATAATCCCCAATTCTTTTCAATATAAAAATTGTATTGAACGCTTAAAATGTATTGCGTTAGGATAACATACGTATTGGCTGGGACGGTGATAAAATATAGATAAGATATCAAAAGCATAAAAAAAGAAAAAACAACCAAATATTCGAAAATGAATCCACGAAAAAAAACCCTACAGAAACATAACATTACATAGATAACTTATTCTATCACATAAACTCTACAAACAAATTTATGAGGGAATGAAGACAGGTAATGTAAACGTGTTAGAAGAATAAGATAAACATACAAATAGGTGACAATTGAAAACTTATCAAAGTACGATTTAACGAGACCTCGATTAATGAATATGTAATCATTTGTTTTGTGGAAGAAGCACTGTTTAATGAGCAGAAGTAGTCGACATTTTAATGGAACATATGGAATACTAGCGTAAAGTAAAGAAAAATGTAACGGTTTGCTGCAAAATTGTATTGAAGAAATAATTATTGCTATGATGGTCGAAATTTAATAAATAATTGTTTTCATGTAAAATTGGTGTGTACAAGAAACAAGAGAAACTAACCCTTAACGCCACCTAATACTATATGTGCAGTTAAAATTCACTGTTAAACTTGAAGTCTTTTTGATACACAACGCTGTAAGTTGAATTAAGTTTTTGAGTTTTTATTACAAAAAAAATATTTGAATTAAATGTGTTTCAATACGGTTCATCGAAGTGTTAGTTACTATTTTGACTCACAAGAATTAATTCTAAACATAACGTCCTGTTATTGGCTTTTTGGTTTATGAGACAGTTGTTCGAGTTTACAAGCTCAAACTTGTATAACCTTTAAAATAAAAATCACATTTGCTTACTTTCAAAATTGTCCTTGATCTTATGTTTTCCTCTTCGTAATATCGATTATCCTTCATGTGCACCCGTTTCATTAGGTCTAAAGGTGTGTTGCCCTGTATCGAAAAGTAAACAAACATCAGACTCAGACTTATTTTGAACTGAATTCTAATGTGCGTATTGTTATGCGTTTACTTTTCTGCATTGGCTAGAGGTGGAGGGTTGAGATCTCATGTTTAACCCCGCCGCATTTTTGCGCCTGTCCCAAGTCAGGAGTCTCTGGTCTTTGTTAGTCTTGTATTATTTTAACTTTTTGTTTTTTTGTGTACTATTTGGAGTTTAGTATGGCGTTCATTATCACTGAACTAGTATATATTTGTTTAGGGTCAGCCGAAGGACGCCTCCGGGTGCGGGAATTTCTCGTTGCATTGAAGACCTGTTGGTGACCTTCTGCTGTTGTTTGCTCTATGGTTGTGTCTTTGGCACATTCCCCATTTCTATTCTCAATTTTAAAGATAGAAAACTTGCAACCTACAAAAAATGTAGCCTTTTGTTCAATTCAAAGCGTAGTTGTTATCTTAGACTGTGAAAATGCTCGTACTGATAGCGATGTACCATTTAATTTTTTTTATTTAAGAAATCATAGAAATGTTTGAATTTGTGTCCTTAGTCAGTAGCATAAACCGATTTATAATCTTTAACCATGATGATAATAATAGTTAATTGCACGAATCATATATAAACAATGATAAATGGAACATCTACATCTAGCTTCTCGATATCAACAAACACGTGTCGCATCAAAATAGAAATATATTCTGATGTGCATTTTAAAACATAAAACAAATGTTTTTGAGAATCCGATATAGGAGCGTGATATACATTTTCATTCAGGCAGAGCAACTTCATCATTTTTAAAAGTACTCGACTATATTTCCCTTATGCAACCAATCCAATGTTTTAAGATGTATTTATCGGTGTATCAATTATGAATAAGTACTGGTTCATCATTTCAAACAATATATGCTATATACAATGTGTAAACATGTTTCAACGTTTTCTTAATTGATATTTCCTAAAGAAATTTGGCTTCAAATTTCACAGATTTGTTTTTAAAGACGACATATTTTTCCTGTTTGGAAGTTGAAACTTGAGCCTTTCCATATGCAATCTACTACTATATGTATCAAAGAATATAAAAGAAAATTGATTTTTAACAAAAAGCAGATGATAGGCTGAAACTTATCAATATCATCAAATACCTTTTAAGGAACACAACTATTATATGTAAAAAAATACATTTGATATTGTACAAAGTTCTACCGGAAAATAAATGGCCGAGCTTTAATTTCTGTGTGTTTTAGAGCAGATAACTTTACAGTTAAGATGAATCCCGTGGAGTTATAAAAATCAATTGCATAGAGCTTTTATTGGGTTGGTAAGGATTGTTCTCGTTATAGCCAAATTACACAATTAACTTTGATGGTTTATAAATTATAGAACATAGAATCGCAATTGGTACCGCAAAAATGTAACCACGTATGTGAAAAAGTTTCACCGGCATTCATATCCAGGTTAACATTAATGCATGAGGATATGAAGAAAAGAGTACCTTATATGCATAATTATCTTCCAAATGTACGTTACTAAAATGCATGTTTATGCATGTTTATGATTAAACCAAGAAAACCAAATTTAATTCACCATTTTGATTTTTTTATTCGTAATTAATAAGTTGAGTTTTGAATATTGCAGTTATATAGATGCTAACATATGAAAATCTCGCACCCGGAGGCGGGCTACTGCTAGGTCCTGTAAAATAATGTTAAATAATTTAGTGAAATGATTCTAACACTGATGAACTACCAACAATTGGAAGGTGAGAACCATATCATAATGTTTTATTCGATATTGACAGAGAAGAGCAATTTTAAAGTAGAATGTTGACCAACGTAATTCTTTGTCTTTCCAGATGTCAATTTTCCTTCACTTATTCCGAAGTTATATACCCTATGCCTAATCGTGTGGCGTATTCTTATCACAATTTGTACATTAAGCCCGTACATGCTCAAATTTTCAGACTTCATTTTGTACAGTTGTTTTCCTGACAAAAAAACTGTTTCAAACAGATAAGTTTTACAGTCACAGGCAGACATTGGTTGATCGATGTGTTTATAATGGTGTAAGTGGCACGTTGTCTCAGTATTAGATCTATAGATACTACAATCGTCGTCTGATTTGTTAATATGCAGATTGTATCATATTCCCTATTGTTAAACTGGGTGTGGATAAGTACGACGGGTGATGAGTGCATAGCGGGAAACGGTTACAATGTCGATGCATCTGTTTTGTCCCTTTCGTTCGTTCAAATTTCCTTTACTGTGTTTTATCATGATTTGTAGTTTTTTATGGATTGGGGGGGGGGGGGGGGGGGGGTGTTGGAAATCGGTATACTACTAGCGTACTTTATGCCACAAGAATGGCAGTGTTGAAATAAATTCAATATGCGGACATTTTATTTACCTGACTTGAAAGACTTTCGAATCTTTCAGCTTATATAATAAGAAATTTACGCTTGACACAGCCAACAATGTTTATCAGACAGTCGTTTAATATTTTTATTATATTTTCATATATTTCTTATATAATAGTTGATATTGTTAAATAATTCATGAATTGATTTTTACATGAAGCTTTTTTTACATATATATACTTGAAGTAAAATATCTATCTTAATGAATAATCGCATTACACTATGTTTTACTAATTTAATAATAGAAGAAACTAGTTAAACTCGTTTTACCTCTCTGTCTGTTTCGCCCGGATTACATCCACGGTCTAGTAAAATTCGAAGGAAATCTAGATTCACATTTGTTGTTGCTGCAGCTACATGCAATGCTGTTCTTCCCTATAGAAAATACGACATTTCAATTAATAATTGTTCAATAAAAGCTTGTGTGCAAATATACCGTCGGACATAAATAACGTGGAGTTTAACTTATAACTTTCACAGAGCATCCAATAATATTGCCATGCATTGAATAGATTTTGCTGTGTCTGTATACGTAGCCACGTTTTTGATTTCAACGATCGTTATCTATAGTAAAAGAGGGACTAAAGATACCAGAGGGACAGTCAAACTCATAAATCTAAAATAAACTGTCAACGCCATGGCTAAAAAGGAAAAAGACAAACAGACAAACAATAGTTCACATGACACAACATAGGAACTAAAGAATAAGCAACACGAACCCCACCAAAACTAGGGGATGTCTCATTTGTTCCGGAAGTGTACGTAGTAAATTGTTAAGTTAGGGATTTTGTTACCATGAATTACTTTAAACCTTTACTAAATTCTTCCATAGATACAAAGATGTGGTTTGAAAGTTTGCTGAAACAGTAGAAAACTTATTTTAAACAGAATAGCACATTCTTAAACTTTACTCATGCAAAGTATTTCTTCATTTAAAACAAAGATAAATTTTGCACAATTGTGTGAAAAGTTTAATTTAACAAAGACTAATAGGGGAACAATAATTGGGGTAAAACACCTCAAACATGTATTTTGAGAACAAATGAGTAGCGTGGATATACATTACTTTGTTTAAGCATGGTGATGGTATGTCGGTATTAGGTCATGTCGATGAGAAGAAATTTTTAAACTTTACTCATACATTGTCATATGCATACATAATGTGTGATTGTGAAAAAGAAGTAAAAATCAATCTCAAATGAATGTGCTTGGTTGTTGAATTCAAACGGGAGAGAGAAAGCTGCCGATATTACCAATTATTATTGTTAATAACAGTATAAGACAAATTCTTTTCCTAAGACAGAAACAATTATTTTACATTATTTATAGATACGGCAAATTCGTACATATGCAAACAAATCTCCCAAAAAAGAAGTGATTTTACAGTACGAAAATTTGAAAAGATTTACAATAATTATCATTGGTTAAACAAAATAACAGCTCTTCTGACCTTTAATACTAAAATTTGTTTACGAACATTTTTAAGATATATCACTTGTTATTATATCTTTACAGAGGGAATGAATGATTAAATTATTATTAAACGCACGATTGCACAGTTTTTATAATTTACAGATTTTTCTGGTGACCTATTCTTTCTTAAAAAAGACCAAAATTGTTTTAAAATCTATCTATCGAAAAAAAATAATGTGTAAACTTGAGAAGTTATTTAATGAAATAGACATACAATAATACATTGAAAAACCATCAAAGAACATAGAGGGAAGCAATCCTGGTAAAAACAGAGAAAGTGTCAGCCATTTTGCACTAGAATATTTAAACGTAATCGGATCAAGTCTTAATAAAATCTTGACTAGATGAACGGATTGAATACCACCGACTGGAACAGCGTCTGAATGTAAAAATGCTTGAGGTTTGATAATTAAACCCTAATCGGATGGATTGTACTTAAAATTCAAATGATAAAGATATTTTCTTTCAAATAGTTAAATTGAGGTCTGAAGCTTGCATGTCAATTTCAAAGGCGTATAATTTAATACACAAGACGCGCGTTTCGTCTATATACATGTAAGACTCATCGTTGACGCTCAGATGAAAATTGTTATAAAGCCAAAACAAGAACAAAGTTACAGAGCATTGAGAAACCAAAATTCCAAAAAAAATTGCCAAACACGGTCACTGCTAGTAGTCTTTTCTTAATTTATGCATCATTGTCATTTTCCTTAGTTTCTTCATTACATAATGTGACAGCGGACTCGGACTTGTTTCAAGCTTAAAGCTAATAATTTAGTGTAAATAAACACATAAAAAAATAATTACCAAATTATTTTTCTGATCCGGTTTACAACCATACTTGAATAAAACTTTTATGGCTTCACTGTTATGATACTCTGCGGCACAATGCAATGCTGTATTTTCCTGAAATACAAATAGACTTCCATTTACATTGACCACGAACAAAAAAAAATTATCCGTTTATGAATTAAGAAATTATCTAAAAACTAACGAAAAGCAAACGCAAAGTTGACATTCGATGGATTTTGCTTTTATTCTTTTAACCTTTTTGTCAAAAAGCTAGGTCCGTGTTTCATTCCTAGTGCACCCTCTATGTTTTCTTTAATATTTAGCCTTCAGCTTTCCCGACGAACGTAATTTAGACGCGTACACTTAATATGAAATGTTTTATTTTCATTTAGACATGGAATTTTATAACCCTTTCGTACCGGAATTTTTACTAATATAAACATTAACTTGAAACAATAACATTTAAAGTAGGAATATCAACAATGAGGAAGTTTCTGTACCTCCCGTTGCAAATAACGAATTTGTTCAAAGTTTGGAAATTATGCAGTAGGTAATAATTATATTAAACAAATGAGCAAGACGCTATAGTTTGTCTACGTAAGCTCAGTATTTTGAATATCGTGTGTGACGTCATAGAACATTGTAGAAATGTCATAGTTGAAATCTTTTACAAACAGTACTTTTTCATCTACTTATTTAAAAAATCCTATTTGGGGTAAAAAAGAACCAAATTTTAATGCCAGTACATAATAATCCATGAAACAAGAAAAATATTGACACCTTATAAAAATTCTTGCAAACAATTTTGCCATTTTAAACGTAAACTACTTCCCTTTTAAATCTAAAAATCCATGCTGCTGTATTAATAGTACTCAGTTATTAGGCCAGTAGATGAATATTATTTATAACAAGCATTGACAATATGTCCATGGGACACAGATAATCCCTCGCTTGCATGTAATGTAATAAAGAGACATAACTCATAACCTGCAACAGTCATGAAGACCAAATTCGAACTTGATCTGTGATTTATGGATATAAGCATTATTTATAAGTTTTACAATATGTTGTAAAGGCAAACCAAACCAATTATGTGACGTACTTACGTACAGACGGATGTTCAGACGTACGGACGGAAGTGCGGACGGACAAGGGGACTACTTATTTCCCCACCACCTAGCGTTGGGGGCATGCATATATAGCCACTTTTTATTTTTTTTCGGCTATAATATTAGTCATCGAAGACTTATAGTGCTCTTTGCCATTTGGGTAAAAGTATTCATCCTTCAGTACCGAAAGGAAAGAATTTTAATGCCATTGAATTAGTTTCTGACAAGATGGATAATGTAAGCGCCTTTTGATAATGCAACAAAAAAAAAATATTTTGCACTTTAAATCATTTTCATTTATGTCTAAGAATCCATCCCGCTGTATATATATAAAAATTACTCAAGTATCATGCCAGTACAAGACTAGTAATAAAAAAGAAATATTGTCACTTTATATTGTATCGCCATAAACATTAGTAATTAAAGAGCTCTCAAGTTGTGTAAAACTTTTTATCTGGAGGTACTAAAAGAACGGAATGTTAATGAAATATTGGCACCTTTTGTTTAAGCCGACAACACTTTTTGCGATTTTAACCTTAATTTCATTTCCTTTCATGTCGAACAATCCGTCATGAGTTTAAAATGACTAGTGTAAAACCATCCAAACGGGGAAACCAACGGTCTAATATATATATAAAAAAAGAGAAACACGTATAAATTACATAAACAAACGACAACTACTGTACATCAGATTCCTGACTTAGGACATGTGCAAACATGTGCAGAAGCGCACATATATACAAAACAAGTGATATCTTCAATTGAAAATGTGTGTTGCAACTAATAAATGTATGACTACATATATCGCTTCACACGCATTTTTTATAACAAAAATGTCAAAATTAAAGACATGTACCCCAAATGGAAAACTGTATGTATATGCGAACATATTATTTATAATAGCATCAGTAGTAAGTAGCCATCTTTTTACATCATTCTTTCGGCAAATTTATCTTTATCAGGTCCAGAAATATCATATACGCAGCCAGTCATGTGACAAGAATAGTCAGTGTATGAAGTATACCATTATTCTCTTTAAAATAACACAATAGATCAACACCGATCGAGACTGGTCGAGACTGAGTTGAGCCTATTTGAGACAGGTCAAGACTGGTCAAGCCTTGGTCGAGACCATTTCAGATTCAACCAAAACTATCAAGTGCTGAATCAGACTTTTTAAGTCGAGACCAAAGTCGAGTACAGTAAAGTACAGATAAGTACTATCGCGATAATGTCGAGTTCAATCACGTAAATGGTCTTTTCCAACTCTGATCATATTGTTGCCATAGCAACATGGTATGCAATTTCATTAAAAATTTTTAAAACAAATCAATAAAACATATAAATGTATAAAATGTTACAAGGCACACTAAAAGGTGGCTTATAAAACGAAAACAAATAATTCAATATTTTAGAAACTGTTGATTAAAGAACATATCTATACGATATGGGTTTTTTTTATTGATAAAGTTCGTACGGTTGCCTATAATTGCATAATTGCCTTCATCCGTTTCATTTAAACTTTGGTTGATAGTTGTCTCATTGGCAATCATACTACATTACCTTTTTTATATATCACTTATATTACAAAATTATCTTTCTGGTCAGGTTTACAGCCATGCTCAAGTAATACGTTGATGGTGTCAGCGTTTGCAAAATGTGCAGCGTACAGCAATGCTGTTTTACCCTGAAATGCAAAAAATATAAAAAAAATGATACAAATAATTGGTAATTGTTCATGTTGTTTAGGAACAGCGAAATTGTCCGTTTATGAATTAAGAAAATATTTGACTTCAATTTCCTTATAAAAAGTTAACCAAAGATGAAATTTAGCTATAATGTTAGATCCACTTTAGTCTTGGAGTTTGTCCCGAGTTTTGACACTAATACCCCCTTTGCTTTTAAATTTTGGCCTTGAATGTCCTTGTGAATGTAGATCTAAATAAGCGGTAAAATATAATTATATGTTTTTCATAAGTTACAAAGAATTTTCAAAACATGAATATACTGTATTTATTTCCCCAATATTTAATTCTGAAAACCTAAACACAAGTACTTGAACTAATATTAGAAAGAAGGAATATTAGTAATGACTTATATTATGTCCCTTTAATTTCAAATTGTATGAAAATATAAGTCGTACAAATGTTATATTAAATGATTAAAGTAAATGAACATGATGTTACATTTGAGTAATTGAAGCGTAAAACTTTAAAAATCACATAGATGGCATACAAATGTCATAATTGACATATTTTATAAATATAAACTGGTTTATTCATCTACTAACATTTGCAGCGATGTAAGCATGTAAACGGTTTGTTTGTAAGATTATTACTGATAAGAAAAATAAATATTTCTGAAACTTGAAAAAATTGAAAGTCCTTTCAAATGAGAGATAGCACTATTTCTTTTGACCTAACTTAAAAAATCTATGATAGTATAAGTCATTGATATAAAATGTTGTAATTAAGGTATAATTGAACAGGTACAAAAAAAACCTATGTAATATTTTGTTATATTTGGCAGCAAATAGGCTTTCACCTTCTGCTGTTGTGTTTTCTATAGTCGGGTTGTTGTCTCTTTGACACATTCCCCATTTCCATTCTCAATTTTGTTTTAGTATTAAACGTTGCATTGTGACAATCTCGGGGAATACTTACAAAAATAAACAACTGCGCCATGAGCGCATGATACGCCCTACATCTGGTATGGAAGTTTAATACAATAATCATTAATAGTTTCCGAGAAAGTTTTAAGCAATAACCATATATTGTTTTTGAGATACGGCGGGAGTAAACCCCCCCTTTTTTTTTTTTACAAAAACCTCAATGACTCAAAAATAAAATTTTGAATCATCATTACAAATTATACAGATATTAAGATTGATATAATAAAGAAGTGTGTAAAGTTTAAAGTAATGAACATAAATCATTTTTGAGATACGGCGCGACATGTAAAAAAAACCTACCTCTTTTTTACAAAATACCCAATAACTTAAAAATGAAATTTTGAATAATCACCAAAATGTATACAGATCTTAAGAGTTATATAACTAAGAAGTGTGTTAAGTCTTAAACAATAATCAAAAATCGTTTTTGAGATACAGTGCGACATGTGAAAAAAAAAACCACACACCTGTTTTGGTTACAAAGTGCTGTAACTCAAAAAGTTTTAATTTCGTTTTCACATAAAAGAATACAGATCATTCGACCATCATAAGAAACAACTATATTAAGTTTCATGAAATTTGGATAAGTCGTTCTCAAGTTATAGTGCGACATGTTGACGCCGGACAGACAGACGGACAGACGGTCAGACGGACAGACAGACGGACAGATGGAAGGATACCGGACATTTGTATACCATAATACGTCCCGTCAAAATTTTAACGGGCGTATAAAAAATCACACCATTTTAATGCTTTTTTGAAATTTCATGTTTAAAAATATTTTGTATTTGTAATCCTGTTATCCATGGTGAATTTATGTGTGTACGACTTCATACAGTGAAATAAAGCACTACAATCTGATGACTGTTACTGATTTTTTTCTCTGACAGCCTTTTTAAGAATTGATCCATCTGAACATGTTGTTAAAATATCAAAGTCATTATCATGTCATAACTGGACGTAATTTTATAATCAAATATAAAAATAAAAGCACATGACAAATACCTAATATAAATGAGAATATGAGAGGAGCTTATATTCCAGTCATATTTTAAAAACAATTGTCTTGTTGTTAATCTTTGACCACAAGATGAAAGAGTAGTGTTATCTTGGTATGTGTCCAATTGCTAGTGTTGGCTTCTATCTGTACTTTTGTGTGGGGTAATTGTTTTTAATATTTTTCAAACTTTTGCCAACTGCCAAAAATAAAACCGGACAAGCAAAGCAAATTTTAAATGAATCAAAGTTACAAAATGCTTGCAAAACAGTTGATGTTTTTCTAATCATCGGTTTTCCTTATGGCAATACTCATGCTTGTTTGTGTGTTTGATTGGATAATGATTTTGATTGCAACCTTTCGATATTTTACTTTTTAAATCAATAAAAATATGAGTTGATTTATATTGCTCAAATAATTCAGCAATATTCAAACCCGATTGAAGCACATAAGAAAGATTGGAAACAAGGGTTATAATCACGAGAAATCACATAACAAAACACTATAGAAAACAACAAGTTGTTAAATGAAAATGCAAAAACAAATTAAACAAACCAATTATTTCAAGACAACACAAGCGTTGACTATTCTGCTGGCAATACGATCAAAGACAAAACTTTGATAATCAGTGGTTTTGTCAAAGTTTAAAAAAAAACTCAAAAAAGTTACAAGAGTATAGCTTTGAAGACCAGATGAGTGTCTCAAGAACAAAACATCTGATTAGTCGCACTCAAATCATGTTTGAAAGAACAAATCAAAGACAAAATTAAGGAGCATTAAAAACCAGACATTTCTCAAATTGTGTGAAGATATTACATATATTACCGAGTTATCTATTTTATCAGGTTTACCGTCATACTCTATTAATACTTTGATGATGTCTGTAGTAGCGAATTCTGCCGCACAATGCAATGCTGTTTTACCCTGAAATACAAAAGAAAAATTATTCATATTATACAAATGTTGTATTGTTTAGGAAGAAGAAATTGTTCGTTAATAAATTAATAAATAAAGAAACTCTGGATAATACTAACTGAAGATGGGTTTGGATAAGTTACGGTTCGTTTTCGGCACGAAGTTCGTCACGTTTTTCGGCTCTTACGTATACATGTCTTATGCACCCTATTCTTTCAAATGTTTTGACTTGAGCGTTCCTGGTGAGCGTAAATACAGAAATGACATCAGCTAGATAAAATTATCAATAATAAAAAAAATGTTTTGATTTTACAAAGAATGTTTGAAGTTCGAATTTACCGGAAATTTTCCCAACATTAAATTTAGAAATCCCGAAAAAATATTACTTTAACTAGCACCAACAGGGGGAACGATAATCAGGACAAGTATTCTGTCTCTGAATTTCAAATAGAATACAACTGTCCAATTCTTTGAAATTATATATCAAAGAATTAAAGAAGACGATTGCTCATGGTATTTCATTGACGTAATATATGTATAACACTTTGAACATCATTTTGGCGTCTTATTAATGTAAAAATTGCCATATCTAATAAAACAAAACCCTGTTTTATTCATCTACTAAGATGTACATGGATATAATCAAGACGTTTACTTTTATAATTTGTGTTAGTAAATGATTTGTCCTTTATAATCTCCACAAGTTTACTACTGATAAACAAATAAAGTGAACTGAAACGGGAAACATGACAAGATTTTTCATAAATTGACAAAATACACTTTTTTTTCAGCCTAACTACATAAAACTAAAAAATGTTAACAAACACTGTTAAATAAATATTGATTTCAGCCAAGTAGTTGCAACGTATGTTTTTTCAACTATCAAATGCCATTATATATGAGAAACCCAAATGATCTTATTACTATGGTAACCATGGCTGACTTAGATTTTTTCAAAGTTAATCCTTTAATAGTTATGATAAGCTTTAAAAAATCTCTAATTTCAAACAGGTGATTTTTGAGTGAATTCATGATTATAAAACTTACACATATCATATTTTCGATAGTTTACTAGGAACTCGAATTCTTTTCCTATTATTAACAACTGTCATACACGTGAGAGGTTTAGCTAGCTATTTAACACATCATTTATTTTGTTGAATGCCTGTACAAGTGAGGACTATGGCAGGTGTTTGTCACTTGTTCTGTTGATTGATAGAGTCTGATATTGTCGGATTGTACGGACTCCTCTGTTTTTGAATTTGTATTGTAGTTCAGAATTTTTGCTATACTTATATATTTGTAATACAATGATATATAAACAATGAAATGAAATATACTATAAAAACTATAAAAGAGATATATGCTCATATTTTCCACAGTAAATATCAAATACATGTTGATTTGCTGATATGGTAGTAAAGGAGACACCTCATTTTGATTTTCACATGATGCATGTGTTGGTGAGTAACATAAAAAAAAAATATGAAAACATCTAAACTTTTAGATGTACGAATTACCATGATTATTAAATGTATAACTATGGTTATTGATTTAACATTGGTATATGATAAAGATTTGTGAATATGTATATACCGGTACAAACATGGATTTAAGTTTTAATAGTTTGAAACGCAGCCTGATGAGACTTATATTTTGATATTGCACAAGGACATGTTTTTATCAAACGTTGTACGGTTTTTAATCGTCATGGAACTATTTTTTAGGACACACCGTAATCCTTTGTGTTTTTAATTTGTTTATCAATTTTGCTGATGTTTACTAAAGATCGGAACAGTCAAACATTTTCAATTTTGATCTGGTTTACTAAATGTTCCAATGTTTAACAAAACTATCAAATTTCAGAATGTGAACTGTTTAACATATATCTTTTGTTAAGCGTCTGTCAATGTTATAGCTTTCAATGCGGTAGGTACATGAGGTACATGTATTTCAGATTTGTTAATGTGACTGTAAACTAAGTGTGTCAACACCTTGTTCTTACGTCTTTTCGTTTTGACAGTTTATTTAACATTGAAACGCACATTTTTTATTAAGCTATATTGACAGCATCAGTCTTCTCGGAAAATAATCTTTATAATGAATTAAAAAACTCAATCAGGCATAGATTACCTTAGCTGTTTTTGGCAAAACGTTTAGGAATTTTGGTCCTCAATGCTCTTCAACTTCGTACTTTATTTAGCCTTTTTAACTTTTTTGGATTGGAGCATCCCTAATGAGTCTTTTGTAGACGAAACGCGCGTCTGGCGTATATACAAAATGTAGTCCTGGTATCTATGATGAGTTTATTTACTGATATATGAAAAAATCGAGTATACCTCTTACCTGTCTGTTTTGATGTTTTAAATTACAATCCCATTTAAGTAACATTTTAACAATGTCCACTCTGTTACAACAGCAAGCTAGTTGTAACGCCGTGTCACCCTATAATAATATTTAAAAAAATAGAAATGTATTTGTTGTTGAAAAGGTTAGCCTCCGTATGTTCTGAATTAATGTGATGTGCTCATAAGACTGAAACAAACATACTGATAGCTTTTTACAACGTTATATTATGACAGTGAGGCCAAATGCTATGAACACTTGATATATACCTGCTTTTATTACTAACTGCTAAATGATACTCATTAATTGTAAGTGACCGATCAGAGTTTGTCAAATATGTTTACTGCATAAATAAATGAAATGATGCAAAACAAATTTTATAGATTAATTTGTGCAAATTTCTGACCACAGTCGTTCATTAACAAAACATCATTTAGAAAGGTAATGTGTACAAAAAGAACCCTAAGACGGTTATAAGACTACATTTAAGGATATTCTTGACGCTAAATGGTGAAGAAAATTATTTGTGAAACTTAAGAAAGACTAGCAGTAGCGTGTCATTTGATACCTTACGTAGATAAGAAAGTATGATGGAAGTATACAGAAAACGAGTGTAAACATAAAAGAAAATGTCCGAAAAGAAATTCCCATTACATGTCAATTACCATCAGCTCTTTATTGTTAAAGATTTAACTTACCGAGTTGACATGTGTGCAATTAACATCAGCACCTAACTGTAGATATGTCTTCACTCCGTTAACAGACCCATTTATGGCAGCATGTATGAGTTTCTGTCAGGACAAATAATTAGTGTTAGTAGTTGGTACATAATGTATATTGTTTTACAGCCGTAATTCTTACATTTATCTTATGTCAGTATAAAGTCATTTGTGTAGTTTAAATATGACAATAAAATGCACAAATTGTGATGAAATCATTTTTGTAAATTGGTTATGAACCTATTTTGTTATTGGTAAATAATTTAATTTTGGATGTAACGCGTCATCTGATTGGCTGACGTTGTTTTGTTTATCAGCTGATAGACATCATTTTGTCATGTGTGCGTGACGTCGTAAACTTTTTTTTCATAATTGACTCCAGTTTAAGGTAGATACGATGTCTTCCTCCATCTTTGATTTTGAAATACCAGAAATCAATCGGTCTAGATCTTTAATAAAATGTGCACATTTAAAGAGTAGTAGGTAATTCATGTGTTAGAATTTTCATTTCAATATAGAAAATGACATGTTTCATCATAATTATGGTTATATTTTACCAAAAAGAACAGAATACTTTTGTTTGATTAAATTTTTTCCAACTTTGCAACATACGGGGAGGCAACTCAAATGTAAGGGCAGATAATTCAGATAAAGTTACTTTTACAATGTTATGTATTAGGAATTACCTATTTTATTATATAGCAGAAAATGAGTCCCGTGACTCCATTTTCTCTTTTTCGTATCTGAAAGCATAATTTTATAGCTATCTTTTCGTTATCTATCTCAAAATTCTATGGTGTATTTTCGTTGTATGGCAGAAAAATTGAGTTTTCCATTCATAATTTTGCACAACCTGAAGCGTGAAAATAAGCCACGTGACCCATTTTTTTAAAGCATGATATAAACTACATTTTGACAAATTATTAAAAGTTTCTATGGATTATAATTTAAACACCCATCGACCTTAAGACTTAAATTATAAAGAAAAGGTCAATTTGAAATAACATAAAAAATGTTGTTCACACTTTAGAATAACCCGCTATGCAGGTTATTCAGTATGCACCAAATTTTTTATGTTATTTCTTCACAGGCAGAAAAAAAAAGAAAAAATTTGCAGTCATTCATTAATTAAAAAAGTAATTTCAGATTTTGGCGTCGAAAAATATTCTTTAAAACTTCTGCCAACCTCTAAATGTTGTAAAGAGTCATCCTTTAATTAACAATAATGTACGTTTCAACGATATATAGAAACAAGGGTAGATAGACAATATTAAGAAGCAGTTAAGTTAAGAATTCAGACGAAGTGTTGGTATATTTTCCCTTTTATGCTGGTCACGATCTATATTCTTGAACTTATATATTGCCGTTTACATTTAAAACGGAAAAGTGTACTATATTGATGTTTTTCGCTGCATTGAAGACCTATTGGTGACCTTCTGCTGTTGTCTGTTTTTGCCTTTATTTAGGTCGTGTTATTGTCTCTTAGACACATTTCCATTTTCTAATTTATTGGTTGCACCTTATAAGATAATAACAATCAAAACCAAGGAGTAAACAAAGACATCTGTTTCTCAAACCACGCCTATTTTGGAGAGATATATAATATTCATAGATACTTTTATTTGTTGACATACTGGTTCCATGATATGATATCTATATTTCATCTAACAGAGACATAACTTTGGACTGTTACCAGTATAAACATTCTATTGTTGTGAAAATGAATTCTGAAGTAGGCATAAAGTAAAGATATGGGGTAATACAGAATTCAACTTTAAACTTTCACAAGTTCTGGGCATATAAATAATGAAAATATGCCGCACAGCCCTATGCTTTGACTTTTGAATAAATTAGTAGTGCTTTCCATTCTAGAATATTCTGGTTCACGAAACTTCACATTAAGGTGTCACAGTTTTAGCCGCAAAGGGAGTTCCTATGGGAAATTGCATTGTCTACATTTACAGAAATGCAACCTTTTAACAGGTTGAAACTTATGTAATCCCTTAACCATTTTTGAATGTAAAAGTAAATATTTTTTTTTAGCATAGACGCTTTTGTTAAAATTTTGTCAGGTTCATGTTTATTCTTGTTATACATTACCCTGTTGAGAGTTTCTATATCTTCCATATTGGTCTTTGAATATCTGTAAATAACAGAAAACATACTACGTATAATAATGACATACTGTGATTTTCGTGGATGACTTTATTAACAAATTTAAGTGTACAACGAAATAAAACAACCGTTATCCAAATCAAGACATGGAAAGATTCCCATGTAAGTTTGACTACTAAAGGAATATATTTAATATCGCTAAGTCTGAGAATACTACAATAGTAGTCAAAAGGCAAACGCACCATGAACTAGAACTGCAGGCAGGATTATACACATCTAATCTTTAAACTGTACAACTTCTGATTTCATAATTCTTATAAAAATATTGTTCATTGATGAAAGTCAGATTTCCGGTATTGATATGCTAAGATGAAGTGTTCATTTGACATCCTCATAATTCTCGTACATATGGAAAATGATAATTTCTTGCAGGGCTTGCTTTTCATATGTATTAGTTTACCATTAAAAAATACGTTAATACCATTTGTTTGTAGTCTTTAATCTGTTGATCACTTTATCTCGGTTTGAATTTTCACACATACATTTACCAAGATATACATGTATATATGGAATTTGTAATAGAAATAAAACGTACATTCAAATACAAGTTATACACTTATAAAGTATTACAGTTTTGTTTCATCTTTGATTGTAAAAATTTATATGCAAAGTGGTCAGGAATATACATAATTTGGTGTTTTTTGTATCATAAGAAGTAAAAATGTCCGGTCCTTCTATTTTATATCAAATTGTCAAAAGGCGTTTTATAAAAACTATTGTTCATACTTATTTAAAAACAAATTCTGTTTTTTGTGAGTGTTGCAATGGCTAAATATGATAAAAGACAAACAGACAAAACAATAGTACACATGACACAGCATAGAAAAATTAAAAATAAGCAACATTAACCCTACTAAAAACTAAGGGTCATCTCAGGTGCTCCGGACGGGTAAGCAGATCCTGCTTCACATGTGGCACTAGTCGTGTTGCTCAGGTAGCAATACACAGTTAGGAGTTTAGTTTCGCATTTTGGCCCCTGTGGATTTTTCAAATAGGAAAGTTATTGTGTAATAAAATTCATTTTTAGACAGATGAGTGCTAATTTAGCCTTCAAAGATGGTTTATAAGTGCACCAAGATTATTTTTTACATGTTTTATGGGCTGTTTTCTGTTTGACAGTCCGTATTTTCATAGCTAGACCGGTCATCGGTCCAGAAATTAATGTACTGTTTACAAACACTCTTTTTCTACACGAAGTTTTTGACGCAATTTTACAAAAAAATGAGACGAAAGACATGATTTTCATTGGATTTGCTGAATGATATATGTACACAGTTTCAGAAAAGGTATTACTTCAAGCGATTGAAATTTTACTTTTAGCCAAATTTTGGGGAAATATGTGGATACACCGAAAAGAAATTATATTTTACCATTTTATATACTGGATATAAAATCTATAGAAGATTCTGATTACATACATATGCCCATATATGACACAAACAGTAAGCTTGATATTGCAAGAAAGCAATGAAAAGGGGAGGGTAAAATTCATGAGGGCAAATTTTAGTATTTTTTCCTAACTGTTTATTGCTACCTCATGTTATAACAAATTCGGTAAATAGTATAATTCGGTAGGTTACATTCATGAAAGAGAAGGGGATTGCAGTTACGACGTAAGGAACATATCAGATATCATCTGTGAAATAGTTATTCCACAACATTCAACCAACTCGTTAAGGCGTCCGTAAAATTTACGAATGGATGATTTCAACTTCACCATGTGTAAAGTGATCCTGGTAGTGCATGGTCCACTTATGTTAAAGACATGACTGAAAGTCAACAAGGTCTACTTGAAACGAGAATAAAAGTCTGTATAAGTGATAGGACAAACGACTATTTTTGTGATTTCAGAGCGATTTGTTTAAAAATACTTAAACCCCTAACGGGAGGGATTTTGCTTGATATTCATAGGATGAAGACATAATATTTTAATCAGTCTAATTAAGGTTTTGAGTTGACAAGCCAGTTAGTGCTAGTAATCCTTTGTTATTGTCATTTTGTTTAGTTTCTTTTGCTACTTATTCTGACATCGCACAGGGTTGAGATATCAAAAAAACATATTTAACACCACAACATTTTAGCCAGTCCCAAGTCAGGAGCATCTGGCCTTTGTTAGTGTTGTATGAATTTTAAATTTAGTTTCTTGTGTATAATTTGGAGTTAAGTGTGTCGTCCATTATCACTGAACTAGTATACATATTTGTTTAGGGGTCAGCTGAAGGACTCCTCCGGGTGCGGGAGTTTCTCGCTGCATTGAAGACCCATTGGTGGTCTTCGACTGTTGCCTGCTCTATGGTTGGGTTGTTGCCTCTTTGGCACATTCCCCATTTCCATTCTTAATTTTATACTTAACACATCAGAATAAAAAGCCTGGTAATTTCACTGCTAATATCGGCATTTTTTTTTTACTCCTTATAAGTTTTGTGTATGACTCCATGATCAACTCCTACTCAAAGTGTAAAGTTCATCAACTGTACAATAATAAATGATTTTGTCTCCTTTGTGAATGAGTTTAATCAATTACTGCTACATTCAAAACAATATACTGACTTATGAAATATCGTTAAAGACCTCGTGCTGTCTGTTTTGGAACTTAATTTGGCTTCCTTTATATTTTTAATAGTCTCTCTGTATCATTCACGTGTGAATACTGAATTATTCAAGAATATGACAGTTGTTATCAATTCGTTTGATGTGTTTGAGCTTTTGATTATGCCATTTGATTAGGAACTTTTCGTTTTGAATTTCCGTCGGATTATTTTCCATCTTTACACTTTAGTTTTGCTCACATGTTTGTTATATAAAAAGTCCTCACATGTTGGAAGTTTAACTTTAATGCTGAGTACGTAATGAATTATTTGTTTAAGGGGAAACGATTTGTTGTGAACATATCAAATAGGTCAAGGTAGAATAATGATTGTACAAGTTGTTATCTTTTTCTCGGTAAAAATTGTACTAGTAATTACTCGTACAATTGCATTTGTACAAATAATAACTTTTATAAGGGCATCATACAAGTAATTACTTGTATAAAATATGTGTACAAGTAATAACCTGTACAAAATAATAAAATGTACACGACATATATAACAATGATAATTGTTAGGTTTTAATTAACTGATAATCAAATCAATATTCATACAAAAAAAAACATTCAAAGGTTCAATACCACTGTTAAATTGGTAACCTTCTAGAATACGTTGAATAAAAGGATCGATACATTTACCGAAATCGCATCACAATACCGGGGTTCGGTAACAACATCTGCGTAAAAATTGGGATGTGCTGTGCTGTTCGAAATAAGTGTTCAACAAGTGGGAACATCAATATCCGAAAAAAAAATTAACAATAGAGAAAGAAAAATTATCGCTTTTGTTGAACATTTTTGTGTAGAGTTTTTCGTGGTAAGCTCAAAATTCTAAGGATAGGAAATAACCGTAATTACCGTTTATAAAGTATCGGCATTCCAATGGTAACAAATTGTGCCCCTCTTCTTGCCGACTTGTTTCTTTATTATTATGAGGCTGACTTCATACAGGAAGAAAGATAAGAAGTATGAAATATCCTTTAACTCTACTTTCCGCTATATAGATGATGTTCTTTCACTAAATAATTCAAAATTTGGTGACTATGTCGAACGCATCTATCCCATTGAACTAGCGTTAAAGGATACAGCAGATACAGTTAAGTCGGCCTCATATCTTGACCTACATCTAAAAAATGACAATGAGGATCGATTGAAAACAAAACTTTACGACAAAAGAGATAATTTCAGCTTTCCAATTGTGAAATTTCCATTTCTAAGTAGCAACATTCCAGCACCTGTATACGGTGTATATATCTCCCAATTGATACGATATTCCCGTGCTTGCATTTCCTATTATGGTTTTCTTGAGGGTTGTTGCTCAGAAGGAAACTATCAAATCAAGAGTTCCAAATGGTGAAATTGAAATCATCTCTTCGTAAATTTTACGGACGCCATCCCGAGTTGGTTGACCATTAGGGAATAACCGTTTCACAAATGATATCGGATATGTTTCGTACGTCGTAACTACAATCCCCTTCCCTCTCATAAATGTGACCTACCGAATTAGACTATTTACCGGATTTGTGATCACATAAGCAACACGACGGGTGCCATATTTGGAGCAGGATCTGCGTACCCTTCCGGAGCACCCGATATCACCCTTAGTTTTTGGTGAGATTCGTGTTGTTTATTCTTTAGTTTTCTATGTTTTGTCATGAGTACTATTGTTTGTCTGTTTGTCCTTTTCGTTTTTAGCCATGGCGTTGTCAATTTATTTTCGATTTATGAGTTTGACTGTCCCTCTTGTATCTTTCATTCCTCTTTTATAATTGATTTATCAAAAGTAAGTTCAATTGGATAAATCTTGGCAGTATATTAAGAAAATTCTTGATCATATAACTAAAAAATATCATCAAGATAACAGTTAAACTAGTGTTGTTGAATTAATCAATTAAATGCAATTAAGCTGGTTCTTTAGCCATTCACTGAAATTCATAACAGTAAGAACAATTTTGCTATTGAAGGGCGCAATTGGTTCCTATAGGCATTCTAACAATTTCTCGATTCACTTTATTATAGAAACGTACATAAATATTTTCAAAGAAATAGTTAACATGTAGTTCGTTTTTTTGCAGATATTTTTGAAAAATGTTTAACGTTAACCATTGAGAGAGGGTTGAGAATCCAGAGCGGAACCATTTGAATAAGCAATAACGTCAAAAGTATTAATTGTTTTATTGACTTACACTGTACATTTTATATCACTGCTTACAAAAGATTTAGAACAATTATTGAAGAAAAAAGTCGATTTTTCAAACAATTGTCCATGAACGCCATTCCATCATTGCTTAAGTTAATATAAAAATAAGAAAATGTGATATGTTGGCTATGGCTACTTTATTGATCAAAGTTCCAGTTCGAAGTTGGAGCAAAAAAGACCCATATAGGCGTTAATATAAAATTGCAATCCTGGTATCTATGATGAGTTCATATTAAAGTCGGCTACAAAAGGCCCTGACAAGACAAATAAACATGTTTTCCTGTTGATTGGTCGGAGGAAAGGTATATTGCTTGATCAGTTGATTGGTTGGAGTAAAGGTATATTGCTTGATCAGTTGATTGGTTGGAGTAAAGGTATATTGCTTGATCAGTTGATTGATTTATTTGTAAAGAGAATAATTTTATATATTGAATAATTCATTTGTGTGTCGTATAGTTTATATCAACAATGTTTTGAATTTTCCTCTCACATACATTGTATAAACAAATACTAGATTTTATCATACAGGTGTCTGATGTTGTCTTTCCCAAACACACTAGCCTACATTCACAGAGATACGATGCATACCAACCTCACAGTTTTTCTCAAATGCAAGTATACCATTCATTTTATTAATATTAAAATTTAAAGATTGGATGACGAGAGCAATTATATATATATCTAAAAGTTAAATCTAACTATAATATGTATTTTCTTAAGAAATTATTAACAAAACAGACCACGATTATTTAAATGATAATAGACATTTAACATTAAAAAAAATAAAGGTATACATTATAGCACAATCAAAATCTGTAAATAGCACTTGTAATTATATTCAGGTAGACTGCATCGTCACAAACGTTACATGTTTAAAGGTTAAACATTTTGTTCCGTTAATTCGTAATTTGAATTAGAATTTAAGATTGTCTGTTGACTGTATATTGATATAGATATACGTTATCAAGATAAGCGACTAAAGATGTTTCTTTCTTGAATCATTTAGTTTATGTATCTTAATATATTTTACAAATAAACAACGATAAAATCATTTAACAGTACAAATACAATACAAATATAAAATATTTTTCTCCGTTGAAGAAGAAATACAGAATTACTACTTATATGAATATTTAACCGTTGTACATGTTCATAATTATCTATAACATTTATAAAGCAATATTGAAAATGGATATACACGGTTTATCTACTAAAACGGGTATGGAAATCATGATTTATTCTTCAGGTAAAATGAGATTTTAAACTTATTTCCAGAAATGACAATTTGCCTTTGATCAACTCTTTGTTTACTTTTGATTACGTTTTTTACGCCTTAGTGTTTGTGCTTGCTTAATATATATTACGAGTTAATATAAAAAAGAAAATGTTGTATGATTGCCAATGAGACAACTATCCACAAAAGAACAAAATGACACAGACATTAACAACTATAGGTCACCGTACGGCCTTCAACAATGAGCAAAGCCCATACCGCATAGTCAGCTATAAAAGGCCCCGATAGGACAATGTAAAACAATTCAAACGAGAAAACTAACGGCCTTATTTATGTAAAAAAATGAACGAAAAACAAATATGTAACACATAAACAAACGACAACCACTGAATATACAGGCTCCTGACTTGGGACAGGCACATACATAAACAATGTGGTTCTGCGCAACTTATTTGTGTTTTACTGCCACTGCCACTGCAGTATTAAGAACGTATGTGTTGACAAGATATATGTTTGACATGTTAATTTGATAAACTAATTGTTTACATAACCATGAATTCCTCGGAAAAGATTTTTTTTTTACGCCAGGAATACATCACAGTAAAATTTGGCAAAACCTTTTTGATCATCAAAGCTCTTCAACTTATAACATGATTTGGTATTTTAACATATTGATTAGAACGGAGTTGATGAGTCTTTTGTTGAAGAAACGCGCGTATAAAATACACAATTATGTCATCTTTTATGAGTCTATACTTTAAGGTATTTTTACCACACTTCAAATTTCAATTCTACATCACATACATAACACACCTATGCTTGTCTTACCTTGTTTTTGCGAAATTTATCAACTCTCATACAATTCCTTAACTAACTCCATAATTCAAAACAACAAGGCAGTAAACTCGTAGCCATTTTGTTTTTAACTTAGATTCCAATTCATTAACTTTTATATTATTGTTGCATCTTGATTTTACCCCTAATATATAGAAATATAAACTTACAAATACTATATCAACAGTGTCTTATGTCACCTTTAACAAGTATACCAGCCTATATTAGACTATATTTAAAGTTATATGATACATAAAAACTTCATTAGTCTTTTCTCTAATGAAATAAATCGTATCGTACCATTCACTAAATTTATTTTATATTGTAAGATTGGATGTCGATACTTAGTATTTAAAAGGTAAATCTCACCATAACATGAATATCCTTATGAAATATATCAAGAACATTTAAATGAAAATATACATTAAACATCAAAATATGAAGGTAAGGGACTAAAACAATTGTACATTCCCATTAAAATGTGTAAATACCATTTTTAATTGTATTCAGGTTAACATGACTACATTGATACAAACAGTACTAGTTTAAATAATAAATATCTTGTTCCGTAACGGTAACTCGTACTTTAAATTTCAAATTTAGATTGAATAAAAGTTGATATAGCCATATGCTTTTACTACATATCTTGCTTTCCTCAATCTATTATTTCATATATCCGTATAGATTTTGAAATAGTTTACAAACAAACAACTTAAAATAATTTAACAGTAAAAATAAAATACCATGATTGTAATCTCAATACGTTTTTTATTATATAAGTATTTTGCCTTTCACGCAGAAGTGAAAAATGACTACTTGTATGTTTTTTTTTAACGTTTAAACATGCACTGATGTATGTATCAAATGCATAATGCAATTATGAAAATGAACATTTCATCAGATTATCTACTTAACCGGATATATAAAGTTATCTACTTAAAAAGATATATAAGATTTTGTACTAAAAAGGGTATAGAAACCTTGATTAAAGACAGGTAAATGAGGCTTTTAACTTATTTCTGGTAATTCAAATGTCAAAACAGAAACTATAACAATATCAATATAAATAAATGAAGGTTAGATAGAGATGCATTACATCAGTCCTGTAATTATTAAAGTACGGACTACTGAGCTGGTGATATATCCGGGGACTGATAGTCCACAGGAAGCGGCATCGACCAAGTATCCGGCCCATCATAAAAGATTAAGTGATCGATTTTTATCCATTTAAATTTATTATGGAACTAAGACATATAAGAATAGATTTTCATGGGGTGATTATAAGTTATGGCTTGTGAAGTAAATGATGTAAGGCTAAGGCCGTTTTCACACCAAACGCCATGTACAGTAAACATATTTACATTTAGTTTAATGTAATGTACACTGGTTTCACATTAAATTTGTTCACATCTATACACTTTTTTTTTATACCTGTAGATACGATTTGTTCGTATTTGTAAACTATACAATTGTCATTTAAATGTTCTTTACGTAGAACTGAATGCAAAATTTTCGGACAACTTATATCAGTTAAGGAATTCCATTTCGCTTATTAAAGAAAGAGGATGGATTTTTCCTTGAAAAATATTCTGATCTCCAATTTGATAAAAAAAAAATGTTCTAGTCATACCGATGATAAAAAAAATATTCTGAATCCAGAGTTAACCCTTACATTAAAGACATTATAATGTTAAATATTCTAAAAAGCTTACTCAGAAAAAAAACATACACTCCCAACCCCAACCATGTTTTTGAAGTAAAGTGGTTGCTCTTTAATGAAAGCCATTTTAATGATTTGTAATAGTTTAAAGATGCTGAAGATGTCTCGATTACGCATTAAAAAAAGAAGGCTGCAGCAACGTGCTTACAGACAAAGATAAAGGATTGAGATATTAAGGACCACTACATTTATATATTTTCTGTTTGTTTCAAATGGTATTTCTTCTCCAAGGAGTATTGGGCAAAGGTAGGGGGTAATATTTTTAAGTATTCTAACGGATCTGAGATACAAGACACACAATACAATTTACTTCACACTTTTTTTAAGTAATGCATTTATGAGTGAATCGTTGTTTGAGTAAAGACCAGTGGCAAATATTTCTGTGTACGTCCAGTCGATTCGGGAAACCTTTTCAAATGACTTATGTGTTCCGCAATGATGATACTTTGAGTCTTGATAAGGGATTAATAAAGCTCCTATTTTTTTTATAACAAATAGTTTATCAATTTAGAAAAATATTTCTGAACTTTATTAATATTTGTTATAAATATCAATTTTATTCAAAAATCGTTTCTTCTTTAAATATACATCGTAAAATTAACCTACACAAGGCCTACATTGACTATCGACTGCATGTAGACAAAACATGATTGCAACTAAATGTAAACATTGAGTTTTATCAATGGGAACGTATATGTGTTTAGTTAACGTGTGAGTTACACTAACACAACACCGAGTTTAGGTCAATGTGAACACGGCCTAAAATAAATGTGTTAGTCATATAATTAAAGCATTTAACATATACTTATTACAGTATAATAATAACATTAAATTAACGTGAATTCCATATTTCTCCGAAATGGTGTTTAGCGGGCTGATATGAAAAAAATATCACATGCTTTTCCGTAACCTTATCGCATTCCATTCCGACTATGCTCCGCAAATTCCGGAAAATTCGCTTGAATGGAACGATTTCGTTGAAAACATTACATTTAAAGTAGGGTCAGAATTAATAATTAAGAAACAATATATTTTTTTCAAATGCACAAAAAATAAATAAAAATGATGTATTTTTTAAAGTTTCCAACATGATTTCGAAAGTGACTTTACAAGTTTTAATTCTTTTTTATCGTCAATATAAAAATATATCATGCTGTTCTTTTCCTCTGTTGAGACATATGATAGTAAGAACAACATTTGTAGTGCGTAAACTTTTCATTTTTTGAACTTCTACATGAGAACCATTGAAGAAGATGTGGTATGAGTTCTAATGAGACAACTCTCCATGCAATTTACAATTTGCAAAATTAAACCATTATAGCTCAAAGTACGGTTTTCAACACGGAGCCTGGTCACACCTAACAGCAAGTTATAAGTGTAAAACCATTCAAACGAGAAAAAAACTAAAGTCTAATCTATATAGAAAACGAGAAAAAGTAACATTTATGAGCCACATTAACTTTCGACAACCACTGCATGTGACTGTTCCAAGTCAGTAGTTGTCGTTTATTGCTGTGTCACATATTTTAATCATATTGTAGATACATTTGGCCGTTAGGTGATTTTTGTTTGAACTGCTTTACATTTGTCATTTAGGGGCCATAAATAGATGATAATGCGATATGGGCTTGGCTTATTGTTGATGATCGTATAATGACCTTTCAATTGATTGTCAATTTCTGTGTCATTTGGTCTCTTGTGTATAGTTGTGTTATTGGAAATCATTTCAATGTTTTTTATATTTTCTTAAAGTTTTAGATATTGAGAGTTTGATCTATAATGGTCCTGCTCCAATAAAACCCTTGAACTATCTAGGTGGGATCAGTGGATGATCCCGCCATTTTTAAAGGAAGGGGTTCTAACTTAAATTATTGGGTTCAAACCGTGTGTCCCCATTCAGAAGCATTGATCTGAAAAACAAAAGGGGGTTTAAACCCACGGAACCCCCTTGGATTTGCTTCCGGAAAATTTGTATTTTTGTAACCTTAAAAAAAATTCCTTATAATAAATCTAATCAGAATAATGGATAGCATACATGTACTGGTGAAATTGTTCTTGTTTTTTACATTATTGTTAGAACATTGGTAGGCAAAAACAACTGCTGAGATGTATAACCTTTACAGAAAATTTTAAAAGGCAAATCAAATCTTGATATAGAAATGAGCAATATATTTATGTTGATTCCAAATATTGTTTACAGAGAAGTTTATTCATAAATAATTGACGTATGTAATGATAGTTTAACAGTATGATACATTTATTTTCAGCTCACGACAGCATTCAATGCTCTTATTCATAAATTTTGAATTGCCATGATTAGATGGAGACTTAGTGGGAAGACATTTTTACGGCCAGAAATCGCCTTTAAATTGAGCCAACAAAAGACACAAATAAATAATAAAATTTAACAAGATTTATTACACAGGAGTTTACAAAATATATTACACAAATATTACTGTCAACTTAACTGTCAAAATATGAGTCCAATCTTTTATCTTTATCTGTATCCGGAAATCTTCTTGGGAATCCAATTAGAATATTACGTCCACTACTAAAGTCACAAGCTAGTATGATGTTGTTTGTACAATGTAGAATAAAACTGTCAATCCAAATGCTGTGAATACTAATGTCTATCGATGTCTCAGTCTGAAAGTTTAACTTTAGTGTCTGTATATATATATAGTTGTCACGGAAATCTCTAGAACATTCTATAAATGGAAAGTCCTAGAAAACCATAACTGAAGTTTGTGGAAAAATGTAAAAGTTTAAATAACGCATCTTTTCTTAGGATCATTTTGGAATCGTTATGTAAGTCAAATGAAAAGTTCTAATCATTCCATCAGTATCTGTGATTGTTCCAGTGATTTCTAATAAAATTAACGGTACCAATTTTCTTGCACCAGATGCGCATTTCGACAATACATGTCTCTTCAGTGATGCTCGTGGCCAAAATATTTGAAATCCAAAGCTGATATAAAAGATGAAGAGCTATAATCCAAAAGGTCCAAAAAGTATAGCCAAATTCGTGAAAGGAATCAGAGCTTTGCATGAGGGAGATACATTCCTTAATTTATAATAATTTCTATCATTTTGTAACAGCAAATTTTAATAACAAAAAATCCGTATTTTCATGCCAGTACCAAAGTACTGTCTACCGCGCTGGTGATACCCTCGGGGACTAATAGTCCACCAGCAGAGGCATCGATCCAGTGGTAGTAATAAAATTAACGGTACCAATTTTCTTGCACCAGATGCGCATTTCGACAATACATGTCTCTTCAGTGATGCTCGTGGCCAAAATATTTGAAATCCAAAGCTGATATAAAAGATGAAGAGCTATAATCCAAAAGGTCCAAAAAAGTATAGCCAAATTCGTGAAAGGAATCAGAGCTTTGCATGAGGGAGATACATTCCTTAATTTATAATAATTTCTATCATTTTGTAACAGCAAATTTTAATAACAAAAAATCCGTATTTTCATGCCAGTACCAAAGTACTGTCTACCGGGCTGGTGATACCCTCGGGGACTAATAGTCCACCAGCAGAGGCATCGATCCAGTGGTAGTAATAAAATTAACGGTACCAATTTTCTTGCACCAGATGCGCATTTCGACAATACATGTCTCTTCAGTGATGCTCGTGGCCAAAATATTTGAAATCCAAAGCTTATATTAAAGATGAAGAGCTATAATCCAAAAGGTCTAAACCGTACAGTTATAAGATTATTTTTAAACAACTATCAGGCCACACAACACAAATTAGGCCAACATAAATAAATATAATAGTTACAATTTCACAACAACATTTAACCTTCTGTTTAGGTTATATCAAAGTAAGGAGATGATTGCTAAGAAGCAGTATCAATCAAAGAACTAATAAAGTGGATGTAAGACAATAACATATAGTCACTTATTAAAGTTCTCGATAAGAAAACAAAAATGATTCAGTTCAATTGAGAAAAATAACAACCTTGGTATGTTAATGCTGGTGGACGTTTCATCCCCGAGGGTTCCAGCAGCCCAACAGTCAACATTTCGGTGTTGACATGAATATCAATAATGTGGTCGTTTTTATTAATTTCCTGTTTACAAAACTTTGAATTTTTCGAAAAACTAAGGATTTTCTTATCCCAGGAATAGATAACCCTAGCCATATTTGGTACAACTTTTTGGAATTTTGGATCCTCAATTCTCCTCAATTTTGTACATGTTTGGCTTTATAAATATTTTGATAGGAGCATCACTGATTAGTCTTATGTAGACGAAACGCGCATCTGACGTACTAAATTATAATCCTGGTACCTTTGATAACTATTTTCACCACTTGGTCGATGCAATTACTTGTGGACGTTTCGTCCCCGAGGGTATCACTAGCCCAGTAGTCAACATTTCGGTGTTGACATGAATATCAATAATGTGGTCATTTTTATAAATCTCCTGTGTACAGAACTTTGAATTTTCGAAAAAGTAAGGATTTGTTTTATCCCAGGTATAGATTACATATATAGTAGCCGTATTTGGCACAACTTTTTGGAATTTTGTATTCTCAATGCTATTTAATTTTGTACTTGTTTGGCTTTATACATATTTTGATATGAGCGTCACTGATGTGTCTTATGTAGACAAAACGCGCGTCAGGCGTACTAAATTTTAATCCTGGCACCTTTGATAACTATATTACAACCAACATATATATGAAAAAGTAAAATATCATTTTGACAGATGAATCAACGATAACCAATGAATTATAATCTTCTTACTTGGGAAAAGAAAAAGTAAAATTACAAAACTACTGTACTCCGAGGAAAATTCAAAACGGAAACTGCTCATGAAAGATGTGTTTGGATTAAATATTGGCTCACCAATATGAGATTTTGTTTTTCTTTTCGTTTAAGAAATGCAGTGTAGGAACGGTTCTTGAGGGCTTTATCATAATATTTGTCATTCAATATATAGGTAATGTTTGACGCTTCCAGGCTGAAACCTAGGCAGTAAATCATGGGGAAAGAGATGGAAAAGAAGGATGGTCAATAAAATATAGAATTTATAAATTAAAAGAGAGACACAGTTACAAAACAATAACTTAGAAATTGATTATCTATAATAGAAAATTATTTTTACTTGAATAAAATTGAGAAGAAAGATTAGTAATGTGTTAAAGAGACAACAACCCGACAGAAGAGCAGACAACATCCGAAAGCCAACAGTAGGTCTTTAAAGCAGCGAGAAACTCTAGCACCAGGAGGCGTGCTTCAGCTGACCCCTAAACAAAAATTTATACTATTTCAGTGATAATGGACGTCATACTCAACTCCGAAACATACACAAGAAACTAAAATTAAAAACCGTACAAGACTGAAAAAGGCCAGAGACTTATGACTTCGGACAGGCGCAAAAATGTGACTTGGTTGGCAAAATCCTATGCATGTAATTCATGAAAACCAAAATTACTTAAAACTCGCAAGCAATTACAATTACAGTCAAAACAAAGAATTCAATCAGGATTTTCTTCTGTATGATATATCAAAGAATTTGATTGGGAAATTCTGCATGATTCTGACCCCTGACAAGTGCACTTCTCTATACATGTAAGGTTTTGTTGTAATCTATCACATGACTTTTTACATGGAGATTCCCTCTTCCAAACACTACTGGACGAAAAAACAACTGTCCATACCAGTAACAGTCGTTGTACGACTGTTGAATGACTGGAGACGACTGTCAAATCTGTCATATTTCGTTGCAACAGTTCATTTATGTCTGTCCCAACCTTTTTACGGGTTGTGAAAGTCAAAAAATGCTACCAACAGTCATTTAAGAACTGTTGCAGTGGTTTACAGTGTTGTCACAGTCAAAATCTTTTTATTACAACTTTCTAATAGTTGTGGCAGTCAGACAATGCTTGTAACAACGTTTTTAGAGTTGGGATAGTCGTTAAGTGTTTGTTACAACTTCCTTAAGGTTTGCCCAGTCATTAAATGTTATTTCAAATTATAAAAGATTAACACAGTCGTTAAATGTTTAAAACAAACGCTTCATAGGTTGATACAGTCGCTAAATGTTTTTAATACAAATATGTTAGCGTAATGATAGTCGATCAGTGTAAAAAACAAATCACGTCTCACCCGGCTCTCAAGATTTGATATAGTTGTGAAATAGTCCACAACTTATACTATTATCATCTATTGTGCGGTTGTTAACTTGCTTTGCTTTTTATTCATTTATTTTGCGATCGTTGTTTGTCTTTTGTCGTTTTCCGTTTATTGCCCTTGCATTTGTCCGTTCATTTTTGACATGTGCGTTTGACTTTAAATAATCCTTTAGGTATCCTTATTTTTTATTTTATAATATTTGTATATAACATTTCCGTTCATAACTGGTTTTAAATATCAGAAGCTTTCGTTTAAAATAGAGTTTTGATATTATTGCAGAAGAATGAGAAGATGATAATGGATTCATTCAAAATACTTGAAAAAGTTTTGATAAATTCTGTGGAATAGAAAATATACCATGGGTGTACATACCTGAAGTAAATCTAAAGATTATGACCAAGTTACCAAAATTGTACAGCATAATAAAACAGTTTTAATTCGATTTACTCCCTGAGGGACATTTCCGATTATTAAAAAAAATAATTAATCAAAAATGTAAAGTTTCATTAAAAAACGGAAAAACAATTCTTCACCGTAAACGATTTACCTTCTTTAATTTTTTGTCAAAAAAAAAAGGACCTCAGGTCGGCAAACTATATTTTTACACAGGAAACTACAGATGTTAGACCACATGTACAATAATCTGAGCTGGAAATAACAATCGGTGAGTAGGATTTAACAATATTTTAAAGCATGTATATCGAATAATCATGGATCCATAATTTTGAAGGGAAAATATGCACGTTTGTCAGCTGTTTGTTCTTACTACAGATATTGTGATACTCCGATAGGCTATGAATAGACGTTCTTTATCACCACATTCATGTATATTTGCATGTTCCAGGGCGAATATAGGCTTTGAGCTTGTTAAATTTGTGCATTATTGAAAGTCAATCACAAAGGACACTGTTCCCCTCCCCCTTTTATCATGGGTATGTCATTTAATCCATTATTTATTTTGCATACATCACCCTGAGTGGAATGGAAAAAAGGTCACTTTTGATCTTCATCCTCTTACTGTTATACTCTAACATGTGGGGCATTGGTAAACGTTTATTGATCGGGATGGCCTTTTAAGTATTTCTGATGGACATTACTCGCTATAAATATCGATCATCTATTATTTTCCAAAAGTGTCTAAGAAATTGCTGATTTGATAAAGTTGCAATAAAATTAACGGTACCAATTTGCTTGCACCAGATGCGCATTTCGACAATACATGTCTCTTCAGTGATGCTCGTGGCCAAAATATTTGAAATCCAAAGCTTATTTAAAGATGAAGAGCTATAATCCAAAAGGTCCAAAAGGTATAGCCAAATTCGTAGAAGGAATCAGAGCTTTGCATGAGGGAGATACATTCCTAAATTTATAATAATTTTTATCATTTTGTAACAGCAAATTTTAATAACACAAAAAATCCGTGTTTTCATGCCAGTACTGGTACTGGCTACTGGGCTGGTGATACCCTCGGGGACTAATAGTCCACCAGCAGAGGCATCAAATTAGGTAGTTAAAAATGCGATTTCCCTTTTAATCGATACTTCTAAGGGGTAAACCTCTTTTCAATAATAATTGATCGACACTGATTTTCAAATTTGAACGAGACATTGATGATTTAAAGCTATACTATGAATTTCATTAAAATCTGGTAAGAATTGTACATATTAGGCAATTTTCTATATAGTAAATGTTACCGAGGGGCATAACTCTGTTACGAATAATTGATTGGTACTGATTTCGAACTCGTCAAAGACTTTGTTGATATAAACCTATAGTATAAGTTTAATTAAATTCTGGCGTGAATTGTTTACATGAGAACGCTTCCAATCACCGCCGTCATTTATTAGATTTAATTTTGGTCAACATAATCTGTACGATAATTAAAGTTTGAAGTTGGATTCATAACAAACTGCACATATACATATTATAGTTAATTGCTATTAATAAGTATTGCAATATGCATTGTGTTTAAATGCAATATCAGTATTTAGTTCTATTTTAATCTTTAATCAATTTTAATTCCATCTTACTTTTGAGATATAGTTTTTCATATGTGACGTAATTTTTCTGCTGTTTCAGAAATTTTTAATGCCTTTTCACCATCGTATGTGACGTAATTTTTAATGCCTTTTCACCGTCGTATGTGACGTCATTTTCATAATTTCCTGCGTTGAGGCCTGGACTGAGTCGGGTGTGTCTATTCTGTGTTGGTCATTCATTATGTATTCGTGTTTGTTTTATGTAATGAGTTAATACTTCAGTTTCATTATGTATATCTGTTATATTCATTTGATAAAATTTACTGTTTGCAATAGCATTAATTGTTCTAAATAATTAGGATGTTCTTATCCCAAGCATACAAACTTAGCCGTATTTGACACAACCTTTTTCAACTTTTGATCTTCAGTGCTGTACAACTTTGTACTTTTTTTCGCTTTCGATCTTTTATATCTGGGCGTCACTGGTGAGTCTTGTGTGGACGACGAGCGTTTTAGGCGTATTAAATTTTAAACCTGATGCTTTTTGTTATTCATTAATCATGTGTTTCTTTGTCTAATACGTTTTCCTATTTATTTGTATTGTAGTCCTGTAATATTATGTTGTCATTTCTATGTTATATTTAACATTGCCATTAAAGTGCGAGGTTTGGCATGCCACAAAACCAGGTTCAACCCACCATTTTTTCCTTTAAAAATGTCCTGTACCAAGTCAGGAATATGGCCATTGTTATAGTATAGTTCGTTTCTGTGTGTGTTACAATTTAACGTTGCGTCGTTTGTTTTCTCTTATTTTTGAGTGTAAATTGACATTGAAATAAGACATGTCACGGTACTTGTCTATCCCAAATTCATGTATTTGGTTTTGATGTTATATTTGTTATTCTCGTGGGATTTTGTCTGATGCTTGGTCCGTTTCTGTGTGTGTTAGTTACATTGTAGTGTTGTGTCGTTGTTCTCCTCTTATATTTATACGTTTCCGTCAGTTTTAGTTTGTTACCCCGATTTTGTTTTTTGTCCATGGATTTATGAGTTTGAACAGCGGTATACTACTGTTGCCTTTATTTATCTCTCAATATATTAAAGATTTCAAGTTTTTCAAGCTACATTTTGTAAATTATCGGCACTCTTGTTGGAAACTCGTTCTTAATGTTTCTGGTTTAAACCAATGGTATCATTTTCATTAAAATGAAGCAAGAACTATAATATAGCTAGAATAATACACGTGCGAGCACAAACGATTTTATTTCATATACAAACGATGCATGTTCCATATACTTAATACTTCCAAGGGACATAGCTGTTTTAAATAATAGTTCATCAGCACTAGTTTTAAATAGTTATCAAAAGTACCAGGATTATAATTTTATACGCCAGACGCGCGTTTCGTCTACATAAGACTCATCAGTGACGCTCAGATCAAAATAGCTAAAAAGCCAAATAAATACAAAGTTGAAGAGCACTGAGGACCCAAAATTCCAAAAAAAATGTGCCAAATACGGCTAAGGTAATCTACTCCTGGGGTAAGAAAATCCTTAGTTTTTCGTAAAACTCATCCAAGATATTGGTGATACATACCAATGCAATAAGTTTCATAAAATCTTGTAGTAACTGTACACGCCAAAGGAGTATCTAGACAGGAAAGACGGTATAAACAATGCTTTGCACGGGGGATTGTAAAATTAGAAAATACTTTTATGCAAGTGAATTTTGATGTTATCAACATTACAGTGCTTATGTTTTAGTGTAAAATCTAATACATATTTGAAAGGTTTATCACAAAAATGGTAAAACATACAAGGCGATATAGTGATGTTTTGTAATATCTAAACTTGAACATAAAATTCTGGAGGACTAATTTAAATAACGCTGATGATTAAAATGGACCGATTATTTTTAACAGCCTGTATTAATAAATCTTGGATAAACGGTACAGGTTTTTCATGCTACTCATGTCACAGGTTGAACGAAAATTTCTTTCCTTTCATCTCTAACAGTCTATTACATATAAAATTAGTTACGTATTTATTCAAATCGTTTTTAGTGAAACATTGAAACATGTTAAAAGTGTCTTTAAACCAACTCTTAATATGATGTAACTATCTCCTTTATGTCTTTTTATATGATTGTTGATCATAACTTTCAACTTGTACTTCATTTACAAGTCCTTAGCACAAAGTCACAATTTTTGTTTATTTAATATAAAATAACAAATTTTTAGGCAATAAATAAATAAATTATAAAACATGTAATTATGCATTGACATTTTTTGTATTACTTTTTGGTTTTCTATATTCCATAGGTTTATAATTTGGTACTAGGGAAGGTTCATTGGAGTCTGTAGATGTTTTTCCAGAATTACCATCAGGTTCCTTGTTAGCTCCAACAGTTGTTTTAAATGGCTGTCGTGGTTGAAATTTTCCTGATTTAGTGACAAAATCTGTTTCACCCTCTTGAGTCAAAGATGAAGGTGATTTGTTGGCACCTTTGAATTTTGTGGCTTCTACTCCACTTCTTCCTGGAGGACGCAATGGCGTTTTATTAAATTTTGTATCCATTTTTGTACCTTCAGGTTCAGATTTTGTAAAATTTGTCTTCGGTTTAGCATTTGGTTTTGGTCGGTCGTTGTTAACATTGACCTTAGTTTTTGGAACGCTATCGGCAGGTTTGCTTGAACCTCCAGTATTACCACTCAGAGCAGCAATTCTGTCTTTGATAGAGGTGTCAGTCTTTTGTTCAGTTTTGTCTATATTGCTCTGTTTATGTTTTGGAGAAAGTAATATACTATCCTCGGATAATGAACTTTTTGGTTTCTTTAGATTATGATTCCTCTGTTGATTATTTAAAGGGTTTCGGTTATGTAAACAAGATTGTTCTGAATCATTTTTGCCACCTAGTTTCGACGGTTGTCGAGGTTCCGATGTTCTTATATGTCCATTCACAGTACGACTATCACTTTTGTTGCCAGAAGCAGGCTTTTGAAGATTTGATTTCAAATTTACATTTGTATGGCTATTTAAAGTAGGAAGAGAAATAAGATGCTTCGCGGAATTACTATTTTTATCACCGTTAGTAGTAATTGAAGATAAAGGTTTTCGAAGAGGAGGTTTTGATGGCCTTGAATGTGTCTCCTGTAACAGAACAAAATGTTGATATTATTCATAAGCAATGATGAATTCATTAACAATTAATATACTCGTTAATACCAGAACATTGTATATTCGGAACATTTTGCAATGTCATAATTCATGTACTTAACTATTAGCATGCAAATGTATTACCAATTGTCAAATAGCATATATAATCATGACCTGCATGCTCTAGAATTTTTGCATCAATTAACTGTGCAATTTTTGATAAAAACTCTCAGTAGGCATATCGTACAAAGATCGCATCTTAATTATACATAATAATTCTAAGCTGATGTGAACAACTCGTCAGGATGAAACGACCTGAACAATCAAATCACATCTCCATGTTTAAAGAAAAGGCCAAAATGTATGACATATAGTTTTTAAAAAATACCCAGCATAATGAACATGTAATATGGCTTTACTAGTTATACCTTACGCATTGCTAATGACTAATACAAATCAAGAGGCAAGTAACATTTGGATATTTAATTAATAACTAAATGGTCTAGGTTCTGTAGTTTGTTATTAAACATGAAAGTTAACCCGTACGTTTTACAATATTTCAAAATCAAAATGTACTAGATTTACAGGTACTACCTGAATGTCGCCTGTAACAAGTACTGTCATACATAATATGCATAACTGAATAATGTCAATGTTTACCGTTAGGACAATGTTAGATTGTTTCCGATCTGGCTATGAATCATTTGAATAGATATGATATGTCGGTAATATTCTATATTCATGAATACTAATGTCAAGCATTTCATTTATCTTTGCTCATCTTTAATAAAGACAGCAGAAGTATACCGCTCTTCAATAGTCATGAATCCATAGTCGAAAACTAATTCTATTTGGGTTTTGTTTATATTACAGAAATGAATATACACTTTTAGGTAATAACAAGCAATGCAATAATGTACATTCAGACTGACGTAAGTTAATGTGCCTACAAAAATATATTGTCAATAGTGCAATGTTCTACCTTTATCACTTCTCAGTAATTCACAATAAATAAAATTACATTCTGTCAACTTTAAATAATATTGTTGAAGTGATAATTTTTCGCTCAACTCTGAACATTTTTTAACAAAGTTAACATCTGCAATTTTCACGAAACAAATGACATCATTTGGATTTTTGGCTTTATTCAATTTATTAATGATCTGTAATCAGTAATCGTGCATAAATGTAAAAAGTTTTCATCTTTCGATCACAAGATAAGTATTCTTGGGTAACCATTCATCTTCAACTTCGTACATCATTATGCCTTCTTTACTCTTTCAACTCGAGCGTTTATGATGAATCTTTTGTGGACGAAACCCGCGTGCGGTGAATAATTTTTGTAATCCAGGTATCTTTGAGGAGTTTATGAGTCTTGAAAAGGTAGCAAAACAATCAGTTTTCGGTAACAACTTTATGTTTATATGTCCACGTTTTAACTATAAAATAGTTAATTAAGAACAACATTCAAAGCTTAGAATCTTCAATTTAAGGGGAAAAAAGGATCTCTCTTGGAATATTAACTTGATCCAAGAGGTTTATCATACAGGAACTTGAATCCTATATGATGATGATTATGTTAGGGTTTTTTAAACAGCTAAAAAAACCTTTTAAATCGTTGAACATGTAACTAATAAAATAAATTTTTAAAATACATTTTGGGATTAGGGAAATATAATAATAGCAAGAACATGAAGAAAGTGAAGTTTTTTCAGAAAAAAATAAATTTGAAATATGAGATGCATCGGATGGCAATCGACATTATGCAAGTGTACGTAAATATGTATATGTATAAGACTCGGATTGATTTTGGAACATTGAAATACGAAATACAATGAAAAATTAAATAAAGTTTGTTCCGTCTTGTATCATTCGAGTAACAATTCAACTTGTAAACAGTCCCGGAACTTCTGTTGAATTCCTTTTTAAAACAGAAATAAGTTTATAGATGTATTGATGTTGATTTGTACAAGGTCGATTTCTATCCGAGGCAGCCCATATATTGACAGATTAGCATGCTGTTTATTGTAATTAAAGGACACAAGCACTAAACAAGTTTTGAGTACATCTCTTTCAAAAGTTTATGTGAAAAATAAATTTAGCAGTTCGACTTCGACCTTTCATACATATTTGATACAGATAAAAGGAAAATATATTTCTGAAGTATCAGTGCATCAACTAGTTTATGAGGAATGAATTCTTTAAAGAAAAATGTTAAATAAGTTGAAGAACATGTTGGTTTTTTCATACGAGAGTTAACGTTCTTTCAGAAGCATGCTACATTTTAGGTTTTGAGTTTTTTACATTTCTATTGTCAGATATCTTACAATATGAATAGTCCTAAAATTAATTATTAATAAATCAATTATCTAGTTAATCACGGGCCTACTATTGTTAGGCGAAACAAAGGTCAAAAGTCCACAGTCAACAAATAATGATCAGTTCTTCGGTTACGGTTGTGTACATTGCATGTATTTCTTCAATGAAAAGGATCTAGTACTATACTTTCAATATGACATTACTAAGCTACAAGCTTATCGGAGGTACATGTACTGTTGAATTTGCATTATTAAACTTCATGTTTCTTTTAAAGTGTAAACATGCCGATTTGGTAAAAAAAAACCTGGATACCTTCTCTGGGTCAACCGGCACATGTATAGTATAAAATTAACACGAAATGATAAAAATGGGTCTGTAACATTTTATGAGAATCAAATATTTTTGGGTCTTTTATGAAAATTTATAAAGCATGACATAATATTATCGATGTAATATGTCGTATCAAACTAAGATGGTCTAAAAATATACATGAAATTCTGAATATATAAAAATAAACTTGAAATTAGCCTTATATTTAAGGCTACACCTGTCCGGAATTTCGTAATATTAATTTAAATTGAAATGAAATATAACCAGATTCTCCGCAGGGCGCAGCTTTATACGACCGCAGAGGTCGAACCCTGAACGCTTGGGGCAAGTATGGACACAACATTCAAGCTGGATATAGCTTTGAATTTGGATTGTGATTAAAGAGTTGACACAGCATAGGTTTCTGACACAGAATGAATGTGGTATAATGAATAATAATTTTTGGCTTTTGAGTAATTCACTTTCCTGTTGAACATTAATCCTCTCAAAAGGAAATTTTCTTTTAAAGTTCTGAAATCTGAAATGGGAAAAATTGAACTCCCTCCCCAAATTTGTTTCACCTCCCCCTTTCTCTTATTCAAAAAATTATCACAATTCAAATTTCTAATGGAGTTTGCAACAATAACTACTCATTTAAATACATTATAAAGTATTAAAATATAAAATGTCATACAGTCATGGTTAACATTAATATTAATTAATAGTAACTTAAAAAAAATAAGGAATGTGTCCAAAGGGACACAGATGATGCCCCCGCTAGCATATAACGTTATAAAGGGACATAACTCAAGAACTGTAAATTGAAGCTGCCAAAAATTGAACTTAAACTGAGTTTATCATTATGCACATTTCATTAAATTTAGTTGAGACAAACTTTAGTTAAGAGAACAGAAACGAAAAAATTCTTCAATTTTTCAAATTGTAAAGGGCATAACCCTAGATTGGTAATCAAAGTGCTTGTAATCACTGAATGGTAAAGATTGCTTTAATTTATCAGTTAATAGTAAAAGTGAATATTGCATTGTATATTGTATATATTCTAGCATTGATTTAAGTTGATTCAACTATTGGTCTGGACAAAGAAAGATAACTTCAATTTTCAAAGAAGATTTCATAAAGCATTGGTTTGAGGTGATTCAACAACCATTCTGGACAAAGAAAGATAACTCCAATTTATTGTTTTGAAACTACAAAAATGCTTGTTTTTGGCTCCTTTATTCCTAGACTGTTTGCTCCATAACCCTTAAAATATATCCCAACCTTCTACTTATGGTATTAAACATTGTGGTACAATTTCAGAACAACTGAAATACAGGATCTGCGTACCCTTCCGGAGCACCTTGTATCACCCTTAGTGGGATTCGTGTTGCATTGTCTTTAGATTTCTTTGTTGTGTATTAGATTTTATTATTAGTCTGTTTGTCATCGTCTTTTTCTTTTTCAGTCATGGCGCTGCTAGTTTATTTTTTATCTATGAATTTGACTGTCCCTCTGGTATCTTTTGCCCCTCTTTTGTTATTGTGTCTATACAGTGACTTTATGGACAATGGTCACTGACTAGAGTTAGTAAGTTATAACTGTGTTTATACAGTGACTAGATGGACAATGGTCACCGACCAGTACTATTACCTGAATAGATCTTCCTTTTAATGGAATTTTATGTCTTCCACCAGAGTTACCTCCCCTCCTATGTATGTAAATTCCACAAATAACAGCTATTATCACGATGGCAACCGATACTCCTATTAGTATCTCAGTAGTACCATCTACAAGGAAACAATAATACAATAGATATTCTATAGATATAAAAAGATGTTGTATGAGTGCCAATGAGACAAGTCTCCATTCAAGTCACAATTTATAAAAGCAAACCATTATAGGTCAAAGTACATGGAGCCTTGACTCACATCGAACAGAAAGCTATAAAGGGGTCCCAAATGTAAAACCATTCAAACGGGAAAAATTCATGTATCAAATCTATTTTCAATTTTTAATGCCATTTCAATCTTTCTTAGCCGGTAGTCCGTTCGCTTCCATTGTAAACATTGTGAGTAAAACATTTTGCACCATAATTTTCAAATTCTCTGCTCAAATTGATAATACAAAAGGGTTTATGTGTAGGTAGGAAAGTCTTTATTCATATCAAACATACCTGATTCCGTTGGAAGTCTATTTGGATCTGGAACGCTAAAGTATGCAGAACATGTATTACAACAATGACTCAGCTCTTCTTTTTGGTAGTAAGGACAGGCTGTTTTATTACAAAGTGATGTAGGTATTCTGTCTCCGTAAAAGCACCCTAGGTAAAAACAAACACATATTATATGTTAGACATATAAATATTAATGTTACTAAACGAGTTCAAACAATGATGTTTTACTTCGGCTAACCTGAGTTATAATTTTGTCAGTATAATTCAGACCAGGGTTATAATAGTGCAAGTTAAATTTGGTAGGATTTGAAAGGCATTGTTGCTATTCAGGAAATCACGACAGTCAGAAAAAACAGGCCTAATATATTGTAGTCCTTCTGTTATTGATTATGTAATTTCAAATATGGTCTGAGGACTCGCCAACTATTCTTTCTACTGATTCACGAATGACAAATCAATTTGGCCCTTAATCTTACAAGAAATGCTAGCCTTGTTATTACCTATTGCTAATACTTGCTTCTTATTTCTAATAATAAAAACACAATTATAATAGTAAACTGGGAAGTAAATTCTAAATAAAGGCAACAGTAGTATACCGTTTTTCGTAAGTCATAAATCGATTGGGAAAAACAAATTCGAGTTTCAAACTAAAACCGAGGGAAATACATTCACTATAAGAGGAAAACAACAGAAACACTGAAGTGTTATTATTCAAAGCATTCAGTTTTTGTAATGGTCTACAGAGCATGATTATTATTAAAGTATGTTGACGAAATTTGGTATGAAATCTTGGCATGTTAGTTATTAATACCCGTAGTGATATCACCCTTAACACATGCTTTTTTTCCCTGAAATAAAAAAAAATGAAGCTTATTGTTTGATAATCTTTTGAAATAATTGGGCATTAGATTGAAATGTATGTCACTGACGGACATGTTTATTTCTAGTTTTGAATATTGCACTTAAGAATCAGAACGAAATTATTTAAACAGTGTATAGTTTTGTTTTCAATTTACAACAATATTTTTCAGTGCATTTAAATTTGTACTAATATTATTATTCCATGCTATTGTTCATGATTGCCATAAACTATCATATTCAAAATAATACACACATTGTGTCAAACCGTAAAAGACTGTTGGCATATTTAAAAAAAATCTTTCATAATATAAATTGAAGTTAAATTTTGTTTTCTATATATTGATACACATTTAATATATGTACAGCAACATTCTAGGAGGCAATAATTTTAACTGCCGTTGTAAATTTTAATCATTAAAACTTTCATAAACAAAAAGCTAGAATGACAACGTAGTATTATTTTTTTTTAAGCAAAAAATACTGTAGCGCTTTTCACAAAAAATATTAAGTGTAAAATTAATCTTACGATAAAAATATTAAGTTGAATCGTGAACGAATATATTAGATTTTAGATAATTTTTACACTAAGATTTTGTATGCAAAAAATACTGAAGTTTAAGAAAACTTGTAAAATTCGCAAGGTAAGTGAAGTAATCATTTACAAGGGGGAAAGATATATTAAAGACAAAAATACTAGAATCAAGAGGCTTTTGTATTTAAAAAAAAATAACAATCTGAATGTTATATACATGGCCCGATGGACAAGAAAGATATTATAAAACGTCCATTGACATTCTCTTCTTTAGTTACAAGCACAAAACAGATACATTATATGTTCTTTTCGTTTATTTTATGATGGTATGAAACTAAACCCCTAACGTGAGGGATTGCGCATGATTGTTACCTTTATTTCTTTTGTTAAATATTTTGACTTTTGACTCTGACTTATTTATTTTTTTTGAGTATTGCTGTGTGTTTATATATTCTACATTGGCTAGATGTAAAGTGTTAAGGTTGAGATCTCACAAAACATGTTTAATCCTGCTGCCTGTTCCAGTCAGGAGCCTCTGGCTTTTGTTATTTTTGTATGTTTTTTTTTAAATTTTAGATTATTTATATGTTTTAGAGTTCAGTATGGCAATTTATTTAGTAGCCAGCTCATGCCCAACTCCGAGTGATGATTTTCTCGCTGCGTTAAAGGTCCATTAGTTGCCTTTGGCTGTTATCTGCACTTTGGTGGGATTGTTTTCTCTTTGACAAATTCCCTGTTTCAATTCTCAATTTGAATCGAAAAATGTTATTCTATGATGATACGATTAATTACTTGTCAGAGTGCCAAGTTTTTTATTGTTTTATATGTCATTTGTTCAAATGCAAGTTTGCATTAAATATGTTTGATGTCCGATTGTTGAGTGTGTGTATAATGAAAACAAAAATCATAAATACCAAAAGATGTATAGCAAGATTATAGTATTTGCCATGCATAGTAGAATATTAGACCACAAGATAATACACCTAATGCAAAAATGTCTACTTTATCATACCCGCCAACTGTCACTATTTGCGGGGGATTTCCCCCATGGAGAAACCAAAAAACCACATGAGAATATCTGTGAAGGCCCCCTCGAAGGTTTTGTAGGACTATAAGAACTGTCTTTCACGTAAAACCCCAATGGGCATTTTGAAAAGTTGGCAGGTATGACTTTATTCTGTCTTAAAGCTATCCCTTCCTCTATATCATGAATATCTTTTGCATTGAAATAAAACGGCCAATGTATATCCCAATGCTTTATGATTAATCCATTCAAGAATGATCAGAAATTTATACACTCTAGACGACAACACTTCGATGAGACCCCCAAAACGGAACTTGAAGTTAATGTCCACATTTCCCTATTTTCCAGAGACAGCAGACACGTTCTCCTTCTTTTGAAAACACGTTGTATATTTCAATTGACTCTTGTTGTCGTAAACAGGGCTATAATTTGATACATCTGTAGCAAAAAAGGATTGTGATGTATCATATGCAAAGCAAAGTAATATATTTCAGTAAAAGTTTTAAACCCTTGAAAGGTGTTGTTGTTAGCAAGTAATTAATAGTTTTAACAGTGGTTCGTCTATACCTAGGGCGCCTTCCTGAAATGGTATCTGAAAAGTACATATTCATTTAAAACAGATAAATTTCTTAAAACAATTTGGAAGGTTCTCGTTATTTGTTTCCATTTTATCCCGTTATCCGTCGAAAAAAAAATTAATGTAGGTCTATAGTTTCGCTGGTAAGAAAAAAAAAACTCAATAGAAAATTGATAGCGCCTTTGAAAAGTTATGATAATGCAATCTTCTGTTATTTTACCTGTAACTCCGGATGACACTTTAGCACATGATGCACAGCATGATTGTCCAATTCTATCTCTGTAGCATTCCGTTTTGTCTTTTGCCACAATTTGTGTACATGTGTTACCACGATTATCCATAGAGCCAACATAATCACCGTGAGCACACTTTGCTGTAATTATACAAATATGTATTTTCAAATCCAGGAAATTTGATTAGATTTTAATGGACCGAAATATAAAAGTGCTTAATATTCTCATAAGTTATATACCGGAAGGGGATAATTTATGAGTAGTTTTTCGTTACATATCTATATTGTTTTTATGATGACATAAAATAACCATTCGTATGTTTAATGTATGTTCGATAATAGCGCCTGATATCTACCAAGGTACAAATATATATGCTATATTACGTTTGATGCCCTCTTCCAGATTTCTTTCTATCAGGTTAACTAAATGAGTTTAAGTTAATGACTTATGTTTAACTAATTGTGTTAGTATACATCCTATTAATTATCATAGTGTCCGTCTTGATGAGAGGTTGATATGAGTGAACTACTAGAATTAAAAAGCAATGATTTCAGCAATATTTATACAGATATCGTTAATTGTACTGTAATTTTTTTTTTCTTAAAATGTCCTGTACCCAGACAGGAAAATTGTCAATGTTATATTATAGTCCGTTTCTGTTTGTGTGACATTTTAGTGTTGTGTTTCTGTTGTTTAATAGTTATCTTACATTTGATATGTTTCCCTCAGTTTTAATTTGTAACCAGAATTTGTTTTTCTCACAATCGATTTATGACTTTTAAACATCGATATACTTGTATTCCCTTCACTTGACATACTTTTGTGTAAGTATACATCCTGTTAATTATCATATTGTCTCTCTTGGTTAAAGGTTGATATGAGTGAACTACTAGAATTAAAAAGCAATGAGTTCAGTAATATTTTATACAGTTATCGTTACTTGTACTGTTACTTTTTTTTTTATTTATTTTCTTAAAATGTCCTGTACCAAGGCAGGAAAATGGCCATTGTTATATTATTGTTCGTTTCTCTGTGTGTGTTACATATTAGTGTTGTGTCTCTGTTGTGTCGTAGTTCTCTTATATTTGATGTGTTTCCCTCAGTTTTAGTTTCTAACCAGGATTTGTTTTATTCTCAATCGATTCATGAATTTGGAACAGCGATATACTACTGTTGCCTTTATTTATTTGTAAACGTACCAGGCGTGGAAGCTGCGCCGCTTGAGTAAGTACATACACCATTTATACACCACTGTAAAGAATAACAGAATACATATATAACAATGTAAACAATGTGTCCATAGAACACGGATGCCCCAATCGCACTATCATTTGTTATGTTCATTGGTTTGTGCAAATTGAGGTCAAAACTGTAATTTGGCATTAAGATTAGAAAGATCATGTCATAGGAAACATGTGTACCTCGACCAAAAACTTTAATCTGAAGCAGGACAGACAGACGAACGGACGAAATAACAAACGAACGGACACACAGACCAGAAAACATAATGCCCATAAACGGGGCATACACATACCCCTAAAATGTGTGTACTTATATAAATTAGTAAAGATTATCCGGTTTTCTAAATATTGATATAGTAAAACATCATCGGCGAGTCACATGCGAACCTTTTTGGTTAGTGAGCGGCTGATATTTTACGTAATCTTTGTGACGAAAATCCGATTATCTGTTTATCATTCATTTATATGTCTTTTCTTCCTCCCCAAGACAGTTTTACGCTTGACGAAAGCAAGCTTTATAACGTCTCCTCACACATAGTGACGTCACTGATAATGCCTGCTCTCGTGTCAAAGCCGTGATACAAGAAATACGGAGCGCTTGAGCAGGGTGATAAAGGCGAAGGGAATGATTATAAGGAACCTTAGCAAACATGTGCTAATGCCGTTTGGAGTTAAAAAAAAAAGAGTATTAGATACCGAAGGCATAATCAAATTCATACATCAAAAAATAATTCACATACGACATACGAATCGTATACGCAGCACAACATAATTTCAACTACTCCTCCTTGTTAACTAAGGTTTTAGGAAATTGTGTGCTGTCTCACACAAATGAGTTTTGCGGTTGGTCGCAAACACTATACAACCCTTTCAAATCTTCTTTTGTGACTCTATTTTCATATTATTTAGTGTCACAAAGTTCATTAAAAAGAAACGTTCATCAATTTTATAAGATTATGCTTAGTTTAAACATTATTTTTACATGTTTGCTGGCACAAAGTGTTCCATCAGCAGGCACCATACTTTTACAACCTTGAGTTGTTATGTCACGACACCACATTAACCCACACATCTGTCTATAATCACCCTGGTATTGTTCCTACAAATACATAGAAACATTAACCCACATATCTGTCTATAATCACCCTGGTATTGTTCTTACAAATACATAAACACATTAACCCACACATCTGTCTATAATCACTCTGGTATTTTTCATACAAATCCATAAACGTCCCATCATTATACAAAATTGTAAGGTATTTAATCCAAAACTGAGTTTTATTGAAATGAAATTATCAAAACTTCTTATACAAAATATTTCAATAACTCGAATATAAAAATAACTATAAAAAACTTTAGGATAATTTATTCGTAAAGTGTTAACCTTCTCATTTCACTCATCGAAGATGTAAAACGTAAAAGAAATGCTAAACCCCTCTATCTTGAAACATGTTAAAAATATTGGCTCCTTTATAAACAGTCAATAGCAGTGGCGGATCCAGAAATTTTCATAAGTGGGGGCCCACTGACTGACCTAAGAGGGGGCCCGCTCCAGTCACGCTTCAGTGATTCCCTATATAAGCAGCCAATTTTTTTTCCAAAAATGGTGGGCCCGGGCCCCCTCCCCCTCCCTAATCCGCCTCTGAATAGAACTGAGGGCAGAAGGCCTATAAGTTTTGTCCATGTAATCATTTCTTTTATAATAATTATTTCTTTACTAAATTATATTTGTTTTTGTTTTTGCAACAAACTAAATATTTTTTATATGACAATAAAGATAATTATTATAATAACATTCTTGTTGATAAAGTAATGAAGAGTAGTCCTAGATTATTCATCAATAATAATATTTTCTATAAATCATTGCAGATGAACTGTCGTTTCTTACCCGACAAAGCGATGACTTGTCTCCATGTCTACTCTGGCATTGCTCGTCCGCTGTGTATAGCTGTCCTGGTAACTTCGCCAAATATGGCCTTATTTCATTAGGGTTGTAACTAGGTCCAAATGACGTTAAACAGTTTTTTCTATTCCTGTAATTTTTGAAGCTTAAAGGATTATATCTATGTAGAAAGTTCTCTGACATTACAAGCTTCAGTGAGTAAGTTATCCAATTCTACATATACGATATTTGTATAAATTGATAACTAGCACTTCAGGGTTTATTCTTTATTTCTTGTGATATTCTTTTTTAATTTGAGGATTTTCTCGAAAGAACATACATACAGTATACAGTACCAAGTCAGAAATATGGCAGTTGTTATCAAATAGTTCGTTTCTATGTTTGATGGCGTTTGTTTTTGTGTTTCCCTCGGTTTTAGTTTGTAGCCCAGATATGTTTTCTCTCAATCTATTTATGACTTTTGAAAATTTCTATCAGTGGTATACTTCTGTTGCCTTTATTTGTCTTTATTTATTAAGATGTGCCTTTCCTATCCGTAAAAGTTACATTTAAAAACTTAAATATTTTCTATCTAAAATCTCTGCAACATATAATCTCTTTATAATTCCTGGATGTGAGCTTCACCGCACGCAACACATGTTCTATTATAAGAAAATTAATTCCACAAAAGTAAAGTAATACTTTCCTTTTGTGGAATTAAAACTTTTACTTGTCGAAAAACAGTATCTAAAACTCAAGACAACATTACTGTCAATGTTAAAATCTCACGGTTCCCATTATAAGACAAAGTGAAAACTAGTTGAAATAAAAATGTCACCTCCAGAAATGGAACAAAATTATTTTCAATTCTTATTTTTTTCCTCATCGCTAGATGCTAGGTTAATATATATCTTTGTCATATATTCACAAAATGAAACTTACGAATCAAGTCGTCGAATTGTTTGATGAAAGTAGTTTACAGAGCAAGATGAAAATCTCCAGGGGTTAGGATTACCCATACTTGGCATATTTGTGGCAGCCATTATAAAGAAATCATCCTTTTTACAGGAATTCCCCTGTCCGTCATGATTTGCACCAAGGCTACAATTATAAAAATACATATGTTTTTTATCATTACTATTGATGCCATCATGAAAATATAGCTCCAAAAATATTGCAAAGTGTTGAATGCTTTCAATCATCTTGAGGAATTCAAAAGCTTCAAAATGTTTCTTTTTTCGATTTACACATAAAATGAATGGATAACCACTGTCATGACTTGGTACAAGCATTATCTTGGAAGATAAATAGTATTGTATTAAACCTTGCTTTAAAACTAGCTAAACCTCTCATTTTGTATGACAGTTGCACAAAATTCTTTATGTTGACAACGATGTGTGAACAAAATAAACAGATATAATAGGTAAAAAAAGAATGCATACGTTCCTGTTTTTAAAGATTATCCCTGCAACCAAAACCAACATGTTTACCTGTGTCCAAGTTCATGAGCAGCAACTGTTATATTAAAGATAGCATATATCCTAGTTTTACGTATTATACCTACAACCAAAACCTCCCTTACATGTATTTACCTATGTCCAAGTTCATGAGCCGCCACTGTTATCATACTATAGTCTTCACTTTCTTCCATGATAGACTGACTAGAAGGTGAACATATTGCTCCGACATACGCATAACCTTAAATATGGACCACAACAAAAAATCATGTATTATCATCATTATAAAACAGTGAAATGATCGTATAAAAATGAAAAGGATCCAAGCCAGCAATAACAAAGAATGTCCATAGTACACGGATGCCACACTCCACTATTATTTTCTCTGTTTAGCGGACCGTGAAATTGGGGGGGGGGGATGGGGGTGTGTCAAAACTCTTATTTGGCACTAAATTTAAAAGATAATATCAAAGAGAAAATATGTACTAAGTTTTAAGTTGATTAGACTTTTAATTTCATCAAAAGCTACCTTGAACAAAACATTTTAACCTGAAGCTGGACACACGAAAGAACGGAGGGACGAACGAGTGAACAAACAGACGCGCAGACCGAATAACATAATGCCCCTAGGTTGGTCATTCAAAAACAAATTACATTGATAATGACGTATATAGTAGACACGGCAAAACAATACAGTAGACAGGGCAAAACAAATCTTAAGTCTAAAACACATAATGCAGCAGCTCAACCGATATTGAATTATGGTACTAACAGATCTAGAGAAAAGGGCATTTTCTAATTTAAAAAAATAGGTAGTATTTTTATAATGATACTAACGTGCAAATATTTCTATCAATGCGTAAATTTGATCTTTAAGAATGGTCTGTTTCATTGAAAAGAAAAAGCATGAATATTAAACCTCACGTACAGGTATGGCAAAAATTATAAAAGAAATTTAGACAAAAAACAAACTTTTTTATAACATGAATTTTAACTCATATTGGTTAGCAAATTTATAGTCAGACCTTTATATGAATGTGTTTTTTTTCTCATACTTAAATTACTGATTAAAATATTAAAACATTACTTACCTTCAAGGGATGAAGACTGACCACTAGACAAGCTATATCTGTTACAAAAAAAAAAAGAAAAAAAAAGTTGTTCATTATACAGGTTATACTCAAAAGAACTTGTTCATCATTACAACATGAACATTATATTGATGCTCTCATCAAGCAAAGCATTCGTTAAGATGGTTCAAACGCATAAGAAATTCAATGTGTATTACATAAAGCAATTCAAAACAAATATAGGATTGAACACATATTTTCCAGAGGTAATTGTTTGCAAATTTGATATCTTCTAAAAATGTGTTCAATCCTTATAGGTCCTGACCCACTCATTTACAATTTTTAGTTTGCTTTTTTTTCATTGGCTACTGTTCAACGACAAATCAATATGCAATTTGATCCAGTTGACTATTTGATGAGTTGTATTACTCGATTTATTTCAAATGACTGGGCGGAGTTTAACCAGTTCGCTCATAATAAACCAGTCCATCTATAGATAGATGTTTTAGGATAAACTCATGAATGAAGTGTCCAGTCATTGTTTTGTAAATTCCTTTGATGACACTGATAGGTGATTAAAAATCAGTAATAATTATAACGGCAATCATCCTTATCACACACATCTTCAAGTAGACTGTCCTTATTATGCAAATTAAAACGTAAGCTCCGCCCAATCAGTTGAATTAACATTGGTAATATATACCTGGTTAATAACATGGCATGGTCATTTGATGGTAGATCGGTTTTTTTCTGTACCCAATCCTTGAACTTTTCTAATGCCTGATGTGCATCCACTAGATTAGGGGTCTCATGTGTCTGTCTTAATGATTCGGTCCATTCTGATTCTGATGGCGTCTGGCATGTAAATAAAACAATATAATAATTTTAGCTTACCTCCTATAAATTTCTAGGAATATGATTGGTTAAAAGCGTCCACGTGGAGACCGTGTATATTCAATATTAGGTTGGTAGGGAGGCGGGGCTTAATTCAATACAAGGTTAGGAGTGGATTTATGACTTTGGCACTGTTTGATTATTTAAAAGTATTGAAAGTTCTGTTTAATAGTGTAATATCAAGGTTGTTGATAATGAAAAGTTATTGTTTGCATTCATTTTTTTTAGTGAAGACCAATAGAAGAAGGTTTAAATTGAACACTTGAACACTTTAATATAGAACTAGTGACCTAACATGATATATACGGGGTCAGGAAATTGACCCCGTATATATCATATTAGGTCACTAATACACTATGTAACTAATAGTATTTGTTGGCGATATAGTGATGTGGTTGAGTAAATCAATAAAGACAAAGGTTTCTAAATTTTCATTTGAAAATGTTGTCTTCAAAAGACATATTTTGCCCAAAAAGGTGCACATGTATAACTGCAGTAACAGTATTATACGTCGCTCATAGTAATATCTATACACCTCACGTTTATCGTATTTTTTGTTTTTCATTTACGGAATTGAGGCACACAGTGTAATGTTAGTTTAGATCAGATGTTTTGAAAAATTAAATGAATGCATACCCTTTTCATAGGATAATAAAATAACTTTAACGAATGACTTGTTCCACTTTGTCAGGTTAAACGATGGTATGTTGTAAGTTATGTTTTTTTTCTCGAAAGCTGTTGTATCCAATTCGATTCCACAGATAATATCGGACAGTTCAAATATTTATGATATAATAAAAACATAGGTGCGACTGGAAGCTAAATGACCAAACATGAAAGCAAGGAAAAGCATATAGTAATTCGAAAATTAACATGACGGGTGAAAGGGCAGGGAGTTGCAACCTTGGTGATTCCGTATTTGTGTTCTTTAATTTATCAATGGATATTGTAGAAGAATCTCTTATCAATCATGTCATTACCGAAGCGCTGACTTAGATGACTGATGTACGCCTATTTTTGACATTTTCTACATTACATTAGAAAATGCCTGTACCAATTCATGAATATTACAGTTGTTATCCATTCGTTTGATTTGTTTGAGCTTTTGTTGTCCTTTGATTAAGGACTTTCCGTATTGAATTTCCTCGGAGTTAAGAATTTTTGTAATTTTACTTTTAGTTCTGTGCCTCACACCATCAATACCAATGTATAATAGTCCTTCACTACAACATTTTATCGCGTAAACAGCACCATGATCTTTAATCGAAAAATGAACATTCAATTATATATTTAAACGTAATAAAGTCTTATAGTTCATAAGGTCAATATTAATATTCAACGCAAATTAATAAGACAAGATTGTCAATTGTCACAGTTTAAGTTGTTATCCACAGTGACGAGTTAACAAGGCCAAAATTAATATATTGTTTGTTTCCCCAATCCCAACCCTGCTATACCAGGTGTGGGTAGGTAGGTAGCGAAATAATTTTATTTTTTCCAAAAAAAAAAAAAACGGGAACAATATCGGTAGATCTGGTAAGCCTGAAAATTGGAAACGAATAAAATAATTTTTGACTTAGTTTTGACAATAAAATTGTATGAGTAGGACCGTTTTGGCAGGGTCTGTTGGGATTGGGGAAACAAACAATATTTTATTTTAGGCCCAAGTGAGTGTATAGATATGAAACATATTGTACCTTACAAATGATGATTCCAGCGAAAGCAATGCCAATAAAATTAGGTGACATAGATTTGTATCTTCCATCCATCTGCAAATCAATGAAAAACGGAAATAGATAAAGAAAATGAAGCAAATAGATGATGTGGTATGAGTGCCAATGCGACAACTCTCAATCAACGTCACAATTTATAAAAGTAAAGCATATAAGAGTGTCTTAATGGGGCGTGTTTAAACAGTCATGTTTTCTTTTTTTTTAATTCCATTTTCTATATTCTTTATTTTGTTATGAATTTTATTGTTTTAGTATCTTGCAAACTCGAACCAAATCCTATAATATAAGCCACTACAAACTATGATAAAAAGTGTTTGCATTCTTTAATTGGGCTCCAGCAATTTAAAATTCCTTACATACATGTATATCTAAGCTTATAAACTATAATTGTATTTCATTATTTAGATGTGTACCAGTCCATAAACATATTCTGACTTCTCTTGAATTGCATTTTAATGTGCGTATTGTTATGCGTTTACTTTTCTACATTGGTTAGAGGTATAGTGGAGGGTTGAGATCTCATAAACATGTTTAACCCTGCCGCATTTTTGCGCCTGTCCCAAGTCCGGAGCCTATGGCCTTTGTTAGTCTTGTATTATTTTTAATTTTAGTTTTTTCTGTATAATTTGCAGTTTAGTATGGCGTTCATTATCACTGAACTAGTATATATATTTATTTAGGGGTCAGCTGAAGGACGCCTCCGGGTGCGGGAATTTCTCGCTGTATTGAAGACCATGCAATTGGTGACCTTCTGCTGTTGTCTGTTCTATGGTGGGATTGTTGTCTCTTTGACACATTCCCCATTTCCATTCTCAATTTTAATTCATTTAATGAACCTTTTACATGAAGAAAATGATAACAATGTACATCTCAATAGCAAAATCTACTTAAAGGGTTTATGAATAATGTTTTGTCCATAGGTGTAAATGCTTGACACTAGATAACTAGATACGCCAATGATGATTGTGGCCAAGTTCGGATAAATTTGATCCAGTAGAGAAGAAAATTTTTGTCAAAATTAACCACGACGGACGACGACGACGACGACGACGACGACGAACGACTACCGACGTCAAGTGATGAAGAAGGCCATTTTGCCCTTTGGCCAGGTGAGCTAAAAAGAAAAGGAAGGTACAAATTATCCTTATTCGTAGTATAAGTAGTAAACGCTTTATAGATTTATATAATTATCTACAGGAAAACACTCCCGTCACACTTATATACATCAATCGACGTGATGATTGGGTCTCAATAGAAAGTAAATCAGGGTTTGTAAGGAAGGAAGGACATGAGAAATGTATAATATATACTTGTATGTCAACAAAAAATGCGGTCCATGTGCAATCTGAGGAGTTTTTTGGAAAATATATATTATAATATATAAAAATACATATGGTGTCTCTTCTATGAAAGTTGAGTTTGAAGGTTACGTTATATAATAGTATGGCAAAGTGTTTTTTTTTTTAGTTTTTTTTTATTTAACTACGAGATCTTATGATACAATAGTAGCATTTCTAAATGTTAGAGTATTGCCTTCTATCGTAGGTAGTTTATAGATATTTCAATTTAACCCGCATGCACTCGTGTTATTTATTTGGTTTGATTAAGCGTGGTTGACATCTAACCGCAAAATGCGCTCGAAACGTTTCGCTGGTCTTTCTGGAGCATACGATGGGTAATGAGCTTTTCAGGCGTGTCGAATGTCTCTTTATGATATAACATGAATAACGACAACAAAAGTGATGTTGCTTTGTTTATAGTTTTGACTAGAATATCTAAGATTTTTTTGGTCTTAAACTGATACAATTTTAAATCTTCTTTTCCATTCAACTCTTTTTTGAAGGAGCCAGATTAATATACAGTGTATGCACTTGCTGCTTGTTTCTGAATTCTATTGTGAATAAGAATTTATGTTGTAAAATGTATATTCATAATAAAATTCTGTTCACACAAAATACATTTTTAGATTCTGTCGCGAATTTCAATCTTTTTCATTCAGTTCATTTTTAGAGACTTCGGCATGTTTCTATCAACTCTGTTCATTGTTTAATTAGTTCAGCTTTTTTAATGAGCAACTACTTTCACAGCATATACTTACGCCATTGGCAACAAAGGCATATATCTGTCGTATTGAATGGATAGCCTGAGCACTGGATCCTCTATTTTGGTCATACCAACTGAAACAGAATATACCTTGTCAGAATAGTACTGCATGACTTATATTTTCAAATGAATGTCTTTGCCGTGGTAAAAAAAAAATAAAAAAATTTTAAGTCCAGTTGGGAATTTACAGAATTTTTAATGAACACTTCACAAATCGTGAAATAAGCGCCAAGAAATATTAAAAAATAATGGGGGGCTAACATATAATGAATAGAGAAAAATGATTTTTTTAAATAATGAAAAGAGGAAAACGGCCTATAAAATAAAAGATATAGAAATGAAGTCCCCCGTCCACAAATTGAAGAAAACTGTTAATTTAATCTCATCTGAATATCCATCAAATATATGCCACTGGACGTTAAACAATACACTAATCAATCAATCACACTACACTCATTCCGTTTCAGTAAACTGTCCGGTACTTTAAAGGGCAACGTTAGATATGTTTGACAGACTTATCAACAATGATGACAATGAACATAGAGCGTCTCAAGCGTTTTAAATAATATTTATAGATCATCGTTGATAATCTCAACGAGAAAGGCAATCGAGTTAAGATGACCAATGATAATCTGTTTATCGCTATTTTACCTATGATGACGTTGTCAACTTCATATCAATTTCGTTAGCAACGCCACATGCCTGCTTAGTTTCTAGCAATAATTTTCCATCTCAAGCGAGTAGCATGATATGAAAATTATCACAAAAAAACATCAAGGTAAAAATGCACAAAATAGCGATAATTAATTTTATAAAAGCATAAATAGAAGATACATTTGTAGCTGACATCCATGATTTCTAAAAAAACGTGGCATGCGCACGTCAAATGCAAATGGAAATAATTTGGTTATTTTTCCAAGAGTTCTCGCAACCTTTTTAAGTTTAAAATGTTAGTACTGTATAACATTTTTGTTGAGTTCCTCAAGATATTTTCAAAAGAGTAAACATGTGACATTAAATAAAACGGTTGTACATTAGTAATAAGTGCACAGTGTTTATTTTGCTGTAAAATATGATAAATATGCAAGACGTGAATGAAGATGCGATTTTAATCTAGATTCTGTCATCACAGTCAGGGAAGATAAAGAGAACCTGTTGAAATATACTAAGCAAGCTTCCACCATTCTGCCTAATAAACAAATACACAGAACACTGCAGTCCAATATTATATATGCAAGACGTATAGGTTCATTATCTTTTGCATTCGATGTTTTAATGATAGCAAAATGAAATTTGACACACAAAAAAAAAGATTAATGGAAACGATTGGAACCTACGAAGTATTATCTTATAGGTCTACAAGTAGAAACACAGAAGTAAATCTCTATTGATTCGAGTATTACGGACAATCGAAATGATCTTACAAAGAAAATAAAAATACAATTGAAAATTCACCCTGTCATATATCTAAATTCTAACTGAAGAATAGACTAAGAGAAATTTTTAAAGTACAAAAAACACCATTGGAAATTCATCATTCTATATCGGTCAATCCAAGAGATCGGCATATTTTTTTTATTTATTTGTACTTTAACCGTTTGTTCAAATGACAAAGGAGTGTCTGGATTATATTGTCTTTATTTGACATGCGTTGGACTCCATTGCATTTTCACCAATCGCCAACGATGGTCAAACCATAACGGACGACAGACGACTTACTCAGTCTGACCGTGCAGTAAAACAACTGGTCAATGGTGCAAATAAGTTACTTTTTTTTATATATCTTTCCAATGGTATTTTTAATCACAATGTACACGAAAAATCGGGAAGAGTTACGTGGATTCCCAAACTTTTTATACATTTGTACTATATATTTAAATATTGATGGCAATGCACTAATTTACAGAGGAGTTAGACAGTAAAACATACCCTGATTGAGTAATTGGGGCAACATAACTAATTTTTGTTACCGGGTGGTCTGCACATACGTCCTTTATTTGATTGTTATGTCTCGGAAGACGCAGGTATTCCCATTAAATTTCAAATGCCTTATATTGTAGTAGCATTGAATTTATCAGTATATAGATATAGGAAGATGTGGTATGAGTGCCAATGAGACAACTCTCCATCCAAATAACAATTTATAAAAGTAAACCATTATAGGTCAAGGTACATGTACGGCCTTCAACACAGAGCCTTGGCTCACAACGAACAACAAGCTATGAAGGGCCCCAAAATTACTAGTGTAAAACCATTCAAACGGGAAAACCAACGGTCTAATCTATATAAAAAAACGAGAAATGAGAAACACGTATAAATTACATAAACAAACGACAACTACTGAACATCAGATTCCTGACTTAGGACAGGTGCAAACATTTGTAGCATATGCTTACATGCATGATTCAAATGATCTCTTTTCAAGGACATATTTCAGTTTTCTTCCACGAAAAGTAAACTTGTGCCTTTACAATTTAACTGTAGACAGTTCAAGTGTGTTTCATTCATCAAGGAAAAAGATCTATATACTACAAGATAAAAGGAAATAATCAATGAACAGATCAATTTTTAAATGATTGAAGTTTTCTTTCAGCAGGAAATAATTTCTGTTTTCTCCAAGGACAAGGAAACACACCCTTTTCATTTTAATATATATATAAAAGACTAAAATTTTCTTTTAGCAAGGAAAGTTTCTTCTAGGAAAAGGAAATAATCCCTTAACATGTCTCTTTGGTGATGCTGGTGGCCAAACCATTTTAAAACAAAAGCCAATTAAAACGTTGAATAACTGATATAACCGAAACGGTCAAGAGTACATGTATATCAAAACCTGGACAAGGGATGAAAGCTACTTACTATTACAAATGACTTAATGTTTTGTCTTTCAGTAAAGATAGTGAAAATTCTTTCTTTAAGAATATAGGTATCAGTCATTAAAATAATAAGGTTTACACACATTTTATATCTAGATTCCATAAGCTTTTATAAATCTACATTCTCTACAAGATATCTTTATGACGTCAGCTAAAAGTTGTTTACCTGATAAAAACTGTTGAGTTGTAAATTAGAGGAGCGATAAAATCTTTTTCAATCAAAAACTAGTATCAGTAGTCTTTTATGATTTGCCTTTCGTATATGTGTTAACGGTACTTCTAGTATCTTTCAACTGATGGGTTTTTTGTCTATAATAGCCATGGCGTTGAGTTTGAATGTCCATTTGGTAAGTTCCATCTATTTTTCTGATTCCCTTGATTGATATTTACATCATTAGGACTGAAATTTGGAAAGTTAAAAAATTGACCCAAATAAAACGGACCAATCCAAAGACAGGAAAATTACAAGTACAATGTAGTTGCCATTGTTTACATATACTTTATAATTACAATATTTGACATTTAGTAGATGGCAGATCACCAAGAGCCTCTGATGAATTTCCTTAATATCTTTAGTTTATTGGTTCTATCATAATTATTGATTTCATTAGATAAAGCTGCATCCGTGTAAACCCTTATTTGGGGAAAGAGTTTTTTTTTTTATTCAAGCAAACATTGCGTGCTCTAAATTTTTAATATGCGTCAAGAAGATGATACAATCGGTTGGTTCTCTGTTAGCATTACAATAGTTGGTGGGGGAATAATTGTCTTCGTTGTCCTACACGACATATAAGAGACTTGATTATTTGGACAAATACACAGAATGCATCGAATCTTTCTACAGCACGTGTAAATATGTAAAAACGTATCAGATACCAAATCTTTGAAACCGATCTTTGCACTATTGCTTGCGTTATATATTGACTGATGTTCAGGGTGATATAAGTAAATATTATCCATCTCTTGAGAGCATCTGCCAATCAGTATCTTCAATCTTAAAATGTTAAACAAAATTTGAAAAGTGTAAACATTCGCGTTGATCCTGATATCAGATAATAGACTTCCAATGGGGTTTAGGAATATCATGTATTATATTTATACTGACCAAACACCGTGTTCATCTTTTTTATATAATAACATAAGGAGATTTTGGTTTGTTATTTCTAATAAGACAGAAACCAAACGACACAAATTACCAAAAACTTATACGTCAACATAAGTCTTCTACATAACAAACATGATTTTGAATACGTTATGTCATCAAGAATCTATAAAATGACAATGATTTAAATAGAAACAACCCATCATGGCATCAGCATTAACATTATCAAACTCTTCAAATAACAAAGCTATGCAGATACTACTAATGGCTTAAAAGAATGGTCATGAATATGCTACGAAAATAACACAAATATTTTAGAAATCTCAAACAAAGCACACTGTGAATATTAATTTTGTCATGTTTGTAAGGTGTTTAACCTCACCGAACATCTTTGGCACACTCTCATGCACCCCTGTTATTCATATATCCTTCAACCCGTGCGTACATCAGATGCCCTTATCAAATATCGTTACATTATCACCTATCAATCTAACTATCTGGTAATTTAGTTTGATCGATAACATAAACAAATATAAGATTATCAGAAAAAGTTTTATCGCCATTAAACAGCATTTTACAGAGAATTTTATCAAGATTAAATAGCATGTCGGAGGGTCTGGATTGGGCGGGGGTGGGGACTTTAATTCAGGTATTCTTTTGGTCAACTGTATTATTTGTACCTTTATTCCCTATGCTTTATATTTAAGCACACCATTATGCTCTGCTCTTGATTTTTTTGTTTCCAAATTAATCTCTAATTTATTGTCCATTATTCACTATTCTGTAAACCCCACCCAGACCCTAATGTTGATAGCGCAATCTTAATTAAATAAACAAGTTAATCCACAATAATAACCATGAAAACGTGCCTCGAAAATTAAAATTGATTTGCACGATCATAAGAAACTGTCAAAGAGTACAAAAGTCATACATACTAAATCTTACAATTAAATTATTCAAAATATTATTATCTATAACTTACGTGTAAGAATGCAATTGACATTTTTATTTCTATTATTATTGAAAATTATTAACCCGGATGTAATAAATAATGACTTAAAAAAATGTTATGTTTGATATTGTGAATGTAATGAAAAGTTGAATATAATGCCACTGTTACCATCCTAGAAATCATAATTATTCTTCATCGCATAAGAAATAGAATTATACTATTACTTAGCTCGGTATATAATATTTCCCACAGAACATAATCGAACGATAGCCTGCAATATTCTATGATTTAACTGACAATTGACAATTATACATGTATACCGTCTAAACGTTTTAACACAGTATTCCTACTTTTAAATACTGTCAACTCTAAATACTTTGAAATATCACAAGAACTAAATAAATAGGGAATAAGTTTCATAACATTTGTTTGAGGCTAACTTACTTAAGTAAGAAAACGAAATCCAATATTTAGACATGCGATCAGGTGGACAAGGGTAAAACTTCTTTTTGTGCACGACGTGCACGTATATATGTGACATTCATTTTCTTTCAAAATGGTGTACAACAAATTTTTTTTTTAGATATGTGTTTTGCGGTATAATGAAAAACTAAGTGACTAATCATGTGTATAATAGCAAGTAAGTTAGTTGTCCTTTCGATATTTCGGCATCGCCTCGATAAATAGTTGATATCTTTCTAGGCACGCCACTTATTACAGCTCTCAGAACCATTGCATTAGGTGGATTTATAAAAGTCATGCAAAAGCCCTATTATATTAAATCGAAGATCTCTCTCGACCAGACAAAACAAGTCCGTAGTAACTTACTGTTTATATATGGAATAATCCACCACAAATAAAACTTCTACGTGGTAAGATGGTGCTCTTTTCTTTCTTCGATGCTCTGTAAAGGTTTTGTTAATATCTACAAGAAAAAAATCGTCGTCAATTATTTGATTGATCAATTTTAATTCAACTTTCAGTGGCGGGTCCAGGGGTAGGGGGTTGGGGATCCAGTGGTCGAAACCCCTTATTTAGATGATCAATACTTTTGAATAGGGACATAAAATGTATGGTCGACACTATCCCCTCCTTTTATCCTGGGTAGGAAACCCATTCCCTTAAAAATGGATTGATCCGTCCCTCAGACTTTTAGAAATTGCGTCCGCGAATCAAAAGTTAACATAATGAATCTGGTGGTTAACAGTATTCGGTATTTATAGCTGTCTTGTTTTTAATTCTTTTGCATAGTCAATTGAGATCAGAGTCGAGCGCATCGTGCGAGCTGCGGGGTTCCAAATCACACTATTGTTTACAGTCTAGCGATCTCTTACGAACAACTTATTTTTTCTCTCTTTACCTCAAGAAGAACTTAGACCACTCGGCCACCGGGGACAAAAATAAATTGATTGTTGTAAAAAATGTGTAGATTACTTTGTTGTGTGACGGCTCCAACTCATGGTAGTGCTCCTATTAAAGGAGGGAGATACAGGATATACATACATACTCCCAATAAAAAAATCGATAAACTATACTAGTATTTAGGATTATTGGTAAGCTAAGGGTCGCACTGCCAGTTCTTCCAGCTTCTCTCTACTCTTTTAACAAATTTGAACATTATTATTTCAACATTTGGACAATAAAACTATATGCAAAGTAGAGAAGATGTTTCGCACATGACTATATAAATATTGGTTTGGGTGGGTAGTGCGAAGAAGATATATAAGAAGGTATATAAATTATCCTAAATAAGATAAAATTGCTATACGAGAAAGATGTGTAAAAGCATTTGTGAAGTGTGTTATTGATGAAGCAAACATTTACATGTGCATGTACATTGTATCTACACAAATATCGGAAAAGAATATAATACCAAATAGAAAATCTTTAAATAAAGTCTACATAAAGTTGTTCCTAGAACTTTTTTTAACACCAATCCCTATTACAAACACGGTCCTGTGTGTATATATTGGTTATTAAATTCTACAGTAAACTAAAGCACTTACTTGTGTATATTGGGTTGTTCAGATTTTTCAAATGATATGTCTGTGACGACGAATCTTCTCGTGTCTGTGACGACGTCTTCCGTATCTTAAAATGATAGATACTCTTTGGCTGTTGGGACTCCTTATGCGTCACAACGGAGTTGTTGTTCTTAAACTCTAAGATGTATTCTTCATTTTCAAAATGGAATGTACCATACTGAAAGCAGAATAATTTCATCACAGATACTATGCACACATTTTATTGAGGGTACTATATGCGTTCAATCTACATTTATTACTACAAAATAACTTTATTTCATATGTTGATCCTCGCCTGTCATCCGTCAGAATTGTGAGCATCCCATATTCCTTTTGAACGTTGAAAATCTAAACAAGAGAAGTTAGTTTAAATTAGTTTAGTTTAAACATATTTATTTATAATGGATTGGGAAACAAGTTTTGCAACTTATATTAATCCCTTTCCACTTTGCGGGTGCGAGTGCTGCCTTGTAGCGGCATTAGCCTACTCTTTTTCGAAATCTACAAGGGTGTCTTTAACGTGCAAGAGATATGGCTCTCTCTTAACACGGGTCAGCTATTTATCTTCCCCTTCCGACGGACAATTATCGTTTCCTCAAGACCATACTCGCAGATGGTGTCAAGGGAGAGCCGAAAATTGAGTTCCTGAAATTGTCATCCCAAACGAGAATCGAACCAGGAACCTTTGTGTTGGTAGTCCTATGCACTAACCACTACACCACGGCTCTCGAGTTGCTGGGTACACTTCACTGGGACAGAAATACAACAAACTATCGAATAAAAGACCTATTGGGGTTAACATAGTACAGTCTTTATAACAAAAGGTTCAACCATAAAAGACCCAGTCTATTCAAACAGTTAATGTTCGCGCACAGTTCTGCTATTATCACCAACTATAAAGTATTTATTAGAGAACTCAGATTCTAAAAAGACTTGAGACATAAGCGGTGTTCGAAAGACTCTGGTTAGCGCATAATTCTTTATTTAGCCATTGTTTTGTTTTTTCGTAAATAAAATCATTTTGATAATATACTTTTATTTACATTCAATAAATTAGTGGAAAATTTCCCCAACTTATATTAGGAAAACAGTGAGAAAAAATACAAAACAAATGTATACAGCTTTTAGTAAGTTTTGACAAGTTTTAAAAATAAATATATGCAAAATGTCTGCACTAAATTATAAATCAAATGAATATGATTTATATACCTTGTATTTGTAATCTTTATTTTTACAGAAAAACTTTTGCTATGTTAAGATGGAAAATAAAGTTATTTGTTTATATGACACCCGATGCCTTGATCGCACTTTCACATTACCCTTTTCGGTGATTGGCCTGAGAAATCATTTGATATTTATAGTGTAAAAGATCACATCATATTAACCTCTATTACTTTCTAGCTGCTGTGACCTGAATCAGCGAAACTACATTGAACAAAAAGATGAACCAGATACGAGACAGACGGACGGACGGATGGGCGGAATCGCTATATATCTACTTTGAATTTTACTGTAAAGTTGATCTCTTTGTTATGCATACAAAATAATCAGGAAATAAAGAAATGACTCACACGTTTCATCTTTATTTTCTGAGAAACCGTATCTTTTTTCATTCTTATTTAAATAGGTTTTCATTACATGCATAATGTCAATATTTGTTCTTCCTCTTTATCATGTTTAATAACAGTGTCAACACTGTAAAAATGGTGTTTAGATCCTAAACACAATTCTAAGCACATCTTTTGTGCACTTTTTTTTTACATGTTTAGATCTAAACGTGTCTCAGTACAATGTGTTTAGGATTGTGTTTAGAATCGTGTTTAGCTTAGAAAAATGTGTTTAATTTCTATACACTTTCATTTTTAAACGTGTTTAAATTCACGTCATGTTTAAATATTATGTGCTTACCGAAAAATGTGTTTAGCAATTGAACACAATCCTAAACACGTTTAGATCTAAACATGTATCACAAGTGTTTAAATCCTAAGCATGATATTTACAGTGAATATAAAGAAATTTTGAAAAATGTAAACCTTGAAAACGAGCTCGCTGATTAAGAGTCTAAACATGGGTGTTCTTCATATCTTTATTCTTTTCTGTGTCAATACATATTATTACAATGACAATACGTTAAAAACGGCAGGGTGTAAACTATAAGTTTTGGTCCAAAATATCTATCATTTCACAAATCGCATACTACCTAAAGTAGCTGAAATGATGCCAACATAAAATACGTTCACAGAATGATTCAGAAGGTCGTACGATTTTAAGGTGAACCATAGTCATTCATGTATATATTCCTTATGGCAGTACTATATAAGTTTACTGTTATAAAAGGCCATATTTAGTAATACACTATAAACGCAGGTCAAGATTACATATTGAAAGTAAGGGTCAAGGGTATTAGAATGACCATATTTATATAAGTGCAATTTGTCCGGAAGGAGTTACCACAATATATATAATATTACTTATCTCAGTTACCACATATGATAAATAGTCATGCGTATTAAGTCATTTCCATAATTTTCATTTCTTATATTTATTTGTAGGAATGTTGGTACTGCCCCTAAATCACAAAAATGTGTACTAGTTCGATAAAAATTGACGTCACACTATAAACCCTGAAACATTTTAAAAGTTTATATTCAGCAGTGCCAGAACTAGTTGTCAGTCATATTTCAAGGTCCTCAACATTAGATTTTGGTGGTATAACTGTATTTTACAATATAAATGAGCGGTATAAAAATTTGATGCTATAAGAGACTCTGGGTGGTTTTATAGAATATATAACAGTTGACCAATACTATACAGAAAATATAAAAAAAAATATAAAAAAAAGAAGAGAAAATAGATAAATTTGGCTGCGTATTTGTACATCCCCAAGAACAGCCAGACACATCCTTTCTCAACTTATAAAACAAATCATGAAAAAGGTCACCTCACCACAGAGTTTTTAATGTGACAATTTTCCTATGACCAATAAACCTTCGTGGTAAATTAAAATTGGTCATATTAACCATAATCGTTCAGTTTTGTCGCCCCCCCCCCCCTCCTTCCACTTTGAAGGACCACTGTATTTCAATCTAAATGTATGCTTACGTACCATATGACTCCTTAAGCCATCTATAGATTCAATGTAGAATGAGGCTCCATTGGAGGTGTCGTAATAATAATTCACATCCTGCAAATAATATGTTAAAATATGATATAAAGAAATAAACCAAAAACCAACCCTATAAACATTTATGAAATTCAGATCATATCAACCAGTTCTTTGCGGGAAGAATACTAAATTTTGTAGACCGGATTCATGCTTAACTTGCATAATTCTGAGAATTTAATACATCTCTAATCATGATATGCAAATAAATATGCTATCGGAATCCAATCCAATCTTCTGCATACATGAAAAAATATCTATCAAATTATTGTTTTTCTTTCGCATGCATATTGAAGTTCTTTATTGACGGAATTCCAAGCTCTAGAGTTAATAGTATAGAGCACGCTTCAGCAAAGTACATAATTATCATGTTAATACAGATAGTCTATGAAATTTAATGCAAAAAAAACATGTACAAATAGATGATGCATAATGCAATGGGAAATGGCTTTGAGCAGGAGTCCATTGCATATATTGACCCGAAGTGTTTGATATTATTTAACTGAATTCTTCATCCGAATTTATAGCTACCAAACTAGGATTGTTTTCGAAATTCTCTTCAATGTGTTCTTAAATCTTCATCCGAATTTATAACTACCCAACCAGGATTGCTTTCGAAAATCTCTTCAATGTGTTCATAAATCTTCACCCGAATTTATAGCTACCCAACTAGGATTGCTTTCGAAAATCTCTTCATTGTGTTCTGAAATCTTCATCCGAATTTATAGCTACCCAACTAGGATTGCTTTCGAAAATCTCTTCATTGTGTTCTGAAAACTTCATCCAAATTTATAGCTACCCAACTAGGATTGCTTTCGAAAATCTCTTCATTGTGTTCTGAAAATTTCATCCGAATTTATATATATATATAGCTATACCCAACTAGGATTGCTTTCGAAAATCTCTTCAATGTGTTCTTAAAACTATTATATCATTGTGCTCAATAACAATAGATCAAGGTTGTCTATATATGTATATATTTGTTCTACCTTACAAAAGTACCTCCGCAAACTTTGTTATAACCAATTCTAAGATATCTGTTCCACTTGGAACAAATATATACCCTTTTTAAAATGCGAAAGGAACAACTTTTATATATCCGTCATTCCTGTTATATTTTTTTTCTCTTTGGATAAATATTATTCAGGAACTAAAATTCAATGAAAAAAATGAAAAACTTTAATTTTAAATGATTTTGACAAAGTTCGAGTACTTCCCCAACATGCCCAATGATATTTAAGAGGGTCTTTTTAAATAAACCAGTATCAATCGGAAATAAAAGCTATGTATACAAATTAATCAATTTGGTAAAGAATTCCATTTTTTCATGTAAAATTGAAAAAAAAATATAAAAAAAATAATATGTAAAACTGAATTGTGACTTTTAGTCCTGACTGTGACTTTTTGTCCGTGACTTTTTGTCTGTGACTTTTTGTCCTGTAACTTTCTGCCATACATTCATTCAATATTTCTTTAATGTTCAAACACTAGTTTTATCATCATGATTATGTTGATCTCATTGTGTGGTACACTTTCAGGGGAAATTGACCATAGATGTCTTGATAAAAGCACACGCTTAAACAATTATTATTCATTTACCAGACACTAAACGATCAAAGTAATACGATAAGAGTGTTTTCAAGTAGATACATTTTGAACATGGACATAACCTCTCATCATTTAGCAAATACATCCGATTCGGCATTTTTACATTGTTATAAGCTTTTTACATTAACAATTATATTTTCATAATTATCAATTTCCTTTGAAGCGCCAGTGTGTACTATTGAGGATACTCTGTATATTTATGATTAGCAATATATATATTCTTTCATACAAAACTGTCACCTTAAAATGACCGGTTATATTTTTTTACATTCATACACTTATTTTAATATTACCTTCAGGCATAATTTTGTATTAATTTTGTTTCCTCTTTTAATAATTTCCCCCATCTATTTGCTTGTTACCTTCGAGATTGACTTTCTACAATTCTCATTCTACTATTTCTTTCTTACTTATTTATATGTTAACTGAAAACTGCAAGTATACTGATTGCTCTTTGAGAATTGTTGGACAAAATTGAAGAAAAAAAATAATAAGGAAGGGATATGTTTAGCAAGTCTACTTTCGAGACTGAATTTTTGAATTGAGCGGACTATAAAAACGGAATTTATGGATAAAATTTTTACCAAATGTAAGCATCAACACATGTATATATTATACAAAGTACATAAGTTTGTAATGCTTTCATGTGCATGTGTGTATATATACTTACGTGTAAATCTGTAGGTAAATCCTCTTGTATTATTGAGCCATTTTGTGCAAAAGCATACACTGGAATTCTAGAACTGAGTTGAGCATTTTGTTGTAATTTTAATATCACAGGTTTGGATGAGAGAGAGAATTTTAATGAGATATCGTATCTAGAACTAACTGAACGTCTATATATATGGTTGTCTAGTAACTCTACTCGTATGGAACCTGAAATCAGAAAAAAAGTAGATGTTAAGAAAGTAGCATCCCTTCCTACTTTTATAATCACCATAGTATCACAACTAAAAAATCGTATGTGCAATGGTCTAGATGAAATTAAATTTGCCATAACTTTTAGAAATTCTAAAAATTGACAAAAAGTTGCTGCTATTGTTATCAAAAAGTAAAATCACAAAAATACTGAACTCAGAGGATAATCAAATAGGAAAGTACCAAATCACATGACAAAATCAAATGACAAAACACATCAAAAACTGACTTGGTACATATTTCGTGTTCTTGTATAGGCTAGGGTTTATACTTACATGAGATGTGGATATTGCATATTTTTAAAAGCCGTACGGAGGTTTATAGTCATACTAACTTGAATTACATCATTTGATATGTGGTGTCAAATTCTTTTGTACCACATCTTCTTATCATATCAATTTTAAGTAAGGTATATGGTTCACAGCCCTTACAAAATACAAAAACATGTCAAATACTCGCTTGCTGCCCAAGTTTGACCTATCTTGTATGAATTATGTGAAGCTTGGCACAATATGGTCAGAACATTTCAAAAATGTATATTTGGCACCGATGAAGAAAATGTAATCATAAGCTGATGTATCAATTCTATTTCATAATCTTTCGTAGCATATCTCACCTTTAGGCTTATACCATGTATATATTACACTTTGATACTCGCAAGCCGATTGCTTAGCTATTGTACCTACTACAGTTTACTTGAAAAAGTATAGGGAACCTTAATATTGTATTTATCATATCCATATACGTATATAAATTAGTACATGTATAAACAACTTACTAGAGTCGAAATTAACATCCTGGTTTGAAAAAGATTGAATGAAACAATTATAACCACCGAAAATCCATATAAAATAAAATAAAACAAACTCCAAGTTATACATCTTACATTTGTAAAATATTGTAAAATATAAGGAAGTGAGTAGATACACTTATAATAATCATGTGACTTCAATAAATAATCTTGTACAATAGATATTGGGAGGTTTTCCGGATGACTGACTCCAGGGTTAAATGTGTATTGCCGTTGTAAACATTGTAAATCAAACAGCGTAAAATTTGACATTTAGATATGATTTACCTGATTTTGTTACCTGTCTAATACAGGTAAAATAAAGGTAATCTGCATTATGAATAAATAAAGTACAATTATACTGTTACAAAAGTTATCCTAGATATTCTATATGTTCATTTGATGTTGGTCAATGCAACTTTCAGGTCGTACATGTAATCAATTACATTATATAAGTACTCTAATATAAAAAAGAAGATGTGGTATGATTGCCAATGAGACAACTATCCACAAAAGACCAAAATGACACAGACAATAACAACTATAGGTCACCGTACGGCCTTCAACAATGAGCAAAACCCATACCGCATAGTCAGTTATAATAGGCCCCGATAAGACAATGTAAAACAATCAAAACGAGAAAACTAACGGCCTTATGAATGAAAAAAATGAACGAAAAACAAATATGTAACACATAAACAAACGACAACCACTGAATTACAGGCTCCTGACTTGGGACAGGCACATACATAAATAATGTGGCGGGGTTAAACATGTTAGCGGGATCCCAACCCTCCCCTAACCTGGGACAGTGGTATAACAGTATAACATAAGAACGAACTATAAAAATCAGTTGAAAAAGGCTTACATGTAACTCATCAGATGGACAAAAATACAAGTGGAAGTGGCCTCATTAATCTCAATTAAATGGCATTACTTAAAAATCAATTTTAAATCATTATTTCATAAATATTACAGAAAAGATATGGCACTTTTATTCTTTCATAACACGGTGATATCATCAAAAGACACCCCTTTTTTTTTGGCCAATCCTTCTGTGTCAAAGTTCTTAATAACTATAATTCAACTGTACTTCAAATGATTCATCATCACAAACGTCAAAAGATGATCAATTCTATTTATACGCACTAAATTATATTTGTTTACAATTTTTCAAGAAAGAAAGAGCAATACATCTGGCAACTCGAGAACTTGGGTAACAATATTTAAGCCACACGGAAGCACAAGCAGAGAAAAATGTATAACCAACGTATAGTTAATCATGTTAATGGCAAGGTGTACTTATCTAATTATTCTTCATTACTGATAAACAGTTTAGCTAGAATAAATAATTATCTCCGGACTACAGGTGATGTGTCTTGCTGTGTAAAAAATATGAAGAATACATTAAAAAAAACTGTGCAAAAACTACGAAGAATACACTAAAAAAACTGTTATCAACTCATGGATGCCATGATAGTATTAATTTTGACAGCTTCCCTCAACTGCATAACTGAGCTAAGAAACCACATTAACATGATTGAATTCCAGTTGCCAATATCTCAAGCATATTCATTTGAAGGACATGCACATTAATATTATTTCAATTTGCAGAACGAGTTTTAAAATACCAGGATTGAAAGCATATACATTTTGTAACTGGCAAAATCAAACGCGCATGTGTTGCCCATTGTTCCATGTTGAATTGATGTTCAATCGACCTCGATTTCATGTGACACATCTGATAATTATTACGGAGTGTCTATTCGTCCGGCTAGCCGGACGTATAGTTAAAAATCTCTATTTGTCCGGCCTTCCGTTTGCGGATGCGCAAATCTTTAATATCAATAAAAGTGTCATGTGGCGTTGAAAGTGTCCCCGATAAGGTGTCGGATAACAAAAGCGCGTATGCAATGGAAGTTTTGAGAATTTGAGATCGTGAGTTATATTTAAAGACGTAATAAAGAAAACTAGATACAATGTGATTGCTTTAAACACATTTCTATATATTAGTGACTCAAGACAAAAGCGTATATACATATGTAGTATACATATAAACTGAGAGGAATAAAGCCTGACATCAAATTTGAATTTCTGAACAGTTACCCCATGGAGGCATAACGCATTCGGATAATAATTAAATCAACTTTGCTTGGATGCATTATTTCTAAGTTCTACTACAACGGAGATCTATGAACACGCATTGATATACCTTATCTCGGAATAGCATACCAGGGTTGGGGTAACCCCCCCCCCCCTTTTTTTATTCTGTTTAACTTAATAAACAATTTTTCTATATTTTTCTATCGTAAACACAATCTTACTTTTGGGGAAGGTTACACGTGCCTACTATTCTCTCTTATTTCTTATTAAAATGTTAAAAATCCCTGAACATTTTAAATAAAAAAAAATCGGTCTGAAAATTATTTGACGACCTGATTTGAACCAAACTTCAAGGAAACAATAAATTCAGAATCTGCTTTTGGAATCATAGATGTCTATAGAAGCCAATAATCAGTGGTCAGACTCTTTAATTTACATGAAATTCATAAGTTGAACAAATAAAAAGATGATAGTCTTTTTTTTTGTTGCCCTCACCCAAACTCCATTAGAATAAAAACAAATCTGAATAAAATGTATACTTTGTAGTATATTCATTTGCATTTTGATTTGTTTTAGTGAGTGAATGGAAATAATTGGCACAATTTTTTGCCAGGACTATGAATAACTATTTCAAACTTGTATTTGTTGCATAGATGTTGATATACGATTTTAGACAATATTTCACAACGTTTTTTTATCTCCTCAATTAAATCCCGATGTTATATCTTCACCATTATATTTTTGGCCGGACAAATAGCAAAATATCGTAAAAATGCTATTTGTCCGGCTTGCCGGATGAATAGACATTTTTGACTATTTGTCCGGCTAGCCGGACGAATAGCCACTGCCTAATTATTATCTACAGATACATTTGTAGATGTATGAACAGAGGAAGGCAAGTCGGCAAGTCTTAAAGATACATGTACATCCGATGCAGTCTTTACATGATCTCATGACATCTCCTATGGTGAATGAGTAGCTACATGTAGGATGTGTTCGAGTCAGTTTTTTGTACTCATACTCCAAAATCAACCAATCAAAATGCTTAATTTCATGTTTCGAGCATAATTTTTGTACTCCGAGCACTGAGCGAAGTTTTATGACTTCAACCCGAGATCCTTTATAATACAAGTTCCAAATGGAAACAATATTTTGGAATACTATTTCCACTGGAATAAATATTACAGCAAATGTTCCTAACGGAATAAATGGTATAGATTATTTGTTCCAACTGAAACAGATATTATGTCATTGTTTATAACAAAGTTTCCAGTAGAACTTCTGTTAGGCGGAACAAATATTCGTTGACAGACCATACATTTTCAACGGTACAAATATAGTCCCTACTGTTGACAGTGGGTTACTTGCCATTAATTTTTATACCCCTTCCAAATTTATTTCTCCATGCTTAATGCCTTAAATTGCAAGTAGGGAGGTGAAATTACACTGTAAAAAAATTTGGGTCCAGAATTTTAAAGGAAAGTAGTGATTTGGTCCAGCTGAAAAAGGTTTAAAATTAGCACTTCGGAAGCTGTTAAAAGATTTCAAGACGCCCTAAACATAAAATTGTCCATATTTTGAGTTAGAAACGATGAAGTTTTCTATAATTTTGATATAATTTGTCCCAAAAGTAGTACAACACACTGTAAAAGTTTCTTTGAGAAAGCGCAGGTGGGATTTGTTTTTTTCATTTATGTTCTAAAAGAAATGCGCTACGAAATAATTGTGGTCTCGGACCTATGCTCTAATCGGAAAAGTAGAAGGGATGGACATTTTTACTGCAACTGAAGAGGACAACATTTTGATATTCCCTTGATGTATCACAAGATGACACTACGTACAGATAACCGGATACATTCCTTTGTAAATGTAATATTTATGTATTTTCCGCAATATAAAGCCTTTGTATATGATATAGTTTCATTGTAATGGTCTATATTTGATGTTATCGCCCCACTTCACATGTTGGTCATGTTGGTATTCGCTCTGATTCACATGTTGTTATGACGCATTACAATAAATTATAATTTTAGTTATTTAATGTGTTTCCTTGACCACAAAATATGTCATGTATGTGATATTATCGTTTTGCGAAATGGATGGGCATCTCAAAGTCAAAATATTCAAAGTAAAATGATAGAAAGGGGAAGAACACATTGAAAAGGGTAACTCGTCATTTGGAAAAGTGTTACGATTAAAGTTTGACCCTCTGAAACTTAACATTAAAATAAAAACTAGTAAATGATAGTAAAAAAACATAATACAAATTGACAAAAAAGCTTCTTGATCCCCGCCTCTTTTACTACACACACAGAGACACATAGGAACACGTTTTGATTCCTTTTGGAACCCTATTACGGATCTTAGAAATAGATATATGACCTGCTGTCAAATCGTGCAGTATACATTGTATATCACCGTATATCACCCTATCATGGCTGATGATATTACATTTTCATGCTAGATTACATAATATTGGAGATTTGCCCGCTACCATCAACAGAACAAAATATTACAGTCTTACAGAAAAAAGAGATATTTTGTAATACAATTCAAACGTTGTAACTACCAGAAATCGATTTAACAGAAGTATGATTCATTTAGCTATGACTGTGTCATTTCAAACTGAGTATGCGGTTTACCAAATAAAAGTACAAAGTTCTTGTGAACACATGAGAACACCAAAAGTGGACGAGTACAAAATTCTTGTGAACACACGAGAACACCAAAAGTGGACGAGTACAAAGTTCTTGTGAACACATAAAAACACCAAAAGTGGACGAGTCTTAGTCTTCCCTTCCTGTTCCCTCCCTACACCAATAAATATTAATGAAATAAAACTTTTAAAAATATACTAGTACCTCAGAAAAAACAGCGATCATTGTTTCATTGCATACCGCAGACTCTTGTAAAATGGACCCCTTAGGGACGACATCAAAAGATCAATGTAAGATAAAAAAAACTTAATTCAATAGTTTGGGGTGGGTGTTGAACTGCTGCAAGATTTGGTTATCCGACATTGGTTTTTACATATATCCATATGGGTCAATCAATATTTCCCAAATTAAGTTAAGAGGGGGGTGAGGGGCTCAGTGAAAAAACTATGTGCATTAAGTTTTTTTATCCTTCATTGAACTTTTGATGTCGTCCCTTACTTTTTCCTTTTCCTTTTCCTTAGTATTTTTGACTGGTCGTGCTTGTAGCTTTTTCTTTGTTATTATCTTTAAGATATATAAAAATAACAGAATTATATAAGCAATGCCCCTCTTTTTCAAATTCCGGAAATTTTAAATCCATATCTATTCAAATGTAAAACAAAATATTCATTGGATCAACCTGTTAACTATCTAAGGGTCAATATGTCCTTCTATTGAATGCAAGAATTTGAACTTTTTTGGGGTTAAAGTTTTTTTGCATGCTCTTCTGTCCTTTTGTGCTATTTCCATGTTGATCCAGTTCATTTTTCAACACTTTGAACACCACCTTAACATGCCTACGGAAAAAAGCATTGCAAATAATTGCGATCTTGTAACCAAGAGCGTTCTTGTGGTTACGTTTTAATTTGATTTATTTAAACATTTATCTCCTTGTAAATGAAAACTGTAAATATTTACAAGTAAAAAATATAGCAAAGAAAGAAAGAAAGAAAGAACAAAAGAACTAATTAAAAAAAACCACCTTAAAACCTTATAACACCTTAATTTTCATATATTGGACAGATGGAATTAAATACGATAAATGTATTTATTTATTTTATTTTAAACATACTTATTCATAGTGGATTGGGAAACAAGTTATTGCAACATATATTATTGATCCCTTTCCACTTTGCGGGTGGGAGTGTTGTCTTGTAGCGGGATAAGCCTACTCTTTTCCGAAATATACAAGGATGTATTTTACATGTTTTACGTGCAAAAGATATGGCTGTCTTTTTTTTTTTAACTTTAACCATGATCATGATGATATAACTAAACGAATTAAAAATATGATCAATACACAATCATAACATGACCTGTACATTGTGTATGTATATAATACACATTTGGTATGTATTCCAGTCTTACAACCACCCACACGTATTGCCTATACATGCTATATTTACTACAAGTATATAGTTTATGCAATTAACTAGAAAATAATACTTACTTAGTACTTCAGGACTATCATTTATGTCCCAATTACGAAATTGATCTAGAATATCAGGTGGCTTATCCTTCACTTTACATTTTATCGACGTTAATATCGTAAAAATCCATATCGAATAAAAAATAAAGATGTTCATAATGATAATAATGTAAATACTATTAATATTTCTATAGAGTGAGCAGTTCTACACGTGCACTTCATTGTACGCTTCTAATTATAGCACATGATAAACACACACTATCCCACATCGATTCTACATTTATATCGGATTACGCAAACGGAGAAACTCATTAATATTCAATACTAAAAAGTATACTCAGCGACCTTCCGATGTTAGCATGTTTGTGTCGATCAATGATCATCAATGTCTTGATGCATGTATCGAATCACTGTAGTGTAACTCAGATAGTCGTAGTTTGTACTATATATAGAGCTTTATGTTTAACGTCCATAATTCATGCAAATATTTATTATGAGAAAAAGATTAACAGCAAATCGGTTTCGTATTAATTTGATATATATATATGGGGCGGAGGAGAAGGTGGACGTTGGTGAAGGATGAAAATGTCTACTTTAATAGAAAATAGGTTTTTGTTTTTAGGGCAGAAATATTGTTTAGAAAAAAGAGACCTAGTGACTCTTCGACGATTTATTGAAAATGATCCTAAGGTATAACATACATGAGACCGTTGGTTTTCCCGTTTGAATGGTTTTACACTAGTAATTTTGGTGCCCTTTATAGCTTGTTGTTCGGTGTGAGCCAAGGCTCCGTGTTGAAGGTCGTATATTGATCTATAACGGTTTACTTTTTCTTTTAAATTGTTATTTGGATGGAGAGTTGTCTCATTGGCACTCACACCACAGCTTCCTATATCTATGTATAAACTTATACATCTATGGATAAACAGGGCGTTTCAAAATCATATGTTATTATATATAATGTACTTGTTCAAAGGGACCTCCCTCGCCCTTTTCAGCATATATTTTACGTTTTGGAATGGTGAACAGATTCTATACTTCACTGCCTTCTGACTTCATACTGTAATTCAAATACAAGTGGTCTGTTTGCTTTTTTGGTGACATACAGAAATCACAATTAAGCTACTAGATATTTGAGGTTAGGTCCTTAATGTAGAAAATGATAAGTTACTTAAAATGATATTTGTTTCATAAACAAACTTTAAATTACCTTAAGATTATCAAATATTGGTAACCTAATTTAATTTTTTTATGTATTTACATGTTGATATAAGCGTCAAACACATGGTACTTAGTACATGTATTCTTAAAAATAAGATGTTGTATGATTGCCAATGAGACAACTCTCCCCAAGAGATCAAGTATATAGTCCTATTTTTTTCTTTATAAATGAAAATGTACTTATATCCACACGATATCGTCCCCTCGTATCTACTGCATTCAAGCTACCTTATATGCAGGTAGTTTATGGGAGCAACCATTTAACTTCAAAAGGGGGAGGGTAATGGTTTTTTTTCTTAGTAATAAAATTTATTTTCACGCTATGCACGACACAATTTATTTGTTTTTTATCAACGCGATTTTCAATCAGTTTTTTCTTCTTCAAAATTTAGCATTATAAGACCTGTATCAGTTGAATTTGCATTCAAAATATTTTCTTTTGTTATCTGCTTGGTCAGAATATTTTTTTCATCATACTGGGGATCAAAATATTTTGTTTAGAAAGACTGTGAACATGCTGCATTTTCTGTGCTAGACAACTAGACCATACTTGCATTTTGTATTATAAAAACTGAAGCTGCTTTAATGTTTACTAACGAAAAAATATGTATCGTTTGACTTGATTTTATGTTATTTGTGTTATTTTGAAATTTTAAGGTTATTGTCATGCCAAATAGAGCCATGTTTTTGATTTGGGTTATCCCCCGTTGGCCAATCACAACATATTATACACGTGTTGTATAAATTTGTATTATTATACGCATAATGTTAGATCCATAATGGAAAAAAAGACGACGAAAAGTTATGGACCATTATATTGTTGTATTTCTATTTATCATATGAGATTTGCGGCAGCTTTTCTCTTCAGTGAAAACATTTAAGTCTATGCTTTAATCTTCATTGAAAAAATACATATTCTCAATTCTAAAGCAAATGCGATTTGCACATTTAGTTTAAATCATTCGTTCAAGAAACTTTTTGAGTTATCTAATTGCACATTTAACATCGCAATATATTCAACGCTGCTTTGTAGTTATACCGTAAAACTGAAATTAAGTAAAAGAATAATAAATAAAATCTATGCATGGGTCAAATAATCTAAGTAAAATATAGATCTCTGATTTCGTTAGACTACGGTATACTACATACATGTATGTAGTATACGAAATCAGAGATCTATATTTTAATTCATATGTAGTAAAACGAAATCAGAGATCTATATTTTAATTCATATGTAGTATAACGGAATCGGAGATCTATAATTTAATTCATATGTAGTATAACGAAATCGAAGATCTATAATTTAATTCATATGTAGTATAACGAAATCAGAGATCTATATTTTAATTCATATGTAGTAAAACCAAATCAGAGATCTATATTTTAATTCATATGTAGTATAACGAAATCAGAGATCTATATTTTAATTCATATGTAGTATAACGGAATCGGAGATCTATAATTTAATTCATATGTAGTGTAACGGAATCGGAGATCTATAATTTAATTCATATGTAGTATAACGAAATCGAAGATCTATAATTTAATTCATATGTAGTATAACGAAATCAGAGATCTATATTTTAATTCATATGTAGTATAACGAAATCGAAGATCTATAATTTAATTCATATGTAGTATAACGAAATCAGAGATCTATATTTTAATTCATATGTAGTATAACGGAATCGGAGATCTATAATTTAATTCATATGTAGTATAACGGAATCGGAGATCTATAATTTAATTCATATGTAGTATAACGAAATCAGAGATCTATATTTTAATTCATATGTAGTATAACGGAATCGGAGATCTATAATTTAATTCATATGTAGTATAACAAAATCAGAGATCTATAATTTAATTCATATGTAGTATAACGAAATCAGAGATCTATATTTTAATTAATATGTAGTATAACGGAATCGGAGATCTATAATTTAATTAGATTGTGGGTCAAACAGATGAACATTTATTTTTCTACAACAATGCAGTATATTTCTCCCAGTTTACTTCTTCTTTTATGATTTTTTTTGTAAATTACACCAATATGGGTCAAACGAAATCGCAAAATATAACAACATTATCTGATACAACCATAATGCAGAACATATATAGTTTTTTATAATGGTAATATATTGAATGCATAAGTAAAGCGATGTGGTATCATTACAAATAAGACAACTATCCACCACAATTCGAATTCAGTGGATGTAATAAAATATATGCAACTGTACGACCTTCAACAATGAGAACAACGCATATCGTAAAGTCGGCTATAAAAGACACGGACATGAACAATGTAAAAAAAAATACGAGAAAACCAACGGCTTGATTCATAGCAAAACAAATCACGTTAAACAAATATGACAGACATGAACCAACGACAAAATCTGAACTACAGGCTCCTGACTTTTGGCAAGCAAAAATTTGACGGGGTAAACAGGTGTGAGAGCACTCAACCCTTCCTAACATTGGAAAGTTGGTGTAACTAAAAGAACAAACTACCCAAATCCGTAGCATTTAGTTCAACTCAAAAGATCGGTATGAGAGGGGAAATACATATAAACAGAAATAAACAAAGCACCGATATCACGGTATATATGTTACAGGGAATTTGTAAAATCAGGGATTTTGTAAAATCACTGGACTAATCAGTGATTGCGTACAATCACTAAAAGCTTCAGTGGTTTTGTAAAATTGTTCGGGATTTTACAAAGTCACTGAAAGTAGAGCTAGGGATTTTGTAAAATCCCTGATTACAATAAAGTATAACATGCTATTATATAGATTAGACCGTTGGTTTTCCCGTTTGAATAGTTTTACACTAGTATTTTTGGGGCCCTTTATAGCTTTTTGTTCGGTGTGAGCCAAGGCTCCGTGTTGAAGGCCGTACATTGACCTATAACGGTTAACTTTTATGAATTGTTATTTGGATGGAGAGTTGTCTCATTGGCACTCACACCACATCTTCCTATATCTATTAGAAATGTGTTGTTCTTAATATAAAAATAGACCAAATGAATGATCCCTAATGATTTGGAAATATATTTGTTTAATAAACACTATGAGGTAGAACTAGTGTTTAATGATAATGACTAAAAGGCAAATAAACGGATAACATACCCTAACCAACTCAATTTCTTATACCTTGCATATGTGTTTTTCTTCTCTAATGACAGCAATCAACCTAATGTTCCATTTTTTATATTTTTTTTCTACAGTAATTATACAGAAAACTATAATAACCAGTTAACTTTCTTTCAAACAAGGTAGTGATCAGAGCTTGTTTTGTCTTCTTTCTTTGGCTCATTGACAAAATATTCCAAAATGTTTATCATATTTTCCCTGGTTCCATATGTTGCACTTGAATTTTACCTTAATTATTTGAAGTAACTTTTGTGTGTATGTTTGCTCTTGATTTCACGACATCTGTGCCTGAGCCATTGTTCTGCAGTATGTCAGTTGGTTTGTGCATGAAAACCGCCCACTTAATATTAAAATAAAGACTAGAGTAACCTCAAACTTATTGAGTGTTACTGTTGTAGTCTTTTTCATAGGAATTTTTAATAAAAATGAATGAATGAATTTTACAAATTCTCTGAATTTAACCAGTGAATCTGTAAAAAAGATCTTAATTATTTCAGGGATTTTATAAAATCACTAATCAGTTCAGTGATTTTACAAATTCCCTGAAATTTCAGTGATTTTACAAAATCCCTGATAATATAACAAATTCCCTGGAACATATATATATATATAACGTGACGGTACCCAAATTGCACCTATTTTGACAGTTTTTTCACCTACGTTTTTTTATGATCAAGAAAAAAATGTCCATACCGTATTTATTTTGTAGCCCTATCCTTCTTTATTGTATAGGTACACCAATTTAATTTTAAATCCATATTGAGTCATAAAAAATTGGGTTTGAATCAACCTCCAAACTATCCATGATTCTGTAATGAGGAGTACCCAAATTGCATCCATGCTTAAATTCACATCGTCAAAAGTCTAATAACCGAGCTTTTGTTTAATTTCTTCAAATATTTTGAACAATTGGATATTAGTCCATGCTTACTCTTCATATTTTACGAAATGGATACTTATAATATATTGTATGTGCTAATTTTAAAAAGATGACGTTTTGATGACGTCGCATGGTGACGTTTTTCGTACATTTTGCTTTTTCAGTAAACTGTCCATCTGTTGATAAATACTGTGAACGTTTTGTGTATATCTAAATATGTTTACCTATGTTGAAAGACGTGCATAGTATCAAATCATAAAAATACAAATTGTTTAGTCTCTAGGAAATCTTGTAAGATTTCCGTTGCTATTTTTTTCTAAATAGGTGCAATTTGGGTACTCGGTGCAATTTGGGTACCCTTACGTTATATATATATATACGTACATGTACTTGTAGTTACTGAAAGCTAGCTTAAAGACAATTAAATCTTATATAAAATATATAATTAGAAAAATCTTATTCGCTTATAGACAAAAGTATCAAGCAGTACAAAGACTGTGTATCACACCTCAGTCATTTTTTACAGTTTTATAAAGAAACCAAATGATGTCGAAAGTTCAGATTGATTTAAAAGTAGCTTTAGCTTGAAAAGTAGTCAATATTTTGTAATTACCAGGTTTTATATTATTGATTTTAATCTATAATTTAAAGATAGGTATTATAATCAACAAAAGATAGGTGTTAATTGAGCAAAGGAATTACATGTGTGTACTCATTGTCGTATCATTTCTACTTACTATCATGACTATAAATAAATTATGATTTCCATATAATAATAGATTATTTCTCAATCAGTAATATATGTATGTTTATCCTTCCTAATAAGGTTCGGTGGTATATGTCCGGGTATTATTGAGAATAATATCTGCTAGCTATGAAAACAACACACAGATATTTCGATCACGAAATGCTATGAATCAGATAAACATTGATTCATTCGTATGCGTACTCTAAATCACGAAATCACGATTTTTCAAAAGACGGCCGTCTAACTAATCCTAACTACTATACAATACCACGGTCCAATAATCAAATTCTAAAAAAAATCTGTCATTTAAATATAATTTTCTATTTCAAACAATCGATGTACGAATGTACTGAGAGGGATTTTTCTATTATTTATACTGGGTATTTAAATTATGCAAGCATACGACAATTAACAGAACGTAAATATACCGGGTACATACACACACGCACCATTTACTACGCTAAAACGATACCTAAGTATGAATACAACCAAGCGCCATCTGTTTTTGTTATTATTTGTATGGAATATCTCTGGAATATTTACACTTTCGAATATTTTATCACATTTTGGAGAAACAGCTGGAGGTAAGAATTTGCAAAAATTGTATGTTATTCAAGATTGTTACCCCCTATAGAAGAGGGTGAGTCTGGAGTTGATCCGAGTAGAATGATTAGTTATCGTGCAATTTGTTATTCAATTTACCAAATTTGTAGAATTAAAAGCTAGAGCAAAGAATATTCCGAAATTGTACATCAAATTTAAGATTGTTAACCCTTATAGGAGAAGGGGGTTTGGAGATGATCTGGATAACATTATCAGTTTCTATATCGTGCATATGTCCTGAACGTGTAATTTGTCATTTCAATTTTCCGAATACAAGTACTAGTCTATTATATTTAGAATTAGGGATAAATACTTCGAAAAAAGGGGGGGGGGGACGGTGCAGTATAGGAGTTTATAAATCTTAATCAAAAAGCTTTTTTCTTTATTTTCCCACTTGGTAACTACTAAAATGGTCATTCAAATTACGAAATTTTCCTGTTTGTTTTTATTATATTAACAATCAAATAACTATATATATTATTGTTTGTAAGTAGATTATTTTACCATTACGGAAGAAACTGCCTTCTAAGTGTAGACAATGAATAAAAGAAGAGGTGTGGTTTAGTTTCAATAGACAAAACTTAACACGATATCTATAAGCGGAAACATTGCATGCTGTTCAGCAATAGAGATTTATACAATGTATGCTGTTCAGTAACAGGGAAGTGTCAATACCAAACAGGTCAATCTCTTCACATGTTCGCGTGTAGACAAATTTTAAATTTAATTTATTCAACAAAGTGCTACAACCTTCAATTTAGTATTGAATCCTAAACGTAATTACCAGCTATTTTGTTTACATGTCTTCGTTCTCAAAAAATTATCATTACTGTCCTGTAAAAATATTGATTTACATTTTGTACGTATGAAAAGGAGCAGAAAGACTGGCAATTGTAAACATAATTCTATAAATCTTTTTTAAAACTTCTTTAAAATATTATTTTATCTGAAAGGAGCATTTGAACCCCACGCCTTTGTTATATTCCTTTTTAACAGATCTTTAGATAACAAAATTGAGATTTTTATATTTAAATTACTGGATGTGCAGTCATATCAATTATCAACGCAAGCTATACAATAAATCAATGTAGCGAGAAATTCCCGCACCCGGATGCGTCCTTCAACTGGCCCCTAAACAAATATATGCTAGTTCAGTGATAATGAACGCCATACTGATTTCCAAATTGTACACAAGAAACTAAAATTAATATAATACATTTTACAAGACTAACAAAGGCCAGAGGCTCATTTTAACATGGGTAGGCATTATATTTGTTGATATTTTACACTGAGCGTTAGCGAGGTGTAAAATGTTGTGAAATATAATGCCTAACCATGTTAAAATGAGCATAGAGCATGACATGAAGGAATTATTTCGATTCTAATAGGAAAAATACAGTATTTTTATAGGTCGAAGCGTACGAAAATACCGTAAAAATGTTTGGCTGTTCGCGTTTCCTCCCCGATGAGTCTGTTCATATTTGATAAGTTTAAAAACTACGAGCAGGGTAAAGATATGTTGTTTGATACAAATATCAAATGAAAGTTTATGTTAGCTACTTAAATGTATATATTTTAAAGGATAATTATGGAAACAACGTTAATATAAACAGTAAGTTCGTGCGCATGTGTCAAACATATTTTGTGTTCATTAGAACACGGCTATATTTACAAAGCGTAATAAGGACGTCATATTAGAATATGGTATTTAAAGAAACATATAATATACTGTTAGCGATGAAGGCAGATAATTTCTAAACATACATGTATAAGTTATAACGACCTCCATGATTTACCGATCCATAAAAAGCAAAAGGGTGAATTTGGTGTAGAAACATGCAAAACAATAGTCCTACAGGAGGCAGACTAATGTTGAGGGTACCACTCTCGTTGAGCAGGATGTCCTAAGAAGCAATATATTTAACAAGTATATTGGGACGTCGAATTCAATGTCTCGTTTCGGGAGAGTTGTATGGCATGTTTGCCGTAAAGGAAACTATGCAAAAACTCCTTGGGGAGTCTGTTTATGTTGCACCGAAGGTTTACCTATATACAAATGTAAGTTACCGATAAATTGTCCTACTGGCATATATATCTGCAACACTAATTTTATTTTATATATGATTTCTTTTAAACATAATTATCCTATCTTCTTTTAAATATGATTTATACGGGAGTTGCGTGCACTTGAACCCACGCTTCTATCCTTTGTGCATTTATATTCACAAATCCTTCGTTTGAACAGATTTTTCGATAGAAATATTGAGAAAGTAATTTGATATTTAAATGAGTGTAGGTGGAGTTCAAATTATTAAATTTCCGTCAATGTGCAAACAAATCAATTACAAAATCATACAGTATAATAACTCTGGTAAGTTATTGACATACATGTACGTATTAACAGAAAATAGACTATTCAAGTGGTTAAGGTAGATAATTTATATAAACAGTTTACGTAATAAATTGGTTTCATTAATATAAACCATTTGGAAAACAGGACGCAGTGAGCTACACGTGTATTCTCCTCACGCACTTGTCGTCGTTACATGTTAACTTTTGCGAAAAAATCTTCGCCTGTAGAATTATCGAACCAAATTAACGAAAATTAGCTACAATTGTTCTTGGGTACATCTATATATAGATAATCATGTGTCTGATCAACCAGTCGTCTACCCAACATTATCATTCAAGACTTGCCATCAACTTACACTATAAACTTATAGTTACTCCTCAGACTGACTGTTGTCCTTAAAGTATGATGTTTCATTAATTTTGGACATGTTTGCATTTTAGGCCAAAGCTATATAGTAGATATAATTAAATAGTAAAAAAACCCAAATATATCCAACAAGAAAATATTTGCCAAATAATATATTGACTTGGCTGAAAATGTTTGCCGACCAAATATGGAGTTATTGTACTTAAATGATGATTTATTTTTTTACTCCAATCAACAGTGTCTGTCATAAAACGGCGTTTTAACTCTTTTGCGTTTTGTCAAAAGCTTTAGAAGAATATTGACAGAAACTGAAAACTGCGAAAATTATAGACAAGACAAGATTGTACTAAATTTGTCATCTAAGCTGAAATTTTCTGTACCGACACTTCTAACGATTGTTATTGACCTTGAAGCCTGTTTTTTGAGCGGAATCTTATTATTTATTCATTTAGACAGTTATTAAATAATATTATTATACGTATGAATTTTTAATCAAATTCAGTTATCATTACCTTCTATACATTATCATCATTATTATCATACAAATCTTGAATCCTTGAATTTTTTTTCAAGGAAACATAATGTTGTGTGTGTCGCCTTCTTTTTTTTTTTTTATTAAAAATCACTATTCAGCCAAAACTGCCAGACCGCTCAAGCAATCATAGTCATGTTGCATGCAACATTAAACTTAAACCACATACTTTTTAAGTCATTCACAATGGGAATGTATACATGATTTCACTGTTCGCCACTTTGCTTTGAATCACAGCGTCCATGTACATGTATGTAGTGTAAGAAAAGTAAAGGGACACATAGGTTCATCGGGATTGAACTTTGGCCGACATTGTGTAATACCTTGTCCAAACATTTTTCAAACACTTCATGACAAAAAAAGTAATTTGCTTTGAGCATACATAGCTAAATCAATTTAATGTTTAATGTTATACCATGAAGTGTAAAAGTGTGAAACGAAGTGGAAAATTTTTGTACAATTATGCCAAATATTTCAATTCATTTTGTAAACATTAATGTATTAAATGTTAAAAGCCTGAAAACGGGTGCTTCGTTATTCTTTATTCTCACTTTCGATGGCCACATATTTCTTTTTTCATCTCTGAGATAAGCAAGCAATTATCAAAAAAACACAGGTATACTTGGGCACAGGACAATGTTTGTAGCCTCCCCCCTCCCCCCCCCCCCCCCCCCCCCCCCAGCATCCGTTATTTATTGTTTTCTTTTAATTTCTGTTATTTTCGCATTATTATGTGTTATATACTAGAAATAACATGTATTTTCTATTTGCTATCAATTCTACATAAGAAAATACCTGAGCTAAACATAATTATCCTGTCCCCAAGTACCTATATATAGGAAAAATATTCTAAAAAATTCTAATGCTGCTGCAGGGCAAGTTTGGTTCAATTTTTTTTTTTAGTATAAGTCAAGCTTATTTATAGAAGCCAGTTCCATTTAGCTAATCTCCCAATAGGCCATCTGTGAGTGAGACTGGATAACAACTACAGTGGAGATCAGTTCTAACCTCTCATAAATTCTGTCAGAATCTGTCAGGAGAACTGTTCTAGAACAGTATGTAGAACTGTCAGCCTGACACCTTTTAGTCAGTTCTAGGTTAGAACTGTTCTAGCTAGAACTGATTTGGTCAGTTCTACCTAGAACTGATTTGGACAGTTCTAGCTAGAACTGATCCTGACAGTTCTACCCTAGAACTGATCCTGACAGTTCTAGCTAGAACTGACCAGATATTTGGTCAGTTCTACTTCTAGAACAGTTCTACGGTTAGAATTGATTTCAAATTCTACGGCTAGAATTGATTTATAAATTCTACGGCCAGAATTAATTTATAAATTCTACGGCTAAAATTGATTTATAAATTCTACGGCTAGAATTGATTTATAAGTTTGAAGAAATATTTGTCTTAATATAAAGGTTTCGGCAAAATAGCGATTAATATTATATAGAGTTTTGCTATTTTGCCGGTTTTATTTCAGATTTATAATCGGCAAGAGAACATGTTTAACCTCGCCATATTCTGCATGTATGTGCCTGTTCCAAGTCAGGAGCCTGTTATTCAGTGATTTTCTTTGTTGATGTGTTACATAAATTATTTGTTTTTCTTTCATTTTTTGAACATAAATTAAGCCGTTAATATTGGGGGGGGGGGGGCATTATTATTTCATTTATTTTACATTTGTCATTCGGGGAGTCAGGATGACTCGTTTAACATAACAAAATTATCTGACCTTAATGTAATACGTTATTCCGGCCCAAACCACCAGGGACGGATCCAGCAGTTTAAAAAAAAAAGGGGGGGGTCCAACTAAAATTTATTGTCCTCATTCAAATGCATTGATCTTCCATAAAAAGGGTGCTGTACAGTAATTCAGTTATAATTTTAGGTCAAGAGGGACTGTAATATATACAAGTTATAGCAATATTGGAAAACAATGACCTCAAAATTTTGTATGCATGAATTTATAGTGCCAGCATGTCCTCTTTTTATTCAAAGTATTGAATCCTAAACAAATATCAGTAGTTTTCATACTTCAGACTGAGTCATGTAATAAAATCTTTTGACCGCATCAATCTAAACTGACCTTATTTGCTCTTTCGTTCTGCAAATCTATATAGCTGTACAGTAATTCAGTTATAATTTTAGGTCAAGAGGGACTGTAATATATACAAGTTATAGCAATATTGGAAAACAATGACCTCAAAATTTTGTTCGCATGAATTTATAGCGCCAGCATATCCTCTTTTTATTCAAAGTATTGAATCGTAAACAAATATCAGTAGTTTTCATACTTCAGACTCAGTCGTGTAATAAAATCTTTTGACCACATCAATCTAAACTGACCTTATTTGCTCTTTCTTTCTGCAAATTTATATAGCTGTACAGCAATTCAGTTATAATTTTAGGTCAAGAGGGACTGTAATATATACAAGTTATAGCAATATTGGAAAATAATGACCTCAAAATTTTGTACGCATGAATTTATAGTGCCAGCATGTCCTCTTTTTATTCAAAGTATTGAATCGAAAACAAATATCATTAGTTTTTATACTTCAGACTGAGTCGTGTAATAAAATCTTTTGACCGCATCAATCTAAACTGACCTGATTTGCTCTTTCGTTCTGCAAATCTATATAGCTGTACAGTAATTCAGTTATAATTTTAGGTAAAGAGGGACTGTAATATATACAAGTTATAGCAATATTGGAAAACAATGACCTCAAAATTTTGTACGCATGAATTTATAGTGCCAGCATGTCCTCTTTTTATTCAAAGTATTGAATCGAAAACAAATATCATTAGTTTTTATACTTCAGACTGAGTCGTGTAATAAAATCTTTTGACCGCATCAATCTAAACTGACATACTTTGCTCTTTCGTTCTGCAAATCTATATAGCTGTACAGTAATTCAGTTATAATTTTAGGTCAAGAGGGACTGTAATATACAAGTTATAGCAATATTGGAAAACAATGACCTCAAAATTTTGTTCGCATGAATTTATAGCACCAGCATATCCTCTTTTTATTCAAAGTATTGAATCGTAAACAAATATCAGTAGTTTTCATACTTCAGACTTAGTCGTGTAATAAAATCTTTTGACCGCATCAATCTAAACTGACCTTATTTGCTCTTTCGTTCTGCAAATCTATATAGCTGTACAGTAATTCAGTTATAATTTTAGGTAAAGAGGGACTGTAATATATACAAGTTATAGCAATATTGGAAAACAATGACCTCAAAATTTTGTAGGCATGCATTTATAGTGCCAGCATGTCCTCTTTTTATTCAAAGTATTGAATCGTAAACAAATATCAGTATTTTTCATACTTCAGACCGAGTCGTGTAATAAAATCTTTTGACCGCATCAATCTTAACTGACCATATTTGCTCTTTCTTTCTGCAAATCTATATAGCTGTACAGCAATTCAGTTATAATTTTAGGTCAAGAGGGACTGTAATATACAAGTTACAGCAATATTGGAAAACAATGACCTCAAAATTTTGTTCGCATGAATTTATAGTGCCAGCATGTCCTCTTTTTTTCAAAGTATTGAATCGTAAACAAATATCAGTAGTTTTCATACTTCAGACTGAGTCGTGTAATAAAATCTTTTGACCGCATCAATCTAAACTGACCTTATTTTCTCTTTCTTTCTGCAAATCTATAAAGCTGCACAGTAATTCAGTTCTAATTTTAGGTCAAGAGGGATTGTAATATACAAGTTACAGCAATATTGGAAAACAATGACCTCAAAATTTTGTTCGCATGAATTTATAGTGCCAGCATGTCCTCTTTTTTTCAAAGTATTGAATCGTAAACAAATATCAGTAGTTTTCATACTTCAGACTGAGTTGTATAATAAAATCTTTTGACCGCATCAACCAAAACTGACCATATTTGCTTTTTTTTATGTGAGTCTATATAGTTGAACAGTACTTCAGTTATATTTTTTTTTACTGTAGTATATATATAAATAACTGCAATATTGGAAATTGAACAAACATGACTAACTTATATGTCTATGGGCGCTGATAACACAATAACGACAGAAGACCCGTTACATCCAAACTTAAATTATTAAATAATGAACCATCACAAAAAGTGAATTTTTATTTAGTCAGTAGTTCATGATGGTTTTTTTTAAACAGAACTATTTAAGGGCATCATCCAACACTCACATCACTGATTCATATACTTTATTTTAAAATGAAAAGTACATGTATGAGAAGTTCTCTTCTTGGAAAGGTATACTGACTATACCATGTATACTGTTAATATAATTTGAAGAAGGAAAATGATTGGTTTTGTTTGTAGCCTTACGTCCAGTGGCAAATATTTCATTCATGTTCAGATCGAGTATATTTTTCTGACGTTCCAGACTCCCAGATATTATTCATTATCGTTATGGATAAGTTTGGCAACGAGATAATGCAAATCTGAGACCTCAGTGCAAATCTCAAGGTGCAAATGTACATAGTTTTCTTGCGTTTAACAACACTGTGTTCATTACTATGATATCCCATAATTCATCCACTGTACAATTTTCGTTTGAGCATTTGTCCAAACAGAATCTTAAATCATGAATGTAAATCCCAGGCAAACAAGGTAAATTAAGATTAAATTTACTTGAATTAAATGCAGTTATATTTACGAAGAGACTGTTAAAAACGGGGAACGAAGAAACGTAAACAATGATGTTTCATTTGCAATCTCATAAAAATATTTCTCCGATGAGTTGGATAACCTCCTATCCACTTCGATATTTGTACATGTAAATTTTGATCAGTAAAAAATATAGAAATATCTGCTATTATATATAGTAAAGTAATTGGAACTGATTTTTTCTTCTAAATTCTAAATTGCCCTTTCTGCAGTGACGTCATTTAGAACTGTTCTACAGTCCTGACTGATTTAGTCAGTTCTGCTGACAGTTCTACGGTTAGAACTGATTTGGTCAGTTCTACCTAGAACAGTTTTAGACAGTTCTACCCTAGAACTGATCCTGACAGTTCTACCTAGAACTGATTTAGTCAGTTCTACCTAGAACTGATCCTGACAGTTCTACCTAGAACAGTTCTAGGGTAGAACTGTTCTAGCTAGAACTGTTCTAGGACAGGTTAGAACAGTTCTATGACAGAATATTCTGACAGTTCTAATGAGAGGTTAGAAGTGATCTCCACTGTAGCTCTACTGGTTTACCTATAGTAATCGTTTGTCTTTTGTTGTGTGCTTTCTGTCTAAACGCTGATCGGCGCAGTATCTGAATAATTATTATGTACAGACAAATGTGACATATCTTCCTGCGGACTGTAGATAAAACAAATGACGTAGCTCTGGAATACAAGCTGACTTGTTATTGTTTAATCGCTTGTCTAAATATTTTGCAAACATTTGAAACAATAGCCATTTGCTTGGAGCATATATAAAGCTTTATCTTATTTAATCTTATACAATGAAGTGATGAAAAAAAGTAGATTATCTTAGTTACTGGTATAGTAAGGTCAAATATATGTTAATAGTATCACACAATTTATGTTAAAAAGTACGAAAGTCTGCAACGCTGTTGTTTTTCTTCAATTTAGGAGAATTTATTCCATCTGTTTTCACAAATTTGGACAAACAGAAATTTTAGGAGCTGCAAGAGTGCTTTTACAATTTTTATTTACTTTAAAAATCTTTGTCTTTGTGTTGACAAGAGTTTAAACCTTGGTGGCCTTCGGCTATTGTTTGCTCCTTGGTCAGGTTGTTGTCTCTTCGACAAATTCCCCCATTTCCATTCTCAATTTTATTAAAAGAATGATTCCGGTAAAAATTAGTTCAAGTTAATGGAAGTCGGGTTTTATGTATTCCAAGGAAACCAACGTTTTGCTTTTAATTGTGAATAGAATTTAATGTTTTATAGAAGAAGATGCGTTATTTCAATAATATGGGCTCACAAGGAGCATAATATAATATCATAATAATATTATTAGTTTACGAATATAATAAGCAATACAGTATACATAGTTACAAACACAAAAAAGAAACAACAGTTTTCATATATTATTATCATTATATATATAGGAGTATACATAAAACCTTCGACTCAGGCACACCTCTAGACAGTAACAAAAAATAATACTGTAAGTAGGCTGAATATATCTAGCTGAACTGCAGAAGGCACCAAGGGACAGTGCTATATGGCATGGTGGGTGCATATATCTTTACGAACATTTATACACATGAATATATAATTGACCGATTTGGTGGTTGCTTGAATGTCCAGTGGAAAATCTTTCAAATACAAACATAAAAGTGACTAAAAAATAGTACCAATTGGAATGGCTTTATATATTTTTTACATTCAACAGACACAATAATTGATATTAATTTTGACCTATTTCTATTCGTATATGATTATTCTTCATAATTGTATAGATGACGCAATTTTAACGGACAATTGTATATGATCAATGCGTGAAACCTTGGTTCTTTCATGAAAGGATACAATTTGTATTGATCATAATTATACTTCCTTGCCAAGTGTTTTTCAAATCAATTTTGATCAAAGATCATCCGATTTATTATGTATATTATACAATAGACTTATTTACTTCTTCGAAGAACAAAGATTTTTTTAGACCTCTGGTATAACCAGATATATATGATTGTATTCCGTTTATATGTACCTTTTTGTTCCTCAACGTGTTACAAAATGTACATGTAGTTGTAATTATAGCCGCCCTTTTGTGTAATTTGCACACATGGAGACATTTAGGACACTTTTTTCCGAATCTTTATTGTTTATTATTGAATGTTCAATATTTGCCCAAATTTATCAAAATTGCTGTAATGAAGGACTTGTAGCAAATTCAAATATTGTTTGAAAGACTATATTATTTACCCTCCCCCCCATAAAAACAAAAAACTATATTATATACCCCCACCCCCAAAAAAACCCCACCATATATCATATACCCCCACCCCCACCCCCAAAAAAAACAAAAAACGAAACAACAAAAAAACAAAAACAAAAAACAAAAGACTACAAAAAACTAAAAACAAACCAAAAACTATTTGAATTAAGTTTTTTTTTATCCTACATTGATCTTCCTGTCGTCCCTTAGTGTTGTTTGTTTTATTCGTTTTCTGTTGTTTGTTATTATTCTTCTTTTCCGTTGGTATATCTTCTCCCTCTTAATTACATAAAAACAAATCTGAACATAAACCTGGGCGATTTACTTATGTAATGATATTAGACAAAGCCTTATATTGAGGAATATTTAAAGTAACATTTTTCTAAGATATAGACAAATTGTTAAAAAAAAGCCGTTCACAAGAATGAATAGAGTATGGATGAAGGTCTTAAATGTAGAGAATACTGGTTAAAATAATTAATGAAGAGAAAAATGTTTAATGAATAATGAATAAGTGATCAACAGTGGAGAATATAAACGAATTCAATAAATGAAATCTATTTGCACGATATTTTTCAGAATAAACATTATTTTTAAAGATAAAGAAAATAGACCTTAAAATTTAAAGGATACAAATATATTAGAACCCGATTTAAAAAGAAATACCATTACTCCTTTGTCTTGTCGCCTATTAATGATACGGTTAATGAATTCTCCACCTTTTTTCAGTCTATTTTCTCAAAATTGATTATCTATTGAGTTAGTATCATTGTCTCTATGTTTCATATTTTTTTTACATTGTTACATTTTCAGATGAAATACTAGTACAAGTTAGAGCGAGTGAAAGAAACAAACGTTCTGCATCAGGGAAATTTCATCCTGATCGATACGATTTAAAATTGGCGGCATCTGGTAAAGAGGTTCATCTGGCGCTTCAAAGAAACGACAGACTTAATACAAACGTACCGACTTTAAGTCTTAGAGATCAGCTTATGAAAAATGAAAATTTCGAGGAAACGGAGGTAATAATGAATACAACATATCAATTTGGATTTGAAAGATAGACTGAAATGAAAGGAAATATCGAGTTAACATCACAAATTAAAAACGAACAACTACCAACAGCCCCTTCTCGCCCGAAAAATATCATAACAAAAATCCATTTCCTCTAAGCTAGAAATACTACAACATGTGATTAGGTGAAAAGGGCGCATTGCAAGGGGTATTGCAGGGCGCATTGCATTTGCGCCAATTTTTAAAATCCAATCTTTCATTTGCGCCACAAGGTTATATTCTATTTGCGCCAAAACATAAAAAAAATATTGTCAATTCAGAGACTAACAGAGGAAATAAGTATGTAATTTGTGATGAACACATATAGATTATCATATATTCTGAAAAAAGTCGTTTAGGTGTACCAAACATAAATAAATTTAGAAAGCCAGATAGTAACTGATATAGACGGCAGTTCGACGATGGGAGAAAGAAAAAAATGGAAGTATCTTTTGGAGAAATAGATAAATATGGAATGCACATAGAGGCGAAATTTCCAGACATGAACACATCAGGACCGCCTTTTACCAGTTTTGTACCAGAACAGACTTATATCTTTACTATAGTGTATCGTGCTTAGAAATGTCCAAACATTTTTCTCCAGTGTATACATAGTGCTTTTTTTCGGCTTTATATTTATAATACGTTTTATGATCATGTTAATTTATAACAGAACAGTGTTTTAACAAAGTTTTAACATAACTCGTATGGTTTTATGATGACCGATTTCTGAGGAATATGTTATCTTATGCAAACAAAAACTGCCTTTAATATTACATTATTTATTATTATTTAAGAAAAAAGGATTTTTTATACTATTTACCTGTTTTTACCTATAATATTGGTGCGAATGGAGTATCATGGTTTGTGGCGCAAATGAAATGTCAATTGGCGCAAAAGCAATGCACCGGTTGAAAATTCTTATGATTACAAAATAGTTTTCTTTTAGAACTAAAGATAAAATGTATATTTATTTGTAAAAACGACCGTACCAGGTTAATTTATCATTTATCCATTCACGAAACTAACATATACAGATTTATTGATACAAAATGGTAAAAAAAATACATTATTTGCATGTTAATTTATATACTATGAAATACTTTATAGGACTATATGTCTTTTATATGTTTTAGGAACACGTATTCTATCAAGAAATTGAAAATGGAGGCTCCTTTCTTGTTCATTTCAATAAAGACAGAACGGAAACAATGGTAAATAACTGCAAACACTCATTGGAAAATTTAATTGAAACTAACACGAAATAATTTATAGATACACAATATATAAGCCTCTTGCCAATGACACCCTCTGATTTTATTGGTAACTAACAATACAGTGCCATTGTTGTAACCGTAAGGGGCTTTGTTACCAACTATTAGTGAAATAAAGTATTTGACGGTTAGAATAATATTTGAAAAAGAAAGGCAGTACAGGGGTTTTGAGTAATACAAAGGCAGGATGAGCAACTTGAGACAAAAAAGGCAGGAAACTAATAAACTAGAGGCTCGCAAGAGTTTATGTCGCTAACCTGACTCTACTTAAGATTTTGAAATAATATCAAAAAGTGTAAAAATAGTAACAGATACTTAGGATAATGTTTGAGGGCCATATTTGGTTTAATATTTTTATGTTTGCTTTCATTCCATTCAGTGGTTCTCTATAAAGGAGACATTTGTATGTATTTACAATAGGGTCCTATCTTAAACCAAGTCCCCGCCTGGCGGCCGTCTTGGATAATGGATTGGCTACAAAGTAACAACACTTGGTCAGCAACTCATAAGGAACATTCATGACATGTTTGGTTTCATTCCATTCAGTGGTTCTGAAAAAGGAGACATTTGTATGTATTTCCCATAGGGTCCTATGTTAAACTAAGTCCCTGACTGGAGGCAATCTTGGATAATGGATCAGCTACAAAGTTACAACACTTGTTCAGCACCTCATAAGGAATATGCATGCTGTGTTTGGTTTCATTCAATTCAGTTGTTCTCTAAAAGAATATCTTTGTATGTATTTCCCATAGGGTCCTATGTTAAACTAAGTCCCCCCGCTGGCGGCCATATTGTATGATGGATCAGCTACAAAGTAACAACACTCGGTCAGCACCTCATAAGGAACATTCATGCTATGTTTGGGTCCATTCCATTCAGTGGTTCTCTAAAATAAGACATTGGTATGTATTTCCCATAGGGTCCTATGTTAAACTGAGTCCCCCACTGGCGGCCATCTTGTATGATGGATCAGCTACAAAGTAACAACACTCGGTCAGCACCTTATACGGAACATTCATGCCATATTTGGTTTCATTCCATCTAGTTGTTCTCTAAAAGAAGTTCAAAATGTTAAAAGTTTACGACGACGACGGACGACGGACGCCAAGTGATGAGAAAAGCTCACTTTGCCCTTCTTGCCAGGTGAGCTAAAAAAGACAGAACCGAATAGAGTGACAAATTAAAAGGCAGGACGAGGCTTCTTCTCCCGGGTCCCAAATGAAGAACCTGCCCTCAAATCATCGTGGGTCTAATGGAGGTATAGACACAATTTTCTATCAGCCTTTCTTTAAATCTTTATCTGAGGTTCATAAAAATCTCATAAAATGATTAAATCTCAATTAAAGTTGTTTCTTCGCTCAATTATAGACCCTTTCATAACTGAAATGAATTTAAATCCTTGGTTTGTATAGTAAATCATAAAAATGATGATTAAACATTTTTCTTAGGTTTCAGGTTACAATAAGATTAAAACCCATAAAAGTAACCGCCTTTCACAGAATTAAGTGTATGTCATCTATTTAGCATGAAAAGGAGGATTAATTTGACAATGTAGTGTTTGGTTATGGAAATATTTCATCGTATGTCACGTTTCTTGTTTCATGATACACTGTCATTCCGTCTCCGCTTGTCCGGAAACATTTTGAAATGACAGTAATATGATTTCCGTATTAAAGTACATATATGTGCAAAAAATGTAATATGAAAGTCGAGCTTCTTACGTCGATAAGTTTTTAAGAGAAGAGAATAAGAATTCAAAGAGTTGATTCGTTATTTGCATAACGTCCAGTAACAAATATTTCATGCACGTTGAGGTTGAGAATAAATAAATCAAAGCATCATATTCTATATTTGTTTTTTTTCTGAACAATTTGTATTCTAATATATTCAAAATTGGTGTTTTTCAAAACAAAAAAAGTAGACTTTCATGTACACGATATCGTCTCATAAAAGGGCGTTGGGTGTTAAATTCATGTTCACCGATTTGACTCAAATTTTCATATTTGATTCATAACATGCAAAAACGTATATTCGAAAACTACCGAGATCATAGAAGCGATATAAACAAAAAAATATACAGTACATATAACAGGCTAGCGAAATAGTGCAATTGGATTATTCTAGGTCTATTCATATTAGAATCATATTCAAAACAGTGTAGCTGTGGCCATTGATTGACGACCTTAAATTATCCCATTGACTGGAGCAGATTATGTGAACGTTTGTCTGTATCAACCGCTGCTCACTATGTACTTGTTAAAGGCACTTAAACTGTGGGGTCACAAAAGGTTCTCAACACCTAAATAAAGAAATTAGAAAAAAAAATCAGGAATAACACGATGTTTTGATTTATATCAATAATATAAATCAAAACATAAAGTTATTCCTGATTAATTTTTCAAATTATTCTAATATTAAAGGCGTTAAGAACCTTTGATGACCCCACAGTTTAAATTCTATAATAAGTGAGAAGTGAGCAGTTGTCGTTACAGACACACGTTCACCTAATCTGCCCGAGTCATTGGGATAATTTAAGGTTGTCAATCAATGGCCACAGCTACACTGTTTTGAATATAATTCTATATGCTAAAATATATATCGTTTTTGACTGTATAAAACGTGTTTTTGTGGATCAAATCAATCCATCAAATGAGTTACCTTTGTTTCACTTTCAATTTTGACATTCTTTTCCTTTTAATAACTGAACACGTATAATTCATGCGTAATTAATTTCTAGCTAAATGTTAATTTGAGGTCACATGAATAAGGATTCAATGAGGATGACTTTTTCACTTGCAAGTGAATAATTCATCATCGATGTTTCGTAGCTTATTTTGATAAAAATTAAACCATACTGGATGCTAAAGGCGAAATATAATTATTTAAATATTTTATTTTCATTAATAATTGAGAAAAAAAACACCCGATATTCTAATTTCGCAGCTAGCGCCCCTTCTTTTGTTCTAATTGAGATAATGACACAGTGATGACTGCTGTACCGCTATTCTGACAATTTTACCTATTACGTCTGTTTTGATCACGCATCGTTGTAAATATAATGGAATTTGATGCGACTGTCATACAAATGTGCGGTTTAGCGCTATATAACCAGACTCAATCCACCATTTTCTACATTTGAAAATACCTGTACCAAGTCAGTTATATAACAGTTGTTATCAATTCGTTTGATGTGTTTTATCATTTAATATTACCATTTGATTAGGGACTTTCCGTTTTGAGCTTTCCAAGGAGTTCAGTATTTTTGTGATTTTACTTTTTTTTTTACTTCTAACGATACCAATTTCAATGGACAATAGAAGTCTTTTATGCAAAAGCAATACAGCTTTTAGAATTTACATATAATAACATCAGTGAATAATTAATTACATACATGTTTTATAATTACAACAGTTTGTACCATTGGCGACAAAGATGGGCGTGATTGTTCGACATAGAAATAATTTTAGTGAAGCAAACTTTTCATACTTTGCTTTGTAAATTTTTTATTTGAGGAACACAATTTCACAGATATGCTTTCAACTTAGCTCAACCTTGCTTATATATTCATGAACCTTAAAACTAGTTTAGAAGGACATTGCATTTACCAAAACTGTATTAGTTTATAATATATCATAACTAATTCCTCCTACATTTTTTTTCAGTATGGGATTTTCCAGTCCAATGGCAGTGAATTCGTTTTACAATCAAATGATTCAGATAAAACAACCTCTCATAAAAATGGTTTTCGAAAATTTCAAATAAAAAAGGCGGAATCTATAGATGTCAACGATGAAACTGTATATCTAGGTAATGTTATACTATATTACAAATTTATAATCTTTTAAAACTATTTTGCAAGTTTTAAATCGTTTTAAAATACTTGTGAGAATTGACCCTATTACAAAGGGCACACCATTAAAAAATGTTTTCGAAATTTTCAAAAGAATAAAATTATGAAAGAGGAAAGGAAAAAGGTCACACGATGACCTGTCGATTCTAAATTGAGGTAATTGAAAAGTTATTAAAAACTCAATTATCTTGAGGTTAAATTTTATGACATCTTTCATGTATTATAGTATCAGTTTAAGCCTAGTATATTTATATGACGGACAGTGTTCCCAGTTACTTTTTGAAATGTTGGTGTTAAACCAATTGAAACATAGACAGAAGATTACAAAAAGGGGGATAACTACGGTACAGATTTCATTGCGCGAATCGCGCATTTCTGGAATGATTACCAATTGATTAATTTCGGATGTTACATGTAGAGCCTAGTCGGGTTAAGAGCTTCCAAATTGAATTTGCAATAAACAAGAAAAATGAATAAGATGTTCGAGCTCGCTGTGTTAAAAGACATCAATAATAAATAATCCAGGTAAGAAAGCCATGCGAGAACCTCATGGACAGTCAAGGTAAAAAAAAAATCCTCGAAGGAACAAAACGCAAGCTTGCGATGGTCTTTGTTGTCACGATTAAATCAAAATAACTGGTGCCTTCGCTTAAAACATTTTGAAACTTCCACGACATGTTATTTCCACCCACTTCAATGAACAGGGTATATAGTGCACACGTTCGTTCGTCAGTCCGTCACACCTTTTGGTTCCAAATAATAAAGTTACCGCTCCATCAAATATTTTTAGGTTTTAATACAATGACACGATCTTTGAAAACATTTATTGTTCAAAATTATAACGTATCATTCATTTTTCTAAGAAATATGATTTTCTTTTTGTTTTCTTATTTACAGAATACCAGTAAAATACCACTTAAGAAAATCGTAGAATGTAATGAACGAAAACGTACAGGTCAAGTTTATGCAGCTGTTTCTGTGATCTTAATGTTATTATACCATTCATATGTACATGTATATCATACATTGAAATAAATGAAAATGAATTCCAATTTTCGTCTTATTTTAATATATAATTCATATTCACACCAAACATTCAAAATACATGAATATGAATTCACATTTGTATAATTGAATTTTTCAGACACGAAATTAAAATCTTCAATTGAAAAGCAAAAATCGTCCGGTTCAAGGAGACGAAAAAGAGCATCTGGGACGTATAATATAGAATTACTTATTGTGGTTGACTATGCAATTTATCAAAGGTATAATATATATCATTATGAATAATTATCAGGGTCTATATCTAATTACCCGTGCAATACATTAGTTTGTAAAAAAAGCGGCTATGATAATTACTTCTGAGTCATTCTGCAGACGAACGGTATTTTTTGGGTGCATTACAGATTGTTTATTTATAATTACTCATGTACATGGGGTCTTCATAAGTTGATGATGAATCAACAAATGTAGAAATTTATGAATAAATCAAAGATAGATTTTTTAATATATCAAAATGGTTGTGTGCAAATTACATAGTTTTCAGGGATGGATCTAGTCATTTTTAAAAAGGGTTCCAACCTAGGATAAAGGGGGGGGGGTCTAACCATTTCCCCACATTTAACAGCATTGATCGTCAGAAAAGAGGGATCCGACCCTCCCTCTAGATCAACACCCATAGATATGCCACTGGTTTCTCTCTTACAAACAGTTAGCACAAAATGAGCCCCTACTTAATTAACTCGGCGATTTATTCTTCCCGCCAAAACCTTTCACATGAATTTAAATGAAATGAATTATAATCTGAATCGTCATCGTCACTGTCCTTCTAAAGAAAATAAATATTAACCATAACTAATATTATTAAAAGTGATTTGTCATCATTTATGTTATAGCTTTGACTATTATACTTGCTCAGTATTTCGTGACTTTCAACGCGAATTATATTTTCTTTTATGAATATAGAAACCTAATATCTAGAAGAAAAAACATACATTTTTTATGAGAAAGTTTTATTTGAATAATAAATAATAAAAGTCATAATTTACTTCAAATTGGTTCCAATGATTGATTATGTGTTTTATGCGACACTTTTGACTGAATTTATTATATATATGAATTTGTCACTTTTTTCTTTCTTCCGGGTTCGAATCGAACAACTTGTCACCATTATCTGCAAAGTGCAAGGAACGTCAATTTACGTGGAGGTAGGGGGAGGGGGGAGAAGGGGTAGTGGTATTTATCTATTTTTTTTTAAAAGAAAACAGCCATACCATCCCTCGACCACGTTAGTGTTAACCAGCCGTTGCCTTATCTAAACCTGATGATAGAAGCCTAGAACTTCGGGAGTTACTCTGTTTAATAAACTGTCCCATCATCGAAAGACGTGTTGTGTTATTGACCGAAAAAATTGGAATACCAATAACGTAATTAAAAACTTTGTTGTCAGAATATGGCTCGCGTGAGAAGGTCGTCTAACAAAAAAATGTCAATCAATTCGTCAATATTTGAAGATAAGTTGTGTCCGATGAATAAACAATTTAATGCAATGCCTTTCATCCTAATTTTTAATCATCAGAATATGCATATATATACATAAAGTCTATCCAAATTATTTTTGCAAAGAATTCCGCCTAAGCCGGTGTTAGGGGTCGTCTTAAACTTGCAGTAAGGTGAGACTTTATTTTCACTCCGCGTTGAAGATCCATTGTTTTTGAAATGAAAAACAGCAATTAAAATCGCTGTTACTTTGCTTTTTAAGTGTTTCTTTTTATGTGCATGTACTGATTTTGTGTCATATACAGTAATCCCATATTCTTGTTATTCTATTATTTGAAACGTTGGATATTTTCAGTATTTGTTAAGCTGTTTAAAACAGATCTCCTTACTTAGAGCCACAATCCTATCTAAATTACACAGTTCAGTGACACAAAAAGTATTCACGAATGCCTATGTAATGAAATTTACTACATGCACATACATTGTATATATAGAGACCATCGATACTAGACAGATTTCCTTCTAATTTTTATCTGTGGTGACCAGTCATGCAAATATATATAATGGTAGCACCCGTTGTTTATTTCAAATGTTGATTCTTTAAAAGATATTGTTGTTGATTTTAATTTTTTCCCCGGCATATTTTATAAATTTTAGATAATCTTAATAATCTTTATCGATCTAAATCATTTAAAAGTTACATGACTGTTACGACGCCTTATGATAATCCTTTCATTTAAATATATTGTTACATATTTATATCCGTCTTTGTGATCAAATATTACGCAACAACAAATAATGAAAATTTGACAGATAGTGTGAATTGCCAAAAGCTATTCTTTACAAAATTTTGATAAAAGGAAATTTTTTTAATCACTAACACCGCTTTGACGAAACGTGAACTTATAAGATTTGACAACACAATTAAAATAGTGAATGGAAATGGGGACTGTGTCTAAAAGACAGCAACCCGACTAAAGAGTTTAAAAAAACAAAAAAAAGCGTCTTGATTAATTTCATTTTGCATGCCAATCAGACTTCGAATTTACACTTTTTATGAGTTTTATGTTTTTTTGTGTTGTTTTTTTCATTCCAATACATGTATAATACATTTTTGTACTTCTGTGAAATAAATATGTAAATGTTCCAATGACTTGATAAAAATCATATAAATATATATGATTAATTGATGGTGTATAACGCTATTTTGACTTTGATAATGTAAGAAACAGGACTACACGGAGAAAACAATCGACATTCGAAAACAGAGCGAGCGGTGATCAAACAAGGTTAGGGATCACTGCACTACATAAACTCCTTATACAACTTGACCTGCGAACCCCTACCTCAACCACACGGCCCCGTTCCTAAATTAATTACTAGTAGATAACCAATCCGACAAACAACTATATCACAGTGATATTAGAAGCGTCGAATTTTTCTATTTTTTTTATTGATGTTTTTTTTTTACTATTGCATAGGCTACATCTCATGTACGTCCAGTTTCTTTGTTCAATTATCGTGATATTCTAAGCATTCTCTGTTCTGTCTCGTACATATATTTTTTAAAAAGGAAACTTAAAAATACTTATTCAACTAACCAATATGTAAAGTATATTTTTCCGTCCTTGTACAAGTATACTTTGTTTGAAAGAAAATGCCTATAATTTCTAATGTGTACAATATTTTAATATTAGATGGTTTGGAAAAAGTCTTGGTTCAACTTTCAACGAGAGAGACCAAAATGCTGTTGCCTCTATACGACAATACTATGCATTTGTTATAAACGGGGCAAGTATACACTACACTTTTAATTGTATTTTGTATAGAACAAAATATGATATGTTCATGAAATAGACATTGGCTAACAAAGAATTGCTAATCATAAAGTTTTTTCATAATCATATTGAATGAAAACATTAATTAAATTTTAACCTCCAATCTCTTGTGCAGGGATAAGCCAAGAAAACTACAATATCATTTTGAACTCAAACTAGCCCGGGCTTAAATGTAAATGAGAAGATGTGGTGTGATTGCAAATAAGACAATTCCTCACAAGAACCCAAATGCCACAGAATTAACAATTAGAGGTCACCGTATGGCCTTCAACAATGATCAAATTAAGACCATACCGCTTAGACAGATATAAAAGACTCTGAAATAAAAATTATAAATAATTCAAATAAAAATTCTAATGCAATCTTTATGTAACAACTTTATTCATTGGCTAACAGTTGCCGTCAAATCCACAGTTGACCAGTCGTAACTAAGGAGTTACCTGTCATTTTGAATTCCTGGATCATCAAATGTTCGATTACTACAATATTATCGAAAATAAAACAACACCTACCTCGAATTCGCCGTTGAGAAAGTGATTTTATCTTAATTTGAATCGTAGAATAAACGTAATAACCTCCAGTTTGTAAGTTTTCATGTGTATGACGTCACGTTAATCAATGACATCTTTGCGCCAAAACTATTCATTAAGTTTCACGGATTTTTTTTGTACGTTAAATTTAAACCTTTTCTTCAAGCTCAAACGTAATATTATTTTTGTAATGCATTAGAATCGGAATAACAGTACTTAAGTTGAAGATTTGCCACCGTCAATTTTGATTTGACGGTCGCAAATCTCCGTTTTACTGTCTCCGCTACGCGTCGCCAGTAAAACTAAATTTGCGATTTTCAAATCGACAATTGACGGTGCCAACACTTCAACTACAGTACTGTTATTCCTTAAATCTAACGGCTTATCATGTATGTTCAAAAAATAAAATATACGAAAACTGCTTTTTCGAAGATTTGAAATTCATCATTTCTGATCTAGTTAAATATTGTTCGTTAACATTGTTTTCAAACTATTTCAGATGGATGCCATGTATAAGAATCTTCAACCGTCAAGTTTTACCATCAATATTCTGTTTTCAGGAATAATTATAGCAAAGGTAAATATGCTTTCCCAGAAAACTGTAATATTTTTTTTTATTATACTGAGGAATCTCACAAGGTTTTTAAATATGCGATTACCAGACTTTTTAGTAAATTGCATTTAAATTATCTGTTTAGAAAATTCTGGATTTTTCCCCCATTTCGTCTATTATGCCCCTGCCAAAGTTTACCACAAAAATATGCCCAAGTCGAATTACTATATAGTAGATGATATGTTTGTATAAATGTTTTCCCGGATCTTTTATTTTATATACCAATTCTCCAGAAACATAACTTTTGGTTAAAGGGAGACAACTCTATTTCAAATTATCTTTTTCCTGTAACAAATACATTTATATATGCACATTGTATGTTGCTTTACAATTTGAGATACATATAATTTCTAAGTAAATTCTTTTAAAACAAGTACGTATATACATAGCAAGAGATGGAAATATTAGATATACATGTACATCATCGATATACATGTAACAAGCAATGCAACGACAGAAAATCTATCCAGAGGAGAATATACATGTTTTTTTTTACTGAACTAGTACACATTTTTGTTTAGGGATCAGCTGAGCGTCGAATTGTCTTGCTGTGTTGAAGAATTCGTGGTGTTTTCGGCTCTTTAGTCGGTTTGTTGTCTCTTTGACACGTTTACCATTTCCATTCTTAATTTTATTTCACCATAGGTCTAACTCTTTGTCGCATGGAATTCTGAATAGATAAGATGTTTGTCGTCAAAACAATGCATTTAAAATTTACTACTCTTTTTTAAAGAGTAATTTCTGTTACATCATGATTCCATCACCCAATAAATCATAAGCTCTTCATATTTTGGGTAGATATTTTATCAATTTTTGAGGATCTTGATGATTGTTTTTTCATCTCTGTATTCTTTAGTTTGTTCGGCCTTTTTTATGACCCGTTATTCTCTGTTATTTATATTTCAGCATCCTATACATCCTTTATTTTGTTTGTCCATTATTCTCCATTTATGCCCTTATTTATTAGTCCCTAAACCTAATCTATATCTGAATAAGTTCCCTCAATACGTATATCTTATTCACATGTACAAGATAAAACTGTTAACTTTTGTGCACTTATTATGTTTTGACGCAACATGGTAGAATAATACTTCGTCGTTATATAAGATTACTTGGTTATTTATCTTTATTATAGATTATGAATAATTTAAAAAAAAAATATGTAATTTGATACATTGAAATATGCATTGAATGTGTTTGAATGGCCCGGAAACTAATTTATTGAATAACATTGTTCTTTTTAATGATCGTTTTTTATTTAATTTGATCATTTTCGTTTCCCTCAGACAGCATCTGATGCGCCATGGACAGAAACAATTAAAATCACTGGTGTCACTCCTAACCAAGTGGATGCTTCTCGAATGTTAAACCTTTTTAGTTCCTGGGTCAAGTCACAACAAAATAATATACCAGGGCATGACCATGCTATGTTATTTACTGGGTAAGACTATCATTTTTTTTTCATTGTATTGAACAAAATGGTTCTATTCGGAGCTCGTATAGATAGAATCATATTCAAAACAGTGTAGCTGTGGCCATTGATTGACAACCTTAAATTATCCCATTGACTGGGGCAGATTATGTGAACGTTTGTCTGTAACAACCGCTGCTCACTATGTACTTGTTAAAGGCACTTAAACTGTGGGGTCACAAAAGGTTCTCAACACCTAAATAAAGAAATTAGAAAAACTAATCAGGAATAACACGATGTTTTGATTTATATCAATAATATAAATCAAAACATAAAGTTATTCCTGATTAATTTTTCGAACTATTTTAATATTAAAGGCGTTAAGAACCTTTGGTGACCCCACAGTTTAAATTCTATAATAAGTAAGTAGTGAGCAGTTGTCGTTACAGACACAGTTCACCTAATCTGCCCCAGTCAATGGGATAATTTAAGGTTGTCAATCAATGGCCACAGCTACACTGTTTTGAATATGATTCTATGAATGATCAAATGCTTAGATTCATTGATACAGTGTAACCGGAATATTAAATCTTTCGCTGCAGTATATCCCCACTAAAGGTGAATAGCTGATGCCTAAAATACTTTGTATAAGCATGATGACTCAGCCTTATCTTGATAAAACCTCAAATCATATACATATATTCAAACCTCAGATTTTACATACTAAGCATGCTGTACCATTTCTCTCGTATAGTCTTTATCAAGAAATCATTTTGCGTAATTTTATGAATGTGACTGATTATTAAACAATTAACAAACAAAAAAAATCGTTATTAATTTTTTCGATTTCAAGAAATGGTGCACACAAATGCGAGATTTTATTTTTTGTAAAACTAATCCTTGGCATTACGAGTACGAAATCCTACATTGGCGACGTAGTTCATGGTGTTTTCTGACGTGCAAAAAATCAGCCTTTCGAACACACACTTCACATAAAAACCTTCGAACTCATTCACTTTGTAAGGGAATGATTTCAATCGGTCATGTTTACATATAAATATGCACACCTTCATCATACATAGGTCGGTGCACGTGTTTGTATACTGTTGTTAAATTTAATTGTATGATTACAATATTTTCTACCATCTATAGTTGATTGACAAATCATGATAAACTTAGCGCAATTTTGCGGACAGAAGTGTGTGCGTGTATATGTGTGTTTGTGTTTTTAAAATTGTAGTATTATTTTTTTCAAAATGTAGGTATGAAATGATTAAGGACGGTTCAGCATCAATAGCTGGTAAGTGTATAGTAGATACAAATCAGAGAATCATATACATATCTTATCCATGTCCGACTTCAGATGAGTGACCACATGGTGGTAGATTAGTATGTCCATTTTGCATTTAAAACAACAATAAAAATCTGTATTTGAGTATTGTATTGTACTTCAAATTAGACCAAAACCCGACGAAAAAATAACATGATATTCGGGTCTCAAAGTGTTAAAAATAAATTTGCAATCCGTATTCACTAACCACATAGAAAACAATAAACGGAATAATGAATTGATCAACTTGATGATATATAAATACTGCTAGGTTTCCGATCCGTAGATCTCATACAGTATCGATTATCGTAAACAAAAATAGAACTATTAATGTTGAGCAAATGCTTAACCTAGATTTGAATATAAGAATTTGAAATTCAGAACATAATCTTAAATAAATTATTTATAACGCTTAGAAACAAATTGTTTTACTCTACCTAAAACCATACTTTAATATGGGGCTTTGGAACAGGATCATTAGATAACTCACAGTCGGTGATGTGGTTCGTGTTGTTCAGTCTTCAGGTTTCTGTGATGTGTTTTGTGTTATTGTTTGACCGCTGTTTGTCTTTTTAGCCATGGCGTTGTCAGTATATTTTAGAAGTCTAAGATTGGACATCCCTCTGGTATCTGTCGCCTTTCTTTTATTAGATTTTCAATGGTAATATTCGTTCAAAAGTTTAAATAACCATGCATACTTATATCTTTTATTTTGAAAAGTGTAAACTACATGTGTGGTGAATACAAATGAAATACACATGTTTTCAAAGATGTTAATGATTTTAAAAATGTCCATTTTAGGTTTTGCCTTTACTGGTGCCTTATGCCAAGCAAACAGCCAATCGATTGTAGAAGACAAGTTCAACTTTGGTATATTAACCGTGGCAGCACATGAACTTGGACACAGGTAAAGTCTTAAAAACCAACTTTGGTATAATAACTGTGGCATCACACGAGCTTGGACACAAGTAAACTATTAAAAACAAACTTTGGTATAATAACTGCGGCATCACACGAGCTTGGACACAGGTAAACTACTAGTTTTAAAAACCAACTTTCAATTGGTATAATAACTTTGGCATCACACGAGCTTGGACACAGGTAAAGTATTAATACCAAAATTTGGTATAAGAACTGTGGCATCATACGATCTTGACACAGGTAAACTCTTAAATACCAACTTTAGTTTAATAACTGTGGCATCGCACGAGCTTGGACACAGGTAAACTCTTAATGACCATCTTTGCGATGTTTTTATTAATGCGAGTAATGCAGCTGAATGAGTATCGCAATAATAAGAACTCGCATTCTTGTATCTGATGCATACAACTCTCCCCTGAAATCGCATTGATAAATATCACATTTAATTAGTCCATCTACAAAATTTGCAATACACAATAATTTAGAATTTACAGTAATGACTTCAGACCTATAAGAAGCTCGGAAGAGGAAGAGTTCTGTAGTTATTTACTGTCTTTTCGGTCTTATATTCCAACGAAATCAATACCAAAACTTGCAAAAAGTGTTGCAATGTGACATCGGTTTCGTGGCAGGGATAACAAGGGAAACCGGATAAAAAAAAGATTAGCGGTGCGAGGATTAAACTTGTATATAAAGAAAATGAAAACGTATGTCTGTATTGTGAGGTCCATCAGAGGCCAATCGTTTGGATAAGAAAAAGTATAAAAACGTGTGAGAGCATAACAAACCAAACTGATCGAGGTAGAAAGCCAAGAACTATCTGAGATACACTTTGCCTGTAGGAGTTTTAATGAGATACACTTTTTCTTTAAGAAAGAGACGCTGCGTCAGTGATGCAGAGTTATAATTTATTTAATAAAACAGAATTTAAATGACTTCCTTAATAGATTTTCACTCTGAATTTGTATTAAAAAATTAAATCACAAAAGAACCGCGCTCAGAGGAAAATTCAAACGGAAAGTCCTTAATCCATTTGCAAAACAAAAAGCTCAAACACATCAAACGGATGGAAACAACAATCATATAACTGACATGGTGCAGGCATTTTCTTATGTAGAAAATAGTTTATTTAACCTAGTTTTATAGCTAGCTTATATTCTCACTTGTATGACAGCCGCATAAGATAACATTATATTGACAACGATTTGTGATCAAAACAAACATACATAATAGGTAAAAATACCAAAAATAGGGGTAAAGCAGTCAACATTATTTTGTAAGGCTTAATCACTATAAAACAAGTAAATATGTAACAAAAAAACACAAAAAGTCATAAAGGCATATAGACAAAGCATTAAATAACTGCTATCATTCTATAGTACTCATTTTTGCTGTTAAGCAATCTGCAACGCTTGACCCGACAGTTTGTGACGCTTGAACTATTGGCATCAACAGTATTTTTCTTCTTTACGAGATCAGACATTTTCTCATGTGACGTCAAAACTATCCGGATACTTCGTTGACGTCTTATAATGGACGACAAATGTCGATTACGTTATTGCTGATTATTATTTTGTATGTACCAATTTCTGTTGTTTGTGATTGTGTTTTTGTTATATAAAATTGAGAATGGAAATGGGGAATGTGTCAAAGAGACAACAACCCGACCAAATAAAAAACAACAGCAGAGGGTCACCAACAGGTCTTCAATTTAGCGAGAAATTCCCGCACCCGGAGGCGTCCCTCAACTGGCCCCTTAACAAATATATACTAGTCCAGTGATAATGAACGCCATACTAATTTCCAAATATAGCATATTTTACTTTTAATCTATGTACGTTCTTTTACAGTTTGAGCGCACTACACGATGGGAATAACAATTTTTGTAGAGCCAGTGATGCGTTCATTATGACTGCCACCAGCCAACCTCAATCCAATCCTCTTACGGCAAGCAATCCCTGGAAATTTTCGTCATGTTCTACAACGTATTTCAACACATATATTGATTTCCTTACTACGTGAGTTTTTATGTGCTTTACGTCATATTCTAACCCATACTATGATTTCATTACCACATGAGTTTTATGTGTTTTTGTCATATTTCAACCCATACTCTGATTTCCTTACCTCGTGAATTTTATGTGTTTTCGTCATATTATAACCAATACAGTGATTTCTTTACCGCGTGAGTTTCTTTATACAAAATATATCAGTTAAGATTTGTTCCTATGGCTACAGTTTTTAATTTTATTTAATCATAACATTGTGTTTTATATTAAAAAGCTATCATATTGTATTCCATATCATACAAGTCATTAACCGTTTGTTTTATTTAAAGACAATACTCTTGCTCAAGTATAAGGTAGAGGCTATATTTGTGAATACGATATAAAACGGTTTTATTCATTAATGCGTCAAATTTATTGCGAATATTAGCATTATAGTTCACATTTTACAACACCCGAAAAATTAGAACGAAATAAATTGAGAATGGAACTGGTGAATGTGTCAAAGAGACAGCATACCACCCAAGGGGAGAAAACATCTAAAAAGCCGCAAATGGGTCTTCATCACAGCGAGAAAATCCCAAACCAGTAAGCGGTGTTCAGCTTGCCCCTTAGCAATAATGTATACTAGTTCGGCTAAATAGACGCCACATTTAACTCCGAAACATGTAAATCAATCAATAGTTTAAAAAAATGCAGTCTCAGAACAAAATTGATTGTATCAATTTAGAAAAATATCCAAAATGACAACATGTTCATAATTTCTAAATATTTAGGCATCTGATGCTTGTCATGAGGTTTAAAATACTTTTAGGTAAGCTTTGATAATATGTGATAACAGAGGTTAGTCAGACTGACCTTGTGAATAATTTTAACAAAGATGCATGCAATTGAACGAAAATCCATTGACAAACAGAATCCCACCAATTAGTTTAAACATAGCTGTATGTTTAAGATTCTATTTTACATCTATTGTATTTATAATTAAAATCACTAGTTATTTCCCCTCCTTTTTCAGGAATAATATACAGTGTATGACCACTTTAGATCCTAATTACAATGGTAATGCATTATACCCTGAAAGGAATAATTTACCTGGTCAGATATATAATGCTGATCAACAATGTGAACACATGGTTGGGACAGGATCTGTTATGTGCAGGGTAAGTTGTTCATCCTAACCGAGTCAGACGGTGTTATGTGTAGGGTATGTTGTTTATCCTAACTGAGTCAGACAGTTGTAAAATAAATAGTGGGGACAGGATCTGTTATGTGTAGGGTATGTTGTTTATCCTAACTGAGTCAGACAGTTGTAAAATAGTGGGGACAGGATCTGTTATGTGTAGGGTATGTTGTTTATCCTAACTGAGTCAGACAGTTGTAAAATAGTGGGGACAGGATCTGTTATGTGTAGGGTAAGTTGTTTATCCTAACTGATTCAGACAGTTGTAAAATAGTGGGGACATGATCTGTTATGTGTAGGGTATGTTGTTTATCCTAACTGAGTCAGACAGTTGTAAAATAGTGGGGACAGGATCTGTTATGTGTAGGGTATGTTGTTTATCCTAACTGAGTCAGACAGTTGTAAAATAGTGGGGACAGGATCTGTTATGCGTAGGGTATGTTGTTTATCCTAACTGAGTCAGACAGTTGTAAAATAGTGGGGGCAGGATCTGTTATGTGTAGGGTATGTTGTTTATCCGAACTGAGTCAGACAGTTGTAAAAGAGAGACAACAGATGCCAGAAAGACATTGATAAGTCGAAAATACACTGACAACGCAATGCCTAAATGAAGACCGACAGAAAAAAACAATAGTGCACTAAACACAACACTGAGAAACATTGTGATCTGGCCACTTTATACTCCATGTAATGATAATTATAATAACTATAGTTAAATAACTATGATAACATTGTATAAGAATGAAAATGATAAAACCAAAAAAAGTAATGATTACAAAACTTGATTTATTTAATTCTTAATTCCACTTTTAAGGATAAATTCGTAAAAAAACGTTAATGACGTGACGGTCACATGACAAATATACACAATAAGATGATAGACAACCATTCCAAATTGAATTATAGTGTGTTGATACTAAATTACGTGCTGCTGAAACATATTATTTCTCCCATAGCAACAATACTCTGGTGACTTTTCTTCAATATGTTCAGTGTTATGGTGCTCCTCGCTCAATAATCCTTCATCATGTCAAAGTTATACAGCTGGAGACGGAACGTTGTGTGGGAACAAAAAGGTAAGCTAAATAAAGGCGACAGTAAAACGAGTAAGTCACCGTTGTTAAAATTTCGGAAATCAATGGGGAGACTTTAGGTGCCGATGTTCAAATTTCGTAAATCAATCTTGCTGGACACAGAACATTGTGTGGAAACAAAATGAAAATCTAAATAGAGGGGACAGTATGTTACCAATATTCACATCCGGTAAATCGATTTGGAAGAAACAAATCAAGATAAATGTTGTATTATCCAATGGTTAGGTTTGGCTTTGAGTTTCGATTTTATCTTAAGGACAATGTCACATTTTGACTCCATAAAGTCCTTTCTTAATATGTTCATCACATATAAGGAGTATTATAGACAAAACAGCAAGACGTTACCATACTACTATTATACAGAATATGATTAAAACAAATACCATACATGAATAACAGAAGATCTTGTTAAATAAAAAATATTGTATGGCTACATTTGATCATTGATCATAACATGCATCATACACAACTTACAAATATTCCTTCTTGAAAATATAAATATGATGGTAAATATGTACTATGTGTGTGCAATAATCAAATATTCAATTGTTATTTTTTGAAAGCGTACAAAAAAGACCAACATATAATAATGTTATGCATATCAAGCTTTTTAAACGTAATTAAGACGTTGTATACTTATTTTGGTTACTGTTTGTAGTGGTGTAGAACAGGAGTGTGTACAGCATCATCAAGTGCTCCTAGTGGAAGTGGTATGTATTGTTCACTCATGTGTCTAATTATTGAGAACAAAATGCTCCTAATTGAAGTAAAGTGAAACCTCTTTTTAGAGACCACTTTAAGGAGAGCAAAAACATGGTCTCTTCAGACAGTAGGTCTTTTACTACAGCTTCAATCTATATCAAATATACTACAGAGTGATCTAAAATTAATGGTCGTATAAGACGGGTTTTTGCTAAATACAGATGGTCTCTTAAGCAGGGTTGCTGTAGTATGTATTGTTTTCCAAGGTATTTAATTATTGAGCATTCAGATGAGCGTTTTGTGTGCCTTATTGTTACAGACCAAATAGAACTTGATGAATTGTTTATCTACAGTTATGTTGACAAAGGGATAACGGATAGAATTTAACATGAAATGGTTTTCGAATGTTTCATTCAACATATCTATGGGAGCCACAGCTGAATTAAATTCTCCTTACCGTTGCAAAAAAAGTAAACATAAAAATACTGAACTTAGAGGAAAATCAATTCGGAAAGTTCATTAAAAGTAAAATCACAAAAATACTGAACTTAGAGGAAAATCAATTATCACATGGCAAAATCAAATAACAAAAGGCATAAAAACGAATGGACAAGAACTGTCATATTCCTGACTTGGTACAGGCATTTTCTAATGTAGAAAATGGTGGATTAAACCTGGTTTTATAGCGCTAACCATCTCACTTTGATGACAGTCTCATCAAATTCCGTTATATTTACATTGAAATTACATGAGATCAACTAGCAGTGATCGTTGAATTGTTAATTATTTTCTTTTTTGGCATAAGAATTAAAATGAAATTTAAAATGTGAAGTGTTTCGGTTGTTACATTGAATATACTGAGAGTGCCACAAGTGAGGCACAATCTCCTACTCTTCCGGATCACATGATATTACATTTCATGTTTGGTTTTGGATCGTGTTGTTCAGTCTGTGTCATTGAATGAAATGTTTTTCTTGATTTGTTTTTCTTTTCGTCGTATCAGTTTATCTTCGACTTATGGAACTTAAATGTTACTATGGTTATGCACCTTGTTTTTATTGCTACCCAGAATCATTTATATCCTTAGACGGTTAATAAAGGAATGTTCGGAGCTGAGTTCTGTTATTTGAGATAATAATTTAAAATAGTGGAAAATACTGATACTAATTATATCTATGCAATTATAATGATGTATACCACTTTAGTAACATTTAACGTCAATTCATCAAACTTTTTTGTTTGTTTACAACAGACACATGCTTGTATGGTGACCAGTTTGGTCAAATATTTAGTAATGGTTGGACATGCGTAGATGTTGCTGCACTAGGACAGTTTTATTGTGATCAAGCATCAACAGCTTGTTGTGCAGCTTGTAACCCAACAACAACAGCGCCGACAACGACTAGAGCTACAACTACCAGAGCTACAACTACCAGAGCTACAACAACCAAAGCTACAACTACTACGTCTATGACCACCAAGGCGACGACCACTAAAGCAACAACTAGAGCACAACCTACACAGACAACAAGAACAACAGCATCACCTGTAACAGGACAACCAGGAGTTACTGTTATCACAGAAGAAAAAGAGAAAGATTGTAAGTAGAGGTTTTCCTGTTTGAACGGTCTTAAACTAGTCATTTTGGGGGACCCTTTATAGCTTGATGTTCGGTGTGAGCCAAACCTCCGTGTTATAGACAGTACTTTGACCTATAATGGTTAACGTTTACAAATTATAACTTGGATGAAGAGTTGTCTCATTGTCAATCATAACACATCTTCTTATATCTATTAGCTTCCATGAGAAGTCCGTATACACTGTGAATTCATTTTATTCTTGATTTACCATTTTTTGGTAAATTTCGCAAAATATAAAGACTCACGAATCAATATGTTTATCTTATGTAGTCTTATATATATATTTATATGCAAACTTTGGCAAAACAATGAAATCAATGATTTCGTCGATTCTCAAAAATAAGTGACTTCGAAAATAGATTAATCCATGAAAGAATAATTTCTTTGAAAGGGTTTATTTTTTTTAAATGTTCCTGCTGTATGGTTTTCTCGGACCACCTCTTTTTGAAATTGAATTGGTTCTTCATTAGAGAACGCTTCATAGAAATACTGCATAACTAATTGAAAATACGTGACTGTCTTTTTTAATTTTTCGACACCATCGTGTATTTCGTCGAAAATTTTGCAACAAGAAAGACGTCGCATATTTTTTGTTATATATTAGCATAAGCTTGAGCCACACATATCCATATAAAAATAAACGCAAAAGTATTTGACGTCTTCATACTATTACCATTGTTTCATTATTTTGGAATTCACACGTTCATGCATGGGTATACGGTTTAAGAGTAAATGAAGCTATGCAAATAAAGATATTTGTTTTGTAGTTTTGATTGTAGAATCTATGCAGACCTAGTTTGAGTCGTTGCCCTTTGTCTGATGTTGTTTCATTTTTGTTACTTCTTGGTTTTTTTTTCATACGAAACACTTGACAATCAAACGTTTTAAATCAAAATACAGAACACCTGTTGTATATTGTTTCAATACAAAAGAGTTTTTCAATAATCCTCTTTTATTACTTGATTTATTTCACTCGACTGGGCGGGGTTTAAGAAGTTCGCTCATTTAAGATCAGTCCATATAGACAGGTGTTTTTTGTTAAACTCATCAATGAAGTGTCCAGTTATTCGTCCCATATCATACACTCATATATTTTGTATATGCGTTTGGTGACACTGATAGGTGATTAGAATTCAATAATAATTATAACGGCAGTCATCCTTATCACACACATCTTCAAATAGACTGTCCTTATAGAAATTAAAACATAAGCTCCGTCCGATCAGTTGAAATAACATTCAATTTGGTAATAGTAAACACAAATTTGCAGATATACATGTGGATAACAGTGAAAGCAACATATTGTTAATAATCAATCAATCTACAATTGTTCAAAGCATACATTTCCATTAAACCTAAGTATAACATTGTTTAAAACTTTTTATTAGTTCATGTCATGGTTGAGAGATGATAAATGATAGTTCAAACATTTTTGTGAACTGTTTGGTCAAGTTGTTGTCTCTTTTACACATTCCCCATAAGTCATTCTCTATTTTCTATAATTGAAACCTACATACGGACCTAGTTAGAATCAAAATGTCCATTGCTCTTTTCTTGTTTAGAAAATGACTCAAAAAGATTAACATTGATTACAAATTTTTTTCATAATGCTTTGAGTGAAGCACAATATGTTATTGGCGTTAAAGGGTACATTATTTGAAGAATCATACAACTACGAGGAGAAAAAAAGCTTCCATACAAAATGTCATCAATCCTTACACTAATTGATCGTTAAGAAAGATAGAAATAGCCATAACCTATACACACTTTAACTTAGATCAGTATTTTATCTGCTCTTTAATATAAACTTTAGAAAATCTTAGCATTCCAGTTAACTTACATTATTCTATAAAGCCAAGACATAAACATAATAAGGCTTGTTATAACCGCTACGGATGTTAGTATTATCCAACTTTACCAGACTTGTCATATATCTGGTATGCATCCTCAACCCAGAACATTACAAGTTTGCTTCCTGAATGGGCATGTGTTTGGTATTTTATAGTGTGTTTTTCTATGTTTTGATGTTATACTATTGTTTCAGAAAAGGGAGAAAGTTTGGCACCATTAAAAAGTTTAATCCCGGTGCAAATTTTTGCACCTGATCTACGTCCGGAATCTGATGTACAGTAGTTGTCGTTTGTTTATGTAGTTCATACGTGTTTCACGTTTCTTGTTTTTATATAGATTATACCGTTTGTTTTCCCGTTTGAATGGTTTTCATTACTAATTTTTAGGGCCCTTTAATTTATAGCTTGCTGTTTTGTGTGAGCCAAAGCTCCGTGTTGAAGGCCACACCTTGACCTATAATGGTTTACTTTTATAAATTGTTTTTTGGATTGAGAGCTGTCTCATTGGCACTCATACCACATCTTCCTATATCTATGTGAACGGGTCTGCTTCTTGGTCAGTTCTGTAAGCAAGTCCGTCTTTGGAATACACGAGGATTATTCTACAAATTGATATTACACACGCAATAAACATTTAGATGTTTTATATAATTCACATCCCTTTCTTTTACAACAATATGTTTCTTGAACATAAAGAAAAAAATACGTGTATATTACATTAGAGGGACAATATATTAAGATTTTTTTTTTTTGGTTTTATATTTATATTCACTTTTTAAAAAGAAAACATTTATAACTGTTCTCCTTCAGATAACCCGAAAAGGGGGAGGGGGACACGTGGTTTGTACAGTTGTCTACACATATAACTTTTAAACAATTTGGAGCGATATTAAATGATTACATCGTTGGCGGCAAGTCGCAGGTTTTAGGTTTGAATCTTAAGTTATGAAGCTGAACTTTTAGTGGGAACAAACTAACTGTACACCTGTTTTTATTGATCATTTTTTTACACAGCATTACACAGTCCCAACTTTTTTAAAACTACCCTTGTTAACGTTGACTTTTTATTAGTTTTATTTTTTTAAAGTCATATGGTTTGATTTCGGTAAGTTAACGCAAATATATTAAATTATTTATATGTAACATAAATATGACATTGACAATGGTATGATTTATATACACACTGTTTTCATTTCTCCCATCGTGTTTGTCTTTAAGCAATTGACCCATATGGGTGTAAATTTACTTTATAGTATACTAACTTATATGGCGTTGAGTAGAACAGGTCAACATTAACTTCAATAATGGTTCGTTAGGATAACAACAGGCCATGTTAAAATAAATGTTGGTGTAGGGCTGGTTTTGAGAAAGTAAGATTCGTCCGCTGTTAAAACATAAAAAGATATGTGAAACGTCTTAACACCAATCTAAGTACATTGTGTATAATTCAAGTACACAACTTTGGTCCGATAACTGTCCAAGCAGACAGAAGAAAAACTGTAACACAACAGTTCAGACTTGTTGATGTGTATTTAAGTTCTTATGTTCTCATTATTCACCGTTACCATTGACCCGGCCACCAAAGTTCATGGTGGTATAAAGCAATATTTAATTAACAAACCATTTAAAATTTATTTCATTCATAAAAAACGGGTGGGAATTTTTGTTTAAAGCTATTTAATAACCTTCATCACTGATTTAACACAGTTTAACTTTTATTGATATTCATCAGCTTAAATCAACTGTATAAAACATGCCTTTCAGTTTAAATCAACTGCATAAAACATGCTATTCAGCTTAAATCAACTGTTGAAAACATACCTTTGACGGTTTGAGGGTATGATATAGGATATGACTATTTATAGAAATGCAACGAGGGTATAATATATAGAATATTTAAAAATATAAACAAAGATATTATTACAAAAGGGTCATATACAAGAATAAGTGCAATTGATAAAAATAGAATAAATCATTTAAAGGTAAACGTTAAATAGGTTTTGTCTTATAATTTTACACCTTATGTAAGAATCCTGGGTTTTGATTGGTTGAAAGTCAGTGTATTTTTCACCAATTTACTTTTATCAAATGAATATCGTTCATTTTTTAACAGCGCCGGGGTATATTCAAAAAGAATATGCCTTTTTTACCCTCTCTGCCGTTGTATTTGCCAAAAAATATTCTATCTGACTGGACGCTTGTAATGTCACGATCATCAATGCGTTTTGTACGTTAACATTCGGTGTCATTAAACAGATATAGCATGTTCTTGAGGGGTATTTGCGAAAAATACCAGTCTTGAGAATGAATTTGCCTCGCCGTATGGCTTGCGAAATTTAACATTCTCTCGACTGGTATTTTTCGCAAATACCCCTCCTTAACATGATATATCTGTTTAAAAGACGATATATAATTCAACACTATTCATAAAAATCGTAGAACTGGAAAGAAGCATTTATATAAGATTTTACTCTCGTGCAGTTGTTGCTTAATATAACATTTTTGTTTTTATGTCAAACGGAGTGTTGGAAAATTATTAAGTTTAAGGGAGTAAAAAAATGTCTTTTCTATTGCGGGTCATTAGCATGTCAAAAAGTGGTCTTCAAATGTTTCTTTGGTTTGTTTCGTTTTTATCCTTTGTTTTTTTTCTGTCTGTCTTTATGTTTATGTGTAAATGTTGTAGACTTCAATTCACATAATACTCATATTTACCAATCATTTTGCAAATGAGAGTTTGAGTTAGCTATAAAACTAGGTTTAATCCACCATTTTCTACATAACAAAATATGACAGTTTATGTTCTTTCCTTTGATGTGTTTAACCTTTCAGTTTGCCGTTTGATTAGGGACTTTCCGTTAAGAATTTTCATCGGAGTTCGGTAATTTTGTTATTTTACTTTTTGAATTTATTGACGTTCTAATGATCTCCAACTTCGTACTTTATTTGTACTTAAATCTTTTGATTCGTATGTCACTTATGTTGTATTGATGAAACTCATGTTTGGCATATACAACCGAAAGACTTGTATCTGGTATCACATAAGCAACACGACGGGTGCCACATGTGGAGCAGGATCTGCTTACCCGTCCGGAGCACCTGAGATAACACCTAGTTTTGTGTGGGCTTTGTGTTGCTTATTCTTTAGTTTTCTATGTTGTGTCATATCTACTATTGTTTGTCTGTTGTCTTTTGTCATTTTTAGCCATGACGTTGTCAGTTTTTTTTCGATTTATGAGTTTGACTGTCCCCTGATATCTTTCGTCCCTCTTTTAATGAGATAAGTTTGCAATTTACTTCGTCTACATAAAAATATAACGTTTAATCATTACCTTTTACTTCTTTCAGATTTATTCGTTAGCATTGCTTTGGGAGCCGGTCCTACAATACTTATCTTAATAACTATAATAACAATGACGTTTTAACCACTACCTTTTATTTCTTTCAGATTTATTCGTTATCATTGCCTTGTTCGCCGGTGCTACGATACTTATTTTAATAATCATAATAACAATGACCTGTTGCTGTTGTCGCAAGTCTGACACCACATCTAAACCAAAACAAACACAAAAACCAGTTCAGAAACCAGTTCAGAAAAGACAAGTAAGTATTGCGTTTGTTCTACTTCCAAGTTGTTTGCAAGAGGGGTGAAATAAACAAGAGGGACATTCAAACTCCTTGTTTAAACTGGGCTATCGATTAAATTTAAAACAAAATATAGCATAACATTTATACAAAACAACTATTCTTTTATTTACATACATCGTGTTTTTTTTTTTATATTTATGAACATAACTGGTCGTCCCTTAAATTCATGTCAGTACTAATTTGGTGTCTTTTAAGGCTTTTCCTTGAAAGACACCGAATTAGTACTGACATGAATGTAAGGGACGACCATTTGATTTTATGAATTAACTGGCCTGGTAAGTATTAAAAATGAATAACTTTGACAACTTGATCTGTTGATGAAAAATAAATAATCTGCTGCATGACATGCCGGATACAAATGTGAATCAATTTGAAACAGAATTGCTTTTCTTTTTGACGCGGAAAAGCACGCGGTATCACAGTTTAAAATAAACGACCAAGAATCTTATGTCTTCCTCCCTCTTTTTCAGTAGTTTCACATCGTTTGTTTCAATTGCTTACCCTTCTGCAGCTCTTGAGATCATCCTAGTTTTTCTATGGGTTCGTGTGTCTCGGTCCTTGTTATATTGTGTTTCGTGTAGTGTTCTTTATATCTTTATCTTTTTCTTTGCAATTTTTTTACTTATGAGTTCAAATTTCCCACTAGTAAGTTTCGCCTTTTTTTAACTTGATGGTTCCTGATGAAAGTATATCCAGAAAAGTGCTACATGTAAAAACAAAATATTTTAGAAATAACTATATTCGTTGTTTATATTGGACAAATTTAGAAAAAAATCAAATTAGTTTGTTCAATATTAAATATGACAAGATTTCTTTTATTTTTAGATGAGTAGTTTACGCCAAGCTCAACCACAGGGAGGTTATTTAAATCAAGCTATGGTTTACGATAACGTAGCACAACCAAAGAAAGGATTTGTGAATCAATCTATGGTTTACGACAACGTAGTTAGACAATCAGCGCCAAAAGTTCAACGTGCTCCACGACAATACAGTTATCTCCAACACGTATAATACTCGTCATATGACAAACAGGTCATTGGATCTGAAAAAACTGTCATATGATGCATATTTTATATTATGCATAACATGTTTAACGTGTTACAATCAACGATTTATATTCTCAGGTTACATAATTAAATCACCTGTGTATGATGCAATATTCATGTGGTTTGTTGGGATCAAAAACTGATTTCACTGAGTTATACAACAATAATAAACACGTGTTGATTATTGCTATTTGCTTAAAGCAATTGGGGAAAATTTCACTCATAACATAAATAATTGATCATTGTTAATGTGTTAAAAATACTCATTTCATCAAATATATGCATATTTTTTATATGTATTGCAATGTTTTACGTTATATGCAATATTTCGTTTATGTATTGAAATGTATAATGTTAAACAAATGGTGAGACTTTAATAAAATATTGAATCTGGCATGCAATGTTGGTCTACCTATCTAATAATTTTATAAATTTCAATTCATAGAGTCATAAGCTACAAATTAAATAAACAATTGTAATATGTTTTTGGTTCAAATATTGATCAAAACAGAATAAAGAAATGACAGTCAAGTAGGAGGTTTGGTCAAAATTCGTCATTATAGACTAACAAGCATCACTGATGTTTTATTAACTGGCAACTCAATAATTTACCCTAATTTGAGGCGGTATTCGTGAAACCTTTATTTTGAACTTGAAGGAGACGGTTAGCATGTTTGCTCATTAAAAAGTAAACATAGTAAAACAAGGGAGCCACCAAGAATAAACAATTTTCGTTGATGATGCGAACTACAAAACATTTGTTTTTAAAAACATCTTTCACATGTCAAAGGTAAAAAAACAAATTATCAGACAGGATCAATAGAAATCATGTGTATATATGATAACAACTTTACTTAACTTGGATGCGATATGAAACTTCATGTATGAAGGAAAAAATTGAATTGAGAATGAAAATGGGGAATTATTGTGTCAAAGAGACAAGTAAAATTGAGAATGGAAATGGGGAATTAATGTGTCAAAATGACAATTAAAATTGAGAATTGAAATGGGGAATTAATGTGTCAAAGAGACAATTAAAATTGAGAATGGAAATGGGGAATTAATGTGTCAAAGAGACAATTATAATTGAGAATAGAAATGGGGAATTAATGTATCAAAGAGACAATTAAAATTGAGAATGGAAATGGGGAATTAATGTGATAAAGAGACAATTAAAATTGAGAATGGAAATGGGGAATTAATGAGTCAAAGAGAAAACAATCCGATCAAAGAGCAGATAACAGCCGAAGGCCACCAATTGGTATTCAATGCAGCGGGCACCCGGAGGCGTGGTTCGGCTGACTATTAATTGTCTAATAAAGAAAACATGTTAAAATTTATATATGTGTGTGGTATGACACTGACTGAATTGACCCCGACATACCCCTTTTATTATGCCATCACTCAAATCACATTCATGACGCTATGATACTGTGTTCTTTATCAAAAGTATCTTAATCGATGGTTTTAAAAAAGTGATACATTTGATATGGGCGATGTTGCTTATCTTTGTAAAATTTCACGTCTATTCATTATAATTTTTCATATTTTTATTTAACAAGATATCTGTACTTGTCTAAACTGCATGTGTTATGTTCTTTAATCAATTGAGGTATGGAAAAGATATTACCCAGGAAAGATATGACTATGCTTAAAGAAAAAATACAAACCAGTACGTTTTTGTATATTTTTTGGTGTGAATCGGATGTAAGGTTGTCGCATTGGCACTTATACCAGATCTTCTTATATCTATCATCCAGAATAGTAAAACAATAAACCAATCAAAAATTGTCAGAGAACCACGTGTTTGCTTAGAAATCAGAGAAAGTTAGGAAAACAAATCATTCTCTTAAATTCTTGCTAACCAAAATCAAATGTTTGCCCGATCAGTTTTCCTATCTTTGATACAACATTTTGTACAACAAGCTAATTGTCATAGACTGTAAATGATAATTTGTAGTTTACCATCCGTAAGAGTTTTGTTCCGTTACGATTCACTATTTAATCATGTTGAAATGAAGGAGGACATTTCATGCTCTAGCAATCAAAAATATTTCTACATTAAACTAATATTGTATCAATACGGTAGTATAACTTCTTATACGTAACTCTAGCTAGCCCAAAATACGTTGATTGTGTTGAACGAAGAATAGTTGCTAAGGCAGGGCTATGAATCAATCAAATTAAGGTCATCACTCAAGATATTTTACGGTCGCCATCATGAACTGATTCTGCCATTATGACAAAAGTGTGTCAGAAATCATATCCGATATTCTTCCTCAGTCATAATAACCTTCCATCATTACCAAACTAAACAAAAAAATAACACGACGGGTGCCGTATACGGTGCAGGAAATGCTTACCCTTCAGGAGCACCTGATTTCACTCCCGATTTTTAGTGGAGTTCGTGTAATTTCATATCTATTATTTGTAACTGTTGATTTAAATGTCTTTTGGTTTCATGAGTCTCTGTGCAATGCTGTGTACTCCTTGGTTTTGATTGTAATTGTCTTCTGAGTATATTAAACAAAGCTGATTGAATAGAGCATTATGAGTCCTATAACCTTCTGGTTTAAAGTTGATACTACATTTTTGTATATAGAGTCCACATTTTGGCAGAATCTTACTCACTTTCAGATCTATAAAGGCACATGCCGACATCTTTTATATCAGACGTTTTCACATCTTGTTCCTTCTCGTTTGCATTACCGACTTCGTTTGATTGAAGGTTCTGGTTGTAAGAATTGTGTCTCGTTAAGATTCAATATATAATCATGTTGTCATGAAGAAGGACATTTTATACTTTCTGAATCAGAATTGAAGATTCCAAGTAATTGCTACAGTAAACTTGCATTGAATCATTATGGTAGTGTAACATATCAGTAAAGTAAACATAGGTTATGGAAATGAGCGTGCAATGGTTATGAGTCTTATGAATTACTCGTTTTAATATAGTTAACTAGGAGTTCAAAAATACATGTATGTATATACAATCCACATTTTTGCCGTCCACATTAATTTTCTGAATTTTAGCTACTTTCAGATCTATGAAGACACTTGCATCTTTTATAATCATATTTTGTCACACAGACAACATATCAATCCATAAGCAATTTAATTGTAATTTGAATTCATTTAGAAATTTCGTGAAGTCAGCCTTGTTTGCTTAAACTTTGTTTTTTGATTGTATATCATTCGTTCACTGCAAAACTGAACTACGTTGAAAAATAATTATTGCCCCAGATTATTTCCCGCCTTTTCGTTTTTTCGTTTTTATTATGTTTACTTCTATGAAAGTTATAAACCAGCTTGATAATAATGTTGTGACAGAATTTTTACCAAGGTTTTATATAACTTTTCTTTTTTCCTTAAGAATCTCTATATTAAGGTAGTACCAATTTGTTGGATCCAAGGTTTATAAATTGGCATTTAGTTGCTCTTGGATAGCACCACTTAAAACCCGTACCATTGTAATATATGGTGCTTGCATTATTCTTTAACTGCCTTGTTTCTTTTAAAATTGGTTACTATAAGTAGAAACTGCTGGTTTGTTTTTTTTTAATTTCGGGCTGTTCGTAATTTCGGAATTCAGTGCAAGTTGAACGCTCGATTAAATGTTTAACCTCGCGATATACATTATATATATATCTGTCACAATCCAACAACCTAAAATTCTGTGTTTGTCGTTTAACAAATCTGCAATAATTATTAATCGTTTAACATTATAAGCTTAAATCGAGCCTTTTTCTTCTATTGAATTCCTTATTCGTCGCCTTTTATAGGTTACTAGATGTATATAAAAAAAAGTTTTGCGATGTGCTGAAGGTCTAAACAAACATTATATATCCTTGGTGGATAGGTATAATATATAGATATAGTATTACTGGTGAAAGTTGAAAAGGTTATAAGGCCATGTATAATACTAGTATGTCGATTTCATTGGGAATGAATTATATATTAAAAACTGTGCACGATTGTTCTATCGCTGGTAAAGTAAATTAACAAAAATACCGAACTCTGAGGAATATTCAAAACAGAAAGTCCCTGATATGATCAAATGGCAAAATCAAAAGCTCATCAACATCAAACGAATGGATAATTACAAGCAACGATTTTTTTCATATTTTTCATTAATTTTTATGTTTTTTCATAGTTAATCAATAATGTATCACGAGTTATTAAAGAGATCACAGTGTGAAACTTCGTGCAAAAGAAATCTATATCTCATAGAGGTACACGAGTACTTGATTTTATAATATCAAACCTATTTCTATTTGCCCTACAGTTTATAGCGGTTCAGCAAACACATAGAAAAACGACGTTGTAAATAATGTATAATCTCCAATCTATATGTATGTCGTTAAACACTTCAACAACCACTTGATTGTGGCTTGTTTTCTTATACGAGAATATTTTATAATATCAAGATTTATTGGTGAATGATTAAATGGTTAAAGCGAAAGATTTTTTTACCGCGATACAGAGTATGCTTATAGCTTGTCATTCAAATATGTAAACGAGTGATCTAAGTAGCAAAACTACTGCATCACTAGCCTGAAAACACAGAAGTTTTACGGTCTAACCTAGCACACGGCAATCTCGTTTGTTTTTGGCTATGACTAACAGTATTTCCTGCCCATTGTTTAAATATTCCATAACAAAATCCACGGTTGTTTATTGGAGTCATTGAAAACAACGTTTTGCAATCTACATTTCCGTTATTCTTAAATAGGTGTGTTTATGTGCAACCTTGGAGCGTTATGTTTTTCTGTCTGTGCGTCCGTGTGCCCTTCTTTCTTCAAATGTTGGTCAGTTTCAAGCTTTGTATCATACGTGTAGATCCATAATTAAATTGTATTCACAGATGCTTGACACGAATTTTGCTGCACTTTGTTTTACAATTTCTATTTTATGTACATCTTCTATCAGTTGGTGCTCAATACTGAGTTGCTGTATTCACTATTTTGAGATATGCCTGTTCTTCGATGTGTTGCGGACAATTGTGTAAGTTTCGTCGTATAAAGTTCAATTGTTTTGAGGCCTTTTTCAGTTTATTTGGCATGTGTTGATTCCGATATAGTTTACTGCCAAGTACAACTCCAAGTATAGTTTATGGATATTTACTTCTATTTGAGTCTGGTTAAGGTAATATGGTTGATTTAATTTCCCTCTGATCTTGTGAGCTAAATGTGCAAAGCACTTTGGGGTTAAAAGATATGTTCCAATCTAGGAACCATCTTTCTATCCTCGTGAGATCTTTTTGTATCTGAAGGAGATTTGTTGTTTCTATTCACCAAGCAGTCATCTGCAAATAGCCTTATGCTTGTTCCTAAACTAAGATTGTTCCCCATTTCATTATTGTAAAGCAAATATAGCAATGCGATTCGCATAATCTTGCAGTTGCTGTGCAAGCTCGCTTCCATCAAGCAGAACGTGATTTCCTTCCAAAGCCATTATCGGTCGAATTAACTGTATCCCATTAACACTATAATATCTCAGTTTAAGGAGAGAATTTTGATGTTGTTCGGTGTCAATGCTTTCTAGACACTTGGCTCGGCTCTTTTTGTCTATTTTTCCGACAAGATATTCGACTGTGTTTATAAGCTGATGTTCGAATGAATGATTCTGTCTAAATACATTTACATATCTTGAGAGTGTTTCGTTTTTGTCTAGAGGATCCATTACCCTGCTGAAGTTTAGATGTTCTTAAATCATACAGGGTACCGGTGTAAGTGATACTGGCCTGTAGTTTGTATGGTCAGTGTTATCTCCCTTCTTGTTTACCGGTTATACAATACCAAGTGATCAATCTTCTGGTATTTTCTATTTTCAAAGAACTTGAATATAATAAGTTGGCGGTATGGCGCAAGTTTTCAGTCGCGTCTGTCAAAAAATCGAAAACAACACGTTAAATAATTTCTTCCGTCCGAAGCGCTTTTCTGGATTTACCTTCATCAGGAACGCTCTCTATAATGAATAAAGATCTATAGAATGAGCAAAGATGGGGGATAAATAATAATGGGGATCTTATATAAAAAAGTAACATACACAAAAGTAAAGAATAGAGATAAAAGTACATATTAAAATGATCACATCTGCCCATGCATACCTCATACTCTACGTGGTATGTTGTCTTGTCCTGTAGCTTTCCTTGAGTTTATTTCCTCATACTGTTTAAAATGACAAGTGTTGTAATAGTAATAGCTATCATTGAACTGTGTTATGATTTTGGTAATCCTAATAAATATTATTTTGTTGGTTTAATAAAGTCAACTTCAGGGAATAAATGTTCATATTGTTGGTTCAATACATTTGCTTTTCCTACTAAGAAAATCATGTCTTTCCCTTTTGTCTAAGCAAAGTGATGTTACTGCTGTCTTTTTTCGGGTTATAAATGTTAGACAAGAATTGTGTGGTTGTCTTGTAGATATTCTTTGATTATAAATTTCTTCATCACGAGATGTGAGTACATTAGCGACATATTCATCATGGACTATACATGTATGCATCTTCTTCTAAACTGTTGTTTGTATGATTGGAATGTTTTCCTTTACTCCTTGCAACTGACCCCTTTTTGGCTTTATTATATCTGCGTTTTTCTTTTTGTACAGATGAGCTCTTTGATTTCAGTAGTCATCCATAGTAGGTTTCATATTGGTGATCCCAATTTGGATGGAATATTCTTTTTTTTCTATTTTTTCCTTTCAGAGAATGGTCTTAAACGTTTACCATAAACTGATCATGATCGAAATTCAACTTCTGCTCCCCATGGTGAACAGTTGGTAGATGACACGCTGGATTACATAAATAAGTAATGAATGTATGATCGATTACATATTCTTAATTTCGTTTAACGATTTTGGGTGGAATCGGCAGTAAGATGCAAGAAATTCAGTATTAAAATAGCCAAAATTTCATATCTGGCAATTTTCAATGTTTTTCTTTTTATAAAACAAACAAATGACTTCTACCTTTTCTCGTGGCATATGGTATGGCCCATACCTTTTCTTTATTTGATTTTAATCTATTTTTATTTGACTTTATATCAATACAAACTTTTCTCTCTACTTGTGAGCATGGTGGATTGACTTGCCATTTCAATTATTTATGGGTAGATTATGTAAAACAACTGGGATATGTAACTTTAATGACTTTGTTCAAAAGAAATCTATAATCAGTTCTCATTGAGAACATAACGATCTGACTGTGAATAGATTTTATTAAACACTTTAAAATAAACTGTAATTAACACCAAGTTTATGGCATTCAATCCAGAATGAACTCAGCAACCAAAGCAATTCGGGACCCTAGAATAGTTGTGGTCTTTTTTAGGACTTTTGTAATGTGTTACGGTTTTCGATCGCAATAAGGCGTTGGAAAGGATTGGGGGTTGGTGTCAACGATTTTTTTGTTCGTCCTAGCAGGCGACCCACCAGAAACTTTGTATTTAACTATGTATGCCGTACGTAAGCTATGGTATACAATTCTGAATAAACTCAGCAACTAAAACAATTCGGGACCCTAGGAACGGTTGTGATCTATTGGCCATTATGACAAAAGTGTGTCAGAAATCATATCGGATATTCTTCCTCAGTCATAATAACCTTCCAGCCTTAGCGAAATGAACAAGGAAATAACACGACGGGTGTCGTGTACGGTGCAGGAAATGCTTACCCTTCCGGAGCATCTGATTTCACTCCCGGTTTTTAGTGGAGTTCGTATTTTTTCTCATTTATTATTTATAACTGTTTATGTCAATGTCTTTTGGTTTTATGAGTCTTTGTTTACTCCTTGGGTTTGATTGTTATTGTCTATTGTAAGTTGTAGCGTTGTCAGTTTATTTTCGATCTATGTGTTTGAATGTCACTCTGGTATCGTTCGCCCCTCTTTTGTAGTCTATTGGAAGATGTATTTTACTTTTTAAATATCAGCACTTTTCGATCACACGCGTTGGAAAGAATGGGGTTTTCGTATTAACGTATATTTGTTCTTCCAACAAAAGTTTCGCCGGAAACCTTGTTAAAAACTATGCCTTTATCTGATTTTGAGGAACGGATTTTCTATGACCTTAATTCCGTACAGATCTAGTAGAAATTATATTACAGAATATTATTATCCACTTGAAACTTATATTATGACTGTTATTTCGTGACATTGGGGCCGTAGTACCCTAGCCTATTCTTTATTCTTGATATAATCTGATTTATCAACGAAAGCACAACAGAACAAAAACTAGATAACTTTAAAACTACTCTTAATTGGCTATCTTGATCTAAAGATAGAAATGTATAATTATTACTATCGATTCTATGTCTTTGTAAATGACATGATAGTATTGTGAAACGTGCAATAACTGTGATTTAATGTGCACGAATCTAGACATGATCTTGTTTATTAAAACATATGACAAAATTTAATACTATCTCGTTTATAAAAACATATGACACATTTTGATACTATCACGCTTCATAAAATAAATGACAAAATTCCAAGTAAATCTATAAGCATTCCATATCACATCTGGAAAATAAAATAAATCTCGGACAAACAATATCAAGTACAAACGTTATTTTACAGTATATCGATTTCACGAAGAGAAAAAAATCTTATCCAGTGAACAGTTAGACTGACTTGCTGCTATTTTCATCGATTTTCGATACTTTTCACTTTATTCTAACGACTCTATCATGAATTAAAATCTACTAATTATTTAATTAAGTAAACGACCGGTTCACAATGGTTTGTTTATTTCAGTTTCTTTGGTTACAAATTATACGATGTACAACACTGATTAGAGGTTCTATTAGGTATCCAAAAGAAAACGCGCCAAAAAAAAAAAGAGAAACAGCAGACGCCCAGAAAACAAATGAAGAGTGAAGTAAAAAATGAAACCACCCATATATGATTCTAAAAACAGCTTTTTTTTAATCGGGTATCAATTACAGTGTACACACTTAATAATTGCAGGTGGAGAAATAAATAGTTATAGCCTTTTGACCCCAGGTATCGATAAATATACCCGTTATTGGAAATATTTGCAGGCCAATGAAATGCACTCCAAGTTCTTGATATTTCTAAACTAAATTAATGTTCATTTTGTAATAGGGGGATTGCTAGAATAATTGATTTTTTCCTGACTATTGTCATCTGTTGATAACAACTGATTAAAGGTGTGTTAACGGGTACTTCAATCAAGGTAAGACTTTAATATTTTTAACCTGCAGTTTGCATTTGGTTTACTTTTTTTAATGGATTTATCTTTAGAGTTGTTAATATTGATTGGGAAAAAATGGGATGCGGTTGGTGTTTTTTTTTAAATTAAGAAGTTTTAATTTGTTTGATTGGCAAAAGGGTAGCTATACACCAGAAACCAAAATATGATATATGCAAGCAACTATAGGTCAAAGGTCAATACACCTTCAACATTTAGCAAAACCCATACCGTACAGCATCTAAACTGTTTACAAGAAGTTGTCTCATTCTATGTGGTACTCTAACTGGTAATGGCTGATTTTATTTATGTACATCTGGTGCGTGTTTAGTTTTTTCTTATTTGAGGGTTAAAAATTATTCACGCCATTTAGAATTACTTGACATGAATGCATCCGAAATTCTCTTTCGTTGTACCACAACCTTACGTCGGTTTCCATGTCGACGTACATGTACCCGGTCTCGCTTATTTTTTCCTGCCTTAATTTGTCTTTTCTGAATCTTTTACGAGATTTTAAGATCGGTTACTTAGTTTAAGTGTCATTGGATTGAAGTTCCTTTAAAGTTTCAGTTCCAAATCGAAGAACCATTCTGAGAAAACAGTTTATTTTGGAAGCTTAAGAAATATTTCAGTATTGTTTCTGACGAATAAAGGTGTATAACATATAATCAAACAGAAACATATATTTAGTCTGTATATACATGTAGCATTGTATGAATAAAGAAAGAAAAGTTTGCGGAGGCACTAACGAGAGCATTGTACGTAACGAGATATGTTCACAGATTGTATTACTGTGAGATAGATAGAATAGCTTAGTGACAGGAGTCTCTTATACATTGACCACAATCGTGCAACATCAATATAAAATATGTACAGATCGGGGTGTTATCTTAACACATTATTTGGATTAGCATCTACTGAAAAATCCTTCGTCATTCTGTGCTCATGAAATCTAACAAATGACATTAACTTATGGTTACCATACAAAAAAAAATCAGACAACAGGCATTGTTGATATAAGTTGTGAGGTGAACCGATTAAAAATCTAGATAGGTTTTACATAATGAGAAATGAACAAAAAAAGTAGAAGAAAGAGCATACGGAATAAAGAGTTATAATGAAAAAAAAGCAAAGAAGGAGGATGCTGTTCTTTAATCGTTAAAATGTATCCAACAACAAGCAGAAGAACCTACTATATACCTTCGACTTAGTTTCTACCATTAATCTTTAAATACAAATGCGGGAGATATCAATAAATCAAAAAAACTATTTTCTGATTGTTTCCCCCCTACAAAAAAGGCATGGATTGGTTGAAAGAACATTGCATTACAACAATGGCAAATCACTGGACAGCATATCTTGTAAAGTGATTTGACAATGACATTTGTTTTAATAAATCATTGGAGACCACATGTTGACCTCTAGATGCCTTTTTTCTTTATTCTTTTTTGTCGTTTGGTTACCTATTCGATATCTTATATGAACAAATTGGCAGAAATTTTGTTTCAAAAAGATGCACGAATGTTCCCTGCAAATAACATACTAAGAAATCTCCAACCAAGATGATATGGTGTTAACATCGTATAATGTGAACACCATGTACAAGTCACTCGTTTTAACTTACCCAAATAAAACATAACAGTAATTCAGATTTGTTAAGGATGTATGAAGATGAAATTAAAAATCTCGAATTTGCAATTTGATACTTTAAGTATATGAAAAATAAGAATATTAGTTATGGAACAATATAAGTTAAAAATAATGATAGGTTAGGGAGCTCCTGTTCGAGATATATTTGATTTGTTTTAAATGGCGGGAAAAAAGCCAACTCGGACTTTTCCCTTATATGCTGCATTGGTATTATAAGAGTCTCAAATTGATAGAAGAAAATCTATATTCTGATTAGATGTTGATGAATGACATTTAATGAGCTATTGAATTTTTATATGAAAAGAATAATGGTTGTTTTGGGTAAAATATTTTACCCTTTATCGCAGGGGTAAAGTTGACAGGGGACAAAGTTCTAAACCTCACCTAAGTCATCCTTAAGTCAATACAATGTCAATATTTCAATCATTTTATATTGAAATTAAATTACAAATGCATGTAGTTTTCACATGTTTTACGCACAACAATTTAATTAAAACATTTATAAATTTTCTAAACATTCAACGAATGACGTTTAACTACATATTATGTGTGAACTTTTTAAACTGACATCTATAGATCCGAAGTATATATAATGTTTATGTTTGTTAATACGTTTTTTTTATATGGATATTTATTCCCTCAAGTTAATGAAAATATATTAATATTTTCTTAAGATTTATGATGGATCATCTCTAATAAACCTTTTGGGTTTATGGATCTTAGCACTACCTGATACCGGATTTCAAAACACTAATAAATATCGTCAGGGTTATGTAAAATATTTTGAGTTATCTAGTTTGAACGAAACATTTATCAACATTACTTAAAAAAAAGTATGTTAAACTTAGTGTTCATATAAACACAACACATCATATTCAAGTCCCCTTTGGTCTTTTGCAACGCATTCCGCAAACAGACTGCACGTTCATCTTCAAGTAAATGTTGATTAACTCTGACTTAATTTTTTGTTTGCCTATTTTGCTTTATTCTGTATCGTTTATCCATTTACACTGCGCTTTTTGCCTATTATTCTGTATTCTATAAACCCCATTCAGACCCTCATAAAATACATCCTTTCAGCTTTTCTTGACTACAGAAATCACCTGTGTTGAAGGCCGTACGTACGGTGGCCTATAACTATTAATATATGTGGCATTTGGTCTCTTGTAATGAGTTGTATCATTTGCAATCATAGTACCTTCTTTTTAATAAAGACCCTCCTTTTGCAAATCGCAGAATAAATGATGTCACTACACCCTACGAATACTTGTCAATGAGTTCTTCTTTGAATGTCAACCAGTGACAAATATTTTAAAAATCTAAAAGTCTGAAGAATATACGTTAAGGAACAAAATAAGCTAAAATTATAAATAAGTTATGGAGCTCCCTTTCGAGATATTTGTTTTTTTTTCTTTAAATGGCGGGAAAAGGCTGACTCAGGCTTTTACCTTTATTTACATTAGTATTATTACTGTAGCGTCTCAAATTGAAAGAAAATGCATATTCTGGTTAAATTTTGGTGAACGACTTGTTCTGAGCTATTGACGTCTTATATGAAAAGTAAAATATTGTATGGGGTAAAATATGTTACCCTGTATCACAGGAAAAAAAACACAGTTAATGCAAATATATTAATATTTTCTTAAGATTTATGACGGATAATCTCAAAAAAATCTTTTTGGTTAATGGATCTTGTCACTACCCGATACCGGATTTTCAAACACTATTAACAACGTCAGAGTTGTGTAAAATAATGTTGATTTATCTAGGTTGAACAAAAAGATCTTGTCTATTTGTCAACATTACTACAACAAGTATGTTAAACTGATTGTTTGTAGAAATTCAAAATATTATATTCAAATCACCTTTGGTCGGTTTCAATGCATTCTTCAAACATAAGCTTCAAATAAACACTGGCGTTAAAACTTAGAGGAGTCAACATTTAAAAGACACACATTTCTTCCAAACGTTATCACACTGCACCAACTGTAAAAGAAAATTGTTAATCTGTATCACCTTTATATAATGTATCCTTAGCTAAGATTTGCAAGAATAAAGTACGTTGGACATTTGCGGCTAAAGTACAAATTCATTTTTTGTTGTTTAAATTGTTTAAATTTTGAAGGTTAAATTCTGAAAAATCAAGAAGACCTGAAGATTTATGAAAATGTTCCGTGTGAATACCCTCATATGCTTTCAAAATCTAAGAACGATTAGTAAACTTCCAAAGAATACCAGTCGGTTTGACTTTATATTAAATGGATTGGTTGTTTGATCGGTGTTTAACGCCACTTTTAGTAACGTTGTGCTATTTCTTGGTTGTCAGTTTTTATTTGTGGAGGACGCCGGAGTGCTGGGAGAAAACCACCGACCTTCGGTATGAAAAATTTAAATCCTAGATAATTATTTTTTTTCTTCATAAGATGGAGTCCAGTGCACCTGAGTGTTAAATGGAAAATACATGCGAATGGATTGCGTTTCTATTGAAACTCAGTATACTTATAACCGTCCGAGAAAAAAGGCTACATATATCAATGTGTATCATCACCACTGGATATAGGTACCCTTGCCTGGTTCGCTGTTCATTGTCTAAGAAAAACAACATTACTGTACAAATACCAGCGTATAACTACCTGGGTACCAGTATTATGATATATGTACATTAATTATCAGTAATGTAATATAAAAAAGAAGATGTGGTATGATTAGTTTTCTTAAACAATGAACAGATAACCAGGTCAAGGGTACCTATATCAGATGTAGATGATACACAGTGTATATACACGGGTATATCCCGACTGCGATTACTCCAAGAGAGATGACATGGTCGTAAAACTACTGCGGTTGTATTTGATTACTTACATTAAAAGACAAATATAAAAAAAAATATATGAAAATTAGAAATTGTAATCATTAGCAATACTGTGCAGTCATGCAAGAACCCGAAAGTAATCATCATGCAATTAGCTGATGTTTCTCTGTAAACAAAGAAGTAAGAAGAAGGGCCTGGGACAGATTTGAACGTTTTCCAATAGTAGCAGTACTGTGCTTATCTCTGGTATATAAAAGTGTTGAATTATTTTTTTCACAATTATTCTTCAACATAACATATCTACTTTCATAAAGATGATTGCCCGCAGGAAACGGCAAAGTAATGAAAAGTGTACAAATTATAAGTCGTCGTTCCTGTCCAATGATTTCACGGTAAAATAAATGTCTAACTATTTAACTGTAAAGTTGCAGCGTTTTTCCAGTTATCTTTAAAATTATTTGCTCACGCTCTCGTTGCCGTGGTGATAAGCATAAACATACAACTTTTGATAACATCTTCACTTTGTGGACTTTTGGAAATAATGTATTGTTGACTATGCGATTGATATCAATAAACGATTAATTGAATTTTACAAAAGAAAATCTGTAGAACTGGTTATTGCAAACCTTAGGGAAATATCAAACGTCTGCAAATTAATTGGTACATGTATCAGGTACGTGCTTGAACTGAAATATCAAACTCTATGTAAATATTAGACGTCTGCAATTGGATTGGTACATGTATCGGGTACGTGCTTGAACTGAAATATCAAACTTTAGGAAAATATTAGACGCCTGCAATTGGATTGGTACATGTATCGGGTGCGATATATATTTCGTGCTGCGTAAGGTTCTGAATAAAGTTTACAAAATATCATAGAATAATGGGTGAAAAATAAAGAATATAGTGCCGAAAAACCCCCAGAAAAGACAAAAATAGACAAACGAAAATAAGGAATAGAGAATAACGGAATAATAAAATTGATTGTGGGGCATGTTATAATGGTATTTGTTATATTTTTTTGCCTATTATATATGCTAATGTCTGTATTTTACTCCAAATCATTGATTGTCAAGGCATCGACGTTGCGTTCTCGACATCTAACAAGAATTCCGGTTAGAAGCTTAGTTATGAACGCCTCGTCGTGACTTTGAAATGAAGACTAGTAACAATAAATGCTCTTCCAAAGCAGGATTCATATACATACCACATTAACATATTATCGGCCTTATGTGCATGTTATATTTTTACCTGGACGTAAATTAAAAACCCTATAATCGATCCATCGTCATCATAATCATTCACATCATCATCCTCATCATTATCGTGCGTGAATAAGTGCCAATGGGTGGTAATCAAACAGTAATCAATCATAATTTAAAAAAAGGATAAATGAGATTTTCGATGTGGTGTAATTTAAGATCAAGATGCACAGTGTATGTCATATTGATGAGATAAGAGTATAAAATAAGAAACGTTTACAAGTGATAAGAATAGCACAATGCTGAATGATTACACTCCGTTTAAGAAAATCATTGAAAGTATGTTATCAAATTAACAACATGAAATCAGATGTATTCATATTTAATCGATTTCTTCAAGAAATTTTTTGCATGTACTCTTGTAACTTGACAGTGTATTAATGTCATGGTATTGCTTATCTATTACTCTTTTGATTGCATGTGCAAATTGTTTTTAAGAATTGTGTTATCTTATATCTGGAACTGGTTTACTTGTCAATATAGTATATCCAGCTTATATGTAGATGTAGAAGACCACGGTTTGAATCACGATTGAATGTTTTGTTAAATGTGTTGCCTTCTGAAAATAAAGAATTTATTATTATTATTATTTCCAACTCTCGCGTGGTTTGACTTAAGATTTACACGTCTAATCAATGTTAATAGAAGACCGATTAGTTTGTGACAAGAGAAACTCTCGCGTGGTTTGACTTAAGATTTACACGTCTAATTAATGTTAATAGAGGACTGAATAGTTTGTGACAATAGAAACTCTCGCTAGGTTTGACTTAAGATTTACATGTCTAATCAATGTTAATAGAAGACCGATTAGTTTGTAACAAGAGAAACTCTCGCGTGGTTTGACTTAAGATTTACACGTATAATCAATGTTAATAGAACATGTAGAAGACCGATTAGTTTGTGACAAGAGAAACTCTCGCGTGGTTTGACTTAAGATTTACTCGTCTAATCAATGTTAAAAGAAGAGTCTTATTAGTTTGTGACAATAGAAACTCTCGCGTGGTTTGACTTAAGATTTACACGTCTAATCAATGTTAATAGAAGACTGATTAGTTTGTGACTAGAGAAACTTTCGCGTGGTTTGACTAAAGATTTACACGTCTAATTAATGTTAATAGAGACTGATTAGTTTGTGACAAGAGAAACTCTCGCGTGGTTTGACTTAAGACTTACACGTTTAATCAATGTTAATAGAAGACCGATTAGTTTGTGATTATAGAAACTCTCGCGTGATTTCAGTTGAGAACAATGAATAGACAAATACAACGAATAATTCAATCCTCATCGGCGCATAATGTACGTACTTGATTAAATAATTTACACGTAGAATAGAGATTTAGAAATTGATTAGTTTATGACAATATAAAATCGCGCATGTTTGAGTTAAGAACCAGAAAGCGAAAAATACGACTAGCAATTCTTAAATATTTATCACTTTGATAAGCTTGTTAATGCATTTTCAAATGAGATATAACTCAAGTTGTTTATATTATTAAAACTAATTTAACACTTCGATTGTTCATATAAGTTGTAGAAGAAGAAAACCTATTGGGAATAGAAGATAACAGATTTATGGATTTCTTGTACTTTTAAGATATATCATGGCATAAGCAAACATGTACTGTAAATACTATAGTAATAAGGAACTGCATACGTACTTTAAAGAGGGAAAGGAAGGGGGTCATTCTTTTCTGTGTTGTTTAATTTTCTGTATTCTTTATATTTTTTGTCCATTATTCTCTATTCTTTACATATTAGTACCCCATTTTTCTCTATTCTGTATTTTTTTGCCCTTTATTTTGAAGTTTTTGCCCATTATTCTCTATTCTGTAAACCCTTTCCAGACCCTCTCCAAATGAATAAACAAGAAATAGTTTGCCCATTATTCTCTATTCTGTAAACCCTTTCCAGACCCTCTCCAAATGAATAAACAAGAAAAACTAGTCTTGAAAGAGTTTTTATCATATCAGTTGCGTGTGTTCTGTTTTCAAATTAAAGAACACTATTATCTTCTCCTGTGTAAATTCACATGCACTGCGTGACTGAATGAATAAATCAGGTTTTTTTTCTGTTTGTCTATCATTTGCTGGTAATTATTGGGAAATCTAACGAAATCACATGTTTAGTTCAAGACTGGTTTATTTCGCAGACATATAAACAAAATACGTAGTTCATGTTTTAAATTGTTTTCGTACCACACAAATATAAAAAATTATTATAGAACTAAACATTAAATGACTAAGGTTCTAAATTCGAAGTAGAAAAGGGTTGTTGCCAATGTCATATATGAACATGTACATTGTAAACAAACGGTGGTCATATGATCTGCATTTCAATCAAGTTAACATGATACATCTATATTAATTAGATATGAGGGTAAAAGCAAGTTTGTTGTCCCTGAGAAACCAGCTATTGCTCGGGACGAACAAAACAACTTTCTAGAAAGACTACATACACCAGTTGGCAAAAAAAACAAACCCACATTGATAACGGTTAAAACAAAATTTCAAATAATGAAGATCTTTCCTCACATAATGAAATTGCAATCATGGTATTTTTTGTTCGTCATGTATTCAGTTTTTTCAAGCCTGTATCAATATGTCTTTGTTTCAGGTTAAAAACATAAGGCTTAGACTTGCTTGAAACTTCAGAACTTAAGTATTTTTGTTCTTTCCTTCTGATAATGCCAGCGTGACTTTGATTATACGAAAATTGACGCGAATTAATGCGACATAATATTCAACGTCTAATGAACAATTTCAGGAAAATATCCAATCTTCTTTGATGCATACATGTTTCTGTATGTTTGCACATAAGACTAATAGACTATATTTTCCATGCTGAACAAACATTCGTATTGGAATTTAATTCGTTTGACAGCATTTTATATTAAAAGCGATAAAAATCTGCAATATCACCTCTTGATAAACGTATTTGACTTAGGGAGCTACCATTTGATTTTTATGGGGGGGCTAGGATGAAAAATTTTATCCTGCATTTTTTTTTAATTGTAATCTCTGTCCTGCCTTTTTATTTTCCACTCTATTCGGTCCTGCCTTTTTTTTATTAGTTTATCCTGACTTTGTTTACCTAAATTGTCATCCTGCTTTTTTTTGCAAAGTGTCTCATCCTGCCTTTTTTTTTACTCAAAACTCCTGTCCTGTCTATTTTTTTCAAATTTCATCCTAGCCCCCCCCCCCCCCCCCCCATAAAAATCAAATGGTAGCTCCCTTATAGGTGTGCGGTTTATTTTTTCTGTTGACTAAAATTAAAGTAACCTACATATTTAGATAATTTAAAATGTAGAGCTGATTGATTATGTTTATCAATTTTACGTTAAAACGAATCATTTCTTTCACTGTCACTCAAAGTTTGTGACTCGACTCACATTACCACGATATGTTTAGAATAAGAAGACATACAGCAACAAACCAATGAACTACAGTCCCCTGTCTTGGGCTAGACGGACACAGAAGGCGACGGATTTAAACATTTTTGGTGTCGCAACACCCTCGACCTAACCTGGAACAGAACAAAATATTACAATAAACGAATATTAAAAAGTTAGTGGAAAAGGCCTTACTTAACTCATCAGATCGATACAAAGCCATAACATATCTAACAAAAACACAAAATACACAAATAAAAGAAGTCAAAACAAATTTGAAAATGACTCGACCAAGTCCGAGAAATGCCCTTTCAAACAATCAAAAGCAGTTTAATCATACCATTAAAACGACTAGTTAAAAACAAACATGTATGTTGCTCTTGAGTAAATATAACGAACTTTAACTGGAATATTTATACGTGATATATATTATGTACGAACATACATTATTAGTACTATGTTTTGGGTACATTCCTGATATGCAGTACAACGTTAAGCTTAACGTGTAGTTCAAATAAGCAGTGAATATTCGTTACAATAGAAACAGAAAACTTTGTAAGACTGGACTTTGTACCAGACATCAAAGTGCTTTGTGAGGCTGGACTTCGCACCAGATATTGCGCCAGACATCAAAGTGTTTTGTATGACTAAACTTTGTACCACAGGCTTCCAAATATATGCATCATAGCTATGAATTAGAGTTGGAGACAAACTACTATTTAATGCGATTAGTTTTACATGGGGCTTACAGAATAAAGAAAAATAACAAACATAGATAATAAAGGAGGGAAACTAATTGAAAACATAGACAAAAATCAATTTAATACTGGAGTGCTGAAGTGGTAGGATATTCTAGTACTCGGTCAATTACGAGCAACCAAAAGAAGTAAAATATAATATATAATGGGTGCCATTTGGGGGGAAACTTTACTGTTTTTCGATGATTTAATCATGTATAGAACGCATTTTAAAAGCAGCTACATGTACCTTTCTCTCACAACATTTTACTGATTTAAATTTTGAATTGACTTATTTAAGTTGCTCTTGCTTGACCGAGTATCAGAACGTCCTACCATGCCGAAACAATATAAATTCCGGAGTCAAAAGTCGGAAATTTGAAAATGGACTATTGGAAAAGTTAAAGAATACTAAAATAAAGACGTGATCTAACTCAAAATGAAACCTTTAGTGACGATGTCAGATGAAATGATGGTAAAGTGAATTCATTGACTAGTTTGTCTAATTATATTATTGTGGCAGGGTTTTCTTATTTTCATAACATTAGAAAAATATAGAGAAATTAAGATTTATTAAATCTGTTGGAGTACCCGGTTTGTCACGTCAATTAGGGTCCACGTCATATGTCACATCAACGAGCAAAGGCAAAGACAAGTTCTAAAGCATGTTTTTTTTGTTTACGAATTATTCAATACAGGATGCATTCGGAACGTTTGAACTATTTATGATGGTTTAATTATTTTTCTTTGACAGTTTTATTAAATCCGTATTTGGTGAAACCAGGAAAAACTTTTCGACGAGTACATGTGATGTCATACAAAAAGGTTACGTTATTTCAATTAAGCCTAGTTTTGCCGAATTATAAACTCGTCACGTGTATGTTTAAAGGAAGGAGACTGTTTCAGACTTCCCGGTTAGTATTGTACATGTAATAATAAATAAATAATTGATGATATACATTATATGTACAAAAGATAAGTGTAAACTTCTTTGGTTAGATCAAAGTCAAAGGTTCGACAAAAAATGACAACTAAACACTCAATATGGATGATTTAAAACCCAATAAGGGAGAAAGACAGTCGAATTATTTTCCCTTATTATTATGATGATTTTGTATCTTGCCCGACAAGGGCCCATGATTGGTATAATAAAATAATGTCTAATGTCTAATGTCTAATGTTATGCGGTTGCTGATAGTTTTTCCAGCTTCTGATAAAAAATCAACCCTATTTTTTTCTGATGTCTCAAAATTTTGATTTAAAAAAGACACATTTGAAATTTATTGGTGTTGTAGATCGTAATAATTTCAAAATCGAAACATTATGAATGTAGACCAGTGACAAATATTTCACTTTGATTCCGAATAAGAACTTAAACAACAATCAGTTTGATAATTGTCTGTTAAGTCGATCATTGAGATGACATAGCAAATGACAATTTGTGTCTTGTGGTAATTTTGTTAAGAATGTACGTAGGCAAAATTAAAAATCTAAAAGTCTGAAGAATAAACGTTAACATGGTTAAGGAACAACATAAGCTAAACATATAAATAGTTTATGGAGCTCCCTATGGAGGTATTTGAATTGTTTCTTTTAAAGGCGGGAAAAGGCTGACTCGTGCTTTAACCTATATGTACATTGGTATTAATAGGGTCTCAAATATTCATTGATAGAAAAATGTGTATTCTGATTCAATTTTGGTGAATGACTTTTTTGAGCTATTGACGTCTTATATGAAAAGTAAAATGATTGTATGGGGTAAACTATTTTACCCTGTATCGCAGGAAAAAAACACAGGAGTCCAAAAATTTGACAAAAATTCCTAATCATTACCTAAGTACATCCTTAACTCGATAAAATGTCGATACTTCAATTATGTTGTATTGAAATACCTATGCATGTAGTTTTCGCACGTTTAAAAGGCAACTGTTTAATTAAAAACATTTATGAATTTTCTAGACAATTAACTACATGTGTGTGAACTCGAACTGACTTCTATAGAAGTACATAAAATGTTTGCTTATATGGTATTTGCTATATATGTTTATTTCCCCAGTTATTGAAAATATATTAATATTTTCTTAAGATTTATGATGGATCATCTCAAATACCTTTGGGGTTTATGGGTCTTATCACTACCCGATACCTGATTTCAAAACACTAATAAATATCGTCAGAGTTATATAAAATAATTTTGAGTAAGCTATTTATCATTCATTTAAAAAGGTGATTATGTTATACTGTATAGAAACGCAACACATCATATTCAAATCACCTTTAGTCGCTTGCAACGCATTCCTCAAACATAGACTTCACGTTATTTTAAAAGATTATATAAAAAAGAAGATGTGTTATTATTGCCAATGAAACAACTCTCCACAAGAGACCAAACTGACTCAGAAATTAAGACCTATAGGTCACCGTACGGCCTTAGTCGTGCATGCATTTAAGATATTTAAGATAAATAAAAACAAATACGATTAGAACCCAGTAGAGTCAGAATAAAAACTCACAATTCTTTTTAAAACGTTTTCACTGCACAAAGTGCAAAAGTATTTTGTTTAATCTGCATCACTTTTATATAACCATAGTTAAGATTGTCAAAGAGGGACGAAAGATACCAAAGGGACAGTCAAATTCATAAATCAAAAACAAACTGACAACGCCATGGCTGAAAATGAAAAAGACAAACAGAAAAACAATAGTACACATGACACAACATAGAAAACCAAAGAATAAACAACACGAACCCCAACAAAACCTAGGGGTGATCTCAAGTGCTCCGGAAGGGTAAGCAGATCCTGCTCCATTCAGCACGGTGGATTTGTACCTGTAGAGAACAACCAACCCAAACTCCGGACAGTGATCGTTTCCGTTCCGGAACTGTTTTCCTTTACTCCATCAAATAGTGTAGAGTAGTATTCGGGCCCGTATGCGGATCGGAACTGGAACTGCCGGGGAGTTTGCAACCAACCATCGGTAGGAAAACTGACCACTCAGAAGACTGTGGTTGTATTCGAGTACTTGCATGACAGGACAAATAAAGAATTGACATGAATATTGAAAAAGAATTGTAATTATTAGCAATGCTGCGAAATAAGGCATGAACAAAAAATGTATCATCATGCAATTCGTTGGTTTTCTGTGTAAATAAAGAAGTGTAAAGAAGAGCAGGGACAAGTCTGAATGTCTTACAATAGAATCAATTCTGAGTAAAACAAAAAAGCAAAATATAAGACGTTCAAATTCATAAGTCTAAAATAGCTGACTATGCGGTATGGGCATTTGTCGTTGTTGAAGGACGTACGGTGACACATAGTTGTTAATGTATGTGTCATCTAGTCTCCTGTTGAGCGTTGGCAACTATACCACATCTTAACTTTTTGTTTTATTATTATTAACAGTACACAAAACACAAGACTGAGCAACGTTTTTTCCCAATTCTTATCCTTCAACATAAAATAGTGGCATACAGACGATGGCCAGGACGAAACGAAATGTTACATTGTACATTGTAGGTTGTCATTCATGTCCAATTGTTCCACGATAAATTATAATAAACATGATAAGTGTTTGACTTTTTGCAGCATTTTCCAGTCTACCTCTAAAACAATTCGTTCACGCTCTCGTTGCCATTGTGATTAGCATATACATGCAACTTTTGATAATATCTTAACTTTGTAGACTTTTGAAAATAATGTATTATTGACTATGCGATTAATATCACTACAAGATTAATTGATTATTACAAGAGAAAATCTGAAGAATATGTTAAAGCAAACCTTAGGGAAATATCAAAACGTCCGGAAATTGATTGGTGCAGGCATCTGGTGCTTGAACTGTTTATCAAACCTGGGGGGAATATCAAAACGTCAGCAAACTGATTGGCACAGTTATGCATCGGGCGCTTAAACTGTTGTATGTTGCATGTAAGCGATACATATTTTGTACTGCAATACAATTTGTATGCAGTTTACAAAATTCCAAATAATGCGCGAAAGTTGAGATAAAAGAGGAAAATTACAGAATACACAAAAATAAACAAACAGAAATATAAGGAATACTCGTTTCCTTCGAGAACTATTTTGTATGTACTCTAGTAAACATTGTATTTATAGCATGGTATAATTTCTTATGTATAATTACTGTTTTGATTATGTAAATTATCTTTTAAAAATTATGATATCTAATTATATCTGGGACTAGTATATCTGTCAGTATATCATTCCCAGCTTATATATGCCACCATCGTCATCATCTTACAATAATGGCTAGGAGTTGTAGATGACTGTCAATATTGACCAGGCAATGTATGTAGAATGCTATTGACACCCGGATTGATTGTTTTGTTGACTGCGTTGCCTTCTGAAAATAAAGAATTCATTCTTATTATCAATATTTCCAATGTGAGATCGAAATACTTTCAATTGTCCATACTTAATTCAAAAAGATTTACACGTCTAATCAATGTTAATAGAAGACAGATTAGTTTGTGACAAGAGAAACTCTCGCGTGGTTTGACTTGAGAACAAAGAAGAGACAAATACAACTAACAATTCAGTCCACACCGGCGCACAATGAACGTACTTAATTAAATACTTTACACGTAGAATAGAGCTTTAGAAATCGATTCGTTTCTTACTATAGAAACTCGCACATGCTTGAGTTTAGATCCAACAAGCGAATATTTATCATTTCATTAAGTTTGTAAATGTATTTTTCAATGAGATATACATCAAGTTGTTTATATTATTAAAACTAATTTAACACTTGTGCATATAAGTTATAGCAGAAAAAACCTATATGGAACAGAAGGTAATATATTTATGGACTACTTGTACTTTAAAGATATGTCAAGGAATAAGCAAACTTTCACTGTAAGTTGTAATAAGGAAATGCATGCGTACTTTAAATAGGGTATGGAGAGAGGTCCTTCTTTTCTGTGTTTTTAGTTTGCTAGATCATATTTCTGTATTCTTTATATATTTTGTCCTTTAATCTCAATGCTTTTTTTTTTGCCATTTATTATGAACAGTTCGCCCATTATTCGCAATTATATAAAGCCCATACAAACCCTCTTCAAATGAACAAACAAGAAAAAATAGTCCTTGAAATAGTTGTTATCATATCAGTTGCAAGTGTTCTGTTTTCAAATTTGTGAAGAACGCTATTATCTTCTATATAAATTCACATGCACTGCTTGACTGAATGAATAAATCAGGTTTTTTCTCTTGGTATATCACTTGTAGATAATTATTGGGAAATCTAAAGAATTCACATGTTTTATTTATTCATAAGACTGGTTTATTTCGCAGACATGTGTACATAAAAAATAACATGTTTTCAAAGGTGATTATTTGGTTCCTGATATACATACATGTATTAGATACCTTATAGAAAATGTAATAAGCACAAAGTTTATAAGACAACTTATACATGCAAGATTTCGGGGTTCAATATGTTTTAAGACGGGGAAAAAAAAGGGGAGAACAATCTTCTTTGATGCATTCATGCTTCTGAATGTATGTACGTAACACTGATAGATTATATTTTCTATGTTATTTTCCATCCGTATTGGAATTTAATTCTTTTGACAGCATTTTATATTAAAAGCGATAAAAATCTTCAATAATACCTAATGATATACATACTTGACTAATAGGTATGCGGTTTATTTTTTCTAAGCTTAAACAAAATTCCGATAACATTCATAAACTTATTTATTGATTTCTATCTTTTTATTTGATTAAAAACGAAATATTTCTTTCATTTCTCTTACACACAAATTTTAAAGATATTTTTACAACAAACAAATATTGCATACAGCAACAAGCGACAACCAATGAACATCAGACTCTTAACTGGGACAGGCATAAACAGGATATAATTAGTCGGGGATAGACATGTTTGCTGGCACCAAACCCTTGCCCTAACTATGGACAGTGGTGTAATAGTACAATACTAAATCTAATATTAAAAAAATAGTGGAAAAGACCTGATCTCATCAGATCGATACAAAGCCTTAACTTATTTAACAAAAACACAAAATACACAAAAAACAGAGGTCGATACAAATTTGAAAATATCTTGACCGAGTCCGAGAAATGCAGTTTCAAACAATCGAAAGCAGTTTAATTATACCATTAGAACGATTAGTTAGAAATTTTTTTTTGTCGCTCTTTAATAAATATAAAGAACTTTAATTGAAATATGTAATAGTTTTTACGTGACATATATCATATACGAACATAGATTACTATGTTTTACATTCCTGGTATTCAGTACAACGTTAAGATGAATGTTTAGTGCAAATAAGCAGTGTATATTCGTTACAATAGAAACAGAACATTTTGTAAGATTGGACTTTGTACCAGACATCACAGTCTTTGTAAGACTAAACTTTGTACCAGGCTTCCAAATATATGCAACATAACTATGATTTAGTATTGTGGACAAATTTCCATTTATTGCGTTTTATACTACATTATGGTCCGGGATGGGGTTAACAGAATAAAGAATAGTTTAAATAGATAATAAAGAGGGACAACTTATCAAAAACATTGAGAACATAGACAAATGCAAAAATCAAACTTAATAATGGAGGGCTAAATTTAAAGAAAATAAAAAAAATTGAAAAATTGTTTAAACAATTAAAGGATATAAAAATAACATCACAGGCAGTCTAATCTCACTCAAAAATGATACCTTTAATGACATGGTTCTCCTGCAGTGCTGGTAAAGTGAAGTCATTCACTAGTTAATTTTGTTTAATACTATTAGTTACATAGTGTGTTACTGACTCCATATATATATACCGTATTAGGTCACTAGCACACTATGTAACGAATTTATTTTACCGACTATCTTAACGTATGAAATTTAGACTAGTGACCTAGTAAAATGAGCAAGTCTTCAATACTGTTAGCATTAAGAAACTACTTCCATTGTTCCTACAAAAACAGATAACAACTTGTTAGGTTTAAATGTGTTTTATGAATTTATTTCAATATCAATCATCAATTTCTTCGTCTGTTAAAACCTTTACGATTTTTTGTCAGTACCTTTTTGTTTTTGAAAGGAACGTAACACCACTACTAACCGTGTATGAAATAAGCCCCGCCTCCCTTCTACCTTATATGAAATATACACGGTCTCCAAAAGGGCGCTTTTAAACAATCACATACCTAGAAATGTATAGGAAGTAAGATAAATTGTAGTATCGTTCTTACAGGGTTTTCTAGTTTGCCTTACATTAAAAAATTCGGGTGACATTCAGGTTTATTAAGACTGGTTGAGTAATTCATATTGACAGTTAACGGTAAATCACCAGATAAAAAAAGTGTTCACGTCAATCATAGTCCAGGTTATAGGTCACAGTCATTAATGAGCAATGGCAAAGACAAGTTTCAAAGCATGTTTTTTTACGAATTCATTTAATACAGGATGCATTCTGATCGTTAAAAATATTCATGATGGTTTAATTATTTTCTTTGACAGTTTTATTAAATCCGTATTTGTTGAAACCAGGAAAAACGTTTTGACGGGTATATGACTGTGACGTAATAAAAAAAGGTTGCGTATTATTCCAGATTATCTAAGTTTACTCAACTCGTGTATGTTGTTGTTTCATACTTCCCGGTTTGCAGATTTCATGAATAGAAATTTAATCAATAAATTATCAATTATATGCGTATATAAGTAGTTATTGATACATATTGTAAGTACAAAAGCTGAGTGTAAACTTCTTTGGATAGATAAAAGCCAAACGTTCGATACAAAACGACAAATACTCAGCATATATGATTTGAAAACCAATAAGGAAAAAAGACAATAGACGTTTTTTCCTTGTTATACATCCGTTGCGGTTTTCGGTAGGTTTCCAAGAGTCTGGTAAAAAGCAACCTAATCTTGATTTACTATCTCGATTTTTTGGATTTAAAAGAAACTTTTGAAATTGATTGGTGTTTTAAATCGTAATTATTTCAAAATACAATGGCCTAGTTTTCACGATAAAACAATCGCATCAAATATTTTTTGCAATATTAACTGGCAACAAATTGTATTATGTGATAAGTTGGTGTATGTGATCTTTTGTGCGCATTTCATCCCCTGAATTGCTGGTAGATTTAATGAATGGCTATTATTTATTTTGAATTTATTAAACCATAAAACTAATTTTTGACTCTTCACATTGAATAATCCGCGAAGTAAAATGTGAAGAGTCAAAAATGTAGTAAACCGGCTTAAAGGTGTTTCCAGAGCAGGACATATAGTAATCAAAACCGTTGCTAATGTCCATGGTTATAATGTCTGTCAATACTTTTAATATTTCAATTTGTTAACTCATAAATGTCGTCACGCATTTCTTCAAAACTACAAAACATAAAGACCTTTTGGTCATTAGCTTGGTACTGATGAGATTTATCATGTGTCCGCTATTCCGATCTATCAGACACCTACTTCCGGTTTTCCGTAATTTTGATATGCTCTCAACAGTAAAAATATGCTTTGCACGAAAACGCGTGTATACTTATTTTAGAGAGCTTTATTTTATGGTACTGAACAATAATAATTGGTATTTTAATAGAACAATTTTGAGTTATGTCCTTCACCAGAAAAGTTCGTCATTTATGACCGTCTTTATGCCGTCATTTACCAGTAGATGGGACCGCCTGTAGCTTTGCACTTTTAAAATCCACCAAGCGTCTTTGTGATTATAATTTTGCAGGATACACTTGAAATAATGTTTGTTCCATGGGTACTTCACGACGATTTTCTAATGACAGCAGTGCTGATTATCAATCATTAGTCTTAGAATTCAATTTGCCGAATAATGAATTCGCCACATGTAATCATATGTTTTAACCGCTTGCTAAACATGGGAAGGAAATGACGATGTCCATTAGCGCATGAGTAATTTTCCCTTAATCCAAAGTTTCTGACTTTTTAATGTGCTGAGCATACGTACACTGAAATTGGTATCCTTCAAATATGGTCATTTTCTACGTACATGTATCTATTGCTGGTGGCTTGCAAATCCATGCACTCAATGCTCTTCAACTTTGTACTAGTTTGGCTTTATAACTATTTTGATTTAAGCGTCATTGATGAGTCTTTACAAATGTAGACGAAACGCGCTTCTGGCGTATTACATAATAATCCTGGTACCTTTGATAACTAATTACTACAATCGTACTATTTTCGTAAAGTAATCGTGTAACTCCATGGGTTAGTACCGTCGTCTCAACTAATTTTTCAGGGGAAACTTTATGTGTGTTTCTCGACTTCTCAATTCTTTGACAGATATCCCGTTACAAAGTACCATAAGTGGCAATCAAACTAAACCTTTAAACATTCATTTGTATGGAGAGTTGTCTCATTGGCACTCACACCACATCTTCCTATATCTATTGGCAACGGGAATAAAAAATAGTTCAGCTGAAATTTTATCAAATAACAAACGTTTAATGGTAAATTTAAACTCAGTGAATTGAGTGGATTAAATTCATTCAAGTACCCTGCTGAATAGAAACTGAAATCGTTAAAAGTGTTTTGACAATCCGCCTTCATCATATCTACTAAACCCAAGCAATTAGTTCTTAACTGATTTTATATTTTTATGCTTTTGGTTTTACTTATTATAATTTAGCAGGTACCCAATTTATATCTGTTAACAGTGTATGAATTAAGACTTAAAATTCAACAAGTATTTGAAAAATCATTGATAGAACTTTTTAATCTACAATGTATAATGTATTGATCAACAGAAATTATAGGATAAAGAATTAAAAAGAATAATTTAAATGAAACTAAAGGGAAACATATTAAAGTCATATTCTTTGATAGAAAATATACAAATCTCTCGAGTTAGGATTTTATAAACATTACATATTAACTATATGATCCGAAGTGATTGATCTTTAAACATGTCTTTTTATCCTTTATCAATACAAAGGTACGAATTGACGTGAGTTTGAAAATATCAATAATGATAAATATTTGAACAGGACAAGCAAATTAGAAAAGATTGCACAATTAAAAAATGATAAGACGGGCGGCAAAATGTTAATCAATAACTATATCACAACGATGGAGATATTGAAAAATGGTGGGGGAAAAAGATGAAAATGACAAAGGTTAATAAAACTGAAGATCGAACTTCAATCCACACAATTATAGGATTACAAATGGCCGACAATATACCCAGGCCACAAAAAAAATAACAGTCCGCAAAACACTGCATATAAAACTTAGGCCTGCAACACGTAGCCACCAAAAACAAAATTGATTCATGGTGCGCCTTGTGTATCCGCAAAGGTTTTACCCAACAAATGATAGACCAATGCAACTTCAGAAAATAAAGCACTTTTAGCTAGAACCACATATTTCCTTCCCCTTCTCTTTCAATATATTTGCATTCAAATACTTGTCTATCAATGTATTTCATCCAAACAAACGTGTTTCGTCGATATTGATACCATTAAACTAAGCTAAATACTTCCCTTACAAATAAGCCTATTCGTCTAGATAAATGACCTCTGTTCATTCTACAATCGTGCTTCATCGATATTTATACCATTAAACTAAGCTGCATACTTCCCTTACAAATAAGCCAATTCGTGTAGATAAATGGGCTTTGATCATTTTTACTTTTGTCATTGTTTATTCACATTTCTATGACATTCCATTGAACATTATTAAGTCTCGCATACATCGATTTTCATTCTGTGTAACATCTAAAATCATGTATTCGCTATTTTGCTAAAATCATTATCTACAAATGTATTTCTGACAGCAAATACTTATAGATTATCGTCGGTCATCTCAGCGAGATTGATTTTCTCGCTTGAGCCGCCACGACGAAAGCGAGAAAAGCAATCAAGTTGAGATGACAAATGATAATCTGTTTATCGCTTTTTTACTTGTGACGACGTTATCAATTTCGTGTCAATTTCATTAGCAGTGCCACGTGCTTCCTTAGTTTCTAGCGATAATTTTTCATCTCAAGCGAGTAGCATGATAAGAAAAATTATCACAAAAAAAAAAAGATCAAAGGAAAAATGCACAAAATAGCGATAATACAAATTAGCCGTCTCTTTTGTTCGTGTTGAAACGTCATTGGAAATAAGTTACCATTCAAACCTGGGTGTTGCCAAATTGGTACATCATGCCCCGATTACGAAAGAAGATGGGCAGTGTATATCCGTCTGTGGATACGTCCGTCTGTTCGACAGGATATTTAGCATTAAACACTTGTCCTATTTCGCAGATGGAACAACAAAAATTGAGTGTTACAAATAGACATAAGAAGATATGGTATGAGTGCATATATGAGACAACTCTCTAGTCATATTTTCAACGAATATTATTGACATTCAGTTATTATAATAAGTTCATTACATATATACAACATATCATTAAATGAACCAGCAGTTTAACTATTGAAATTGCTGAGTCAAGAAGAAGCCTTCCTTGCTCTTGCTTAACACTTAGCAATACCGAACTGATGGTGAACATGATCCATAGGATGTCGGATGTGAACAGCTTGATATTTTAGTCTGAGATGCATGACATATTTATAAGTTGTTATTGGCTTTGAACGAACTGTCAGTAACTACAAGTACTCTCAGATCTGTATAAATTGTCGTTTTGTTGAGAGGATGTATAAGTACTCGTCCACATCTACTTGGTGTTTTTGTGAGATGTATTTCTATTTGTATCGATCTAATGAGTTAAGCGGCCTTCTCAACTGTGTTGTTCTTATGTTGTGCTTACTCCACTGTACAGGTTAGAGGGAGGATTGGGGCCTTCAAACGAGTTTAACACCACCACATTCTGAATAGAGCTTGTCCAGATTCAGTGGTTGCTGTTTGGTGCTATGTAACATTTTTTTGGAGTGTATTATTTTGAACATAAACTAGGCCTTTAATTTTCTCGTTTGAAATGAACATCGGTATACTACTGTTGCCTTTATTTACATTTGTCATTTCGGGGTCTTTAAGTTGACTATGCGGTATGGGCTTTACTCATTGTCGAAGGCCATCTTGTGACCTATAGTTTTCATTTTGGTCTCAGAGTTGTCGGCGCGCCGACAACTCTCCACAAGAGACCAAAACGACACAGAAACTCGAAGATGGAAATATACAGAACCACATGTTCTAATTTTTGTATTCCAACTCTGAAAACAAGTTGAGGTTACAGAATGATGAATTTGCGCCAATCTAGTATGTAGCTGCTTCTTCTCCTCTACTCAACATTCATTCAGAATTTGTATTCTCTTGTGTCTTTAATTAAGTGAAATTTATTACTGTTAATTTAAGTTCTCTGCTTTAATGTCAATTTAGTGTACTTTTGGTTCTTTATTTCAATGAATATGTAGTGTAACTCAAAATTTAGTGCTCTGTTTCAAAGAAAAATTACTACAATTTAGATAATATATTTCAGTTGATATCATTTACAATTGATTTGTATATACCGGTATTCATGTTTTTTTCACCTGAATAATTTCAAATGCTTATAAGTGAATTACATTTGTTTTTGAATATTATTTACCACAAATTTGCTTTTTAATTATTTTATATATAAAATATTAAAATATTAAATGAATATAAAATATTGTAATAGAATTTATATTCTTTTTCCTTATTTTCCGCAAGAACTACCTGGATTTACCTTGATTAATTAATTAATTGTTGTTACAACATAATCCTACATAATCCCATTGTTTACATACAAATTCTGGGAACTTCTACATAAGATTTTACTATTTTACCTATAAAAATCAAAATGTAGGAATAGCCAGAATAAACCGTAAAAGGTAAGATAAACGGATTAACAAATTGTCACCATAGCACTTAGCATATATTGTCTCAATTTGATTGATTTCTAAGTCCCAATTGTCCAAATCTTACTGGTTACTGTAATATATAAGCACCGCGTAATTCAAAAACATTGTTCTATGTAGTCTACTAGTTTATAAAAAACTAGTTTATCTACATTTCTATAATCTCCGCATTAACCTAAATGCAGTTTTGTTTTGTCAAGGGTAAGGACACACGTCTCTCTTTTATACCTAACATGTGTAAATTAGGCAGTAAATTAAACCAATACAAATTAGGAATATGTAAGAAAAAAACACATAATAGGATGCAAAATCTTAATTTCAAATCAGTGTTGTATCAGATGTGCTCATGACACCGTGTCCTTAATACTACATCGTTAGATTTTGGTTTTTAGTTAGATTATCGAGCTTCGCATGTGATTGATTCATGATTCTCCGTTTGACGTCGTTTGGATTTTATAAACATTACATATTAACTTTATAATCCGAAGTGATTGATTTAAACATGTCTTTTTATCTTAATTATATTCGTTTTTCTGTTAACTGCTGTATTCTTTAGATTAAGGACAGCGTGACTTTGACCATACGAAAATTGATGCGACAACATATTTGATGTCTAATGAACAATTCAAGGAACATTTGCCAATCTTCTTTGACGCATACATGTGCCTGTATATATGCATGTAAGACTAAAAGATTATATTTTCAAAATTAAGCAAACATTTATATGTATATTTAATTCATTTGACAGCATTTTATATTAAAACGATAAAAATGTGCAATATCATCTAATGATATACATATTTGACTAATAGGTATGCGGTTTAATTTTTTAGATTAAAAAAATAAACGATAACATACATAAACTAAATTATTTAAATGTAGACTTTATTGTTGATCTTTATTAATTTTTAATTAAAACGAATTATTTCTTTCACTTTCCTTTAAACACAAAGGAGTAGGTTCACTAAGACCCCTTTTTGGCCCCAAAATATAGCAGCTTTAGAAAATTGTGAAAATGTAATCTTTAAGCTATATTTTGGAAAGTAAAATGCTTCTGCTACATAAATATGAGCTGTTCTTGACGATACAATGCACAAATATCGCGTTTTAGAATCATTAAGTAATGCTAAATTACTGAAATCTTCAAAATTTTAACATTTTGGTCATTTTTTAGACGGTTTCCGTCTAAAATGAAAGTGGCCGCATTCGTGTTCATTCATAATATTGAAATGTAAGTTGTATTTGATGATAATACAAAACATATATAAAGGTTGAGGATGAACACGGATGCGGCCACATTCATTTTTGACAAAAACCATCTAAAAAGTGACGTTTTTTGGCATATTGATAGATTTTTCATATTTAAGCTTGAATCAGAGCGTTTTTAATGACTAAATCAGTTAAAATCTTTCACATAAACTAATCGAATCAATTGAAATAGACATTTAAGTGTTTAAAAAGTGTCAAAAAACTTTCGTTAGATGAACTTGAAATTTGAGGCCAAAATCGGCCCTTACCGGACCTACTCCTTTTCAAAATATTTTTAAAATAAACAAATATGACATACAGCAACAAGCAACAAGCAATGAACTTCAGGCTCCTTACTTGGGACAGGCATGTACATGTATACACAGAGTGCGTCGGGGTTAATAGAAATAAGAAGATGTGGTATGAGTGCCAATGAGACAACTCTCCATCGAAGTCACAATTTGTAAAAGTAAACTATTATAGGTCAAAGTACGGTCTTCAACACGGAGCCTTGGTTCACACCGAACAACAAGCTATAACGGGTCCCAAAAATGACTAGTGTAAAACCATTCAAACAGGAAAACCAACGGTTTAGTCTATATAAAAAACGAGAAACGAGAACCACTTATGAACCACATCAACAAACGACAACTACTGAACATCAGGTTTGCTGGCGTAAAAACCATCGCCTTAACCTGGGACAGTGGTGTAACAGTACAACACTACAACGAATAATAAAAATTAGTGAAAAAGGCTGAATTCATCAGATCGATACAAAGCAGACAAATATCTAACAAAAATTACAAAAGACACAAAGTACAGAAATTAACCTTTGAAAATATCTTGACCAATTTCGAGAAATGTAGTTTCAGACAATCGAAAGAAATTTAATCATACTTTAGAAGGACTAGCCAAGAACAAAACAAAAGTATGTATGTCTCTCTTTAATAAAATATAATGAACTTTAATTGGAATATGTATACATGATATATCGAACATAGATTACTATGTTTTAAGTACATTCCTGATATTCAGTACAGTTACGATGAATGTTAAGTGCAAATAAGCAGTGTATATTCGTTACAATAGAAACAGAAAATTTTGTAAGACTGGACTTTGTACTAGACATCAAAGTGTTTTGTAGACTAAACTTTGTACCAGACATCGAAATATATGACTCATATAGCTAGTAAGTATTGATGATACATTTCCATTTAGTGCGTTTTAAACTACATGATGGACTTGAATGGAGTTTTCAGAATAGAGAAGAATGGTAAAAATAGATAATAAAGGGGGAAAACTAATTGAAAACATAGACAAACAAATTCAAGAATCGAAACTAATAATGGGGTCCTAATATTAAAAAAAAAGAAAAGAAAAATGGGCAAAATTGCAAAAAAATCAAGAGTACAGAAATGAAGACCTTTCCGACTCTCTACCCTCACTAGAACATGATCCCTTTAATGCCGACTCTCTACCCTCACTAGAACATGATCCCTTAAATGAGATATGGTTCCACTGCAATGATGATAAAGTGAAGTTTGTTTAGAGTTTTAGCTAGCTATAATTAGTTATCAAAAGTACCAGGATTATAATTTTATACACCTAGGTTTAATCTACATTGTACCATTTTCTACATAAGGAAATGCCTGTACCGAGTTCGGTTGATGTGTTTTTCGGTTTCGAATTTTCCTTGGAGTTCGCTATTTTTTTAAATTTGTTTGTCTAATAGTATCGTTGTTACAGGGTTTTCTAATTTGCCTAACATTCAGTGAAATTCCGATTTATTAAGACTTTGAGTTATAGTGATTATTCCGTCATATCCGGTTAAAAAGATGTTTCAATTGATTAAGGTGGTGTTCTCAATCTACTAGGTGACAGGTCACAGGTCACATTTACGACCAAAGTCAAAGACAGGTTGTAAAGGATCTTTTTTGTTTACGAATTGATCAATACGGGATGAATTCGGATCGTTTGAGCTATTTATGATGGTTTAAATATTTCTGTTTGGCAGTTTCATTAAATCCGTATTTGGTGAAACCAGGAAAAACTTTTTGACGGGTATATGAGGTTATAAACAAAATAGTTGCGTAATTACAGTCTTATCATAGTTTACTCTGAATTGTCAACTCGTGTGCATTACATGTAAGCAAGCTGGCTGTTTCAGACTTCCCGGTTTGTAGCGTACATGTATAAATTTATAAGTATTTAATATATATAAGTAGTTCATGATATACATTGTAAGTATAAAAGACATGTATAAACTTCTTTCGTTAAATCAAGGTCGACAGTTTGATAAAAAAAAATCGACAAATAAACACACAGCATAGAAGATTTGAAAACCAAAAAGGAAGAAAGACAAATGAAGTGTTTTCCTTGTTATGCATCCGTTACGGTTTCTGATAGATTTTCGATGGTCAGGTAAAAAGCAGCAACGCATTTTTTTTTATTATCAAGAAATTTAGGATTTAAAAGGGTTCCAAGTTTGCAAGATGGAATAGTCGAAAACAAATTATAACTTTTTGATATAAGTTACCGTCAAAGTGTATATGACGTGATTATTCGATGAATATGGTCTATTGTGAGAGTTTTTCCTCCTTGATTGCTGGTAGATTTTGGAAACAAAAAGTAACATTACCTGTCTAAGTTAGAATTATAAATCTTATTTAGACATCATTGTCTTAACCAACGAAAATGACGTATTCTGGTTCAATGACATTAAGTTCATTTAAGCCATCAATTCAACCAAGTACGAAATAAGCAAGCATTCAGTCCCGAGACTCTGCTTTATTTTACTATAACATCCCATCTACAGGCCAAGGGCATGAAGGATATTGTTATATGAACTTTCAGAATTCATAAGTTATAGAATGAGACATAATTATTTATAATTGGATATGCAAATTATTTATTTGGAAGCTGGGATGATGGTACCTTGACGCGAAACGATATCAGCAGTGATATGGGCCTTGTGGTAGTCGATAATGAATAAAATTCAAACAGAAAAATATTTTGATCTATAACTCCCAGTTCATATAAAACATATGTTATTGTGGTAAAGCAACGTAGGCTGAATTCCCTCAGGCAAAGTTGACCTTAGACAATTGAAGCTGTTGTGTATTGCTCTTTTGGTTATATGCTATTAAGCGTGTTATATTTTTTACTTCATATAAAAAGAAGATGTAGTATGATTGCCAATGAGAAAAACTCCCCACAAGAGACCAAATGACACAGAAATTAACAACTATATGTCACCGTTCAACCTTTAACAATGAGCAAATCCCATACCGCATAGTCAGCTATAAAAGGCCCCGAAATGACAAATGTAAAACAATTCAAACGAGAAAACTAACTGCCTAATTAAAGTACAAAATAATGAACGAAAAACAAATATGTTACACAGCAATAAACGATTACCACAGAATTACAGGCTCCTGACTTGGGACAGGCACATACACAATTCATGAACATTTTGTCTCGAACATAACTCTACAAAATCGTGTAATGCACTGGGAAAGCATATCATGATTATTTGCACGTCTTGGTTCGAAAAAAAAAGAATACTGATGAAGCAATGTTTTTTTAGGTAATATTCAATAGCGTTCAGACAAATTGCTTTCAGTTTGACATGTGCAAGAGCCTCGTGCGAATACCTAGTATTGAAATAATTGAGATTATTTGAAACTAAATGACAGTGTGACCACGTGCTAAAAAAAGAAAATATTTTCATACTTAAAAATAATGTGGTGAAACTACCTTGGTAATCAGAAAAGGTCAATTTGATGCTTTATTCTTGATATTCGATGAACATATGTTTTTTTACGATTCATGTACATGTAGCTCGAGGCAAAATTCGGTTGTGTTTAGTTATACTGCTTTCAGTTCGACCTTAAAGGAGCTTCGCAGGGATATCTGGTATTTGAAAAATTAAAATTGTTTTAAATTTTAAGATTGTTTTATAATTATATGATAATTGTTATCATGTCCCCAAAAAGGTAAATCTCTTACACAATACGTGAGCAATCGAGGCAAGCAGTTACTAGCATAACCTATTTATTTTAAATATTCATTGAATATTTGTATGTACTTGCACACAAAGCAAAAATTCCTATGAAGGATGTCTTTCTATAATTTCTTGATTTGTTGATCTTCACTTGTGAACTGAAATAAAGCAAAAAGATTCAAAAGTGTAAAACATCATATACTACATTTAGAACAGATAAAAATAGACAAATAGATCAGACCTCATTAGAAAGATGAAGATATTTGCACTTGCGGTCGAACACACTGAGGTTTAGAACAACCGTACAAGTTAATACTGCTTACTAATCAAACCTGTTTCAATAAAGAAATACAGTAAACCGACTAAAAGGTGTTTCCAGTGGAAGCGAATAATGAAAACCGTTGCTTATTGCCGTTCTATATAAAAAAGAAGATGTGGGATGATTGCCAATGAGACAACTATCTACAAAAGACCAAAATGACACAGACATTAACAACTATAGGTCACCGTACCAGTGGCGGATGCAGGAATTTTCGAAAGGGGGGGTGCTAGCCCAGGGCAAAGGGGGGGTGCAGGGGGGTGCAAACATATGTCCCGATTCAAATGCATTGATCGGCCAAAATAAAGGGGGGGTGCGGACCCCCGGAACCCCCCCTCTGGATCCGCCACTGCGTACGGCCTTCAACAAAGAGCAAAGCCCATACCGCAGTCAGCTATAATAGGCCCCGATAAGACAATGTAAAACAATTCAAACGAGAAAACTATCGGCCTTATTTATGTAAAAAAAATGAACGTCTGTCAATACTTTTAACATTTCATATTTTAACTTATAAATTTTCGTCACACATTTCTACAACACCACTGAACATAACGACTTTTCGATCATTAGCTTGATATTGATGAGTTGTATCATGTGTGCGCTTTTCCGATCTAGATCTGTCAGACACCTACTTCCTGTTTTTCCGTTACTTTGAAATACCGTCACGTATGCTTTGCACGACAACACTTGTATGCTTGTTTTCGACAGCTTGTTGTACTTCATATTAAGGTAGCACAATACAAAGATTTTTTTTTACTTCCAATCACTAACCTTTGAAATGCTGTAACTTTCTTATGAATGCATAGAAAATAATAAAAGAGGTATATATAGATAGATAAAAAATTAATCTTTTAAATGAATGCAATATTTTTATTATGCAATCATTATGTAATCAATTATTATGTAATTTGTGGCAAAATGTGGGTAAGTTCACTTGAATAAATTTAGCTCTATCATCTCTTTAACTATGATACTTTTAAAGAAATCTTAATCAACACATCATGGGCTTCAAAAGGGTGTCTCAAATTGTCACTATGGGATTCCATTCTCTCATAAATCTCTAATTAGTGTAAACATCCTAACCACATAAAAGAAGATCATGTTTAATTAGGTGTAACATTTGTTCTATACATTCTATCTGAAATCTAAGACACCCTCTAGTAGATAATGGCCATAGGAACAACATATAATAAAATCAACCCTCTAGGGATACATGTACCTATGCAGAAGCTAATTTCATTTAAAAGTGGAAATTTGGTGAAAAATATTTTAGACACAGTTAACATTATAATTGGTTACATAATTGTTGCATAATACTAACATTGCATTAATTTGAAAGAGTAATCAGTTAGCTATCCAAAACTACCACTTTTATAAATTTTCAAGCATTATTAAGAAAGTTACAGCATTTTAAAACTTGGGAGTTGGAGTTATAAAATCTTTGTATTGTGCTACCTTAACAAATAAAAATAAATGATAACGGGTATTCCAATTCTATTTTACCTTCTTTTTTAGTATCATACAAATAGGATTATTTTACTGTGTAACTTTTGCTGGTGGCTTGCAAGTCCACGCGATAGTGCAGTCGTCTGCAACTCCTGTCTCAGGGTAATCGTTTGTTTGATCCGACCCGCCTTCCCACTTCTTTGACAGATATACTCCGTTACATGGTACAATAAGAGGCAATTAAACTAAAACCTTATACATGTACATTCATTGACAACGGGAATACAAAATAGTAAAGATGATATTTGATCAAATAATAAACTTTTAATAGTATCTTTAAACTCAGTGAATTGTGTGGATTAAAGTCATTCAAGTACCCGGCTGTATAGAAACTGAAATTGTTAAAGGTGTTTTGACAATCCGCCTTCATCATTATGATATACTACACCTAAGCAAATCTTTATTACATAGGCGGATCCAGGGGGGCCTGGGGGCCCGGGCCCCCCTTTCATGGGAAAAATTTGGTTGATTATATAGGGAATCATTGAAGCATGACTGGAGCGGGCCCCCCTCCCCCTTAGGTCAGTCAGCGGGTCCCCCTTAGGAAAAGTTCTGGATCCGCCACATTCTTTACCTTTTTCACTGATTTAATTGAGCAGGTATTCAATCATATATGTTACCGGTGTATGAATCAAGACTCAAAATTCAAAAAGTATTGAAAAATCATTGATAGAACTTTCTAATCTATAATGTATTGATCAACAGAAATTATAGGAGAAAGTATTCAAAAGAATAATTTAAAAGTAACTAAAAGGAAACCTATTAAAGTCAAAGTCTTTGATATAAAGTTATACAAATCTTTCGAGTTAGGATTTTATAAACGTTACATATTAACTTGATGATCCAAAGTGATTGATCTTTAAACATGTCTTTTTATCTTTTATGAATACAAAGGCACGAATTGACGTGAGTTTGAAAATATCAATAATGATAAATATTTGAACAGGACAAGCAAATTAGAAAAGATTGCACAATTAAAAATGATAAGACGGGCGGCAAGATGTTTGTCAATAACTATACCACAACGAAGGAGATACTGAAAAATTGTGGAAGAAGAAAAAAAATGAAAATGACAAAGGTTAATAAAACTGAAGATCGAACTACAATCCACACAATTATAGGATTACAAATGGCCGACAATATACCCAGGCCACAAAAAAATTAACAGTCCGCAAAACACTGTATATATAACTGAGGAATGCAACACGTAGCCACCAAAACAAAATTGATTGATGGTGCGCCTTGTGTATTCGCAAAGGTTTTACCCAACAAATGATAGCCTAATGCATCTTCAGAAAATAAAGCACTTTTAGGAAAAACCACATATTTCCTTCCCCTTCTCTTTCAATATATTTGAATTCAAATACTTGTCTATCAATGTATTTCATCCAAACAAACGTGTTTCGTCGATATTGATACCATTAAACTAAGCTAAATACTTCCCTTACAAATAAGCCTATTCGTCAAGATAAATTTCCTCTGGACATTCTACAATCGTGCTTCTTCGATATGTATACCATTAAACTAAGCTGCATATTTCTCTTACAAATAAGCCAATTCGTGTAGATAAATGGGCTTTGATCATTTTTACTTTTGTCATTGTTTATTCACATTTCTATGACATTTAATTGAACATTATTAAGTCTCGCATGCATCGATTTTCATTCTGTGTAACATTTAAAACCATGTATTTGCTAATTTGCTAAAATTATTATCTATATCTGACAGCAAATACTTATAGATTATCGTTGATCATCTCAACGAGATTGATTTTCTCGCTTGAGCCGCGACGGCGAAAGCGAGAAAAGCAATCAAGTTAAGATGACAAATGATAATCTGTTTATCGCTTTTTTACCTGTGACGATCAATGTCGTGTCAATTTCATTAGCAATGCCACGTGCTTCCTTAGTTTCTAGCGATAATTTTCCATCTCAAGCGAGTAGCATGATAAAAAAAATTATCACAAAAAAAAAGATCAAAGGAAAAATACACAAAATAGCGATAATACAAATTACCCGTCTCTTTTGTTCGTGTTGAAACGTCATTGGAAATAAGTTACCATTTAAACCTGGGTGTTGCCAAATTGGTACATTATGTCCCGATTACGAAAGAAGATGGGCAGTGTATATCCGTCTGTGGATACGTCCGTCTGTTCGACAGAATATTTAGCATTCAACACTTGTCCTATTTCGCAGATGGAACAACAAAAATTGAATGTTACAAATAGACACAAGAAGATATGGTGTGAGTGCATATATATGACAACTCTCTAGTCATATTTTCAACGAATATTATTGACATTCAGTTATTATAATAAGTTCACTACATATATACAACATATCATTAAATGAACCAGCAGTTTAACAATTGAAATTTAAGCCTGAAATAGAGTACCAATATCTATGTTCATTGTTTTTCAAATTTCACCCCATTCCACGAATAATTAACTGAATAACAATGAATGAATAATATGTCAACTTCACCTATTCGAAAGGTTAATAACCTATTCGCTTTTATTTTTATTAATTATTGACACCAACATAATTCTTGATAACCTACAAAGCGCGAAAAGATAAAAATCAAGCATCATTTAAAAAAAGGAGTATTTTTTACAGGTACATTTAGTTATACACTGTAAGGCTGTATGGAGGTTGAAAATGATCTATATATGATGCTTCGAAGTACACATGTCCTTGAGGATATTCGCTACTATTGTTTATGACATTTTTGTATAATTTTCGGAATCCTCTGGTTTTACCGATGTAGTGACATTTACAAATTAGCCCACTTACCCATACTAATTTTTAGACATTTTTTGTTCAGAATTCTATTTTTGAAAATCTTATAAAATGCTTGATATTTTTAATTGTTTTTGACAGAAAAAAGTCCCAATGTGAAAGGTGTAAAGTTCTAGATATAAAGAGCCAAAAATTGAAAGAATACAGATAAATAAGCAAACAAATCAAAAGAAGGAAATTAATTAGGAGTTCAAATATTAAGAATAGAGAAAAATGGACAACATAAATAAAGAATAACAAAAATGGCATAATATTAAGCAAATGAAGAAATGAAGCACCTTATTCACAAAACCTTACATTTGCAGTAGGGCAACACGAATTTAGTTGTGGTGCCTGCCTCCCTGTCACCATTAAGCTTGAGCAGTTTGGGTTAAGTATAACCGGGAGTTTTCCGTGTTATAGTAACTAAAAGACGAAATACCAATACTTTAAACTTTATTAGGAAGGTCCGGAAAGTACCAGACCTTAGACCTAACTGACTTCAAAATAACATACAAAAGTATATAAAAAACAGTATCTATAGAAAAGGATTAGTGTCCAACGAATTAACTTGTCATCGTCAATGTGATTTCCATTACGACAAACATGAACTTAACAATAGAATTAATTAAACACAAAGACATGTAAAGGGAAAGATAAACGGATTAACAAATTGTCACCATAGCATTTAGCATATAATGTCTCAATTTGATTTATTTCTAAGTTCCAATTGTCCAAATCTTACTGGTTACTGTAATATATAAGCACCGCGTAATTCGAAAAGATTGTTCTATGTAGTCTACTAGTTTATAAAAAAAACTAGTTTATCTACATTCCTATAATCTCCGCATTAACCTAAATGCAGTTTTGTTTTGTCAGGAGTAAGGACACACATCTCTCTTTTATACCTAACACGTGTAAATTAGGCAGTAAATTAAACCAATACAAATTAGGAATATGTAAGTAAAAAATTGTGAAAATTTCATATAATAGGATGCAAAATCTTAATTTCAAATCAGTTACATTGTATCAGATGTGCTCATGCCACCGTGTCCTTAATACTACATCGTTAGATTTTGGTTTTTAGTTAGGTTATCGATCTTCGCAGCCAAGTGATTGATTCAAAATTCTCCTTTTGACGTCGACATTTGTGAAAAGCAGACGTTTTTTTTTAAAACGATCAAAGTTATTTAAAAGAATTTCAGATTGAAAAGAAACGAAATCATATGAGGTATCCATCCATGACATAAAATCATGCATGAAATAGAAAGCCTTAAGATGGTCGTTTTTATTGCTGTTTATATTTGTTTAGATAATTATATTTGCAAATATTGAGCAAATGTATATACTATTCTAAATTTATATTATAAATTATCATATACATGTATCAACGTTTTGTATACATGCAAATTTATAAAGTTATACAACCTGCTTAAAGGCCAAGTTATGTTTTCCTTGTTATTGGTCTCATTGCTGTTAAGAAAGGTAGAATCACACTGCGGCGAGATCCAAAACCAGAGGCGGATTTGGGGTGGGGAGCTCTTATGTGTGGGAAAAAATAGGTGAATGAATAGGGAATAACTTAAGCATGACTTGGACGGGCAATATCTTGGGCAGTCAGAGTCATCCCCTTTAATGTGAACATTTCTTAATCCGCCACTGGAATCCCGAAATGCTATGGATGCAAAGGGTTTTATGTAGGGTGAGTAAAATCTTTAAAAAAAAACACCATGTAATCTTTGTCTCTGTTTTTGTCGTTTGAATACTGTATCAAATTGACGATGACGTATTCCCAACATCTCCTTCAATTCTATTCATACACGTTTTTTTCATCAAAAATTTTTGAAATCCAACTAAGTTTTTAAAGGGAACATTAGAAATTATGGCACACACCATTCATCGTTAGAGGGACATGGTTTATATAACTATTTGTTTGTATTAAAGGAACTTGAAAAAAAGATTCTACTGAGAATTTGCCTCAGTCATACGTTTACCGGAATTTGTTTTTAGTTTTAAAAAAAAATGCGTAGTTTTCTCAGCGATGAAGAAACGTTGCATATATACACGTTTATTTTCTACATTGGCTAGAGGTATAAGGGGAGGGTTGAGATCGCATAAACATGTTTAACCCCGCCGCAATTTTCCGCCTGTCCCAAGTCAGGAGCCTCTGGCCTTTGTTAGTCTTGTATGATGTTTAATTTTAGTTTCTTGTGTATAATTCGGAGTTTAGTATGACGTCCATTATCACTGTACTAGTATACATATTTTTTTAAGGGGCCAGCTGAAGGACGCCTCCTGGTGCGGGAGTTTCTCGCTACATTGAAGACCAATTGGTGGCCTTCGGCTGTTGTCTGCTCTATGGTCGGGTTGTTGTCGCTTTGACACATTCCCCATTTCCTTTCTCAATTTTATACTGATAAATTTAAGTTTTTACATCATTGGATTGCTAGAATTTTTTTTTTCAACAAGAATGATAATCATGTTTTAAAATAAAAATGCCGTCAAACTTTATTTTTACCACACAAAGATTAAAACGATAACAAAGGAAGAAATCTTAAAAGAGGTGTGTGTGGCACTAAAACGTTTTCTTATTATTTCATCGTATTAGTAAATGGTTGTTTTCATTTGAAGTAAAAAAAAATGAGTTGCATTGTTTTTTTTAAAACCTAAATTGACCAGAAACAAATATTAGAAAAGACATGGCCTAAAACGACAGCTTTAGTATACAACGCTATATTTACTATGTTGACAAAATACACAAACAATAAAGAAAAATCTACATAAACCAATTTTGCATGATTGAAATTTAAATATTTAGACCGTATAGAATTGTAAACTATCTTGTTCAAATATTATAAAAAATCAGTGAACCACAACATTACAAGTCACAAATGGCTAGTTCTCTCTGGAATTACTATCTTTAATAAGGTCATATATCTAAGGACGCGAATTTCTGTATTTTTCTGTATCTAACGACATTCGATAAGTGATTTTTGTAGGCGTGGACAACTTTTATCAATGGTCATACTTAATATTTGAAAAATTTAGAGAGTTTCTAGTATTTTAAATGTTATCATAGGATTGGCATAATACGTAAATCAGTAAGTAACAGTTTTTATGTTTTTATTCTAATGGTCAACCATTTAACTGATGACATCTTCACTTGCAATTATGTTGATTAAATTAGGTGCATTTACACTAAAATATACTATTAGGTGCATTTACACTAAAATATACTAAGTTGAAAGAATCACATGTACATGTATGAACTTATATAGTAAGTATAGAAACTGTTCATAAAGAGGATCAGAACTAATTTGGAGGAATAACGCGATGCTTTAGCCTCGCTGGTCAAACTTGAGGTAAATTTACTACTTCGCAATTTCGTGTTTATATATATATATTTAGAGAGAGAGATTAGAGATTAAAAAAGTAAATACTGTTTTTGGAAGATGATTGTAGGGTTTATTACTATGGAAAAGAATGTACAAGATTATCCTAAAAATTGAAACATTCAAACACCAAAATTCGATATATTCTTGTTATAATTTTCTAGCAATGTTAGCGAGTTCTTTCTCTCAAAATATGTTTAAGAGGGTTGATAGTATGCAAATCCGATTCACTTCATTCTCTTTCGGTTTATAAGCTGAATTTGGTGATCCATTTGTGCATGTTTTATAAACAAATTGTTGGTACCTTTATTTTATGTTTTTTTTTTGTTTGGGGGTGGGGGTGTTTAGTTGAAGGGAATCACTATTCGACATATGGTATTGGATTGTCCCTAGATATCTTTTTAATTTAATTGTATAAATAACCATCATGACTTGTGATTATTGTTTCCAAATATGGTAAATCCTCACATTTCAGATATTTTTGCAAAATAAAATCTACTTTTATTTTAAAAAGAGAAGATTGAAAAATAAAGAATATACTATCATAGTCAAGACGTAAACTTAAATCTGGATGATATCAAGTCACAAGTTATCGCGATAGTGTAAAAAGTAGGACGTCTGTTTATGGTTTGCAAATATTTACAATGCGTTAAGTTAATACACATGCGTGTTAAAACATAATTATACAATCATAATTTTATTGGGAATCAATTTGTAGAATTAAATGGACAGCCAACATGTTGCTAAAATAGCATAATTTATTACATCTTTTTCATCGTAATTCACCCTACAGTCATCTTCCAAAAACAGTTTTTACATTTTTGTTATTTATTCATTTCATTTTTGGGAAGGGTGGGGGGGGGGGGGGGGGGGTATTAGACATATGGTACTGGATAGCCCCTACATATCTTCTAACTTTCACTTCATTCCAATCGTTTTGTTTTGTGAATGTTTATTTTCTTAAACCTTTTTTTGGGGAAAAGGGGGGAGGAGTGGTCTACTCAACTTGTGGTACAGGAATGCCCCTAGATATCTTACAACTGTTAATGTATACATTATCATCATGACTTATTACTATTGTTACCATATATGGTAAACTAAATCATTTCGATGTTTGAGCAAATTTTAAACAATATATTTGTGAAAAAGGAAAGTCAAGATTTAAAATCTAGATGATAATCAAGACGTTAAAAATAAATAGTCACATGTTATCGTGACAGTGTAATAAGTGGAACGTCTGTTTATAATGTAAATATTTGCAATGTGCTATTTAGCCTCAGTTAATACACACGCGTGTTAAAACATAATAATTTTATTGAAGATCAATTTATAGAACTATATTGATAGCCAACTTGTTGCTAATATAGTTGAACGAGTTTCTATTGTTTTTAAAACCTAATCAAGGTTGGCTGGTGTATAATTCCATTTGTATGATAATTTTAATTTTTCCTGTCTGGTCGAAAAGAACATGCACAGGGCGTTGTTTACGGATAGATTGCTCTCCAAAATACAAAATATAGAAGTTAGCAGATCCAGCTTTACATATGGCACCAGTCGTTATATCATAATAGAATCATATTCAAAACAGTGTAGCTGTGGCCATTGATATAATTAAAAGTACAATTTGAACTTGTTAGTCTGTAGTCAGATGATGAATTTTCTGTTAATAACATCTCTTGGTGAATTGAAGGCGCAAATATTGTAAGTTTCCTTTTTTGAGTTAAAGGCTGTTCGAGGAAATCTTTCGTCGTGACCAACATTTTCTTTAGTTAATGCAAGTCCATTTTTTTTAAAGGGAATAATTGTGTAATGGGACAGAATTGTAGAAACATTAAGACAGGTCTTTGACACGTTTTGTAAAAGCTAGAATTTTTAGCGGGAAAAATATTTCTGGACTTGTTGGTATTAAATGAATGACAAGGCAAATATTAAACGTTAAAAAAAATGTAGCAAGCATAACAATCATTTAAAACATTTTGCAGGTGTGTTTTTGAGATAACAATTTTATTTAAAAATTTATAGGTTGCCGTGGAAAAAAGTTTCAATAAATAATCCGATTTCCAATTTATCCACAACTTTAACAATTGTTCTTATTCATAGTTAAATCCCATATTACCCCAGGAACGAATGGTATGCAAAGACTTTTACAAACCATATGTTGATTGTGTAGTTTATCATTAAACAGAAAGATAAAACAATACACCCCGTGGGTAAATTGAGGGAAAACAATACACCCAGTGGGTAAATTGAGGGATTAAACATAGAAACAGCCTCGATTAACGTTGATAAAATGTGACACTACATGTATTACTTATTTTGCCTTCAGTTATTGGGTAATATTGATTTTATTGATTACTAAACCATATGGTCCTCTGAAACACGTTGAAGAACGTTATTTTTCTAAGTGACCAAATTATGCAAGATCCATTACTTTCCTATTATCGAAATCTAAGTAGAGTTTTAAATCTTTGAGTAAACAAAGTAAATTATATACTGTGAACTTGGCATACAATGGTAACCCTTCACCTAACCTAACTGTACTTCACACTTTCATTATTAGAATCAATATAAGGTATACGATGACGGATAATTACAAGTTAAACATTGGCATATTTAAATCCCTGTCTTTAGTGATTCTGAAATAGATTTCTCGTGTTTCTTTAAGAATGTTTGATTCGATGATTAAGGAGTTAAACAGAAAGCCAAACTGTTTTTGTTTAGGATTTTCTTAAGTGTCTGCAAATCTGTCGTGATATTTGAAGCATAGTCTAATGCAAACTTGAGGGTATAGATGGGGTTTACAGAATACAGAATAATTGGCAAAATGTGCAGTATAAAAGGGCAAAAAGCATAAAGAATAGATAGGTCAAAAAGTAGAGAATTGAAAATAATGGTGCGCTTGAATATAGAGAATAGAGGTAAAATTTTAGAAAATATAGAAGAAACGTCTAAAAATTGAAGAATACAGAAATGAAAGACCTCCCATATAGACTTTCATACTTGACTTAAATAAATATGCCCCAATTTAAAGATTTCGGATCTAATGGTGACTCCCATATCTAAATATTGACTTGTTTAAGGCTGATGGTTACTAGTTAAAGGCGGGAAATACCACGGAAACATTCAAAATTCACATGTCGAAAAGAACTTACATAGCAAAGGTAAAAACAAAACCATACAAATGATGAGAAAAAAAAAACAAGTCAACAAAACACAACATAGAAAACTTAAGACTAAAGCAAATGAATACCCCAAACATGGAGGTGATCTCAGGTGCTCTGAAAGTGTAGGCGATCGTAAGTCTTCATAGCTGTGCAGACTGGTGTACATTTCTTAGCCAGTCATAACACCATGACTGAACATAGACTTAAATAACTCTTCTTAACCAAGCCAACACTCAATCCTTACCTCTTAGTCTCAGTGCAGACTAAAATAACACTTGCTTGGGATCGCTTTGTCTTTATGTGATATGAACGTTACTTATTTCCTCTTTTTTTGAAAAGTTCAAATAAGAAAATCAACTAGCATCCAATTTGCGCCCCCTTATAAAATTATCGAAAATAAGGAAACTAACTCCAATTCGAATGATTAAAGGTTATCACATCGAAACCATCTCTTCAGAATCTAAATTCAATATTAAGCAAATAGTTGATAGTGAGAAAGAATTATAAAAAGAAACAAACATTTCAATTGACATCTTTTTTTGAGTTCTATGATAGCGACCCTTTTCATCTAATTATCAATTTGTAAAGCAGCAAATTTAAAGAAGTGTAGTGTCGTGGATTTTTTTTTAACTCTTTTTTACAAATAACTAATGACTGTTTATTTCATTTTCAAATATATTTTTCTATCATTTCAATTTTAATTATGGGCTTTAAAGACTGGAATTCCTTTATGTCTCTACAATTAGTAGTTTTATCTAAACGGTCTGAGTTGTGTGGAAAATTCTTGACATTCATTTACCAAGATATTGGTTTACCGTTTTTCGTTCAAATAAAAGGGACATAAACTTTACGCTATAATCAGTAATCAAATAGTTCAAGTTTGTAATTATTTATCAGTTTGTTTAGAAAACTTCATCGTTATTGTAAAACGTAGAACACCTATGACCGGACTATTGGAACAGTGCAATGAAATTAGTTTGTAAACCACATTTTAGCATTTCAATTGTTTTAATGTATATTTAAGTTTTGCATTTATTTTATTATTCTAGACTTTGTCGTAAATTCAGGCATAAGTGTTTTACACGGATGATGTGTCATAATCTTGGACAAAGGTCTTAAATGCATTTACTCTATTTATTTCATTATTTAATTCTCTGTGACAGTTTGGACTATAATTTACAAATACGTGTCGGACACTAATTACTCTTTTAATCTATTGTTATTTCTAATTTGTCATCTGTTAATCTGCTTAATCCTTTAATTGCTTGTGCTTATATATATTGTTATTGTTTTTGTGGAAAAACTATTAACAACCATTTTCATTTTGAACAATGTATAGCAAAAACGTCATTTTGCTATAAGTGCAGAAATTTTGGACATTACGCCAGAATGTGTGATTTTCACAGACAACCGGACGTGAAAGTAGTCAAAGTTAAATCGAAATCAAAGTTACGCCGCGACGCAGAAAGGATGAGGATATTCAAAGAAAACAAAGCTATGTCAATTTTTCCTTGTGCGGAACTTACCACTATTGAACTGATGGATTTCTTTCCCGCCTTTAATTATGATAGAGAATTCATTGATAGCGTTACACTCAGGCACGACCGAGTGCATTCAGAGAGAGTGAAGTTTGAAATCAAAAGTGTTCATTACGAAAAGAAATTCAAAGAGCTGAAACAAGAGCATAACAGTGTGGTTCGCAATTTAGAAAAATTTAAAAAACAAGGTGCAGATGATAAAAAAGAAATGGAAATATTACGAAAAAGCATTACTAATCTTAAAGAGGCTAATCTTCGGATTTACAATCAAAGAATTGAGGCAATCGACCAGCAATATCAATTACAGCGCGACAAAGAACGTATGTTGAATCGAATCACAACACTAGAAGACGAACTGGACAATATTCGGAAAAATACAAGAGAAGATAATCATCCAAACCAAAACTATCGTTACAGAGGACGCTACAATCACAGAAGAAACTTTCGGAACAATTTCAGATGAATATGATATTAAGACCCGGGTCGTGTCTTCAGGGGCCGCGGGAATATATGACCGGACTATTGGAACAGTGCAATGAAATTAGTTTGTAAACCACATTTTAGCATTTCAATTGTTTTAATGTATATTTAAGTTTTGCATTTATTTTATTATTCTAGACTTTGTCGTAAATTCAGGCATAAGTGTTTTACACGGATGATGTGTCATAATCTTGGACAAAGGTTTTAAATGCATTTACTCTATTTATTTCATTATTTAATTCTCTGTGACAGTTTGGACTATAATTTACAAATACGTGTCGGACACTAATTACTCTTTTAATCTATTGTTATTTCTAATTTGTCATCTGTTAATCTGCTTAATCCTTTAATTGCTTGTGCTTATATATATTGTTATTGTTTGTATGTTACTTTACATTTAGTTTGGAGTTTGTTGTTCGGTCTTACCGGACTGCTAATATAAAAGTTTAAGGAGCGAATCTTCCTTCTTGATTTACATTTAGTCGAATAGCCATTTAACCCGGCTATACACCTTTCAATCTACCATGCAGAGCAAGGACCGATAACTCTGCATGGAAGGTTGTCCCCGCGATCTCCCAACGCACGGTCAATGGTTAAGTGGCAATGTGGACGGTCAAGAGTTTTAAAAGTGTCTATGTTTAATGTGAATATGAACGTATCGTTGTTTTTACTTGCACCGAAATACAACCTTCCTTTACAATGTAGGTATAGCACAATGCGAGAAAATGAACAGTGCGGAAAAAATAGCAGTGCAAAGAAACAAAACACAGGATGAAGAAAATAGCATAGACCATTATTAACAATTTTGATAAACCCGATTAAAACTTAGTAATATAATTTCATGTCTTGTGAACTATATGTACCTATCAAAATTTACCGTTGAAACACAAAACAAAAATTCACAATTTATCTGCTGTTTCCATTCAATCGTATACTTTTTGTTACCCTTTTAAATTTGTGTTTTGGTTCTATAATATCAACCTTTGCCATTGCTTGTATTGTATTGGGCCAAAATAGCGGTGAAAGCGGGTTTTCTACTTGAATTACTCCCAAACGATTCAGCCGAATAGGAGTGTCTATTTCAATGATATAAACATAGTTTTTAACCCGATTATCAGATACAAAACTCTTTAATCTATGACGAATACAATTCAGTGAGAAGATTTTATATAATACTAATAAACGGAATTGTTTGACCAAAATATCCGATTAATAGTTTAAATTATTTTGTCCTAGTTATTGACATGATACAATTGCTTATAATTACTGGAAGTAAAGTACATGTTTGCTATTTTTGCTTCACAACGTAGAAATTTCGACGTTGACGCTAGCCTAAATTTTGACTGTTCAACACTGTTTTTTAAACAGGGTAACTATAGTATTGTTTACTGGTTAAATTGACCATATATGTCTTACTTCAATTGGTGGAAGTATTTAACATGTGGATTTTGTTTGTAGTAATTTGTAAAAAAAATAATTAATTATTGTAACTTTGTTATTGGTAGCTCTTTAATGTCCCTTGGTTGTGTGTTAGTGGGAATTTTATTAACACGTTGCTTTAAGTTTGCAGTATACATATAAATTAAAAACAAGCCTTGTTTGTAACGAGCCTAGACTCTCATTTTGTTGTTCTTATTTTTCAGTCGCTGCAATAGGTTTTTGAAATGGACACGGAACTCTGGACCATAAAAGACGTAGGTGCATACCTTGACGAAAATGATTTCAAACAATACAGGAAGCTGTTTTGTGAAGAAAATAAAATTGACGGAAGAGTGTTTCTATCGCTGACTGAAAAGGATCTCAAGCAAGCACCTCTACAAATCTTGCCATTTGGAGATTTAAGAAGACTTTGCTTTCTTATTGAAAATCTAAGAGAGGAAAAACGCAATCGTGACCAGAAAACAAGTGATTCTCCATTTAAACAGACCTATTCGACTTTCAATAATTACATCCATTCGGAACAATCTTCAACACGGTCTGGATTATCTTCCCCTTCCGGTGGAATTTCGATAACCGATTCTGATGACGATTCTTTTCAGATCAGAAAGAAACTGAAATTGGACCGACGAAAATTTGCACTATCTGTTTTATATATATTCTGTTCTCATTTTTTCTCGGGTTTTGCTGTGACGTATGCACAGGAACATTTACCAGATAAAAAGAAATATCCGCCATTACCAGATATAATTCTAGACAATTTGCCGTTTATACCATGGGCTTATCGAGTGACAGAAGGAGCTATTTTTTTCCTTATTATAATGGGACTTATAATGTTGTTTTTCCATAAATACAGGTAATTTTTTTATAATAATGCATTTGATATTTAGTTTTAACATATATATTTATAGTGGATTGGGAAACAAGTAATTGTAATTTATATTATTCCTTTTCCACTTTGCCGGTACAAGTGCTACCTTGTAGCGGCACTAATCTGCTCTTTTTTGATATCTACAAGTGTGTCTTTTACGTGCAAGATATATTGCTCTCTCTCTGACCTAGGGCCAACCATTTATCATCCTCTTCCGACCGACTATCACCGTTTCTCGCAAATGATGTCAATGGAGAGCTGAACATTCAGTCCCTGAAATTTTCTCCATGGAACGGGAATCGAACCATGAACCTTTGTGTTAGTACTCCAATGCGCTTACCATTCAACCACGGCTCTCTTTTCGCATAATTCGGATATCTACAATACTCGACTGTGATTGGTCTGTTAGTTACTACTGGTTTAGTTAGTTTAAACAATATTTTATTCAAATAAATTGAATTACTGGTTTACACTTCCGAATAGACCCTTAAGATGATGTAGTCGAACTACATTTGTAACACATGTAAATAACTACATTACATGACTTTTTGTATATTTCATTATAAAACGTAATTTTGATTGGCTAAAGGCAATCTGAAATTAGCCTTCATTTTGGCAAAAGGAATTGTAACTTTCATGATCGCACGTGCTTAAGCCTTTCACAATAAAGTGCACAGATATATGAATGAGAAACTTGATAGAAAACGTGTTTTCATGATCCTGTGACCGTGCGCACATTTTTAGAATGAAGATCTTATGTGTTTTATACAAAATGTAGTTTGGTCAACGTTCATAACATTATCCGAAGGATGACTTAAACTTTACCTCGTTATTATTTCCTCAAAAACCTCGGCCTCAAATATTCGGGGAGGTAGTATCGGAAGTGGAATGAATGGGTCAATAAAGTGTAACCATGGAAAAGAAGGAGAACATTTCCGGAAAAGCGCTATTAGATTATCACTCTCTTTGAATTTTTCGAATAACTAAGGATTTTCTTATCCCAGGCATAGATTACCTTAGACGTTTTTGGCAGAACTTTTTAGAATTTTGGATCCTCAATGCTTCAACTTTGTACTTGTTTGGCTTTATATTTTTTTTGATATGGGCGTCACTGATGAGTTTTATGTGAACGAGACGCGCGTCTGGCGTACTAGAATGTAGTCCTGGTGCCTTTGATAGCTGTTAGGGCATATACTAATATTGGACTTAACGGAGTTTAAACGAATTTACAAATATACTACGATGATCTTAATCAGCGACAATTTATGTAAATTACACTGTTTGGGTTTCACTTTGAAGTACTGTTAGCGGCGTTAAAAGTCTGAAATGGTGACATGTTTTCTGTTGACTGTTACCTTGTGAGCTAATCTAAAACATGTACAACGCAAATCCAACGCTGTTGAACGTTAAGCGGCTATCAATCAATCAGTTAATATATTAGCAGTGAAGATATTGAAAAGTACATTGAAGAGATATACTCAAATCCAAGGGATTTCAGCTTGTTAACTGTTCAAATATCTTATTGTGAAACACAAGTAGAAAGTTTGAAACCACTGTCCTAGTTTTTATAGTCAGGTTAAAGTTTATACAGTTTAAAACAAACATTCAATTTAAAGATTGTACACCATTGAAAAGGAATAAAATTTGTTTGTATAATATAATCTGACAAACAACTACGGAGAGAATCTCGGATTTCTTATTTAAACATGAGATAGAAAGAAAATACTTCAAGTGAAATTCTTGACCTCGATTATTTACTGATATCGGGTTACGTTGAAAATTAAAGAGACGCTTTTCTTTTATAATCGTTATGCACATGTCATTTCTCCTATTGCGCACTTGGGTGCAAGATGTAGGACTTGTTTCGTAAAGATGATTCTTTTTTTAAACATTATATCATACATTCTGGCACGCCACGCTATTTTAGGAATCTTTTAAAAGAATATAGCTTTGACAGATTTAAATGTACTAAGTTCAAATTCAGGGATGACAGTGCTGATAGAGTTTCCAATGAACATACAGAAATTGAATGAAATAACTCCATTTAGTGTATAAAACGTCAAAGAAATTAACCCCCAAAAGGAAAATGAATAAGTATAAAAGAAAAAGAAAATAAATTAAATTAAGAAAATAAAAAATTCTATTAAATAAAAACTTTATACCAATGGCATGAATGACTTTGTTTGTCCAGTTTTCCTTTGTATCAAGACGACAATTCAAAAAGAAAAATCATTGGATTAAGGTGGTGCATAACACTACAGGGAGATAACTCTGTAAAATCAGCTTAACGTTTTAATTACGCTGTGTTGTTAAGGGAATATTAAGCTTCTCAATGATCAACATTGATGTTTTTTCAAATTGCTATATAACCAGTGTAATTTTTCTGTCTAAACGGTTGGTTCAAAAAAATTTATATTTTAGTATTTTTGTTAAAGGGTCAAAGTAAATACTTTGGCAAAATTTTATGAAAATTAAACGAGCCAAATTAATTTTAGTGAAAGTGTTGGGTACCACCTTAAGCTTTTTAAAATTCATATTGATTTCATTGATATACTGATAATTATTGTAAATGTTGACGATATAAACTTGCATTAACTTATAATTTTACTACATGTTATATAAATATATATTGTAATGGATAAAATATATCCTTGGCGTGACACAATGATTTAACATTTCATTCTATTTTGTAGGTTTCTAGTGATTCAGCGAGTAATGATTATAGCTGCCACAATCTACCTTCTACGATCCTTCTGTGTTATGTCTACAGCCATACCAATGCCACAGAAAGAATACAACTGTAATCGTATTGTAAGTATCGTCTGAATCTTTACTCAATTGGCAATCCTCGGTAAATCTGAAGGTACGGAATCTGCCGAGTTGTGACGAATGAATCTTAACTCAGCCGGCAACCCTCGGATTACTCCGATAACCCTCTTTCTGAGGTTACGGAATCGGCCGAGTTGTGACGAATGAATCTTTACTCAATCGGCAATCCTCGGGTTAAACCGCTACTCTCCTTCTGAAGGTACGGAATCGGCCGAGTTGTGACGAATGAATCTATGTACTGGTAAAAAAGGTGGTATTTGTTATAAACGCCGCTCGTCATTGATTGTCTTTTTGTTATTTTGTTATGCAATGTAAAATTTTTGATGTTGATGGTAGAACTAGATAGTTAAGTTTGTTCCTTTTTTGTTGTTGACTCGAGGTCGTTTTGATCCAGGTATAATTTATTGCCAAGACAAATAGCTTTTGTTGTTGACCTGGGATCGTTTTGATCCAGGTATATTGCCAAGACACATAGCTTTTGTTGTTGACTCGAGGTTGTTTTGATCCAGGTAAATTGCAGAGACACATACATGTAGCTTTTGTTGTTGACTCGGGGTTGTATTAATCCAGGTAAATTGTAGAGAAACATAGCTTTTGTTGTTGACCCGGGGTTGTTTGATCAAAGTAAATTGCCAAGACACACAGCTTTTGTTGTTGACTCGGGGTTGTATTGATCAAAGTAAATTGCTTAGACACATAGCTTTTGTGTAAACCATTTGTTGTCCTCTAGACGTCATACTTTGAAGTTGGTAAAAGGCTCACCAGAGCTTACCGATGCGGATTTTTGGGACAGAGAGCCCGCCCCCTTTTTGTTGGAAACTTTTGATTGATTATTTAGGGTATCACTGATGCTTGACTTGAGCGACTTCTGTCTTATGATAGTCTTAACCCCCAAACCTTAATAAAAATATCTGGATCCACCACTGGCAAATGTGAATATGTTTTATAAGATACCGAATCAAAATAAAGTTTTCTATATCTAATATTTTGTATTGTGCTGTCTCTTTGACAGTTGCTTCTAATCATCTTTCACTTTATTCATATATGATTTAAATATTTTTTTCAATACAGATTAATATTTTTAAACTGTGTGATTTATTGCCATGTAAAAATGTACTTTAAAAAAAATGTTTTTATCTGATTATTAAAATTATAAACTATAACTTTAACGTTTAGTCACGTTTCAATTCATTAAAAATAGGTTTAGGCGTAACCCGAATAATCCAGATGTTATATTTCACTCCCTTCGATCGCTACATCAAGTTGCACTCTGGAGGACAATGACCCTAAAGACCGCTGAAATTATTCGAGTTAGTTTAGGCGTTCCTGTTGAGTGTCCAAATATAAAATAAAAATCGGACAAATAAAAGTATATGAATGAAATGTATTCAACAAGAGGAAAATTAATGTACTTTTACCATAATACTAAACATATTAGAATAAATGACCCCATCCCTCCAATCCATTTGCACTACTATTTTACAGATGGGAAGTGAAGGTATAACACGCAATATTCGTTTTGTGCTGTGCGGTTTCATATACAAATTCTAACATTCAAATTTGAACTGATATAAAATAAAGATTACGTACACTACTTCAAATTCATGTTCAGGGAATATTGCGATATAATAAATACTAAAAAAGAATAAATAAACGATTGTAAAAGAACCTTTCTCACGTCTTTGGTTATAGTTGGTACCTGTATTAATTGTTCTCCAAGTCTGCCAGAAGACTTTGTAAAAGAATTGTTACATTCTTTTCTAGAATAGTTCTACCCTTGTACAGTTATAGGATATTAGAAAAGTAAAAAAATAAAATTATGTAAGATAAGTTTGTCTCCATTCAATGGTCGAATTAAGCAAATTGAAATCTTTAAATTAGAAAAGCGCTAAATAACACAATCGCAAATACGAATAGCTTTCAAAACATAAATTAGAATAGTAAGTCGAGGAAGTAAAGTTCGTTACTTTTTGTTACTAGGTTTTTCCTGAATGACATATTTGAGATAAAAGAATCAAATAGTAGATAAACACAAATCTGGTATTTTTCACATTGAAGGTTAAAAGTCAACATAAACATGATCTTAAATCTAAAAATCAAACCGTTATATACATTGTGATTTGGTTTTATTTCATAAATAGTTACCATGGTTACTAAGAAGTATAAATAGAATATATTTTCTTTGAAACAATTATACTTGTTTATTAGAGTGCAGTTGCGGATTTAAGGGAGATATTGTTCCAGGAGTTATAACTCCCTTTTTGTGACGATCAATGCTTTTGAATGGGAACAAGTGGTTGGACCTCATCCTCCCTTTATCCTGGGTTAGAACTCCCGATTTTAAAAATGTTAAGATCCGCCCCTGCAGGGTAAAATATTTGAAATGCAACATTACTGTATCAGTACGGGGAAGTTAAAAACCTCGACTTTCGATGAGGTTACTATGAATATAAATACTAGGTACATGATTATCAAAAACTGTTTAAAAAAAAAAACTGTCAGAATATGTTCTAAATATCAAAGAATCAATCGTCATATTACCAAAAAACAACACTAACAACCGAAAACAAACAAACCGGCAAACAAAAAAAGCAAATCAGAAAAGCAATATCCTAGTAGATGTATCTTTATTTAATGAATGACCCATACACAAGTGATTTCTAATCCATTTCAGGAAGTGAAAGATAGCTGGGAGAGACTGTCACGTGTCGTACGGTTCTATGCAGCCATTGGTTTAAAGTCGAACGGAATAAAGACGTGTGGAGACTATGTGTTCAGTGGTCATACTGTTATAATGACTTTACTTGTGCTCAGTATTAATGAATGTAAGTAATATAAAAGATCAAGGTTGTTAAGTGGTCATACTGTCATAATGACTTTGCTTATGCTTAGTGTTAATGAATGTAAGGAATCTAAAGGTCAAGGTTGTTCAGTAGTCATACTGTCATAATGACTTTACTTATGCTTAGTGTTAATGAATGTAAGAAATCTAAAGGTCAAGGTTGTTCAGTGGTCATACTGTCATAGTGACTTTACTTATGCTCAGTATAAATGAATGTAAGTAATATAAATGATCAAGGTTGTTCATATGTCATACTGTCATAATGACTTTACTTATACTTAGTGTTAATGAATGTAAGTAATCTAAAGGTCAAGGTTGTTCAGTGGCCATCCTGTCATAATGACTTTACTTCTGCTTAGTGTTAGTGAATGTAAGTAATCTAAACGTCAAGGTTGTTCACTGGTCATACTGTCATAATGACTTTACTTATGCATAGTGTTAATGAATGTAAGTAATCTAAAGGTCAAGGTTGTTCAGTAGTCATACTGTCATAATGACTTTACTTATGCTTAGTGTTAAAGAATGTAAGTAATCTAAAGGTCAAGGTTGTTCAGTAGTCATACTGTCATATGACTTTACTTAGGCTTAGTGTTAATGAATGTAAGTAATCTAAAGGTCAAGATTGTTCAGTAGTCATACTGTCATAATGACTTTACTTTTGCTTAGTGTTAATGAATTTAAGTAATCTAAAGGTCAAGGTTGTTCAGTAGTCATACTGTCATAATGACTTTACTTATGCTTAGTGTTAATGAATGTAAGTAATCTAAAGGTCAAGGTTGTTCAGTAGTCATACTGTCATAATGACTTTACTAATGCTTAGTGTTAATGAATGTAAGTAATCTAAAGGTCAAGGTTGTTCAGTAGTCATACTGTCATAATGACTTTACTTATGCTTAGTGTTAATGAATTTCAGTAATCTTAAGGTCAAGGTTGTTCAGTGGTCATACTGTCATAATGACTTTACTTGTGCTCAGTATCAATGCATGTAAGGTATCAAAAGGTCAAGGTTGTTTAGTAGTCATACTGTCATAATGACTTTACTTATGCTTAGTGTTAATGAATGTAAGTAATCTTAAGGTCAAGGTTGTTCAGTATTCATACTGTTAAAATGACTTTACTTATGCTTAGTATCAATGAAGTTAAGTAATCTTAAGGTCAAAGTTTAGTGGTTATACTGCTGTAATGACTTTACTTGTGCTTAGTATTAATAAATGTTAGTAATCTGAAGGTCAAGGTTGTTATGTAGTCGTACTATTATAATGACCTTACTTGTGCTTAGTATTAATGAATGTAAGTAATCTATTTTAAAAGGTGAAGGTTGGTCACCGTCAGTTGTCATACTGTTATAATGACTTTACTTGTGCTCTGTATTAATGAATGTAAGTTATTTAAAAAATCAAGGTCAAACATTTTATTGATATAAAATCCAAAATAAAATAATGACAAATACAAGACATATTGATTGATTGATTGCTAATGTTTAACGCATTTACAGCACAATTGGCTTTATCGTTATGTCAAGTTTCATTAGTGAAGGAATCGAGAATACCCGGAAAGAACCCCCCTCCCTTGAAGTTTAATTGTTGCTCCCTTATAGTATCACTGGAATACATGTATATGTCTCCTTGATATATCGTATTGAAAAATATACGGGGCTGATAATTTTTTAAGCTAGACGCGCGTTCTGTCTACTTTAGACTCGCCAGTGATGCTCGAATTACAAAGTTATAAGGCCAAATAAAGAAAAAAGCTGGAGAACATTGAAAACTCAAATTTCCAAATGGTTTTTCCAAATATAGCTGACTTATATACCTATAAGGTTCACCAAACAAAGATAATACATAAAAAAAGCATTTAATTATTGGTTAATGCTTAACTTTAGGCAGTAATATAAGTATACCACATGAAGCTATATATATGATGTATTATTGATGGTATTAATACTTATAGCATTATTTATACATTACATTTTGTAAATATTTATCTTTGTACGTCTGGGTCACAATCTAAATATGTCTACCAGTTAGGACATCTTCATATTAATGTCAATATTTCGTTATCACAAATACAAGTCTGAGGTACAACGTGAAAAGACGCTGATAAGATAATAAGAGAGTATGACCGATATCTTCATGAATTTTAACGGTCACCTAATTTTAAAAGTCGCCATTTTATAATGTAAAGAACTATAATTGATAATTCTATGGTTCAAGGAGTGGGAGGTAGAGAAGGGGTTTGCCCACCCCCCTGACTCACCACAATAATGAAATGATTGATGTCAGAATTATCAAGGATCAGAAATGTGATATTTAAACAATAAAACTACACTTAATATTTTGTAACCAAAAATTTTAATACGTTCATGGCATGAGTAGAAACTAAATGATTAATATGAAGCACATCGTTTACCTTTGATTGCAGTTATATTAAAATATAAACGAAAAGAACCAAGCCGCGGCGACTAATTACACACAAAAAACAAATACGGACAAAAATACGCGTTAAAGTATGATATTTTTAAAATAACTTCATTGTTATCAATTTCTGCTTCGCACTCAGAAAATGAGCGTTTGGGGATATGTGTTCAGAACCACAGTTGTACATTTTTCGAACTTTTAGTAGTATAATTCAATCTTTACATTTTACGACACTCATTTATCAATTATATTGGCTTTATTAATTACAATGATTATAAGTAATATATTTATGATTTTTTTTTCAGATACTCCTCGCAGTATGATTTGTTTACATACACTTAACTGGATAGTTGGTATTTTCGGAGTATTTTTCATTCTTCTAGGACATGGACATTATACACTGGACATACTATTGGCATTCTTCATTTCATCTAAACTTTTCTCATACCATCACACTATAGCAATCAATATGTCACTAATATCACGTGACACATATCGTATGAAGAAGTGTTTCCCAGTGCTATATTATTTTGAGCAAGACACGGACGGACATATTCCGAACGAGTACGAATGGCCGTTACCGAAGGTAAAGAAGGTCGAATCATTTTACAGTGATGTCAAATTTAGTTTTGGAAGTTATTTCAGTTCAAAATCGAAACAAGATGTGTAGTTTTAGCTGCTTGTTAAGGACATTACGGTTATATTTATAAAAACAGGATGGGATCAAATTTGTTAAATAAATATCCATGCAGCTTTATAAGGAACAACGGGAAGATCTATAATCCCAAAGCATAAATAAAGCTCTACACGTGCTATATGTCGAAGACAGGCGTACATGTACATGGACTTCAGAGAAATATCAGCGAAGACAAACAAATTTAATAACTTTAGAATCTAGTATCAAAAGCGTCGAAAGACTGAGTAGCTGAAACATATTAAACGAGGAAACAGCGAGTATTGATATTAAGGATCCTCAGTTTGATGAACCTGAAAATGTACACAAATGTAGTGCTTTGAGATTATATTCTATCATTGGATTAGATGATTGCATTTTATTTTGTGAAATAAGTCACGACAACACGTGTATTATAAAAACGCACGACAACACGTGTGATTTCACAACTCACAACATTGCGTGTCATGCCAAAACTCAGCATGTCTGTTTATCAAACTTATTAGAAATATCAGAAAATACATGTATAAGCCGTTTAAATACATTAAAACATTCCATGTTTAGTAGAATTTTTACAGAATTCTGGAAGTTTCCTTTTTCTCCTGGTGGTCACTGTTAAATTGCTGGTCCTCAATACATTTCTATTGCAAAATACAAATACTGCAGGCGTGGGTCCTTTGTAAAATTATGGTACCATTTCGAGAACTCTGATCTTTCACTACTCCATTCCAGAGTAGGTTTGAACGACCATCTATAGTCCGTAATTTTAACGGACGTTTTTGTTGAACTTGATTATGTTAAAATTAAATAAACATAAAATATGCATAATTTAATTTTAGTAACTAAAAATACAATGAAATTAATATGTTGATTTATAATAATCAAATAATTATTTTAAATTTATTTTTAAACACTATGTGTTTTGTACCGTTTGAACCGTCTTTTGATTGGTTAATTGATTTGCCTGATTAGATAGAGGCTTTACGTTAGTTTAGTTGGACCAAAAACATATGTACCTGTATTTCAGTTCCTTCTTCTTACCCTGAACTGTGAAGCCTATCATTACTACCCCGAATTGTGAAGACTACCATAAAATGTGAAGCCCACCCTAATATGTGAAGTCTATCTGAAATGTTAAGCCTATCCTTACTCATGTTATGTAAATCTTTGGTTTGGCACCGTGAACGTCAAGTCATTTTTGTGTACATTCCTACATATTGCATTTTTGTTTTGGCCAAGGAAAGTTCAAATATACGTACAGGTTTTTTTTATCGGTTTATGAATTATTGATGATAAATAAATATTTTTATTTGGTCTACATATATGTATATTATGTCAAATTATGTTTCGTATTGTGTTTTCTACCTCGCACCTAAATGCAATTGTGTGTTATAAATGACAGGAGATGTTACTGTTATGTTTGTTAAAGCATTCCAAATGGAATAAGTATAAAATTTAAAGTGAACCTTTCTAGTTTTGTTAATAAACCCAAGTGGAATTCAATTATACATTATGGTCAAAATGAAAAATGAATATCACGAAAAAACGACTTCTTTCGGTAGTCTTTTTTTCGGCAGCCTTTTTTAAATTAAGTTAGGATTTCGTTTGACTGAACTTTTTTTTCTTGAAAAATATATATTTCTAATATTTTTTGTATTATATACAAATACAAATACGTTCAATATTTAAGATTTTGTTACAAAGGCATTTTTTTTAAAAGCGAGCTTTGCTAAAATCTATTTAAAGACCATATATATAATTATGTGAATGCACATTTAAATTTGTAATGCATGTGTGCAAGCCAGCGCAATCATTATTTATTATCGTTCATAATCAATGGTTTTGACAATCATCTTCGTGCTATTTTAGTTATTTATGTTATAGATTATTTATTAATCAAACAAATATTTTATTAATAAAACACTTTTCAGTTTGTATTGTGTTTATGATTATGGCCCAAGTAGGGGTATTATCTTTTCCGGTTTATGGTCCGTTCGTTCGTCCGTCTGTCCAGCTTCAGGTTTAATGTTTTGGTCAAGGTAGTTTTTGATGAATTTAAAATCCAATCAATTTGAAATTAAGTCCACATATTCTTTATGATAAATTAAGATCTTTCTAATTTTAATGAAATCTTTTTACCCAAATTCCACGGTCCACTAAACATAAAGAATTATAGTGCAGAGGGGAGTCGTGTACTACGTACAAATTCGTTTTTCAAATAATTTACACTGGCTTAATTTGTGTCAACCAGTTTTAATTGTTTATGAGTCTTATGTGTAGACGAATTTCGCGTCTAGTGGTACTAAAAACGTGAGACTATTTTCGTAACAAAAAAAAAAAAGACTTACGAAAAATCATGTGAGTTCAGTGTATTAACGAAAATATTTTGGTAAAAGACAGACGAAAGATGCCAAATGGATAGCCGGATTCATAAGTCGAAAACGAACAGTGCCATTGCAATAAACAAAAACGACCAAACGACAAATAAAACTCCATGTTACACAGAAAGAAAACCACTAAAGACCCCCCCCCCCCCCCTAAAAAAAGAAAAAAATAAAGAGAAAGAAAACAACCCCAAAAGACCATGAATGATATCACATGTTTTTGCTCCACAACTTGCACCCGTTGCGTTGCTCATATAGGTACAAAGCTGGTTTAAGATTTTAACATCGTCACGTGATGATGTGTTTGTCATAGATCCGGAACCTGACAAGTGGATGTTTTCAGATAATTGAATCATTTGTGTATTCTCCACCTTATTGATACTTGAATATTGTATTTGTATTTATTATGTCCACCTTGGGGCATTATGTTTTTAGGGATGTGCGTTTGATCTCCCGTCCCTATGTCCGTTCGTTCTTCCGTCGGTATCACGCCAGGTTGAATTTTTTTTTGGGTCTTAATGTTAAAGTTTTTGGTCAAGATAATTTTTGGTGAAGTTGAATTCGAATCAACTTAAAACTTCCAATGTAGTACACATGTTTGGTATGATAAGATCTTTCTTATTTCAATGCCAAATTCGAGTTTTGACTCCAATTTCACGGTGCACTGAACTTAGAAAATGTGCGAGTGGGGCATCCGTGTACTATGGACACATTCTTGTTTTTAATATACCAGTCGGTACAATTTAGAGCTTATCATATTCGCTTTTCGTTTTTTTAATTCTTGGTATTACACCGTACTATATTGACCTCTGCTAGTCCTCATTTTTACATATTTACTAAACAGTGCGGTTGACGGCTTGACATATTCTATATACATCTTTGCATTGTTGGAGACCGTATATTGACCCCTAATTATATGTGTCATTGTCCTGTTGTTGTATTGACATGTACCCTATATCTAAATCATATTACATGAAACTGATACGATACACCCACCGACTTGTACGCCTTACATTTCTTAAATACTTCGTACAGTTATATGAAACTTTAAATCTTAAAAAAAAGTTTAACATGTTTTATATACTAAAAATGGTTAAGTTTTACTGTAAAACAAGAGTACGCAAACCTCCTTATGACCGACGTTCGTTTTGTTTAATATTAAAAATGCCATCATCTGGATGCGCAAATATGTCGCAAAATTGGGAGGTATGTGGCATAAGAATACATAGAAAGAATAGCCACATCTCATGATGTTCAGCCATAATGATTGTTCGACACTCTCTTCTAAATATTTTGTTATTTTATCACACCATGCCAGAATTTAGCCTAGTATATTTACATTGTTGGTCTTAAAAAAAAGTGACAGAACTAATTCCGCTTCAAATATAAATCTAAACGCATCAAGAGGTCATTAAAAAACATTTGTGAACATCAATTGTTTTCGATTTTGGCTGTTAAGGTGGTACCCAACACTACAGGGAGATAACTCTGTAAAATCAGCAGAACGTTTTAATGACGTAGTGTTCATAAGGGAATAAGCTTCGCAATGATCAAAATAAGTGTTTTTCAAACTGCTATATAACCAGTGTAATTTTTCTTACAAAACGGTTGGTTCAACTTTTTTGAAATTTTTATATTTATGTCAAAAGGTCAAAGTAAATACCTTGTCAAAATTTTAATAACATTAAACGAGCCAAAATACTTTTGGTTAAAGTGTTAGGCGTGCATGCGTTTATAAATTGTGAAGACAATCTGTGCGAAGCATGGACTATTCATTTACATTGCTGATTTCTTGTTAATCCTCGCCTCAAAATGCATAAAGTCAAACACCTATTTTATAGCGGTACTGATCCTTTGGGAAACAAAATGACTCCTCTAAATGCACATGATGGTCATTTTTCAATAATTAGAAAAATGCAGTTAGTAATGCAATCAGTACAATGAAGGGTAGACAATCCCCTATGATTTATATTCATTTAAAGTCAATGCAGTATGCAATTTTGTCAGCTAAAACATATATATTTTTATATACTTGTACATATATGCCTAATGTTCATTTTAAGTCGATTCAGAATGAAATTCTGAAAGCTCACACATTTATATACTAAATATATTGAACAAAACATAAAAGATGTAAGATGATAAAATGATAAAATGATCAATGTTGTATTCTATAATTATGCAAAAGTGATATACAATCAAAGTTCGTCAGTATGTATTAAATGGTAGATACACATTAGGCTGTGCTATGGGGTAGTTTGCGATTGATAATGCATTCAGTACAATAAAAGGTAGACAATCCCTACGATATTTTTGGATTCCTTTAAAGTCAATTCGGAATGTAATTGTTAAAGTTAAAACTTGAATGGATGGGTGCGTAATGCAAGTATTGTGACATGTGGCTGCTTCTTGTTTCATTTATTAACTTCATGTGCCGCTTTTATCATTAATCTTATAATTAAAATAAATCCCAGATTATAAAAGTTGCAAACAAGAATTGAATGATAAATACCATTTAACAACTAAGTCGGAATTTGCTGAATATCTGAATCTGAATAGCAAACTCAACATTTCATAAGACGATAGGAAACATGGAAGGACGTACAGACACATATTAAACGTGACCATATACATACTTTATGTAGTTAACGTGTAAATATGTGATTTTCCACTGTATAAAAAAAATGCATGCAATATTATTATATCAATGGCACCTTCTATTTGAGGAAAATTCAATTATTACCAATTAAAAACATAATCAAATTCTATTCAAAATAATCTAGTTGTATTATATTAACATATAATGACAGAATTTGTGTTAAAAATATTGTTGACAACCTACATGTATTTCTTGTGTCAAAATTGCAAGAACTGGTACAATAAAGATAAGACAAGATAAGATAAGATTTATTTTATTAAAGTGTCACCATCCATTACTATATCTATATATACGTACACTGACATAAAGTCACAAGAACCTTACATATAAGTAAAATGATGCCAGCCGAAAACGACTTATGAGACACTATCTTTAAAACACACATCTAATACATACATAAAAGGACAACTTTGTTACATTTAAAAAGTATTTCGTAAATAAAAACAAAAAACAAAAAACAAAAAAAAACATATAATTTCTAGATGACATGTTTTCGTCGATAAAACATATGATAAAGGGAACTAGCTAAAAGAGGAACCATATTCTCATTACACATAAGATAACAAAGTTATCAATATCGCATAAATACTCAAAATCAACATTTAAAAGACAGGCTTTGGCATATAATTCATGTCTGATATCAGAGTTAAAACAACAATTAAAAAGAAAGTGTTTTCATCTTCAATTTTGCAACTATCACAATAAAACGGTTCTGTAGATGTTCTGGTGGTTTAGCATATCGACCTGTATCAACTTTAAGTTGTAACGAACCAGCTCTGAATAGTGACAAAATACATCGGTGGCATCTATTATTAACTACCTTCACACAAGGCTCCGTACCAATACAATTTTTAAATAATCTATTAAATCTTCATTTATTACCATTGACATTATTTTTATCATTCTATACTTCATGGTGCCAAGATTTTTTTTCAAAAGTTTGTGAAGAATGCTATACATTATTCATATCAATTTCATCTTCTACATTTATAATTAAACTATATTTACGAGCTAACTGTAAAACTCTATCATCACATGACGATTTTCTTCTAATCAACCAGGTATAAACCTTTTTACATATATTACTGGTATTGACACATTTAAGACGTTTCCATAGTTTAAAAACTTCAACTTTTAGTAGTGTATCACCTGATAAAAAGCCCATATCACCTCTAACAGCTAAGTTGCTGCTTCTTTTGCTTAAGCCTAAGAAAAATTTACAAGCATTGTTTTGCAAATTATTTATACCATTGTGTATATTAATGCCCCATACACCGGAGGCATATGTAAACATGGGTTTGACTAAAGTGCCATATAATTTAGTAAATGCATCAAAATTCATACCACCAAGTTTTCAAAATTTTGCTTGAATAACACCAAGAGCTCTATTAGCTGATTTATACAATTCTTTGGCAATTATAGAATAATCTGAAAATTCATTCAAAAGTACACAAAGTTATTTATAACAAGCTGCATATTCAAGACAAAGTTCACCACATTTGAACTGAAAATTACTTCTTTGTATAGATTTATTTCTAAAATGAACAATTTTGGTTTTGTTTTTATTTAGATTTAATCTCCACTTTTCACACCACTTGTTTAAAATGTCCAACTGCTTTTGCAGTTTCTCTGCATCAGGTGCAATCAATGCAATGTTATCAGTATATAGTAACATATAGGTTCCGAAGAACTGAATGTGCATTGCCTCCTACCCACTCTCATATTTGAGAACAAATACCAATGTATATATAATATATTGAAAGATCCTTAAAATTTACAACCAAATAATACAGTTCATCCAATTCAAAGTTCACAACTTTATCTGTAATAGTGAGCTTATAAAAAAGAAGATGTGGTATGATTTCCTATGAGACAACTATCCACAAAAGACCAAAATGACACAGACAACAAAAAAAACAAAAAAACTGTGACAACCAATGAGAACAGCAATATATAATTTCAGCAGTGCACTATTTGTTCTGCTGTCAAACTAAGATTCAAGGTAAGGGAATGATTGTTGTTTCACAAACATATATCTACAAGCGACATTCTGAAGTTGTCGTTATTTGCTCTCCGTCGTTCTGAGGTTGTCGTTATTTGCTGTCTGTCGTATTTGTGTTTTCGTCAATTGGTTTGTGCATAGATCGGGTAACAAGTTTTATCGTTTGATTTTTTTAAAAAGTTTGTCATGATTTGTATATCTTACTTTAAGGTATTACTTTTGCCTATTATTGAAGGCGAAAGGCGAGAAACAGTTCATTATGTTAACGTTTTTATTTTCATCTCTGGTGTAAAGATCTGCATCTGAAGTTATACCAAATCTTTTTTTGAAATCAGCTATTTATTTTGATACTATTATATCGTTGTATGGACTTTATACTGGCTCTATAAACGTTTAATCCCGCTCCATTTGTTTTCACGTATCAGGAATCTGATTTTCAGTAGTTGTCGTTTGTTGATGTGATTTATAAGTGCTTTTCGTTTCTCGTTTCTCGTTTTTATTTTTTTATATATATCAAATCGTTTTTTTCCCGTTCGAATGGTTTATTTCTAGTCAATTCTGGGCCTCTTATATCTTGCTGTTCGGTGTGAGCCAAGGCTTTGTGTTGAAGAGCGCACTTTGATGGTTTTCTTTTACATCTTGTGACTTGGATGGAGGGTTGTTTCATTTGCACTCATACCACATCTTCTTATATCTATCTATATCTTACATGACTACCTCAATATTATATCTCTGTAAGATAAAATAACTGTTAATACCATTTTTATCAAGCACAGGTCAAAAGTCTTGAATTAAAAAAGTAGAATCACAATAATACTGAACTGCGATGAAATTTAAAACAGAAAGTCCTTAATCAAATGGCAAAATCAAAAGCTCAAACAAATCAAACGAATGGATAACAAATGTTATATTCCTGACTTGGTACAGTAATTTTTTATGTAGAAAATGGTGGATTGATCTGGTTTAATAGCTAGCTAAACCTGTCACTTGTAATATATCCTAAAGAATTTAGACATGAATTCAATAGAATGATGACTCCTTTAAACAGACCTACCACTTACTTCAAAATTAAAGACACGTAACATTGTTTTTTTATTATTCTATTTTTTATGGCTTGTTTTAGAGTAATAGTTTATTCTTTGACGAAATTAAATTTGCCACTAACTTTGGCATCGCTTTGTTAAATTGACAATAGGGGTTGTCTTTTTTGTATTAACAAACACTGTATGACACTAGAATAGAGCTGGCATATGTGAAGATTGTTAAAAAATATTTCTGCATAACTATTGGTATATGTTCCACTTAATTTGCTCGGTGTAGCTTATATTGAAGAACTGTCAGTCACATATATATAATACTACTACAGCATGCCCTGACATTAGCACATTTGAAAAACTATGAGACTGCAACAGTGTGATTTTAGTCTACTATATATCGTATAATTAACAGTAATGAAGATTTTTATTTTACCAACACTAGAGGAGTTTTACTGGAAGTACTTCAATCCATTCAGATGTTCGCTCATAAACAGTTTATGCATTTTCAAATGTCCTATCTTTGGCTCATAAGCCCTAACCATGTACCATTTGATGATGGATATTCAAGAACACCAATCCGCTATCAGCAACAATTATTGATAGTCCATTACACTTTTAACTGAAACAAAAACAAAAGAAAGATTGAATTGTTAATTTAAAGCATAATCAATGTTTTATAATTTAAGTGAATGTATATTGAACTTAATCTTGTTAATAGCGTCTATTTTTGATTTATGTATTGATATATTAAATCCACATTTTAAACTCTTTCCTACTCTCTATACAGTGATAATTGTTTACGTCTGATCATGCATTCGTGTTGAAAGTAGCACATATTCAGCTATCTGTAGTCCACCCATCTTTTGTCAGATATTGAATTTATTATAATAAGCAAGCAGTGACAATGATTTAATACTTTAATGGACCTATATTTGAAGAAGTTTTAACAGTTGTCATTTATTTTACCTGATATAGCCTGTGTATTGATCACCAAGTAGGTACGTTCTTCAGTGCACAGATGGAAAATTTTAACATCTAACAAGAAGTTCGGTCAATAAGGTGCGTGGGATCATCTTTCAAGTATGAGCAGAAGAAGTTGTTCCAATGTACTGTGATACTTTCACTGATTTCGAGATTACGCATCATTCAGTTTCGCAAAGAAAAAATAAAAAAAATAATGTATATAATTTTGTGAGATATGTATATTATAAAATCAAAATGAAAACAACTTGTATGTAAATTGAATGATTGTAAGTTCAATTAATTGTAGATTTCTTTATGGCGAGCAAAATTTTGGTATTTAAGAGGTTCAATAAAACGGATTTGCGTTCTCATTTTCAATTGTATAGCCTTATGAACAGTGATAACTTTTAATTGTAATGTAACATCAACATAAACTCATCATAGATGATATTGCATGGAACTACGTTTTGTAAGTTTCAAACATTACTAAGATCGTACAAAACATTTCAAATGTTAGATGAGAAAATCTAGATTAATAACATAATACAGAAAAGTTCTCTCTCTCTTAACAAAGGAACCATTTTAAAAAGCAAAGTAAATACATGATGTATTGTATGATATATGAAACACTTGTAAATGATATAATATTCCTTTATCGTAAATTATACAAATAAGTTACCTATACGAGTATATAAGTATATATATGCAATTAGTTATATGTTCAATGAATATATCGTCAATACATTGAATATACAAATGTACTATACAAATTATAATATACGTAAATACATTGTATATACAAATGTACTATACAAATTATAATATACGTAAATACATTGTACTGACAGTACTTTTTTAAAGGTTTTCACTATCTTTAAGCATTAAGTACAAATCTGAAATAATGTTGGAACAGTATAATGCGATAGTCATTAAACGTAAAACAGATTGTTTCCATATCTTGATCAATTAGTTCAAGCATGATGTAACATACTGGAAGTGGTTCACAATCTAACTCTAACAGATGACCACAAATGAATAATACAAATTCGAAACAAATAGAAAACTTCAGATATATAGAGCATATTGTGAATGTTTAACTTCAACTGAAGTAACGGTAAGGGATGACCATTCATTAAAGCCGTCTATTTCGAAACATCTTGATAACACCAATGATCACGTTTTAGTCAGGCTCATTCGTAAGGATTGACCCTTTTGCAGTACAAGGATGCATACTTAAGTCTCTCGTTCTCAATACCAGTTTTCAAATGATAAAGTAAAAAAAGATATTGCTTTCAATAAGGTTGAATTTCGCACAACGATAATCTATAGATTTTATGGTTCGATGATTTATAAAATAAAATGTGTTATGATTGCCAATGACACAGAAGTTAACTATAGGTCACTGTATGGCCTTCAATACGTGTGCTGTATTTCATAACATGCAAGGGGAAACCACGAATTGTACTGTTCAACGAATTCCAAATTAGTTGTATAATGATATGCAGACTTTTGGAAAAAACACAAATTCAAATATCCATGAAAGTTTTCTTCAAATCACAAAAATTGGTACCCACGAAAATGATCGAAAATATAAAAAAAGGAATGAATATTTTTTTTACAATGGCTTCTAACGTTTTTTTTAAACACAATCCTACCTTCATAATCTATTGAACAGTTGAGAAAACAGTCGATGCCGACATCGAACCAGTGAATACAGTGTGAAGTATCTGTTGAGTGTGTGCAGTTGATTAATTTATTTTCTGAACCAGAGCAATGTATGGCATCTAACCAAATGGTTCCTTTTCCATCTTCCACATTTTGATAAGGAATCATCTGTCCGGAACTATAGATCAATGAAAGATATAAGGGGTTAGATATTCACTACTTTTGCGTTCAAAGAATTAAATTTAGCTTAATACTTATAATGTTTCGTTGAAGATATTCTTCTAAACCATTTTAACAACGTTTCATTCCAAAGAAATTTAAAGAATAACGTTTTTGCCAGTAAATCAATACAAAAGAACTTCAGTGTTTTGATTTTCCAAGTGATATCTTTGAAAACTTAAGGATTGCTTGAAAATTTGTGAACTTAAACATAATGAGAATTATAGTGACACAGAGAAACATTTGATTCTAGTTGAGTTGCTCGGGCCAGTCCAGAGGGAACATTATTTGTCTTTTGAAAACTTATTAGGCTTTATGTCGATAAAAAATACAATTTCTATTTATATTTCAATACACATAATAGCCATCACTTCCTAGTGTAGGAACCGAGGTTGTTACCAATCGCTATTTATATTTGTTATGTTAATTTACATTTGGTATTAATCCAAACGGTAATCAGAATTTTAAACAGATAAATAAAACCTATGAGAAGCACGTTTGAGTCTATATGAAGATGCAATTGGTTTTGCAACTGAAAAATGAAGGGCGAAAGATACCAGAGGAAAAGTCAAACTTATAAATGGAAAATAAACTGACAACGCCAGGGCTAAAAATGAAAAAAAAGACAAACAGACAAAATAGAGTACGCAAGAAACAACATAGAAAACTATAAAATAAGCAAAACGAACCCAACCAAAACTAGGGTTGATCTCAGAAGCCCAGGAGGGGTAAGCAGATCCTGATCAAAAGGTGGCACCCGTTGTGTTGCTTATGTTATAACAAACCTGGTAAATAGTATAATTCGGTAGGACACATTCATGAAAATGACTTTGCCGTAACGTACACTTATATCTATTCATTAAAACAAACATATGTCGTTCCATATCTGATATGTCAAGTGTTCTCATATCACATTCAAGTTATAATTGTATAAAGAAAATAAGAACGGCCTGTTCCAATCGCCTTCTTAAGATCGATAAAGCGGGAAACTATTCTCTCGTTTCGTAATAAAAGGTTTTCAAGCACAGTTTTACCTGTAAATGTATCTAGGATATAGCATATTTTCTTAAGTATATCTGTTCTGAACAAAAGCTATTTATTTTTATTTTAAACCATATCTAGCCTGTAAAACGGACTTTTGTAACAATAAATTCGAAGAAATGATGAAGGATCTGATTTATTCTTATTAATACATTTGTGATACTGCTTTGAACGTTATACACACCAATATCCGAGCTGTCTACATGCTACTGCTGCATCAACATGATCAAAGTGATTATGACAAATTGTTCCCCATTCACCTTTATAATTAATTTCTAGCCGTCCTTTGTTTGCAGTCAAACTCGAAATTAAACGTAAACGACCTGCAAAGAAAATTAAGTTATGAAAATAGATGTTCACTTTATGACAATTGTTCAAACTTTACTTTTTGAAAGGCTTTTGGTAGATTTCTTTGAGCATAATTTGTTTTCCTATGAACTAATAGTTTGACAATTTAAATTATCATATTATCTGTACACTTTTGTATTCTTATGTAGCATTTTAACGGGTTCAACAGTATATTCAATTGCCGGATATTCCTAAAATTGCTATATGAGTAATATTATATTCATTAAAACTGTATATTTTTCTCAATTAATGCCATGACAGAACATCTCCCAATTGTATAGAAAATACAAATGTACCTATATATAAATAAACAGCTGCGCCATGAGCGCATGATACGCCCGACGTCTTGTAGTTTGACAATGTAAATTATCATGTTATCTGTACGCTACAAACATTTACCAAATATTTAAAACTAAATGTTTCTTATATTTCATATATATATATAGGAAGATGTGGTGTGAATGCCAATGAAACAACTCTCCATCCAAATAACAATTTAAAAAAAAGTAAACCGTTATAAGTCAATATAAGGCCTTTAACACGGAACTTTGGTTCACACCGAACAACAAGCTATAAAAGGCCCAGAATTACTAGTGTAAAACCATTCAAACGGGAAAACCAACGGTCTAATCTATATAAAATAACAAAAACGAGAAACGAGAAACACGTATAAATTACATTAACAAACGACAGCTACTGTAATTTACTATATATTTATAGATTTAGATTGTATTCTTATGTGGCATTTTAACGGGATAAACAGTATATTCAATTCCCGAATATTACTAAAATTGCTATATGAGTAATATTGTATTCATTTAAACTCTATATTTTTCTAAGTAAATACCATGGCAGAACATCTCTCAATTGTATAGCAAATACAAATGTACCTATATATAAAAAAAGATGGACACCAAACAGTTGAAAGTTGATGTATTTTAAAGGTATTACACCTACGCGTAAGTAGACTGAGTAAACTGTTCTGTTTTTACAATGTTTCCTTTCAATAGCCCTGTGCACTGCTCTAAGATTGCTTTGCACGTTTAATTAAAACCTACCTTCATCTTCTTCTAATGGACAGCTCAGATAACAATAGAGGCCGACATCGAACCAGTGACTACAGTGTAATGTATCGATCGAGTGTGTGCAATTGATCAATTTATTTTCTGAACCAGAACAATTAACATTATCAAACCAAATGGTTCGTTGTCCATCTTCCACAAAGTGATGGCGAATCATCTGCCCGGAACTATAAATATGATAAATCCATGAGGTAATATGTTCTATATATGGCGTTCCGATATTTTAAATATATTCAATTCGTTCGATAAAAAAAAAAGATGTGGTATGATTGCCAATGAGACAACTCTTCACAACAGACCAAATGACCAGAAATAAACAACTTTAGGTTACCGTATGGCCTACAACAATGAGTAAAGCCCATATCGTATAGTCAGCTATAAAAACACCAGAAATGACAAATATATATCAATTTAAACGCGAAATATTGGTCTTATTTATGTACAAAAAAATGAACGAAAAAAATATGTTACACAACAACAAACTACAACCACTGAATAATAGGCTCCTGACTTGTGACAGGCTCATACATACAGAATGTGGCTGGGTTAAACATGTTAGCGGGATCCGAACTCTAACCCAAGCCTGGGACAGTGGTGTAACAGTACAACATAAGCACGAACTATAGAAATCAGTTTAAAAAGGCTTGACTTATCAGATGGATACAAATATAAAAACATCTAACACAAAAACACAGAATGGATGTGGCCGGGTACTTGTAAATTCACCAACAAAAAGACACTAAGTACTGGTATGAGAGTACTTGCAGTTACCGACAGCTAGTTCAAAGCCACTGTCAACTAATTCAAAAAATCATGCATCTAAGGCTAAATTATCAATCAGTACATAAACAACGTCTAACGGATTTAGTGTAAAGAAGCCATAAACATATGACATACACAGTCCGATGAACTTGTGCAATGATAAGATACATTTTCCGACAAATTTTCAATGATCAGTTGAATACTTGAAGACCATTTTTACATCGATGCGTTCAAAATAACCATAATGAATAACTACTTATATGTAATTTACAGTTATTCAATTCAATTTAACCTCTTAATATTACATTGTCACTTTATGACCATGAGATTCCGAAAAAAACAAGTACCTCCTGTAAAATTTGTTAAGTTATATGATGGAGAATAAAGTGATTTATATACAAAATTTAGTCCTGGTATCTATGATGAGTTTATTTACAACCTCTGGGTCAATGCCACTGCTAGTGGAGATTTATTTCCCCGAGAGTATCACAGGCCCAAGTAGTCAGCAGTTTTTGAGCTGACATGAATTATCATTGATATTGTTATATTTATAAATTAACTGTTTACCAATTTTTTTTTTAAATAATAAGGCTTTTTCTACCTCAGGCATAGATTAACTTAGCTGTATTTGGCAACACTTTTAGGAATTGTGGATCCCAATGCTCTTCAACTTTGCACTTTATTTGGCTTTTTTTTAACTGTTTTGGATTCGAGCGTCAGTGATGATTCTTTTGTAGACGAAACGCGAGTCTGGCGTATATACAAAATTTAGTTCTGGTATCTATGATGAGTTTATTTACAACCACTTGGTCGATGCCACTGCTGATCGAGATTTATTTCCCCGAGGGTATCACAAGCCCAGTAGTCAGCACTTTTTGTGCTCAATGATATTGTTATATTTATAAATTAACTGTTTACAAAATTATAATTTTTTGAAATAATAAGGCTTTTCTACCTCAGGCATGAATTACCTTAGCTGTATTTGGCAACACTTTTAGGAATTTTGATATCAATGCAATTAAACTTTGTACTTTATTTAGCTTTTTTGGATTCGAGCGTCACTGATGAGTCTTTTGTAGACAAAACGCGCGTCTGGCATATATACAAAATTTAGTCCTGGTATCTATGATGAGTTTATTTAGAGAAACAGTTGTTTTAAGAGTAGTTGAGTGTGGCAGTGCAATCGGAACTATATCTGTCCTATGGTAGCTAGCTAGGCTTTACATGTTAACTCACCAATATCCGAGCTGTCTACATGCTACTGCTGCATCAACATCACCAAAGCCAGTAGAGCATATTGTTCCCCATTCACCTCTATAATTAATTTCCAGTCGTCCTTTATTTGCAGCAGAACTCGAAATTAAACGCAAAAGACCTGCGAAGAAAATGTTAAATTAATCAGACTTTACTTTTCGGAGGTCTTTTGATAGATTTCGTTGTGTATAGTTTTTTTCCTAAGAAGTATCAGTTTTACAATAACAAATAGTGTGTTATCTATGCACTACAAAAATGCTACATAGTAATATGATATACCTGACTGGGAACAACCTGTACTCTTCAATACGGAAGGATTGACAATTTTGACTGAGAACAAAGTGAACTCTTGTTATGCTATGGCTATCACTATTTATTTAACAGTCTATCATTTTGTCTATATGTTTGCTTAATTATTGAGGCATTAAAAATAAAGAAAGTTGAAAAACCTTTGAAAAAATTATAATTTCATCAGTTTTTGGTTATGTTACTATGACAACTGAAAATATATAATGTATTATCATTATGCTTCATCAAACTTCAATCATTAATTTAGAACAGGGTGAATAAGTCATGACATTTTTTTAATCCATTTACTTGCATGACTTATCTATGAATCGATAATTGAAAGAAAAAAATATTTGGTGATTTTTGCTAACTTCTGAGTAATTTATTTTACTCATTTTAGACCACAGTAATGCTTATATAAGCTGCATTACAATGTATCATAATATTTGTTTACATTTACATATAAGCCTTGTGTTGTAGCTCTGAAATCATGGTATTTGATCTCCTTTTGTCTGTTAGGTAGAAACTCTTGCACATCAGATGTTTAACATTGCAAAAACTTGAATTTTCAAACTTCTTGTCCTGTTGTCATGGTAAACGTTGTTCGTAGAAACAAAAAATGTTTCCATTTGATTGTCTTGTGAAACTGTATTATTCTGTGTAAGTTTAACAAAAGATATGGCAACATTTGTCACACTTTGTACACCGATTTTGAAAGATGTACAAAAAACTGCTTTTGATCACTATGTCGTTAGGGGTCACAAAAACGTTTTGCGGTCAAAAAATAGTCTGGTGACACATATTTTTTTAAAATTTTTTTTAAAGCTCATTCTTTTAGCCATCTTATGTGAAATTTAAAAAAAATATTCATTGGACCAATTTTTTGGAAATTTGAGAAAACTAGAAGTTTTCAACAAAATCTGTGTTTTTTGTGTGCAGCAGTGTTGATGAAATTGGAAAAGAAATTAATAAATATGAATAAAACTGCCATTATTTGTGTTTTTTTTTACATTTTTAATGACAGTTTTGTAATAAATGAAGAACAAACCTTTAAAAATATTTTCAAAGGCTTGAAAAAAATCCAGAGTTTCTACATCAGGTATGTATTTATGCATAGACGTGATATACCAACTTTGGTGACCGTTACCATGGAAACAAGTCTGGTGTCATGCTATTTTTAACTCACATTTTCATAGAGGCCATTGCATAGTATAAGTATGCACATTGTAAGAAAAATTCAATGGTGAAAAAAAATTTGCTATATCTGTAGGGATCAACCTTAAGCTTTCTTATTTGATTTGTTTCTGATTTAGATTGTTTATCTGTGTTACTTCACTCGACAGTATTCAATTTTCCTAAATTCCACAAATAATTTTATTAGTAATATAATTAAAAAACATACTATGAAACAACATCTCTCCATTGCATATCAAATAACAGTGCACCTTTATCATATATCAAAGACGATATACAACAAACAGTTATAAATTGACGTATAACTATCTGTATATGTACTTCACCGAAGTAGACTGGTTTAACTGTACTGTGTTTACAATTTTAAATTTCAATAGCAAAGTGCACTTCTATACGATTTCTTCAATCGTTTTATTTTAACCAAACCTACCTTCATCTTCTTCTGATGGACAGCTCAGATAACAATAGAGGCCGACATCGTACCAGTGACTACAGTGCAATGCATCAATTGAATGTGTGCAATCGATCAATTTTTTTTCTAAACCAGAACAATTAATATTATCAAACCAAATGGTTCCCTGCCCATCGTCCACATATTGATGATTAATCATTTGTCCGGAACTATAAATAAATGATAGATAGATGGGTTTACATGTTCACTATATGGCGTTCTGAGATTTTGATTATGTTCAATACTTTTAAAAGAGGGACGAAAGATACCAAAGGGACAGTCAAACTCATAAATCTAAAACAAACTGACAACACAATGGCTAAAAATGAAAAATACAAACAAACAACAGCACACACGACACAACATAGAAAACTAAAGAATAAACAACACGAACCTCACCAAAATACTAGGGGTGATCTCAGGTGCTCCGGAAGGATAAGCAGATGCGGCACCCGTCGTGTTGCTGATGTGATATTATGTTGCGTAATGCTCCTTTGAATATTTGAATATAAAAAGAAGATTTGATATGATTGCCAATGAAACAACACTCCTCATTAGGGTAAACGACAGATAATTGAATATGCAGAAATCTTTCTGTAAAATGTGTGAATTTACATTAAAAACTGATTTACAGGAACAGTTAATTCTAGAGTACTAGTAGTTAACTGTGCCAGTGCATGTGGGACCATATCTGTCGTTTGGGAACTAACTAGACTTGAGGTTGGTAAAACATAGTGTTTGTACGTGTATTTCAATGCACCTAACAGCCAACATTTCTTGATTTACTAATCAAGTTCTTCCCTAATTCTATTCATTGGTATCGGTATCTTAACATTTGGTATTGATTCAAATTTTTATGAGAATTAAACCCATATAATCAAAATCACTGAAAAGCAAACCGGATTCTGTTTTCAGGTACTATATGTTTTGCAATTGCAAAAAGGCTTTGCAGTAACGTAAAGCTATTCTGAAAAACAGACACATATCTTTTTTATAACTGAAAAGTCATATGCTCCCAATTGCCCATCAAATTCAAGTAATAATGGTGAAATAAACATTAGCAAAACCTTTTTCAAGTGCCGATTATAGATCAATAAAACAGGTGAAAGAATTCTCACCTTTCGAAATTAACATGTGTCAATAGAAATTAGAAAAAAATGAGGTTTGCGTGCCAGTGTATGCGACAACTCTCCATCTAAGTCGCAATGTGTCAAAAGCACACAATTATATGTCGTAGTAAAGCCTTCAACATACAACCATGGATCAGATTAAACAGCAAGCGACAAATGTATCAGAGACCCCAGAGTTTTATCCGTACATAAAGCTAGTTAGTGCAGCTTTTCCAAAGTAGATCTTTTCTGAACAAAAGCTATCGTTTGATTTTAAAGAAACATATCAAGCTGTAAAACGGTACTTTTTAACATAATAGACCTCGAGAGATCGATTTCAATATTTGAATCTCAGAAGAGGGATCATTCTTAAATGTTAATCGGCTGATTTCTTTCAAAATTACATTTAAAAAAAGTGTCTGCTCTATGGTCGGGTTATTGTTGCTTTGACACATTCCCCATTTCCTTTTTCAATTATATTATGTATGATATATAGAATGAAATCTAAATCTTAGTTTTGGCTATTATATTATGAACTTCAAATTTAAACCAAAAATAGTCCCTTGTTAATTTTGGTATAAATAAGATGAAGGACCTGGGATTTTCGTATTATCACATCTGTGATAATGCTTTGAATTTTATACTCACCAATATCCGAGTTGTCTACATGCTACTGCTGCATCAACATGATCAAAGTAAGAAGAGCAAATTGTTCCCCATTCACCTTTATAATTAATTTCAAGTCGTCCTTCATTTGCAATACAACTTGAAGAAATTAAACGCAAACGACCTGAAAAGAGAATTCAGAAATGAAAAGAAGTAGATGCTAAATTAATGCGATAGAAATATATGTATTCGTTTGACTCACATTTACTTTGCAGGAGTCTTTTGGTAAATGTCTTTGTGTATAGATTTTCCTCAGGACTCTTAGTTTGACAATAATGTTTATTATAAAATTATTTATATTCCCTTTTCTTTGTGTAATTCGTTTTTTTAAGGCCTTTACATAACATTTTAGCAATCTTTTCTAGTAACCGAGAAATCCCCAAAGCGAATTCGACAGTCATATTTAGATATTATTTATTAAAATGTTTTTGTAGATATTATTAGTTATTCTTGTCCTAAATCATATTATATATATTTTTAGATTGTGCATTACGGATTGTGATGATCATTTGAGCTTCTACATCTTCTAACTATATATTTAACTTATTTTTGTAATACCTCATATGCTTATTGAAACTGTTTTGGTGCATCTATCAATTCATTCCAGTTTTCAGTTGTCCTATTTTGAAGTAATCAGAAAAGTTTGATATTCGGATGAACGAAGCCAAGGGAACATCATTGTAATTATGGTGCTATCTATACGCTACAAAATCGAGCTGCTTTTTTGTAAGGTGAATTTTAAAGGGTCGACAGTATTAAATTTTCAAAAATGTTAAAACTACTTTATTATAGTGATATTTTAGTGTTTGATACTATATTACTAATGATGACATTGTGTGAATAAATACAACGAAACAACAAGAAACAAGGTTTACCATATATAGAGCATATGCCAGTGCACCTTTAAGAAATTCAATTGAAAACAATCAGTTGAACATTAATGTATAGAAAAGGGGCGAAATATACAAGAGGGACAGTCAAACTCATAGATCAAAAACAAACTGACAAAGTCAAAGCTAAGAAGTAAAAAGACAAATAGACAAATCATAGTACATATGACACTATATAGAAAACTTAAGACTAAGCAACACGAACCCCACCAAAAACTGGGGGTGATCTCAGATGGAAGGGTAAGCAGATCCTGCTCCACATTTGAAGTTAATTTTATGGCTATCTTTATAAGTACTGTAGACCGTGAACACGGTAATGGAATTTCCATTTTACTATACTTAAGTCATGAACATTTTTATACGATTACTCTCAACGTTTGTTTAAATCAAATCCTACCTTCATCTTCTTCTGCTGGACAGTTTAGATAACAATGGAGGCCGACATCGTTCAAATGACTACAGTGTGATGTATCGATTGAGTGCGTGCAATTGATTAAGTTATGTTCCGAACCAAAACAATTTACGTTATCCAGCCAAATGGTTCCTTGACCACCATCGACGTATTTGGAGTGAATCATCTGTCCGGAACTATGTATAAACGAAAGATAATTCCGAATGATGTACATGTATTATTACATAAAGATACTACAACTTGTTTATAAACAGTGTGAAGTGCCCTATAAATTTTCATTAAGCGGGTATCATTTATCTTTCGTTTCGTATTCAACACTTGACGTCAAGAACTTTCTTAACATGTTTTATGAGGATTTTTTTTAAATGAGTCTGTAGAATGTAACATTGCTATCGTAGACGTTATCACGAATGTCAAACTTTAAACCATAGATTATCCTTATGAATTTGATATAAAATATTATGATTTAATTGATTTAAAATCATTTATATATTAGCAGTGGTGCTGCTTTTAATTTAATACACACCAATATCCGAGTTGTCTACAGGCTACTGCTGCATCAACATGATCAAAGTAAGAAGAGCAAATTGTTCCCCATTCACCTTTATAATTAATTTCAAGTCGTCCTTCATTTGCAATACAACTTGAAGAAATTAAACGCAAACGACCTGAAAAGAGAATTCAGAAATGAAAAGAAGTAGATGCTAAATTAGTGCGATAGAAATATATGTATTCGTTTGACTCACATTTACTTTTCAGGAGTCTTTTGGTAAATGTCTTTGTGTATAGATTTTCCTCAGGACTGTCAGTTTGACAATAATGTTTATTATAAAATTATTTATATTCCCTTTTCTTTGTGTAATTCGTTTTTTTAAGGCCTTTACATAACATTTTAGCAATCTTTTTTAGTAACCGAGAAATCCCCAAAGCGAATTCGACAGTCATATTTAGATATTATTTATTAAAATGTTTTTGTAGATAGGTTATTCTTGTCCTAAATCATATTATATATATTTTTAGATTGTGCATTACGGATTGTGATGATCATTTGAGCTTCTACATCTTCTAACTATATATTTAACTTATTTTTGTAATACCTCATATGCTTATTGAAACTGTTTTGGTGCATCTATCAATTCATTCCAGTTTTCAGTTGTCCTATTTTGAAGTAATCAGAAAAGTTTGATATTCGGATGAACAAAGCCAAGGGAACATCATTGTAATTATGGTGCTATCTATACGCTACAAAATCGAGCTGCTTACAAAATGATTATTTCAAATATTTAAAACTGAATGTTTCTTATGTTCTTTTATACTTGATTTTTGTTTTTGTTTTGTATTTTTTAAGGTGAATTTTAAAGGGTCGACAGTATTAAATTTTCCAAAAATGTTAAAACTACTTTATTATAGTGATATTTTAGTGTTTAATACTATATTACTAATGATGACATTGTGTGAATAAATACAACGAAACAACAAGAAACAAGGTTTACCATATATAGAGCATATGCCAGTGCACCTTTAAGAAATTCAATTGAAAACAATCAGTTGAACCTTAATGTATAGAAAAGGGGCGAAATATACAAGAGGGACAGTCAAACTCATAGATCAAAAACAAACTGACAAAGTCAAAGCTAAGAATTAAAAGGACAAACAGACAAATTAAGTACATATGACACTATATAGAAAACTTAAGACTAAGCAACACGAACCCCACCAAAAACTGGGGGTGATCTCAGATGGAAGGGTAAGCAGATCCTGCTCCACATTTGAAGTTAATTTTATGGCTATCTTTATAAGTACTGTAGACCGTGAACACGGTAATGGAATTTCCATTTTACTATACTTAAGTCATGAACATTTTTATACGATTACTCTCAACGTTTGATTTAAATCAAATCCTACCTTCATCTTCTTCTGCTGGACAGTTTAAATAACAATGGAGGCCGACATCGTTCAAATGACTACAGTGTGATGTATCGATTGAGTGCGTGCAATTGATTAAGTTATGTTCCGAACCAAAACAATTTACGTTATCCAGCCAAATGGTTCCTTGACCACCATCGACGTATTTGGAGTGAATCATCTGTCCGGAACTATGTATAAACGAAAGATAATTCCGAATGATGTACATGTATTATTACATAAAGATACTACAACTTGTTTATAAACAGTGTGAAGTGCCCTATGAATTTTCATTAAGCGGGTATCATTTATCTTTCGTTTCGTATTCAACACTTGACGTCAAGAACTTTCTTAACATGTTTTATGAGGATTTTTTTTTAAATGAGTCTGTAGAATGTAACATTGCTATCGTAGACGTTATCACGAATGTCAAACTTTAAACCATAGATTATTCTTATGAATTTGATATAAAATATTATGATTTAATTGATTTAAAATCATTTATATATTAGTAGTGGTGCTGCTTTTAATTTAATACACACCAATATCCGAGTTGTCTACAGGCTACTGCTGCATCAACATGATCAAAGTAATGATGACATATTGTTCCCCATTCACCTTTGTAATTAATTTCCACTCGTCCTTTATTGTCAGCGGAACACGTCATTAAGCGTAAAAAACCTTGAAAAAATCAATCATACCAATTCAGATGATTTATCAGTGTAAGAAGTTTTCAAACTTTTTATATCCATGTGACACACATACTTTCAAAACCATTTTTTAAAGCTTTTGTTGTTCAAGTTTGTTTTTCTATAGTATTATAAAGTAACTCAATTGACAGCAGACTTGTTATATGTACGCTAAAAATTAGAATGTTTACAAAATGATTTAATAGATAATTATGTTTTAAAAAGTCAAGCTTTCATGAAAAAGTATAATGCTAAACACTAAGAGCGACACAATTGAATTAAAAAAAACCAACAGATTCCTAATTAGTTTGATCATGTCAGTGCAAGCTAAAAGTAATCAGTCTGTTAGAAATAAGTTAGACGTGGACACAATGTAGACCACTCAGATGCTATATTTATGCAAGTTTATTTTATAGGAACTGTACTACAATAGACCGAGTTACTTCTAAACAATAATGTGTTTTTCATTTTCTAATACAATAGCCATTAAATTGAAGATGGAAATGGGGAATGTGCCAAAGAGACAACAACCCTACCATAAAGCAGACAACAGCAGAAGGTCACCAACAGGTCTTCAATGCAACGAGAAATTCCCGCACCGGGAGGTGTCCTTCAGCTGGCCCTAAACAAATATATACTAGTTCAGTGATAATGAACGCCATACTAAACTCCAAATTGTACACCAGAAAAAGTTAAAATAATACAAGAGTAACAAAGGCCGGAGGCTCTTGACTTGGGACAGGCGCAAAAATGCGGCGGGGTTAAACATGTTTGTGAGATCTCAACCCCCCCCCCTATACCTCTAGCCAATGCAGAAAGTAAACGCATAACAATACGCACATTAAAATTCTGTACAAGAGAAGTCCGAGTCTGATGTCAGAAGATGTAACCAAAGAAAATAAACAAAATGACAATAATACATAAATAACATCAGACTTCTAGCAGTTAACTGACATGCCAGCTCGAGACTTCAATTAAACTGATAGAGAAATTATGTCTTCATCATATGAATATCAGGCACAATCCTCTTCGTGAGGGATTTAGTATCATACCATCATAAAATATATGAGAAGAATATAACCCGTGTCATGCCAACAACTGGTTTATCAATAATAGATGTGTTTAGTTCCGATGCAAAGACCCTATAAGTGAATCAATATTAACGCCAAAATATGCAATCTTTAATGACCTGACAAAGTATCGTAACTATATCCCTTCTTAATGAGTCTATTGAAAGATTTTGTTAGCTTCTGAGGTGAATACTGACATTTTTGTGCTTTATAAAGAATATTTCTATAAAATATTGAATGTGAAATACCTGAACGTATAAGAAGTCTGCATGTTGAGCTATATTTCCAAATGATGTCCTTATACCGATGATAAAATTTAGTAAATGCTTTGACCAATTTATATCGAAAACCCTGGTGTAATAGTTTTTCAGTAATACATAAATTTCTCTCGTTAAAATCTTAAACATTGTTACATACACGAGCGAATCGTACAAGTTGAGATCTATAAACACCGTAAGATGGTGACAAGGGAACGTCACTGGTCCATCTAAAATGGATAATTAACGATAGGAAAAGAGAAATCATCTCTTTTACATGTTTTATCAAAAATTTTAGTATTAAGCTTTCCGTTAATGATATATATATATATACATATCAAGATCGAGGAAAGGGCAGTGGTCATTGTTAGTACTAGCTTTATTTAAAGTAAGTTTACTATACATACTGAAGTCGTCATAATTGAGAGCCAAAATATCATCCAAATATCTAAAAGTATTATTAAATTTGTGTATCAGATGTTGTTTCTATTGGTCTTTGCTGATTTTTGTCATAAATTGTAACTCATAGCAATACAAAAACAGATCCGCACAGCTAGTCCCCATTTGAATTCCGATAACCTGACGATATACGCGAACAAAAATGTTATCAAGTAAAAATTCAAGGGCAGATATAGTATCAAAGCATGTCCAATTGACATAGTTTTTTTGTTTATTGCTACTAAAAAATTACCTAAAAGAGTTTGAACATATACATGATATATATTCACATTCTGACTTTTTATATGCCCATTTAATTAGGTGTGATTTTTTTCTTAATGAAGATGTGAGACAATGTGGTATATAGGGTAGAAAAATCGAAACTTTGAACAGATTAAAAAATCCCCAATATACATGTAAGCATGCAATTTATCAAGTACTTCCAACGAGTTTTTGACACTCCAAAAGTAATTAATTTCACTATTTTTGAAGGCCTTATTTGAACAATTTATTATCAGGTTTTTGATTGTACCAAGTGTACTGGTAAGCAGAATAGATAATTTAGTAGTGGAACAATGGCTTGAAGACGAAATAAATCTATATTTGTAAGGTGTTTTGTGTAGTTTCGGAAGCCAATACATAGTTGGGACTTTCATTGTTTTTGGTTCTGCTTGTAAAGCGGTAGCTAAAAGTTTATGTTTGTTACAGATGTCGTTTTCTGAAAATGGAGTCAGTTGGAATGTTAATGAATTGGTGATTTTTTTTTTGTAAAATCTCAATGTAAAATTTACGTCAAACAATAATAATATTGTTAGCAGCTTTATCGGCCGGGACAAAAACAAATTCCTTGGTACGAGAAATAGGTTTATTGTACTTATTGTTAAGAGTAAAATGTTCTTTAAAATGTTGAATACGTATATCAACTATGTTCATTACTGAATTTAAAAAGAGTCCAAAGATTTTTTGTCAGCTTTTTCCTGTTTTATCCATTTCAAACAGTAAGTACGGAGTGAGTCGTTGATGATATCACGACACTCATTCCAATTAATAATTGACGGGGGACGATATTTAGGTCCTTTACTGAGGAATGATTTTAACTCTCGGTCTTGAACGATATTAAGATCTCCTGTTATAACATGGGAAATGGGTCCATAAATGTATTCAGAATTACTGCAATTACATGAAGTAGGTGTATTTTCACTGATATTAACATCTTTACACAATTGGCTATAATTAAACACAAATTTACGGGTAGATTTCTTGTAAATATAACAAGTAAGAGGGAGTTCGGTATTATCAAAATATCCAGGAATGCACATTTTATACTATAAAGTTTAATGCCAAAATTACTGATTGGAAAGTCCCGTATCAAATGGCAAACCCAAAAATTTAAACACACAAAACAAACAGGTAACAACTATCAAATTCCTAACTTGGTACAGACATTTTCTGATGTAAGAATGGTGGATTAAACCTGGTTAATAGGTTACTAAACCTCTCACTTTTATGACAGACGAAAGTTTGTTTAAAACTCTATCATACCTTCATCTTCTTCTGCTGGACAGTTGAGAAAACAATGGACGCCAACATCTTCAGAGTGATGACAATGCGATGTTTCGATAGAGTGTGTACAGTTCAGTAATTTACTTTCTGAACCAAAACAGTCTATGTCATTTAACCAAATAGTACCCTGGCCGTCATAAACAAGTTTCGAGGGAATAATCTTTCCGGAGCTATAAATAAATGAAAGATACAAGGGGTTATATATTCCCTACTTTTGGTTCTGTAATTTATATTCTGTTTATTACTCTAAAGTGGAATACTCAATCATTCACGTCCCGTACAAAAAACATTGGTTGAGAGGTTCTACTACTCTTTAATTGTTAATGTCTGTGTCATGCTGGTCTCTTGTGGACAATTGTCTCATTGCCAATCATACCACATTTTCTTTTTTATATTTCCGTTCAGTCATTTACTTTTTTGTCAAGTACTTCTAATGTCTAGTTGATTACACGAAGAAAACGTGTTTGTACAAAGACAATATTGGAAAGAAACAATCTAATTTTCAAGTAAATCAACTGGATATAATATCAGTGTAAAACTTGGTGACTTGGTGTATCAGAATATCACGAATAAGTCAAACATATAAGTTATGTAAAAGCTCGATGGTAACCACATGTGTCTATTTACAAAGGAAGTTTTTTTTTACTAAAATGGTATTATGTTAAGCAAATTATTGGTTTTTGAGATATAATTGTACCACAACTCAAACGAACATGCTTTTCACTTTAAGAACATGAAGAAAGCACGACAGAACGCATGCTTACAGTTTTCATGGTATTTTGGGAAAATATCAGCTGTTTGTTGATAAAGGAGAAGGTCCAGTAAAACCCTTTTTTCCCCTAAATATAGCAGTTATTTATTGGAAAGTAGAATGTTTCTGCTGCATAAATATTGGCTGTTTTTTGACAATAAAATGCACATATGTCGAGTACTAGCATCATTAAGTCATGCGAAATTACTCAAATCTGCACAGTTTTAGCAATTTAGTTACATTTTAAACTAAATCTTAGACGGTTTCCGCCTTAAATGAAAGTGGCCACATTTGTGTTCATTCTTTATATTAAAATGTAGTTGTATTAGATGATAATACACAACATATAAAAAGGTTGAGGATGAACACGGATGCGGCCACTTTAATATTTGACAAAAACGATCTGAAAAGTGACATTTTTTGGCATATTTGATAGAGTTTTCACATCTAGGTATTAATCGGAGCGTTTTGAATGACTAAATCAGTTAAAATCTTTCACACAAACTAGTTGAATCAACTGAATTAGACACTCCTGAAATTTGAGGCCAAAATCGGCCCTTACCGGACCTACTTTTTTCATAATATCCATGGACTTTTTATTTCGCAAAATTACTATTATCTATCGGAATGCAATTTTATCTTTTTTTCGGATAAATGTTCGTGTTCTAGGATGACAGAAAAATGAAATAACAGAATGATTGAATGAATTCATAACGGAATGATGAAAAACTGTATGACTGGATGGTGGAATGAAATACTGATAGAATGACAGAATGAAGAACGGAACGACAGATTGAGTTAATAGCAAAATAAGGAATGATAGACCAATTAAATAACATAATGATTGTATGAATGAAAGAAGGACGGACTACATAAAGATCTGCATATGCTAAATACTTTTGAAATTAGCTTACGAAACTAATTATATAGTATCGAATACAGATTTTTGTGTAAAAAAATTAGCTGTCGATCAAAAATTTTTTGATATTACATTTATAATTTAAACTTTTGAACCTTAGATGATCCCTAATACAAAGGCCATGAATTGTGACATATGGACTTATTGGAATTGATTTTTATATTTTGTAACTGCTTCAAAATCAATACACACCAATATCCGAGCTGTCGACATGCCACCTCTGCATCAACATTTTCAAACTGATTATCACAAACTGTTCCCCATTCACCTTCATGATAAATTTCCAATCGTCCTTTATTCGTTTGACTTGTCGAAAGTATACGCAAATCACCTAAAGATAGTTAGGCCAAAAATAAGATATAAGGTACGTATGAACATACATTTCATTTATTCATATCGTCAGAGTGATGACAATGCGATGTTTCGATAGAGTGTGTACAGTTCAGTAATTTAATTTCTGAACCAAAACAGTCTATGTCATTTAACCAAATAGTACCCTGGCCGTCATAAACAAGTTTCGAGGGAATAATTTTTCATCGTCCTTTATTCGTTTGACTTGTCGAAAGTATATGCAAATCAACTAAAGATAGTTAGGTCAAAAATAAGATATAAGGTACGTATGAACATACATTTCATTTATTACTTCATTGTCTAAATTAATTACAGTTCAAAAGTTCAATTGATAACGTCATCTTTTATGGTCGAATCATTTGGTATGCACTGAAACTCAGGTTTACCACGTATCAATGAATGTATCAACGTCGAAGGCTATGACTGCATGTAACCTACACCAAAATGATTGTCAGAGAGATCAACCAATTATGTTGGGCATGTTTTGAGTTCTTTTGTTTACTTGTTGAATATGCTTTTGTTATATTCATAAAATTGTGTTTTTGGCAATTATACGGTTAAATTTAAGGGCCATAAATGTTTTTTTTTCAGTTGAATTTAAGTATATAAATTTGAAATATAATGGTTCACTTTGATAAATTGTGACTTGGATGGGGAGTTGTCTCATTGGCACTCATACCACATCTTCTTATATCTATGGCATGCATCTGTCTGCATTCGACGATTTAATTAGCAGTTGACGATGTGGCCGTTAACGTGTCCCGCAAATAACGTCGGTAATCAAATATTCTTTAGACGTGGCGTTTTTACTACAAATTGATCTGGTCATTGATGGTCATTAACAAATCAAATCTGCCTGTATCGTTGTTTGATGGACAATAAGGAGCGTTTCTGATGTCCAATTATCTGGTTACAGTACAAGTTCTTTTTCTTTTTGCAATTTTGTTATGTGTCTATTTGGACTTTTGTTGTTCAGTCTTTGCAATATCATGAATATGGAGATTTGTTCAACTGATTTTAATGAACATATGAATTGAAAAAATTGTATCACTTAAAAATAAACTTAAAAATCATTTATTGGTTTCAATTTTTGCCTTAAGAAATTTGCGCGAGTCAGATATTGATTTTGTTAAACAGAAAGAAGTATGAATAGTACTTATTTGAAAAGCAATCATATCTCGCTTAAAACCATCATCAAATAAGGTAGCTGCGTTTTTCAAGTCCGTTAGTATAAATGCATTTAGTCATGAATATGATGGATAAAAAATTCATTGTAAATTTCTTAATCATTATTAAATTAATAGTTATTGTTTCTTATTAGTGTACTAAAAATGGTGGTAGGTCAAAACGAATGTCTAATTAAATTTACCAACCCAATAGCTGGCACTCGACCTCACATAATAAGTTCATTGCAGTTAGAAGAATGGTCCATACCAATTCATTCATTATGTCTATAAAATAAAATATGGTATTAATAGACATTCTTAGAAAAAAGTATGATAAAAAAAACTGAACTCCGAGGAAAATTCAAAACAGAAAGTCCCTCATCAAATGGCAAAATTAAAAGCTCAAACACAGTAAACGAATAAACTACATCTAAAACTGTTAACGAGAGTTTCATTCGTGTTTAAAATTGACTAAGAAACAACGGTTCTTTAATTAAAAAACAAAACAAAAACAAAAAACACTAGAAAAAAATAGTAAACTTAAATGTGTTTTTATTTGAATTACAAGGCGAATAGGCGAATCAGACAACCAGACTCTATTGATTTATATGTTTATCGACCCCACATGTCATTGCAGTTAGAAGAATGGTCCATATCAGTTGATTTGTTCTATCTATAAAACAAAAAAATAGTATAAGTAACCATTAATGGAAACGAGTAAAATTGAGAATAGAAATGGAGAATGTGTCAAAGAGACAACAACCCGACCAAATAGCACATAACAACCGAATGCAACCAATTGGTCTTTATTGCAGCGAGAAACTCCCGCATACGGAGGCGTGCTACAGCTAAAGAAAAATGTTTACTAGTTCAGTGTTAATGGACCGAATTTGATGTCAGAATAGATATCAAAAGAAACTAAACAAAATGACAACGATACATAAATTATCAAAGAAATATTAGCAGTTAATGACGTGCCAGGTCAAAACCTATGTCTATATCATATGAATATCAAGTATATTCCTTCCTATTAGGGGTTGAGCATTTAGGTCTTATAACTATGGTTTTATTCAGGTTTATAGTCACAAAAAACAACGCGTCATCTAAAACCACTATGAACACATAGTATATGAACTCTAAAGTAAAAATGCGAATCATGCTAACAGACCATATAGCATTGAATATTGTTTTTATTGGTATAAATATTGATTTTGTTATCAGTAAATTTAAAGCAAACTAAATATTAATAGTATGTTATATACATATACACAATCATTGTACTACAATCTGTCGATATCTGTAACTTGGCATTGTTTTTCACTGACTGTTTATGACGTCTTTACACTAAATTCATTGGATGTTGGATATGTACGGATTGATAGTTTAGTCTTAGATTATTATTATTTTTATTTGTTGTAAGTGGTTTTGAACGAGCTGTTAGATAACTGCGAGTACTCTCACATCTGTTCATTAATTGTGTCTTTATGTTGTCGGGATGTACAAGTACTCGTCCACGTCCACTTGTACTTTTGTCCATCTGATGAGTTAAGCCTTTTTCAACTGATTTTTTTAGTTCGTTCTTATGTTGCACGGTTATACCACTGTCCGAGGTTAGGGGGAGGGTTGGGATCCCGCTAACATATTTAACCCCGACACATTATTTATGTATGTGCCTGTCCCAAGTCAGGAGCCTTTAATTCAGTGGTTGTTGTTTATTTATGTGTTACATATTTGTTTTTCTTTTATTTTTTTTTATGTAAATAAGGCTGTTAGTTTTCTCGTTTGAATTGTTTGACATTGTCATATCGGGGCCTTTTATAGCTGACTAAGCGGTATGGACTTTGCTCATTCTTGAAGGCCGTACGGTGACCTATAGTTCTTAATGTCTGTGTCTTTTTTTGTCTCTTGTGGACAGTTGTCTCATTGGCAATCATACTAAATCTTCTTTTTTATATAGATCTATATGTACATACCATTTAATATGACATACTAAGTATATCACCTTCTATCCCATTTTCCAAGGATATTGGCATATATTGAGAGAAGCGAATGACAAAGAATGTAACGTAAACCTCATAAGTCAGAAACATCCTGACAAAGCCAATGTAACACAATTAAAACAATAATAAGACAAACAACAGGCTTTGTGTCAGTCTAATGACTAAAATATATAATTTGGTTTGATGTTTTGGTGCATCCCAACCGTTTAAGGCGAGTATTAGGCCCCTACAATATTGCTAAATCCCACTGCATTCGGGATGTGGCTAAAAGTTCTATCCTTATATTATGTAATTTATATAGCTGGCTGTATACATGGTATATAAGATTTATTTTATTTTTGTTTTTCCTGTTAGTTTCTCTTTTAAAATGTTTTCAATTTGTCCTGTCAGGCTCTTTAAACTTGATATGTGGTATGGGTGTTGTTCATTATTGATTGTTGTACATCGACCAGTATAATTGCTGGAGTCTACCTCAGTCGATGGAAATGTTTCATATCGTATTGTTTTCATAGCAAATGAAGGTGAACTGACAGCCGTTTTGTATTGGTCTTTATCTTGGCAGGAGGGAACAAAAGGGTGGCAGAGATAAAACTTACCTTTACCATTTTACAAAATTTTCAACGTTTTGCAGATTTTTGTACAAATACTTGATATTTTATTCTTTTTTCAGTGAATCTTTAGCAATTATGTATACTTTCTTGATATGCCCCATTTAACATTTTGCAACTTGACCTTACAGTGTTATACCACAAAACAATTTAAATAAACTATGCGATATTTATATCTTAACGTGACAATTTGAAAGTTATATGAGAACACTGAGTATACTAAGTCATGACCAGATTATTTAGAAATAAAAGTGTTTTAATGTTATTGTTCGTAATACAATATGAAAGCTGACCAAAGAAAATATTAAAAAACAACTTTTAAAAGAACATGCGTAAGTGATATTAAATTTATGATAATATACCTACGAAACAAACCTTATGTTTAGTTAATCATTCGGAATGACGATCACTTAGATGCGTGTTTAACTCTCAAAGTGCGTGTATACAGGCGATCTAATCTACCTGGTGAAAGACGTCATGAAGAAGGGCGAATTCTCTTCGGTGAAGGACATAACTCGGAAGTGAAATATTGAGTTGAATGACATTCTTTTGAAATTATTCTGCAATTTTAATTTCGACCCATTTTAAAGTTGATTTTAATTATCAAAAAATTGATACGAAAACGTTGGGTTTGGCATCTGTAATAAGGTCAAAATTCTCCAATCTGCACTGATAACAAATGTGCTTATTGATTATATGGCCTTGATTCCAAATGACGTGACGTCATTGCGTTCCCGAGAGTATCACCAGTCCTGTAGTCAGCGCTTCGGTGTTGACATGAATATCAATTAAGTGGTCTTTTTTTAAATTTCCTGTTTACAAAAGTATGAATTTTTCGAAATACTAAAGATTTTCTTATCCCAGGTAAAGATTTCCATAGCCGTATTTGGCACAACTTTTTGTAATTTTTTGTCCTCAATGCTCCTCAACTTTGTACATGTTTTGCTTAACAACTATGTTGATCTGAGCGTCACTGGTGAGTCTTGTGTAGACGAAACGCACGTCTGGCGTATTGAATTACAATCCTGGCACTTTGAAAACTATTGAAAACAATGACAATGTTTGTATGGGACATTACGAGAACATTTTTCTACAAAAGCTACAAGTAGGCCTTACAATGCGCAACTAACGTATATCAATTTAGCTTCAGTAATGCCAAATGAATACTTTTGTGCATTACAAACATTTAAAAATGAGTGGATGTGTTACAATAAAGTCTACAGTAATGAAAAAGATTATGGAAAATGTGATAACTTTTTTTTAGAATTAATACCTCATGTGTTACAATAAAGTATACAGTAACAAAACACATTATGCACAATGTGACAACTATTTTTAGATTTATACCACATGTGGTGACTCGTATATTATTAATTAGATATTTTTCTCTATTCTACAGAACTTTGATATGCGATGAATAGATTATAACATGTCTTTTGCATATTGTTCCTAGTATGATCTCTCGGCTAAAGCCTCAGGCAGATATTGGATTCTTGGGATAATACCAAGACCAATATGCAAAAAGACATGTTAACCCCGCAATATTATGTATGTATGTGCCTGTCCCAAGTCAGGAGTCTGTAATTCATCGGTTGTCGTATGTTTATGTGTTACATATTTCTTTTTCGTTCATTTTTTTTCATAAATAAGGCCGTTAGTTTTCTCGATTGAATTGTTTTACATTGTCATTTTGTGTCTTTTATAGCTGACTATTCTTAATGGGCTTTGTTCATTTTTGAAAGCCGTACGGTAACCTATCATTGTTAATTTCAGAGTCATTTTGATCTCTTGTGGAGAGTTGTGTCATTGGCAATCATACCACATCTTCTTTTTTATATGTTAAAATCTATATTTTTGTACTCTAAATACTTCAGGATAATAGCAAATATGAAGGCAGCTGATTGGTACTTTGGAAATTGCAAGTAAGATTTTCAACTCGAAAGGTGATTTCCATGCTCAATAGGGAAACGTCTATTTTAACATTGGTAAATTTAAAAATAACGTCACATCTTGATTATTTTCCATAACGACACACTTTAAAAGACCCACTCCATTTCTTGTCTATTAACACACTATATATGTTACTTTTTAATTAACTATTATCCCTTAAATGTTCTTTTCATAAATATATCTAATTTTCAAACGACTTTTAACTTGAAATTTTGTTTCCTTTCAAGAAATATTTTAATCATTAATTCTATTTAATAGATGAAAAACAAGAATGTGTCCATAGAACAGTGATGCCTCACTCACCCTCCGATTTTCTATATACAGTGGACTGTGATTTTGATATCTAAAACTAGAAGGGTCATATCATAGGGAACATGTGTACTAAGTTTCAAGTTGATTAAACTTCAACTTCATCAAAAACTACCTCAACCAAAAACTGTAACATGAAGCGGGACAGACGGACGGAAGAACAAACGGATGCACAGACCAGAAAAAATAATGCCCCTCTACTATCGTAGATGGGGCATAAAAATCAAGACATCATAAAGAAACAACGACTTTTTCATAAAGCTGTATGGTCTAAACTTATGTATTTGTGTGTAATGCTTTGGAGAAAGAAAAAAAAAACCAAATACACAATGAATTATTATTTTTAATAAACAAATATCAAAACCTCGTGTTGTTCATTTAAAAGACACAATACTGTAATTGCTAATATTTTGGAGGTTGTAGTCTTATTTTGTACATCTTTTTGTCGTTGTTATTCACTAACTGCAAATTTGCTTAATATTTTATATACAATCATGCACTACCAATAACGTTGCTTGATTGAATCTACTTCGAATTACTTTCGTGACTGAGTGTTCGTCGGTACGATCTGTATAATAATACAAGTTGGAATTTCAGTACTGAGTTTTTTTCTAGTAATCTTGAAAACAGTGATCAAAATTAGAACTATTTCCAGTGGTCCCTTTCTACAGAATGGTTCTATATGTAATAGTAACTACCGCTGTCTAGCTAATATATGAAGTATAATTTATTTCATGAAACATACTCAAACAAACTCTCACAATACTAACAACAAACGGAAATGGAGTACGCTTTAAACCTGTTCTTCGATTCAAAGCATTCAACATATCTAGTTTTGGCATGTATGGCTGTATAAAGCCTTAGTTAACTGTTTTATTTTTAAATTAAAAAAAACAAACTTGAAACTTAAATGACCTCGCACGAAAATACTTGTATTTTTTGAATGGAACTCTTTCATTTGCTGGCCTTAAATGTCATTGAAACATGTGTGTGGTCGCTAAAAAACAAGGCCTGTCAAATTATTTGTTTTTATATAAAATCGCTGTTATAATGATGCTTAATTTAAAATCAATTAAAAAAATGCAGTGAAGACTACTTACAGATCGATCTTTTACCCACTCGTTGTGCTAAAACGCATTAACATACTTCAAAGGCATTGATTGTAACCGTCATTTGGGTTATAAGCAAATAATGCATTTAATTTTAAAATGTTTACCTAAATGTAAAATTGTTCGGGACACGAAAGCATCGAGTAACACACCAGCTTCGTGTTACTATTAAACACGGATAAAAAGAACCATACATTGTTATCTGAACGCGATCATTTAAAATATGTGAGGTTGAAAACTGGAAAATTTAGTTTATGTTACGAATTGCAGATTTCTCAAGTGGACAAAGTTAAACGAAATCGTTTTAGATTACTTTGAAAAATGTTCAATAGTATCAATAGTATTTTAGTTAATGTAACAGCAAAACAAAAACAAAAACAGTGCTTTCGAATCTGAAATTACACATTGTCATAGTGTCGGCCTGTCATATTTTCAACACCGTTTTTTTGTGTTGCCTGCTTAATGCTTATTTGTTATCAATTTTAAGCCAGGAACATTCGTCACGTATCAATGATCCGATTATTAAATTATATTCACGCATTTCATATATTCTAAATTAAAACAATTATTTAACCAGTCTCTGATATAGGAACTTAATAAATGACAAAAGTTGGTATATTGTGATTGAGAAAAAGGCGAGACAATAAAATCATTTTAGTTGGCATTATATAGTGACATTGGTATATATTGATATACCTTGGAGTTTTGGATACTTTGCCAATATTTGATATGCAAGTAAAAAAACCCAATAGGAAAGATGTAAATCAGGAGACGTTTGGTACATTGTTAAAACCTATATTGGTCAGCAACATAACGAATGAATTAACTAGCACAGATATATATTGGCTATTTTCGATATCGAAACCTTATAGTGACTATTGGAAACAGAGCTCCGTCATGTTTGTATGATGGACTCCTGAATCGTATGACTGAAATAAAAATTTGGGACTAAGATCTGTATGAGAATTTAAATTTGTTTTTTACAGCCTGTAGGAAAAGGGCTATATTAATGGTAAAGAAGTATGTTTGACAACAACAATAATCTTTTGTTAATATGTCCATAACCCTTGTATACGAAATATGTATTTTGAAAATTTAACATATTGTTTTTGTCGTATATAACTGTTACATCAACTAACGTACTATTGATATACATACACAACTTTTTAAGTAACCTTGAACGATTTGATGGCCTAGTTAAGAAATTAGCACTTCGTAACATGAACTAAATTCTAAAGTTTTCCACATCACATATTTTTGATAATCAAGTTCAGATTACAATGTATGATTCTTCTATCCGTTTTCGATTGTTACCTGAAGCTAACTCTGACCTTATGCTTCCGGGTCCCAAACAATTTTATATTAGGGGAAAGTTTATAATGTTTACTGAATTGTTTGCATATTACCAAAATTGTATGACGGTTATACTCATTGCGTTTAACATATGTTAACGCGTTTAAGCGCAGTCTGCAGTTGCAGTTAAATTTTGACCATAGTGGGTAAGAGATTGATCTGTGAGTATACTTTATTGCATTATGAAATTGAAAAACATAATTAATATTCTTTATTAAATTTTAAACCTGGTACCCTTTGTAAGGTATTATTCGTGTGTTTCTCTGTTCTGTATGTTCTATTTTGTTTGCATTGTAGTCTTGTCATGTAATGTTGTCATTTTAATGTTATATTTGACATTGCTATAAAAGCGGGAGTTTCGCATGCCACAAGACCAGTTTCAACCCACCATTATTTTCTTAAAATGTCCGGTTCCAAGTCAGGAAAATGGCAATTGTTATATCATAGTTCGTTTCTGTGTGTGTTTCATTCTAATATGGTGTTTCTGTTATGTCGTAGTTCTCCTCTTATGTTTTATTGGTATCCCTCATTTTTAGTTTGTAACGCGGATTTGTTTTTTTTATCAACCTTTCGAACAGTGGTATACTACTGTTGCCTTTATTTATGATGGAACCTCTATATAAAAACAAACTTTTTTGAAAAGCCTTGATGTTCTTTTATTTAGGCGACACAACAAATGTTGTAATACCAGTTTAATGACCAGCAAATGAAAGAGTTCTATTCAGAAACAAAACCCCAACAGTATTGTAAACAACAAACGTCTTGTGAGATCATTTAAGTTTTAAGTTTGTATTTTTAATAATGAAAAAAAAAACTATTATCAAGGGCTATCTACAGCCGAACATGCCATAACTAGATGTGTTGAAGGAAATTAAATATAGCTTTGAAATGAAAAATAGGCATAAAAGCGCACTTGAAGTGCGTTTGATTTATATTTCATATTTTAGTCAGCGGAAGGAACAGTAAGATACAAATGTACAGTAGTTGTCGTTTGTTTATGTAATTTATTCGTGTTGCTCGTTTCTCGTTTTTATATAGATTAGACCGTTGGTTTTCCCTTATGAATGGTTTTACACTAGTAATGTTGGGATCCTTTATAGCTTGTTTTTCGGTGTGAAGCTAGGTTCCGTGTTGAAGGCCGTACCTTGACCTATGGAGAAGACAGAACTAAGTTGAAAAACTTGTGTCTAATCCATTTGTTTTGAACAATAAAATAAGTTTAAACTAAACCTTGACCTATAATGGTTTACTTTTATAAATCTGTAATTTGGATGGAGAGTTGTCTCATTGGCACTCATATCACATCTTCCTATATCTATGACTATTCTTAAGAAAGAGTTAACTAAAAAAAACACTAGTTTCGATCACGGTATCAAAGATTGATAAACAAATGGATCAGTACTGAAAGTCTTATATTTGTTATTATCGAGATCATATCGTCATTGAAGCAACGTCATTAGCAGTACATGGCTGTATATAAAATAGTGAGTAATTTTGCATAGTAAGTACATACTCCATTTAAACAAAAAAAAAGAAGACGTTTACAAAATTAGGATACAAATAAAATATTATGGGGAAAATTGTCATTCAGACAGAAACCCAAAATACGTAAAAATAAGCCAAAAATATTTAGTGGGTTCGAATCTGAATGTGTCGATACGAAACCTTAACAAGATGTGATTAAAAAAAATATCAATGTTGTTAAAATATTTTCCCTTTTGAGCCTGTAAATCACCTCTTGATTTCAACTACCAAATAACTGCGTTGATATTTGCTTTTATCTTTTTTAAGTTTATAATACAAGCAGCAATTGCATCAACACTTATATGATCCTGCTTAGAATTACAGAATAATTTCAAAAGAAAGAGACCATTTCCGAGTTGTGTCCTTCAAGGGACAAAATCGGCAATTATGCGCGCCTTCATGATCTCATTTACCAAATATAAATGATCGCCTGTATCCCTGTACTATTTAAGTTCAACAAATATATTCGTGATAAAAACGTAGGATAAACTAGAATTGTGTCCCGTAGGTATACTATACTAGGATTGATATCACTATCATGACTTAAGTATATTTTGTTAAATGTTTCATGCTTAGCTTACATATTGTATTACTAACAATAACATAAAAACACTTAAAAATGTCCTTTTTATAAATAACCCTTGTATGACATGTTCTAATATTACTTCCAAGGTGTAACGTTACGTTATAAATAATTCATATTTTTTTTGTCGTTTAACATCCAAAGGTCAAGTTGCAAAATGTTAAATGGGGCGTTATCCACTTTGAAGTTATGAAGACAATATTTATGATGTCAAGAGTAACCGACAAAAATGAATGAAAAATCTCTTTTTGGTACAAACAACTGTTAAAAGTTTTAAATGTTGTTAAAATGTAAATGTCATTTTAATTTTGCTTATTTGTGTTTTGTATCTGTATCACATGCCCATCTGCATGCTAATCGTCTATGAAAACAAGAATATATGATTCAATTGTTCAATGAAACAATTTCCAATGAATAAGGTAGACACCAACAATAACTGGTCACTGTACAATCATCAACTAAACAGAACTCTAGCCACATATCAAGTTTAAAGAGGTCCTGACATGTCAAATTTAAAACATTTCAAAAGAGAAACTAACATGATAAACTAAAACATTGTATAACTATAGCAAGACATAAAAACCACAAAACTAAAGGGATAAAACTTATAGACACATTCAGAATGCAGTGGTACTAAGCAAGCTTCCAGGTGCCGAATCCTAGTCTTCTACGGTCGGGATGCAGCACAACCAACATCAAACCAAATCATATATATGTTACAGTAAATAGATGAAATTAGGAATTACATGTAATTACTAAAATTTAGGAATTACAGGAAATTCCCGATGCACTTAGTTAATACAAGTAATTCCTTAAACGGCCCAGTTATTACCAGTAATTACTAATTTTAAAATGAATTTTTACACCTATTTACTGACTGCTAAAACAATGTTGTATTATGGTTAGATGATGAAAAGTTATGGTAATACTAACTAGAAGATCATTTAGTACTCTTAAAATTTTGAATGGTTGAGTTGTATAAAAAAATCTATTGAATAAATATGGACTTTTAAATATTTGGTTAAATCAGAGTAACTTTAGTTTTAATCCAAAATGGTTAAAGTTGACCATTATACAGATAATTTTTTACCAATTTCAGCAGACATGGAAATCAGAAATGGAAAATTCTCCCAAAGCATTATGTTTTAACTTTTTAAAGAAAACTTTGAATTTGAAGAATATTTAGACTTATTACCATATTACCTTATAAAGATAAGATAAAGTTGTGTCATTAGCTTCTAGATATAAAAAAAAAAAAATATCTTTTTTTTGTTGTTAAATCATTAATAAAAATGATATAGTGAAATTAGAATTCACTGTTAGCAGCCAATCTTGTTCTATTTTGTTAAATTAGCTGAGAAACAAGGTTGATGAGTTGTGCATTTGCGAGTGAATATTTGGACCTTATTGAATACCTTCAATTCAACCCCTAGCTGGAGATGGGTTATTGATGTATTAAGCTATTAAAATGGTAAGGGTTTTGCAGAACAAATAGTCTCTCTCGCCTTCTTTTGCTGTTAATCGCAGACTCAACAAAAATGAAGAAAACATATTAAAATTTTCCTCTAAATACTATCTTTTGACTAGTACTGTAAGAAGCTTCTGTCAAAATTGGGTAAAATACAGGATGGTTTATAAATTCTAATGTTTTAAAAACTTTAACTGCAGAGTGTATGTTATGTTAACTGGGGAAAACTAGTCCTTTTATAAGTAATATACGAAAAAAAGGATTTTTTTTCAAACTTTACTTTTGGATATCATCTTATGATCATAAGCATTAAACTTCTGTCCAAGTTTGGTAGAAACCCAGGATATTTGGAGAAAATGATTTTAAAGTTTTAAACCACAGTGCTTGATGGAGATTTTAGTTTAACAAAATTATGAAAATCAATTTTGAATTGATATCATTGTCTTGCATGCATATATTTACGGAGTTTCAAAACCTATAAAACAACCATTTTCCAGTTTCAATACATAAAGCACTAAAGAGTATGCACTTTTGGTGTGTTTTATATTCCAACATCCCTAAGTAAGCCCCCTTAAAATACCCTACCCTTTACATTTTTATTTGGTATCTTGAATTATGTTTTGAATTTTAAAACAAAAACATCAAGTTAGTAAATAGCTGTAAAAATGACATTAAAAATCAGTGATTACCAGTAATCACTGAAACAACTAGTAAATACATGTAATTACTAAATTGGCTAGTAATTACAGGTATTTACTGAAATGTTTAGTAATTACATGTAATTCCTAATTTTACCTATTTACTGTAACATATATACGTTATCAAAGTTTTATTCATTAGATCGAAACAAAGCCTGTTTTGTAACCTTGACCTTGTCAGTTTTTTTTAAGACTAATGAGTTTTGCCTTTACGTTACCTTCTGTATCATCCGCTTCTCTGTTCATTTGAAAATGTATTTGAAAAAATGGTATAGTAGGTGATATATTTGATAGTGAGTGGTATGAACATATAAATCAGTACTTTGTATCAGTATGAGTCGCCTTATAAAATTGGGATTCAAATAGAAAAAAAGTTGGTTTTACTATATATTTCTAATGGATTTTTTCTATTTGAGATGACCCATTTTTTTGTTGTCAACTTTAAACGTGATTAAAATCCTAGTTATCATGGTTATAGACCTAGTTTCCGCAAATGTCTAATAATACCACATTTTTTTTATAGACAGAATGAATCAAATGATATGGACAATTATTGTAACTACAATGACATCTAGATGTGTGGTCGAGTGCCAGCTATCGGGTTTGCTAATTTAATCTTACTTCATTATCATTATCACTTTTACGTAACAATAACTATTGTATTGAATTAAGATATGGAACGAATTCCTTGATTCATCATATGCATGACATAGTTAGATAATTCAATTTAATTACACAATAGCTAACATTCTATATATATGTTTAAGTAAGGCCGTGTTCAAATTGACCTAAACTCGGTGTTGTGTAAGTGTAACTCACACGTAAACTAAACAAATCTACATTCCAATTGATTAAATTCAATGTTTACATGTAGTGTAAAACATGTTTTGTCTACATGCAGTCGATGCTCGATGTAGGCCTTGTGTAGATTAAGTGTACACAAAACTAGGCATTTAAAACATTAAGTTTCACCGTGTATATTTAAGGAAGAAACAATTTATGAATAAAATTGATATTTATAACAATTATTAATAAAGTTCTTAACAGAAATATTTGTCTACACTTGATATATATTTTTTTAAACTTAACGTAGCTTTATTACGCCCTTAAATATCAAACTCAAAGCAGCATCATTGCCGAACACATAATTCGTTTGAAAATTAAGGTCTTTACGAATCGACTTGACTTGCACAGAAATGTTTGCCACTGGTCTTTACTCAAACAACGATTCACTCATAAATGCATTACTTAAAAAGTGTGAGGTAAATGTATTGCTTGTCTAGTACATGTATCTCGGATCCGTTAAATTACCCTTAAAACTAAAAAAGAACATTACCCCCTCCCTTTGCCAAATACACCTTGGAGAAGAAATACCATTTGAAACAAAAAGAAAAGATAGGAATATAGTGATCCCTATTATATCATTCCTTCTTCTCCTTCAATCTCTGTACCGATGTAATGCATTGGCTTTATGAGAATAAAAATATATATTCTTCGCCTGTAAGCAAGCTGCTGCAGCCTCCGTTTTCTAATGCTTAATCGAGACATCTTTATTATTTTTAAACTACTGCAAATCATCAAAATGGCTTTTATAAAGAATCAACCACTTAACTTAAAAAAAAGGGGGGGGGGGGTATTTTGTTAATTTATCTGAGACAGAAATTTTTCCGCGCAAACGTTTTATTCCGGTTTATTTTTCGATGCTGGTAATCAATTTTTTTTCCAACATATAATACTATAATGTAAGAGGAAACTCTTGATTTTGAATATTTGTGTATCATCTGTAGGCTTTTATTTTTTTTTATCCAATTGGTGTTCGGAATATTTCCATCGATACCCCCCCCCCCCCCCCCCACCCGATTTGAAGTCAAATGGTCGTTTCCTTATTGCTAGAAAAGTTTTCATTCGGTTCTACGTAATGAACATTTAAATGACATAGAGTTTACAAGTGTGGACAAATCTTATGTACAGGTAACTAAACAAGGTGTATAGATGTGAACAAATTTAATGTGAAACCAATGTCCAGTACATTAAACTAATTGTAAACAAGTTTACTGTACATGTCGTTTGGTGTGAACACGGCCTAATTGTTATAAAATACATTAAATATCATAATTGCAAACCTAATTTTGATTTATATCCAACGTTTAGAAATTAACCCGTGACGTCAATATTGTGGCGTTGATACATTCATATGACGGACAGTTCGCAATTCTATTATGCTGTGTTTGTGAACTTCCCTTATCATTTTAGGTATTTGTTATTATTCTATGGTTAGCATGTCGAAATATACTAATTGAATCATATCATAAGGTCTTTCAACTTTTATGTGGAAAAATTGATTGTTTTAGTTCTGATTAATTTTTTCTTTCGTCTTATTTGGTTCTTGCAATAAATATTTGTTTCGCAATATGTCGCTTAGATGTTTCTCATATTGTATCGTATAGTAAGAGTTATATCCCCGAACACTGTTTCCTGCAACATGAAATGTTTATTGAATCACCAAATGCCATGACAGACAGATGCATGCCCCAAATGTTTACCATGAGCTTAATGCAAAAGAAACGACTGCAGAACAAAATTGCATTTTAAACCCTAAAGTTATACCACATAATTGCCAAAAACACACTGGTGTTGACGGGACAAAGGGTAATTCAGAATCAGAACTCTAAACATACCTGAACAGAATTGGTTGACCTTTCTGACAATTATTTTGACGTTGGTTACAGGCAGTTAGTGCTTTTGACGGTGGTACATTGGGGTTTCAGAGCATACCACATGATTCGACCATTAAAACGATATTAGACAATGGAGTTATAAAGGAAATTTGTATAACAAAAATTGCATATTTGAAAATGGAAATCAAAACGAATTTCGGTCCGAATATATTAAAGGGTTAATCCGACTATAAAGCTTTTGCAAATTCAACAAATGGCAATTTTCTTATATGATGGTTTTGTTGTATTTATTCTCTGTACATTTGAGAAAATATATTTACTGATTTAAGTCTCCATGACGTATTTAGTCTTTGTTAATTCATGATCATATCTTTTTTTGCCTAACTATCTACAGGTGATTTGCGTATACTGTCGACCAGTCAAACGAATAAAGGAAGATTGGAAATTTATTATGAAGGTGCATGGGGAACAGTTTGTGACAATCAGTTCGAAAATGTTGATGCAGAAGTGGCTTGTAGACAGCTCGGATATTGGTGTGTATTGCTTTAAAGCAGATAACACATGCACAAATCAATTTAAATCAGTTCAATTATATCCAATTGAAATTGTCACTCGCGTCTATTTTTCCATCATTTGTTTTATTTTGTTATTCCATTCTTGTTTCATTGTTTCAATTTTGCAACACATTGCTTTATGTCATAAGTCTACAATTCCTTATTATTCCATCAATCTGTCACTAAATTCTTACTTTTTTCTGTTATCTGTTAATTCAATTATTCTTCCTATTAATTAAGAACCCAAATATTTATCTGGACCAAAAAAAATAATTTCGGAACGGTTACGGTATTTTTGCGTATTAAAAGTCTCGGGATATTATAATTTTTTAGACAAACAGCTGAAATTCACCAAAAACACCACGAAAACTGTAAAAAACGTTCTGTCTTGCTCTGTTTAGAGTTTTGTCGATGGCAAATTAATTTGAATGTTGGTAAAATTATATGTCAAGAACCAATAAGACATACTTCCGTGTAACCTGAGCCCTAAATCTGAATATGTGAAAGTATCTCACCAACGTTGTATTTGTATATACTGTCAATGAAATAGTTTCCTAGTGTTCAACTGAACATTGAGAATAAAGTACAGAACTAAAAGTAGTCGCTATCTAACCCCGTGTATCTATCATTTATTTATAGTTCTGGAATGATGATTCCCTCTAATCGTGTTGATGATGGACAAGGTACTATTTGGTTAAATGACGTAGACTGTTCTGGTTCAGAAACTAAATTACTGAATTGTTCACACTCTATCGATACAACACAGTGTCATCACTATGAAGATGTCGGTCTCCATTGTTTTCTAAGCTGTCCAGAAGAAGAAAATGAAGGTAGAAATTCGTATGAATCAAATGTTCAAAACAATCCTATAAAAATATACATAGCTTTTTTGTATTAGAAAATGGAAAACACCGTATAATCAATGAGTTTTATAATAATTTATTTACTCGGTCTACTGTAGTACAGGTCATAGAAAATGAATTATGTATTAATATATTTCTAACTAGTTTCCACAGACTGATTGTTATATCTTGCACTGACAAAATTAATTACTGAGCAATCTAATGTTGTGGGTTTTTTTTTTAACTCAATCCTCCTACATTAATATTTTATACATTTTTCTAAAAGCTTTACAATTTTTAATATATCAATCAATCAATCAAATCATTTTGTAAAAAATCTGATATTTAGTGCACAGATAGGAAGAATAACTGCTTTCAACGTTATTATCGTAGAGAACTTATGTCTATAGGAAAACAATACCGCATTTGGCACATTTTTTTTTGGAATTTTGGGTATGCAACACTATCAGATATGTACTTGTTTGGCTTGTACTTGTTATTTTTGTTAATTCTGTTGATCTGAGCGTCACTGATGAGTCTAATGGAGACGAAACACGCGTCTGGCCTATTGAATTATAAGCCTGATACCTTGAATCACCACTAAAGGAACCAATCTAAAATATAGTGCCGTAAATTTATGTGCGTGACATGAATATACAAAGTTTAAAAGGATATTTTATACTATTAAAGAAGATTCTTCTTATGATTGAATATTCTTTGCAGGTCGTTTGCGTTTTATAACAGGTTCTGTTGAAAATATAGGACGACTGGAAATTAATTATAGAGGTGAATGGGGAACACTATGTTCTACTCACTTTGGTCATGTTGATGCAGAAGTAGCATGTAGACAGCTCGGATATTGGTGTGTATAACATTTAAAGCAGGATCACAAATGTAGCAATGAATTAGTATCGAAGTCAGTTGATTCATCCTATTTCATTTGTTCGTAATATGTCCTATAATGACAGCAACTTTTGAAAGAAGGATTTCTCATTTGATATGATATACGGACAGTTTTTATAATTTATATAAAAAGACATCAGTCAAAATTGAGTTCATTAATATTAGTACATTATTATTGAGAAAAAAAACCGAATGAAATAGAAGCCATTTAATTGGTAAATTAGAATTCAATAATTTTGTTTTAAGGATTATTACATAACACATACCGTTTACGGTTTATTTGCACTGCTGCACTAATCCCGCTGGCATCAGATGTTTTAAAGTGAAAACAATAAAGTCGATGGAAAATGGGACCTAATCACGTGGTATGAGTGTAATTAAAAACTTTTGATACCAATCGTCCCAAATTGAGAGAACGATGCGGCACATAGAAGCACAGTTATCTGAAGAATACATTCACCAAAGCTTTACAAATATTAAAGAGCATATTTAACCCCGCCACATTATTTGTGTCTGTGTCTGTCCCAAGTCTGGAGCCTGTAATTCAGTGGTTGTCGTTTGTTTATGTGTTACACATTTGTTTTTCGTTCATTTTGGTATAATAAGGCCGTTTGTTTTCTTGTTTGAATTGTTTTACATTGTCTTATCGGGGCCTTTTATAGCTGAATATGCAGTATGGGCTTTGCTTATTGTTAAAGGCTGTACGGTGACCTATAGTTGTTAATATCTGTGTCATTGTGGTCTTTTGTGGATAGTTGTCTCATTGGCAATCATACCACATCTTCTTTTTATATACTCAACATTAAAAGTACTTATCAGAATTTAAATCTCGAAACGACAAGTAGTGAGTATCAAATCCCATGTTTTTTTTCATTTATTCATAGTTCAGGACAGATGATTCCCTTTGATTATATAGATGATGGCAATGGAACCATTTGGTTAGATAGAATAGATTGCTCTGGTTCAGAACATAAATTAATCAATTGCACATACTCAATCGATACATCACACTGTAGTCACAGATACGATGCTGGCGTCAAATGTTATCTCAGCTGTCCAGCAGAAGAATATGAAGGTAGGATTAGGTTTTAATCAAACGTTCGACACAATCGTTTTAATATGTACATGGTGGCTATTGCATATAAATATGGAAAACACAGTACTGTTTATTTGGTTTACTTCGGTGCAGTACCTATAACAATAACTATACAATTATGTATGTACGTCAAATTTCAACTAATTAATGTCCATCGTAATCGATATTAGTAAAGGTGCACTGACTTTTGCTATGTAATTGGGAAATGTTGTCTAGTGAGATTTATCCATACAATACCATCACTTGTATTTGTATGATTTATCGAAAAATGTATACTGTTTATCCAATTAAAATTTCACACAAGTTCACAATCCTCAATCCTCCTACATTAATATTTTATAAATTTTCTGAAAGCTTTACAATTTTTAATATATCAATCAATCAATCAAATCATTTTGTAAAAAAATCTGATATTTAGTGCACAGATAGGAAGAATAACTGCTTTCAACGTTATTATCGTAGAGAACTTATGTCTATAGGAAAACAATACCGCATTTGGCACATTTTTTTTGGAATTTTGGGTATTCAACACTATCAGACATGTACTTGTTTGGCTTGTACTTGTTATTTTTGTTAATTCTGTTGATCTGAGCGTCACTGATGAGTCTAATGGAGACGAAACACGCGTCTGGCCTATTGAATTATAAGCCTGATACCTTGAATCACCACTAAAGGAACCAATCTAAAATATAGTGCCGTAAATTTATGTGCGTGACATGAATATACAAAGTTTAAAAGGATATTTTATACTATTAAAGAAGATTCTTCTTATGATTGAATATTCTTTGCAGGTCGTTTGCGTTTTATAACAGGTTCTGTTGAAAATATAGGACGACTGGAAATTAATTATAGAGGTGAATGGGGAACACTATGTTCTACTCACTTTGGTCATGTTGATGCAGAAGTAGCATGTAGACAGCTCGGATATTGGTGTGTATAGCATTTAAAGCAGGATCACAAATGTAGCAATGAATTAGTATCGAAGTCAGTTGATTCATCCTATTTCATTTGTTCGTAATATGTCCTATAATGACAGCAACTTTTGAAAGAAGGATTTCTCATTTGATATGATATACGGACAGTTTTTATAAGTTATATAAAAAGACATCAGTCAAAATTGAGTTCATTAATATTAGTACATTATTATTGAGAAAAAAAACCGAATGAAATAGAAGCCATTTAATTGGTAAATTTGAATTCAATAATTTTGTTTTAAGGATTATTACATAACACATACCGTTTACGGTTTATTTGCACTGCTGCACTAATCCCGCTGGCATCAGATGTTTAAAGTGAAAACAATAAAGTCGATGGAAAATGGGACCTAATCACGTGGTATGAGTGTAATTAAAAACTTTTGATACCAATCATCCCAAATTGAGAGAACGATGTGGCACATAGAAGCACAGTTATCTGAAGAATACATTCACCAAAGCTTTACAAATATTAAAGAGCATATTTAACCCCGCCACATTATTTGTGTCTGTGTCTGTCCCAAGTCTGGAGCCTGTAATTCAGTGGTTGTCGTTTGTTTATGTGTTACACATTTGTTTTTCGTTCATTTTGGTAAAATAAGGCCGTTTGTTTTCTCGTTTGAATTGTTTTACATTGTCTTATCAGGGCCTTTTAAAGCTGACTATGCAGTATGGGCTTTGCTTATTGTTAAAGGCCGTACAGTGACCTATAATTGTTAATATCTGTGTCATTGTGGTCTTGTGTTGAGAGTTGTCTCATTGGCAATCATACCACATCTTCTTTTTATATACTAAACATTAAAAGTACTTATCAGAATTTAAATCTCGAAACGACAAGTAGTGAGTATCAAATCCCTTGTTTTTTTCATTTATTCATAGTTCAGGACAGATGATTCCCTCTGATTATATAGATGATGGCAATGGAACCATTTGGTTAGATAGAATAGATTGCTCTGGTTCAGAACATAAATTAATCAATTGCACATACTCCATCGATACATCATACTGTAGTCACAGATACGATGCTGGCGTCAAATGTTATCTCAGCTGTCCAGCAGAAGAAGATGAAGGTAGGATTAGGTTTTAATCAAACGTTCGATACAATCGTTTTAATATGTACATGGTGGCTTTTGCATATAAATATGGAAAACACAGTACTGTTTATTTGGTTTACTTCAGTGCTGTACCTATAACAATAACTATACAATTATGTATGTACGTCAAATTTCAACTTATTAATGGCCATCGTAATCGATATTAAGTAAAGGTGCACTGACTTTTGCTATGTAATTGGGAAATGTTGTCTCGTGAGATTTATCCATACAATACCATCACTTGTGAATAGTAATTGTATGATTTTTCGAAAAATGTATACTGTTTATCCAATTAAAATTTCACACAAGTTCACAATCTATAATCAAATCAATTTCGTATTTTGGGTATTCAACACTATCAGATATGTACTTGTTTGGCTTGTACTTGTTATATTTGTTAATTATTTTGATCTGAGAGTCACTGATTAGTCTTACGGAGACGAAACACGCGTCTGGCCTATTGAATTATAAGCCTGATACCTTGGATCACCACTAAAGGAACCAATCTAAAAATATAGTGCCGTAAATTTATGTGCGTGACATGAATATACAAAGTTTAAAAAGTATATGTATACTAATAAAGAAGTTTCTTCTTATGATTGAAAATTCTTTGCAGGTCATTTGCGTTTTATAACAGGTTCTGTTGAAAATATAGGACGACTTGAAATTAATTATAGAGGTGAATGGGGAACAATATGTTCTACTCACTTTGGTCATGTTGATGCAGAAGTAGCCTGTAGACAGCTTGGATATTGGTGTGTATAACATTTAAAGCAGAACCACAAATGTATCATGAATTAGTTTAAAGTCAGTTGATTCATCCTATTTTATACCAAATTCATGAGAGAGTATCGATAGTTTACAATTCGATGTTCGTAAGATATCCTATAATTGGTAGTTTTTATTCGATAGCAACTTTTAAAAGACGGATTTCTCATTTGATATGATATACGGACAGTTTTTAAAAGTAATATAAAAAGACATCAATCAAAATTGAGTTTATTAATACTAGTACATTATTACTGAGAAAAAAAGCCACGAATGAAATAGAAGCCATTTAATTGGTAAATTTGAATTCAATAATTTTATTTTAAGGATAATTACATAACACATACCGTTCATGGTTTATTTGCACTGCTGCACTAATCCCGCTCGCTTCAGATGTTTTAAAGTGAAAACAATAAAGTCGATGGACATTGGGAACTAATAACGTGGTATGAGTCTAATTAAAACATTTTGATACCAACCGTCCCAAATTGAGAGATCGATGCGGCACATAGAAGCACAGTTATCTGAAGAATACATTCACCAAAGCTTTACAAATATTAAAGAGCATATTTAACCCCGCCACGTTATTTATGTATGTGCCTGCCCCAAGTCAGGATCCTGTAATTCAGTGGTTGTCGTTTGTTTATGTGTGACACATTTGTTTTTCGTTCATTTTTGTATAATAAGGCCGTTTGTTTTCTCGTTTGAATTGTTTTACATTGTCTTATCAGGGCCTTTTAAAGCTGACTATGCAGTATGGGCTTTGCTTATTGTTAAAGGCCGTACAGTGACCTATAGTTGTTAATATCTGTGTCATTTTGGTCTTGTGTTGAGAGTTGTCTCATTGGCAATCATACCACATCTTCTTTTTATATACTCAACATTAAAAGTACTTATCAGAATTTAAATCTCGAAACGACAAGTAGTGAGTATCAAATCCCATGTTTCTTTTCATTTATTCATAGTTCAGGACAGATGATTCCCTCTGATTATATAGATGATGGCAATGGAACCATTTGGTTAGATAGAATAGCTTGCTCTGGTTCAGAACATAAATTAATCAATTGCACATACTCTATCGATACATCATACTGTAGTCACAGATACGATGCTGGCGTCAAATGTTATCTCAGCTGTCCAGCAGAAGAAGATGAAGGTAGGATTAGGTTTTAATCAAACGTTCGATACAATCGTTTTAATATGTACATGGTGGCTTTTGCATATAAATATGGAAAACACAGTACTGTTTATTTGGTTTACTTCAGTGCTGTACCTATAACAATAACTATACAATTATGTATGTACGTCAAATTTCAACTTATTAATGGCCATCGTAATCGATATTAAGTAAAGGTGCACTGACTTTTGCTATGTAATTGGGAAATGTTGTCTCGTGAGATTTATCCATACAATACCATCACTTGTGAATAGTAATTGTATGATTTTTTGAAAAATGTATACTGTTTATCCAATTAAAATTTCACACAAGTTCACAATCTATAATCAAATCAATTTCGTATTTTGGGTATTCAACACTATCAGATATGTACTTGTTTGGCTTGTACTTGTTATATTTGTTAATTATTTTGATCTGAGCGTCACTGATGAGTCTTACGGAGACGAAACACGCGTCTGGCCTATTGAATTATAAGCCTGATACCTTGGATCACCACTAAAGGAACCAACATAAAAATATAGTGCCGTAAATTTATGTGCATGACATGAATATACAAAGTTTAAAAAGTATATTTTATACTAATAAAGAAGTTTCTTCTTATGATTGAAAATTCTTTGCAGGTCATTTGCGTTTTATAACAGGTTCTGTTGAAAATATAGGACGACTTGAAATTAATTATAGAGGTGAATGGGGAACAATATGTTCTACTCACTTTGGTCATGTTGATGCAGAAGTAGCCTGTAGACAGCTTGGATATTGGTGTGTATAACATTTAAAGCAGAACCACAAATGTATCATGAATTAGTTTAAAGTCAGTTGATTCGTCCTATTTTATACCAAATTCATGAGAGAGTATCGATAGTTTACAATTCGATGTTCGTAATATATCCTATAATTGGTTGTTTTTATTCGACAGCAACTTTTAAAAGACGGATTTCTCATTTGATATGATATACGGACAGTTTTTAAAAGTAATATAAAAAGACATCAATCAAAATTGAGTTTATTAATACTAGTACATTATTACTGAGAGAAAAAAAAACCGAATGAAATAGAAGCCATTTAATTGGTAAATTTGAATTAAATAATTTTATTTTAAGGATAATTACATAACACATGCCGTTTATGGTTTATTTGCACTGCTGCACTAATCCCGCTCGCTTCAGATGTTTTAAAGTGAAAACAATAAAGTCGATGGACATTGGGAACTAATAACGTGGTATGAGTCTAATTAAAACATTTTGATACCAACCGTCCCAAATTGAGAGAACGATGCGGCACATAGAAGCACAGTTATCTGAAGAATACATTCACCAAAGCTTTACAAATATTAAAGAGCATATTTAACCCCGCCACGTTATTTATGTATGTGCCTGCCCCAAGTCAGGATCCTGTAATTCAGTGGTTGTCGTTTGTTTATGTGTTACACATTTTTTTTCGTTCATTTTTGTATAATAAGGCCGTTTGTTTTCTCGTTTGAATTGTTTTACATTGTCTTATCAGGGCCTTTTAAAGCTGACTATGCAGTATGGGCTTTGCTTATTTTTAAAGGCCGTACAGTGACCTATAGTTGTTAATATCTGTGTCATGTTGGTCTTGTGTTGATAGTTGTCTCATTGGCAATCATACCACATCTTCTTTTTATATACTCAACATTAAAAGTACTTATCAGAATTTAAATCTCGAAACGACAAGTAGTGAGTATCAAATCCCATGTTTCTTTTCATTTATTCATAGTTCAGGACAGATGATTCCCTATGATTATATAGATGATGGCAATGGAACCATTTGGTTAGATAGAATATATTGCACTGGTTCAGAACATAAATTAATCAATTGCACATACTCAATCGATACATCAGGCATTAGTCACAGATACGATGCTGGCGTCAAATGTTATCTCAGCTGTCCAGCAGAAGAAGATGAAGGTAGGATTAGGTTTTAATCAAACGTTCGATACAATCGTTTTAATATGTACATGGTGGCTTTTGCATATAAATATGGAAAACACAGTACTGTTTATTTGGTTTACTTCAGTGCTGTACCTATAACAATAACTATACAATTATGTATGTACGTCAAATTTTAACTTATTAATGGCCATCGTAATCGATATTAAGTAAAGGTGCACTGACTTTTGCTATGTAATTGGGAAATGTTGTCTCGTGAGATTTATCCATACAATACCATCACCTGTGAATAGTAATTGTATGATTTTTCGAAAAATGTATACTGTTTATCCAATTAAAATTTCACACAAGTTCACAATCTATAATCAAATCAATTTCGTATTTTGGGTATTCAACACTATCAGATATGTACTTGTTTGGCTTGTACTTGTTATATTTGTTAATTATTTTGATCTGAGCGTCACTGATGAGTCTTACGGAGACGAAACACGCGTCTGGCCTATTGAATTATAAGCCTGATACCTTGGATCACCACTAAAGGAACCAATCTAAAAATATAGTGCCGTAAATTTATGTGCGTGACATGAATATACAAAGTTTAAAAAGTATATTTTATACTAATAAAGAAGTTTCTTCTTATGATTGAAAATTCTTTGCAGGTCATTTGCGTTTTATAACAGGTTCTGTTGAAAATATAGGACGACTTGAAATTAATTATAGAGGTGAATGGGGAACAATATGTTCTACTCACTTTGGTCATGTTGATGCAGAAGTAGCCTGTAGACAGCTTGGATATTGGTGTGTATAACATTTAAAGCAGAACCACAAATGTATCATGAATTAGTTTAAAGTCAGTTGATTCGTCCTATTTTATACCAAATTCATGAGAGAGTATCGATAGTTTACAATTCGATGTTCGTAATATATCCTATAATTGGTAGTTTTTATTCGATAGCAACTTTTAAAAGACGGATTTCTCATTTGATATGATATACGGACAGTTTTTAAAAGTAATATAAAAAGACATCAATCAAAATTGAGTTTATTAATACTAGTACATTATTACTGAGAAAAAAAAACCCCGAATGAAATAGAAGCCATTTAATTGGTAAATTTGAATTCAATAATTTTATTTTAAGGATAATTACATAACACATACCGTTTATGGTTTATTTGCACTGCTGCACTAATCCCTCTCGCTTCAGATGTTTTAAAGTGAAAACAATAAAGTCGATGGACATTGGGAACTAATAACGTGGTATGAGTCTAATTAAAACATTTTGATACCAACCGTCCCAAATTGAGAGAACGATGCGGCACATAGAAGCACAGTTATCTGAAGAATACATTCACCAAAGCTTTACAAATATTAAAGAGCATATTTAACCCCGCCACGTTATTTATGTATGTGCCTGCCCCAAGTCAGGATCCTGTAATTCAGTGGTTGTCGTTTGTTTATGTGTTACACATTTTTTTTTCGTTCATTTTTGTATAATAAGGCCGTTTGTTTTCTCGTTTGAATTGTTTTACATTGTCTTATCAGGGCCTTTTAAAGCTGACTATGCAGTATGGGCTTTGCTTATTGTTAAAGGCCGTACAGTGACCTATAGTTGTTAATATCTGTGTCATGTTGGTCTTGTGTTGATAGTTGTCTCATTGGCAATCATACCACATCTTCTTTTTATATACTCAACATTAAAAGTACTTATCAGAATTTAAATCTCGAAACGACAAGTAGTGAGTATCAAATCCCATGTTTCTTTTCATTTATTCATAGTTCAGGACAGATGATTCCCTATGATTATATAGATGATGGCAATGGAACCATTTGGTTAGATAGAATATATTGCACTGGTTCAGAACATAAATTAATCAATTGCACATACTCAATCGATACATCAGGCATTAGTCACAGATACGATGCTGGCGTCAAATGTTATCTCAGCTGTCCAGCAGAAGAAGATGAAGGTAGGATTAGGTTTTAATCAAACGTTCGATACAATCGTTTTAATATGTACATGGTGGCTTTTGCATATAAATATGGAAAACACAGTACTGTTTATTTGGTTTACTTCAGTGCTGTACCTATAACAATAACTATACAATTATGTATGTACGTCAAATTTCAACTTATTAATGGCCATCGTAATCGATATTAAGTAAAGGTGCACTGACTTTTGCTATGTAATTGGGAAATGTTGTCTCGTGAGATTTATCCATACAATACCATCACTTGTGAATAGTAATTGTATGATTTTTCGAAAAATGTATACTGTTTATCCAATTAAAATTTCACACAAGTTCACAATCTATAATCAAATCAATTTCGTATTTTGGGTATTCAACACTATCAGATATGTACTTGTTTGGCTTGTACTTGTTATATTTGTTAATTATTTTGATCTGAGCGTCACTGATGAGTCTTACGGAGACGAAACACGCGTCTGGCCTATTGAATTATAAGCCTGATACCTTGGATCACCACTAAAGGAACCAATCTAAAAATATAGTGCCGTAAATTTATGTGCGTGACATGAATATACAAAGTTTAAAAAGTATATTTTATACTAATAAAGAAGTTTCTTCTTATGATTGAAAATTCTTTGCAGGTCATTTGCGTTTTATAACAGGTTCTGTTGAAAATATAGGACGACTTGAAATTAATTATAGAGGTGAATGGGGAACAATATGTTCTACTCACTTTGGTCATGTTGATGCAGAAGTAGCCTGTAGACAGCTTGGATATTGGTGTGTATAACATTTAAAGCAGAACCACAAATGTATCATGAATTAGTTTAAAGTCAGTTGATTCGTCCTATTTTATACCAAATTCATGAGAGAGTATCGATAGTTTACAATTCGATGTTCGTAATATATCCTATAATTGGTAGTTTTTATTCGACAGCAACTTTTAAAAGACGGATTTCTCATTTGATATGATATACGGACAGTTTTTAAAAGTAATATAAAAAGACATCAATCAAAATTGAGTTTATTAATACTAGTACATTATTACTGAGAAAAAAAAACCCGAATGAAATAGAAGCCATTTAATTGGTAAATTTGAATTCAATAATTTTATTTTAAGGATAATTACATAACACATACCGTTTATGGTTTATTTGCACTGCTGCACTAATCCCGCTCGCTTCAGATGTTTTAAAGTGAAAACAATCAAGTCGATGGACATTGGGAACTAATAGCGTGGTATGAGTCTAATTAAAACATTTTGATACCAACCGTCCCAAATTGAGAGAACGATGCGGCACATAGAAGCACAGTTATCTGAAGAATACATTCACCAAAGCTTTACAAATATTAAAGAGCATATTTAACCCCACCACGTTATTTATGTATGTGCCTGCCCCAAGTCAGGATCCTGTAATTCAGTGGTTGTCGTTTGTTTATGTGTTACACATTTTTTTTTCGTTCATTTTTGTATAATAAGGCCGTTTGTTTTCTCGTTTGAATTGTTTTACATTGTCTTATCAGGGCCTTTTAAAGCTGACTATGCAGTATGGGCTTTGCTTATTGTTAAAGGCCGTACAGTGACCTATAGTTGTCAATATCTGTGTCATGTTGGTCTTGTGTTGATAGTTGTCCCATTGGCAATCATACCACATCTTCTTTTTATATACTCAACATTAAAAGTACTTATCAGAATTTAAATCTCGAAACGACAAGTAGTGAGTATCAAATCCCATGTTTCTTTTCATTTATTCATAGTTCAGGACAGATGATTCCCTATGATTATATAGATGATGGCAATGGAACCATTTGGTTAGATAGAATATATTGCACTGGTTCAGAACATAAATTAATCAATTGCACATACTCAATCGATACATCAGGCATTAGTCACAGATACGATGCTGGCGTCAAATGTTATCTCAGCTGTCCAGCAGAAGAAGATGAAGGTAGGATTAGGTTTTAATCAAACGTTCGATATAATCGTTTTAATATGTACATGGTGGCTTTTGCATATAAATATGGAAAACACAGTACTGTTTATTTGCTTTACTTCAGTGCTGTACCTATAACAATAACTATACAATTATGTATGTACGTCAAATTTCAACTTATTAATGGCCATCGTAATCGATATTAAGTAAAGGTGCACTGACTTTTGCTATGTAATTGGGAAATGTTGTATCGTGAGATTTATCCATACAATACCATCACTTGTGAATAGTAATGGTATGATTTTTCGAAAAATGTATACTGTTTATCCAATTAAAATTTCACACAAGTTCACAATCTATACATCAAATCAATTTCGTAAGAATAAAAATAATTGCAGAAAACAACAGTTTTCAATGATTGATTGATTAAAGTCGTTTAGTAAAATCCCGAGTTTGAGCATACTGATAACAAGATAATTATATTTGTAAATGTTATTTTCACAGGGTACTGAAGAAAACCAAACTTTACTTAAATCAATCTACCTAAATAGTTTCGAAAAGAAATGTTCGTCACATGAATCATCATCGCTAGCCAAGGGTATATAGAAGAGGCGTGGCTTTAATCAACTGATAGATGTCGCAATGTTGTTATCACAAAGTTGGCACAATCTGTTAAGGGTAAAGAGGAGAGAAAAGAGGGACTAAAGATACCAAAGGGACAGTCAAACTCATAAATCTAAAATAAACTGACAACGCCATTGCTAAAATGAAAAAGACAAACAGACAGTAGTACACATATCACAACATAGAAAACTAAAGAATAAACAACACGAACCCCACCAAAAACTAGGGATGATCTCAGGTGCTCCGGAAGGGTAAGCAGATCCTGCTCCACATGTGGCACCCGTCTTGTTGCTTATGTGATAACAAATCCGGTAAATAGTCTAATTTGGTAGGACACATTCATGAAAGGGAAGGTTTTTTTTAGTTACGACGTAAGGAACATATCCGATATCATTTGTGAAACGGTTATTCCATAACGGTCAACCAACTCGTGAAAGCGTCCATAAAATTTACGAAGGGATGATTTCAACTTCACCATTTGGAACTCTTGGTTTAATAGCTTCCTTGTGAGCAGACAGCCTCTATCAAGAAAATCATGATAGGAAATGCAAGCACGGGAATATCGTATCAATTGGGAGATATATACCCCGTATTAAAGGTGCTGCTGGAATGTTGCTACTTAGAAATGAAAAGTTCACAATTGGAAAGCTGAAATCATCTCTTTTGTCGTAAAGTTTTGTTTTAAACCGACCCTCATTGTCAATTTCTAGATGTTAGTCAAGATATGAAGCCGACTTAACTGTATCTGTAGTATCCTTTATCTCTAAATCGATGGGATAGATGCGTTCCACATAGTCACCAAATTTTGAATTATTTAGTGAAAGAACATCATCTATATAGCAGAAAGTAGAGTTAAACGATATTGCTAACTTCTTATCTTTCTTCCTAAGAAGTTCCTTTATGAAGTCAGCCTCATAATAATAAAGAAACAAGTCGGCAAGTAGAGGGGCACAGTTTGTTCCCATTGGAATGCCGACAGTCTGTTGAAAAACACGTCTTCCGAGCGTAACAAATGTGTTGTCAATCAAGAAATCAAGCATCTTGATAATGTTAGTTTCAGAGAATTTTTTGTTTGAATCAGAGTGATCCTTTACCAAGTAGGATTTATCCCTCCCTAAGATAAGTTACTTGTATCTACGTTGGCCATTCTTTTTTAAGGATCAAAGCAATACCAATTTTTTTCAATTTGTCTTTTAGTTTGGATATTGAATACTTGTGTAAAGATGAGAAAAGTCAAATGTTTTAATAATATTACAAGATGAAAGAGAGTTAGATTGTACATGTTGTTTGTACTCTAAAAGATCTTTGGAATTTTTAAGTCATGTAAGTATCCACATCTGATTCACGCCACCTCTAGAATAGGCAGTTTCACAATAACTTTGAAGCCCGTCTTTGATTGCTGATAAAATAGATGTTAATAATTTAGAAAGAGGTTTCGTGGAGCACTTGGAAGACCCAGCAATATACCGTTGTTTGTAAGATAACTTATGTAGTTTAGGTATCAAATACAGTGATGGAAGATCCAGTTCTTCATATTTGGTTGAAATTCCAAAAGGAACATAGAACAGACCTATGATTATCCAGGATTTCCTCTTTGGTAAGTGTCGTGAGGATATATGTTGAGTTTCCGAGTGAATTGCCAATACCTAATTCGTTTATCAAGCAATTAATGTAATGAGTTTTACACACAAAAACGATGTTGTTTGGGGCTTTATCTGCGGGGACAACATCGTATTTGTCATGGAGGTAGGATAGGTGTTTTGCAACATTTGGGTCTTTAAAGATTGACGTATGGGCATTGATAGACCCATTCAGTTTCTTAATTCTGATTTGTATCAACGACCTCACTGCCTTAATCCATTCGGAAAGAGTGTCTACGTCTTACGTCTTGCTCTAAGCCCATTGCCTGGGATAATCCTCTTCTGAATCCATTATATTTATTAAAGTTGTATTTCCAATTGATGGATTAAGACTCACGATATTTGGGACCTTTCGAAAACACATTTCGTAGAAAAGTGTTATTAACAATGTTGAGGTCACCGGTAAAACGTAGCCAGCAGGAATATATGTATTTGAAATTAGTTGCATTAGGTTTGATATAGGTATAAGAAATGATTGGTACAGACTGGTCTGTGAAATAAGGAGGTATTTTTGATTGAACTAATTTATGATGGAGGATATTGCCTAAGTTGACGCCATCGAGACCTTTGTTGGCAAAGGGAAGATTAAGGAAAGATCTTTTCTTTTTTCATCTTTTCCAATGCGGACTGGCTTGACAAGTCTGTGACTTGCAATATTCGAAATTATGTTTTCAAGTTTGTATAGATTGAGGAAAGTGGATCATGAATCCTAGCTAGCAAAGATGAAAATGAATATACAAAGGTTGAAAAATACTTTATACTAATAAAACAGCTTCTTTTTATGATTGAATTTTCTTTGCAGGTCGTTTGCGTTTTATAACAGGTTCCATTGAAAATATAGGACGACTGGAAATTAATTATAGAGGTGAATGGGGAACAATACATACTACTCACTTTGATCATGTTGATGCAGAAGTAGCCTGTAGACAGCTCGGATATTGGTGTGTATAACATTAAAAGCAGACCCACAATTGTATCATGAATTAGTTTAAAGTCAGTTGATTCATCCTATTTTATACCAAATTCATGAGAGAGTATCGATAGTTTACAATTCGATGTTCGTAATATATCCTATAATTGGTAGTTTTTATTCGACAGCAACTTTTGAAAGAAGGATTTCTCATTTGATCTGATATACGGACAGTTTTTAAAAGTAATATAAAAAGACATCAATCAAAATTGATTTTATTAATACTGATAGATTATTACTGCTAAAAAAACAAATGAAATAGAAGCCATTTAATTGTTAAACTTGGATTCAATAAATAAATTTTGTTTTAAGGATCATTACATATCACATACAGTTGAAGGTTTATTTGTGCTGATGCACCAATCCCGCTCGCATAAGAAGTTTTAAAGTGAAAAAAATGAAGTGGATAGAAATGGGGACCTAATAACGTGGTATATGTCTAATTAAAAACTTTTGATACAAACTGTCCCAAATTGAGAGAACGATGGACACATAGAAGCACAGTTATCTGAAGAATACATTTACCAAAGCTTTAGAAATAGTAAAGAGCATACTCAACATTTAAAGTACTTATCAGAATTTAAATCTCGGAACGACAAATAGTTAGTATCAAATCCTATGTATTTTTCATTTTTTTCATAGTTCCGGACAGATGATTCCCTCTTATTATATAGATGATGGCAATGGAACCATTTGGTTAGATAGAATATATTGCACTGGTTCAGAACATAAATTAATCAATTGCACATACTCAATCGATACATCAGGCCTTAGTCACAAAAACGATGCTGGCGTCAAATGTTATCTCAGCTGTCCAGCAGAAGAAGATGAAGGTAGGATTAGGTTTAAATCAAACGTTGGAAACAATCGTTTAAATATGTACATGGTGGCTATTGCATATAAATAAGGAACACACAGTACTGTTTATTCGGTTTACGTCAGTGCAGTACCTATAACGATAACTATACAATTATGTATGTACGTCAAATTTCAACTTATTAATATCCATCGTAATCGATATTAAGTAAAGTTGCATTGACTTTTGCTAGGTAATTGGGAAATGTTTTCTCGTGAAATTTAACCATACAATGTGATTAATTGTGAATAGTAATTGTATGATTTTTCGAAAAATGTATACTGTTTATTCAATTAAAATTTCACACAAGTTCACAATCTATACATCAAATAAAATCAATTTAGTAAGAACAAAAATAATTGCAGAAAACAACAGTTTTGAATGTTTGATTGATTCAACTCGTTAGGTAAAAAACCCGATTTTGAGCATACTGATAAGCAGATAATTACAATTGCAAATGTTATTTTTACAGGGTACTAAAGGAAAACAAACTATACTCAAATCAATCTACCTAAATAGTTTCGAAAAGAAATGTTCGTCACATGAATCATCTTCGCTAGCCAAGGGTATTATACTGTTTATTCGGTTTACGTCAGTGCAGTACTTATAACGATAACTGTACAATTATGTATGTACGTCAAATTTCAACTAATTAAATAAAAATGTACTGACTTTTACTATGTAATTGGGAGATGTTGTCTTGTGAAATCTATTCATACAATGCAATCACTTGTGAAGAGTGATTGTAAGATTTTTTGGATAAAGGTATACTGTTGATCCAATTAAAATTTCACACACAAGTATACAATCTGTACATCAAATTAAAACAATTTAGTACGAATGAAAATAACTGCAAAAACAACAGTTTTGAATGTTTGATTGAATTTACTCGTTTAGTAAAAGTCCCGATTTTGATTATACTGATAACAAGATAATATAACTGTAAACGTTATTTTCACAGGATACTAAAGGAAAGGAAACTTTACTGAAATCAATCTGCCGAAATAGTTTCGAAAGGAATGTTCTTCACATGTATCATCATCGCTAGCCAAAGGTATTCGGAATTAGCGTGACTTTAATCAACCGATAGATGGCGCCATGTTGTTATCACAAATGTTGGCACAATCTGTTAAGGGTAAAGAGGAGGGAAGTGGATCATGAATCCTAGCTAGCAAAGATGAAAATAATTATACAAAGTTTAAAAAATACTTTTTACTAATAAAACAGCTTCTTTTTATGATTGAATTTTCTTTGCAGGTCGTTTGCGTTTTATAACAGGTTCCATTGAAAATATAGGACGACTGGAAATTAATTATAGAGGTGAATGGGGGACAATATGTTCTACTTACTTTGGTCATGTTGATGCAGACGTAGCCTGTAGACAGCTCGGATATTGGTGTGTATTACATTTAAAGCAAGATCACAAAAGTAGCAATGAATTAGTATCAAAGTTAGTTGAATTATTCTATTTTATACCAAATTCATGAGAGAGTGTCGATAGTTTACAATTTGATGTTCGTAATATATCCTATCATTGGTAGTTTTTATTCGACAGCAACTTTAGAAAGAAAGATTTCTCATTTGATATGATATACGGACAGTTTTTGAAAATGATATAAAAAGACATCAGTCAAAATTGAGTTTATTAATACTAGTACATTATTATTGCAATAACAATGAAGCCATCTTATAGTTAAATTTGAGTCCAATAATTTTGTTTTAAAGATCATTACATATCACATACCGTTTAGAGAATAATTTGCACTGATGCATTAATCCCGCTTGCATAAAATGTTTTGAAGTGAAAAACAAATGAAGTGGATAGGAATGGAGACCAAATAACGTGGTATGTGTCTAATTAAAAACTGTTGATACAAACTGTCCAAAATTGAACGAATAATATAATGCGACAGATGGACGCACAGTTATCTGAAGAATACATTCACCAATTGAAAGCTTTAGAAATATTAAAGAGCATACCCAACATTAAAAGTAATTATCAGAATTTAAATCTCGGAACGTCAAGTATTAAGTATCAAACCCTATGTATTTTTCATTTATTCATAGTTCCGGACAGATGATTCCCTCTAATAATATAGATGATGGCAATGGAACCATTTGGTTAGATAGAATAGATTGCTCTGGTTCGGAACATAAATTAATCAATTGCACATACTCAATCGATACATCATACTGTAGTCACAGATACGATGCTGGCGTCAAATGTTATCTCAGCTGTCCAGCAGAAGAAGATGAAGGTATGATTAGGTTTAAATCAAACGTTCGAAACAATCGTTTAAATATGTACATGTTGGCTATTGCATATAAATAAGGAAAACACAGTACCGTTTATTCGGTTTACTTCAGTGCAGTACCTATAACGATAACTGTACAATTAGGTATTAGGTTTTTACTAATAAAACAGCTTCTTTTTATGATTGAATTTTCTTTGCAGGTCGTTTGCGTTTGATAACAGGTTCCATTGAGAATATAGGACGACTGGAAATTAATTATAGAGGTGAATGGGGGACAATATGTTCTTATTACTTTGATCATGTTGATGCAGACGTAGCCTGTAGACAGCTCGGATATTGGTGTGTATTACATTTAAAGCAAGATCACAAATGTAGCAATGAATTAGTATCAAAGTTAGTTGAATAATTCTATTTTATACCAAATTCATGAGAGAGTGTCGATAGTTTACATTTTGATGTTCGATATATATCCTATCATTAGTAGTTTTTATTCGACAGCAACTTTTGAAAGAAAGATTTCTCATTTGATATGATATACGGACAGTTTTTAAAATAATATAAAAAGACATCAGTCAAAATTGAGTTTATTAAAACTAGTACATTATTATTGCAATAACAATGAAGCCATCTTATAGTTAAATTTGAGTCCAATAATTTTGTTTTAAAGATCATTACATATCACATACCGTTAAGAGGATAATTTGCACTCATGCATTAATCCCGCTTGCATAAAATGTTTTGAAGTGAAAAACAAATGAAGTGGATAGGAATTGGGACCAAATAACGTGGTATGTGTCTATTTAAAACTGTTGATACAAACTGTCCAAAATTGAACGAATAATGCGGCAGATGGACGCACAGTTATCTGAAGAATACATTCACCAAAGCTTTAGAAATATTAAAGAGCATACCCAACATTAAAAGTTATTGTCAGAATTTAAATCTCGGAACGTCAAGTATTAAGTATCAAACCCTATGTATTTTTCATTTATTCATAGTTCCGGACAGATGATTCCCTCTAATAATATAGATGATGGCAATGGAACCATTTGGTTAGAAAGAATAGATTGCTCTGGTTCGGAACATAAATTAATCAATTGCACATACTCAATCGATACATCATACTGTAGTCACAGATACGATGCTGGCGTCAAATGTTATCTCAGCTGTCCAGCAGAAGAAGATGAAGGTATGATTAGGTTTAAATCAAACGTTCGAAACAATCGTTTGAATATGTACATGTTGGCTATTGCATATAAATAAGGAAAACACAGTACCGTTTATTCGGTTTACTTCAGTGCAGTACCTATAACGATAACTGTACAATTGGGTATTAGGTTTTTACTAATAAAACAGCTTCTTTTTATGATTGAATTTTCTTTGCAGGTCGTTTGCGTTTGATAACAGGTTCCATTGAGAATATAGGACGACTGGAAATTAATTATAGAGGTGAATGGGGGACAATATGTTCTTATTACTTTGATCATGTTGATGCAGACGTAGCCTGTAGACAGCTCGGATATTGGTGTGTATTACATTTAAAGCAAGATCACAAATGTAGCAATGAATTAGTATCAAAGTTAGTTGAATAATTCTATTTTATACCAAATTCATGAGAGAGTGTCGATAGTTTACATTTTGATGTTCGATATATATCCTATCATTGGTAGTTTTTATTCGACAGCAACTTTTGAAAGAAAGATTTCTCATTTGATATGATATACGGACAGTTTTTAAAATAATATAAAAAGACATCAGTCAAAATTGAGTTTATTAAAACTAGTACATTATTATTGCAATAACAATGAAGCCATCTTATAGTTAAATTTGAGTCCAATAATTTTGTTTTAAAGATCATTACATATCACATACCGTTTAGAGGATAATTTGCACTGATGCATTAATCCCGCTTGCATAAAATGTTTTGAAGTGAAAAACAAATGAAGTGGATAGGAATGGAGACCAAATAACGTGGTATGTGTCTAATTTAAAACTGTTGATACAAACTGTCCAAAATTGAACGAATAATGCGGCAGATGGACGCACAGTTATCTGAGGAATACATTCACCAAAGCTTTAGAAATATTAAAGAGCATACCCAACATTAAAAGTTATTGTCAGAATTTAAATCTCGGAATGTCAAGTATTAAGTATCAAACCCTATGTATTTTTCATTTATTCATAGTTCCGGACAGATGATTCCCTCTAATAATATAGATGATGGCAATGGAACCATTTGGTTAGAAAGAATAGATTGCTCTGGTTCGGAACATAAATTAATCAATTGCACATACTCAATCGATACATCATACTGTAGTCACAGATACGATGCTGGCGTCAAATGTTATCTCAGCTGTCCAGCAGAAGAAGATGAAGGTATGATTAGGTTTAAATCAAACGTTCGAAACAATCGTTTGAATATGTACATGTTGGCTATTGCATATAAATAAGGAAAACACAGTACCGTTTATTCGGTTTACTTCAGTGCAGTACCTATAACGATAACTGTACAATTAGGTATTAGGTTTTTACTAATAAAACAGCTTCTTTTTATGATTGAATTTTCTTTGCAGGTCGTTTGCGTTTGATAACAGGTTCCATTGAGAATATAGGACGACTGGAAATTAATTATAGAGGTGAATGGGGGACAATATGTTCGTTTTACTTTGGTCATGTTGATGCAGACGTAGCCTGTAGACAGCTCGGATATTGGTGTGTATTACATTTAAAGCAAGATCACAAATGTAGCAATGAATTAGTATCAAAGTTAGTTGAATTATTCTATTTTATACCATTTTCATGAGAGAATGTCGATAGTTTACAATTTGATGTTCGTTATATATCCTATCATTGGTAGTTTTTATTCGACAGCAACTTTTGAAAGAAAGATTTCTCATTTGATATGATATACGGACAGTTTTTGAAAATGATATAAAAAGACATCAGTCAAAATTGAGTTTATTAATACTAGTACATATTTATTGCAATAACAATGAAGCCATCTTATAGTTAAATTTGAGTCCAATAATTTTGTTTTAAAGATCATTACATATCACATACCGTTAAGAGGATAATTTGCACTGATGCATTAATCCCGCTTGCATAAAATGTTTTGAAGTGAAAAACAAATGAAGTGGATAGGAATTGGGACCAAATAACGTGGTATGTGTCTAATTAAAAACTGTTGATACAAACTGTCCAAAATTGAACGAATAATGCGACACATGGACGCACAGTTATCTGAAGAAAACATTCACCAAAGCTTTAGAAATATTAAAGAGCATACCCAACATTAAAAGTAATTATCAGAATTTAAATCTCGGAACGTCAAGTATTAAGTATCAAACCCTATGTATTTTTTATTTATTAATAGTTCCGGACAGATGATTCCCTCTAATAATATAGATGATGGCAATGGAACCATTTGGTTAGATAGAATAGATTGCTCTGGTTCAGAACATAAATTAATCAATTGCACATACTCAATCGATACATCACACTGTAGTCACAGATACGATGCTGGCGTCAAATGTTATCTCAGCTGTCCAGCAGAAGAAGATGAAGGTATGATTAGGTTTAAATCAAACGTTCGAAACAATCGTTTGAATATGTACATGTTGGCTATTACATATAAATAAGGAAAACGCAGTACCGTTTATTCGGTTTACCTCAGTGCAGAACCTATAACGATAACTGTACAATTAGGTATTAGGTTTTTACTAATAAAACAGCTTCTTTTTATGATTGAATTTTCTTTGCAGGTCGTTTGCGTTTGATAACAGGTTCCATTGAGAATATAGGACGACTGGAAATTAATTATAGAGGTGAATGGGGGACAATATGTTCGTTTTACTTTGGTCATGTTGATGCAGACGTAGCCTGTAGACAGCTCGGATATTGGTGTGTATTACATTTAAAGCAAGATCACAAATGTAGCAATGAATTAGTATCAAAGTTAGTTGAATTATTCTATTTTATACCATTTTCATGAGAGAATGTCGATAGTTTACAATTTGATGTTCGTAATATATCCTATCATTGGTAGTTTTTATTCGACAGCAACTTTTGAAAGAAAGATTTCTCATTTGATATGATATACGGACAGTTTTTGAAAATGATATAAAAAGACATCAGTCAAAATTGAGTTTATTAATACTAGTACATATTTATTGCAATAACAATGAAGCCATCTTATAGTTAAATTTGAGTCCAATAATTTTGTTTTAAAGATCATTACATATCACATACCGTTAAGAGGATAATTTGCACTGATGCATTAATCCGGCTTGCATAAAATGTTTTGAAGTGAAAAACAAATGAAGTGGATAGGAATTGGGACCAAATAACGTGGTATGTGTCTAATTAAAAACTGTTGATACAAACTGTCCAAAATTGAACGAATAATGCGACACATGGACGCACAGTTATCTGAAGAAAACATTCACCAAAGCTTTAGAAATATTAAAGAGCATACCCAACATTAAAAGTAATTATCAGAATTTAAATCTCGGAACGTCAAGTATTAAGTATCAAACCCTATGTATTTTTCATTTATTAATAGTTCCGGACAGATGATTCCCTCTAATAATATAGATGATGGCAATGGAACCATTTGGTTAGATAGAATAGATTGCTCTGGTTCAGAAGATAAATTAATCAATTGCACATACTCAATCGATACATCACACTGTAGTCACAGATACGATGCTGGCGTCAAATGTTATCTCAGCTGTCCAGCAGAAGAAGATGAAGGTATGATTAGGTTTAAATCAAACGTTCGAAACAATCGTTTGAATATGTACATGTTGGCTATTGTATATAAATAAGGAAAACACAGTACCGTTTATTCGGTTTACCTCAGTGCAGTACCTATAACGATAACTGTACAATTAGGTATTAGGTTTTTACTAATAAAACAGCTTCTTTTTATGATTGAATTTTCTTTGCAGGTCGTTTGCGTTTGATAACAGGTTCCATTGAGAATATAGGACGACTGGAAATTAATTATAGAGGTGAATGGGGGACAATATGTTCGTTTTACTTTGGTCATGTTGATGCAGACGTAGCCTGTAGACAGCTCGGATATTGGTGTGTATTACATTTAAAGCAAGATCACAAATGTAGCAATGAATTAGTATCAAAGTTAGTTGAATTATTCTATTTTATACCATTTTCATGAGAGAATGTCGATAGTTTACAATTTGATGTTCGTTATATATCCTATCATTGGTAGTTTTTATTCGACAGCAACTTTTGAAAGAAAGATTTCTCATTTGATATGATATACGGACAGTTTTTGAAAATGATATAAAAAGACATCAGTCAAAATTGAGTTTATTAATACTAGTACATATTTATTGCAATAACAATGAAGCCATCTTATAGTTAAATTTGAGTCCAATAATTTTGTTTTAAAGATCATTACATATCACATACCGTTAAGAGGATAATTTGCACTGATGCATTAATCCCGCTTGCATAAAATGTTTTGAAGTGAAAAACAAATGAAGTGGATAGGAATTGGGACCAAATAACGTGGTATGTGTCTAATTAAAAACTGTTGATACAAACTGTCCAAAATTGAACGAATAATGCGACACATGGACGCACAGTTATCTGAAGAAAACATTCACCAAAGCTTTAGAAATATTAAAGAGCATACCCAACATTAAAAGTAATTATCAGAATTTAAATCTCGGAACGTCAAGTATTAAGTATCAAACCCTATGTATTTTTTATTTATTAATAGTTCCGGACAGATGATTCCCTCTAATAATATAGATGATGGCAATGGAACCATTTGGTTAGATAGAATAGATTGCTCTGGTTCAGAACATAAATTAATCAATTGCACATACTCAATCGATACATCACACTGTAGTCACAGATACGATGCTGGCGTCAAATGTTATCTCAGCTGTCCAGCAGAAGAAGATGAAGGTATGATTAGGTTTAAATCAAACGTTCGAAACAATCGTTTGAATATGTACATGTTGGCTATTGCATATAAATAAGGAAAACGCAGTACCGTTTATTCGGTTTACCTCAGTGCAGAACCTATAACGATAACTGTACAATTAGGTATTAGGTTTTTACTAATAAAACAGCTTCTTTTTATGATTGAATTTTCTTTGCAGGTCGTTTGCGTTTGATAACAGGTTCCATTGAGAATATAGGACGACTGGAAATTAATTATAGAGGTGAATGGGGGACAATATGTTCGTTTTACTTTGGTCATGTTGATGCAGACGTAGCCTGTAGACAGCTCGGATATTGGTGTGTATTACATTTAAAGCAAGATCACAAATGTAGCAATGAATTAGTATCAAAGTTAGTTGAATTATTCTATTTTATACCATTTTCATGAGAGAATGTCGATAGTTTACAATTTGATGTTCGTAATATATCCTATCATTGGTAGTTTTTATTCGACAGCAACTTTTGAAAGAAAGATTTCTCATTTGATATGATATACGGACAGTTTTTGAAAATGATATAAAAAGACATCAGTCAAAATTGAGTTTATTAATACTAGTACATATTTATTGCAATAACAATGAAGCCATCTTATAGTTAAATTTGAGTCCAATAATTTTGTTTTAAAGATCATTACATATCACATACCGTTAAGAGGATAATTTGCACTGATGCATTAATCCGGCTTGCATAAAATGTTTTGAAGTGAAAAACAAATGAAGTGGATAGGAATTGGGACCAAATAACGTGGTATGTGTCTAATTAAAAACTGTTGATACAAACTGTCCAAAATTGAACGAATAATGCGACACATGGACGCACAGTTATCTGAAGAAAACATTCACCAAAGCTTTAGAAATATTAAAGAGCATACCCAACATTAAAAGTAATTATCAGAATTTAAATCTCGGAACGTCAAGTATTAAGTATCAAACCCTATGTATTTTTCATTTATTAATAGTTCCGGACAGATGATTCCCTCTAATAATATAGATGATGGCAATGGAACCATTTGGTTAGATAGAATAGATTGCTCTGGTTCAGAACATAAATTAATCAATTGCACATACTCAATCGATACATCACACTGTAGTCACAGATACGATGCTGGCGTCAAATGTTATCTCAGCTGTCCAGCAGAAGAAGATGAAGGTATGATTAGGTTTAAATCAAACGTTCGAAACAATCGTTTGAATATGTACATGTTGGCTATTGCATATAAATAAGGAAAACACAGTACCGTTTATTCGGTTTACCTCAGTGCAGTACCTATAACGATAACTGTACAATTAGGTATTAGGTTTTTACTAATAAAACAGCTTCTTTTTATGATTGAATTTTCTTTGCAGGTCGTTTGCGTTTGATAACAGGTTCCATTGAGAATATAGGACGACTGGAAATTAATTATAGAGGTGAATGGGGGACAATATGTTCGTTTTACTTTGGTCATGTTGATGCAGACGTAGCCTGTAGACAGCTCGGATATTGGTGTGTATTACATTTAAAGCAAGATCACAAATGTAGCAATGAATTAGTATCAAAGTTAGTTGAATTATTCTATTTTATACCATTTTCATGAGAGAATGTCGATAGTTTACAATTTGATGTTCGTTATATATCCTATCATTGGTAGTTTTTATTCGACAGCAACTTTTGAAAGAAAGATTTCTCATTTGATATGATATACGGACAGTTTTTGAAAATGATATAAAAAGACATCAGTCAAAATTGAGTTTATTAATACTAGTACATATTTATTGCAATAACAATGAAGCCATCTTATAGTTAAATTTGAGTCCAATAATTTTGTTTTAAAGATCATTACATATCACATACCGTTAAGAGGATAATTTGCACTGATGCATTAATCCCGCTTGCATAAAATGTTTTGAAGTGAAAAACAAATGAAGTGGATAGGAATTGGGACCAAATAACGTGGTATGTGTCTAATTAAAAACTGTTGATACAAACTGTCCAAAATTGAACGAATAATGCGACACATGGACGCACAGTTATCTGAAGAAAACATTCACCAAAGCTTTAGAAATATTAAAGAGCATACCCAACATTAAAAGTAATTATCAGAATTTAAATCTCGGAACGTCAAGTATTAAGTATCAAACCCTATGTATTTTTCATTTATTAATAGTTCCGGACAGATGATTCCCTCTAATAATATAGATGATGGCAATGGAACCATTTGGTTAGATAGAATAGATTGCTCTGGTTCAGAACATAAATTAATCAATTGCACATACTCAATCGATACATCACACTGTAGTCACAGATACGATGCTGGCGTCAAATGTTATCTCAGCTGTCCAGCAGAAGAAGATGAAGGTATGATTAGGTTTAAATCAAACGTTCGAAACAATCGTTTGAATATGTACATGTTGGCTATTGCATATAAATAAGGAAAACGCAGTACCGTTTATTCGGTTTACCTCAGTGCAGAACCTATAACGATAACTGTACAATTAGGTATTAGGTTTTTACTAATAAAACAGCTTCTTTTTATGATTGAATTTTCTTTGCAGGTCGTTTGCGTTTGATAACAGGTTCCATTGAGAATATAGGACGACTGGAAATTAATTATAGAGGTGAATGGGGGACAATATGTTCGTTTTACTTTGGTCATGTTGATGCAGACGTAGCCTGTAGACAGCTCGGATATTGGTGTGTATTACATTTAAAGCAAGATCACAAATGTAGCAATGAATTAGTATCAAAGTTAGTTGAATTATTCTATTTTATACCATTTTCATGAGAGAATGTCGATAGTTTACAATTTGATGTTCGTAATATATCCTATCATTGGTAGTTTTTATTCGACAGCAACTTTTGAAAGAAAGATTTCTCATTTGATATGATATACGGACAGTTTTTGAAAATGATATAAAAAGACATCAGTCAAAATTGAGTTTATTAATACTAGTACATATTTATTGCAATAACAATGAAGCCATCTTATAGTTAAATTTGAGTCCAATAATTTTGTTTTAAAGATCATTACATATCACATACCGTTAAGAGGATAATTTGCACTGATGCATTAATCCGGCTTGCATAAAATGTTTTGAAGTGAAAAACAAATGAAGTGGATAGGAATTGGGACCAAATAACGTGGTATGTGTCTAATTAAAAACTGTTGATACAAACTGTCCAAAATTGAACGAATAATGCGACACATGGACGCACAGTTATCTGAAGAAAACATTCACCAAAGCTTTAGAAATATTAAAGAGCATACCCAACATTAAAAGTAATTATCAGAATTTAAATCTCGGAACGTCAAGTATTAAGTATCAAACCCTATGTATTTTTCATTTATTAATAGTTCCGGACAGATGATTCCCTCTAATAATATAGATGATGGCAATGGAACCATTTGGTTAGATAGAATAGATTGCTCTGGTTCAGAACATAAATTAATCAATTGCACATACTCAATCGATACATCACACTGTAGTCACAGATACGATGCTGGCGTCAAATGTTATCTCAGCTGTCCAGCAGAAGAAGATGAAGGTATGATTAGGTTTAAATCAAACGTTCGAAACAATCGTTTGAATATGTACATGTTGGCTATTGCATATAAATAAGGAAAACACAGTACCGTTTATTCGGTTTACCTCAGTGCAGTACCTATAACGATAACTGTACAATTAGGTATTAGGTTTTTACTAATAAAACAGCTTCTTTTTATGATTGAATTTTCTTTGCAGGTCGTTTGCGTTTGATAACAGGTTCCATTGAGAATATAGGACGACTGGAAATTAATTATAGAGGTGAATGGGGGACAATATGTTCTTTTTACTTTGGTCATGTTGATGCAGACGTAGCCTGTAGACAGCTCGGATATTGGTGTGTATTACATTTAAAGCAAGATCACAAATGTAGCAATGACTTAGTATCAAAGTTAGTTGAATTATTCTATTTTATACCAAATTCATGAGAGAGTGTCGATAGTTTACAATTTGATGTTCGTAATATATCCTATCATTGGTAGTTTTTATTCGACAGCAACTTTTGAAAGAAAGATTTCTCATTTGATATGATATACGGACAGTTTTTGAAAATGATATAAAAAGACATCAGTCAAAATTGAGTTTATTAATACTAGTACATATTTATTGCAATAACAATGAAGCCATCTTATAGTTAAATTTGAGTCCAATAATTTTGTTTTAAAGATCATTACATATCACATACCGTTAAGAGGATAATTTGCACTGATGCATTAATCCCGCTTGCATAAAATGTTTTGAAGTGAAAAACAAATGAAGTGGATAGGAATTGGGACCAAATAACGTGGTATGTGTCTAATTAAAAACTGTTGATACAAACTGTCCAAAATTGAACGAATAATGCGACACATGGACGCACAGTTATCTGAAGAAAACATTCACCAAAGCTTTAGAAATATTAAAGAGCATACCCAACATTAAAAGTAATTATCAGAATTTAAATCTCGGAACGTCAAGTATTAAGTATCAAACCCTATGTATTTTTCATTTATTAATAGTTCCGGACAGATGATTCCCTCTAATAATATAGATGATGGCAATGGAACCATTTGGTTAGATAGAATAGATTGCTCTGGTTCAGAACATAAATTAATCAATTGCACATACTCAATCGATACATCACACTGTAGTCACAGATACGATGCTGGCGTCAAATGTTATCTCAGCTGTCCAGCAGAAGAAGATGAAGGTATGATTAGGTTTAAATCAAACGTTCGAAACAATCGTTTGAATATGTACATGTTGGCTATTGCATATAAATAAGGAAAACATAGTACAGTTTATTCGGTTTACCTCAGTGCAGTACCTATAACGATAACTGTACAATTAGGTATTAGGTTTTTACTAATAAAACAGCTTCTTTTTATGATTGAATTTTCTTTGCAGGTCGTTTGCGTTTGATAACAGGTTCCATTGAGAATATAGGACGACTGGAAATTAATTATAGAGGTGAATGGGGGACAATATGTTCTTTTTACTTTGGTCATGTTGATGCTGACGTAGCCTGTAGACAGCTCGGATATTGGTGTGTATTACATTAAAAGCAAGATCACAAATGTAGCAATGAATTAGTATCAAAGTTAGTTGAATTATTCTATTTTATACCATTTTCATGAGAGAGTGTCGATAGTTTACAATTTGATGTTCGTAATATATCCTATCATTGGTAGTTTTTATTCGACAGCAACTTTTGAAAGAAAGATTTCTCATTTGATATGATATACGGACAGTTTTTGAAAATGATATAAAAAGACATCAGTCAAAATTGAGTTTATTAAAACTAGTACATTATTATTGCAATAACAATGAAGCCATCTTATAGTTAAATTTGAGTCCAATAATTTTGTTTTAAAGATCATTACATATCACATACCGTTTAGAGGATAATTTGCACTGATGCATTAATCCCGCTTGCATAAAATGTTTTGAAGTGAAAAACAAATGAAGTGGATAGGAATGGAGACCAAATAACGTGGTATGTGTCTAATTTAAAACTGTTGATACAAACTGTCCCAAATTGAACGAATAATGCGACACATGGACGCACAGTTATCTGAGGAATACATTCACCAAAGCTTTAGAAATATTAAAGAGCATACCCAACATTAAAAGTAATTATCAGAATTTAAATCTAGGAACGTCAAGTATTAAGTATCAAACCCTATGTATTTTTCATTTATTCATAGTTCCGGACAGATGATTCCCTCTAATAATATAGATGATGGCAATGGAACCATTTGGTTAGATAGAATAGATTGCTCTGGTTCAGAACATAAATTAATCAATTGCACATACTCAATCGATACATCACACTGTAGTCACAGATACGATGCTGGCGTCAAATGTTATCTCAGCTGTCCAGCAGAAGAAGATGAAGGTATGATTAGGTTTAAATCAAACGTTCGAAACAATCGTTTAAATATGTACATGTTGGCTATTGCATATAAATAAGGAAAACACAGTACCGTTTATTCGGTTTACTTCAGTGCAGTACCTATAACGATAACTGTACAATTAGGTGTGTACGTCAAATTTCAACTAATTAATGTCCATCGAAATCGATATTAAATAAAGGTTCACTGACTTTTACTATGTAATTGGGAGATAATGTCTCGTGATATTTATTCATACAATGCCATCACTTGGTAAGAGTGATTGTAAGATTTTTAGAAAAAAGTATACTGTTGATCCAATTAAAATTTCACACAAGTTTACAATCTATACATCAAACAAATCAATATAGTAAGAAAAGAAATAATTGCAGAAAACCACAGTTTGAATGTTTGATTGATTATAATCGTTTAGTAAACATCCCGATTTCAAGCACACTGATAACAAGATAATATAATTAATTGTAAACGTTATTTTCACAGGATACTAAAGGAAAAGAAACTTTACTGAAATCAATCTCCCTAAATAGTTTCGAAAGGAAATGTTCGTCACATAAATCATCATCGCTAGCCAAAGGTATTCGAAATTGCCGTGACATTAATCAACCGATAGATGGCGCAATGTTGTTTTCACAAATGTTGGCACAATCTGTTAAGGGTAAAGAGGAGGGAAGTGGATCATGAATCCTAGCTAACAAAGATGAAAATGAATATACATAGTTTAAAAAAATACTATATACTAATAAAAGAGCTTTTTATGGTTGAATTTTCTTTGCAGGTCGTTTGCGTTTGATAACAGGTTCCATTGAAAATATAGGACGACTGGAAATTAATTATAGAGGTGAATGGGGGACAATATGTTCTACTTACTTTGGTCATGTTGATGCAGACGTAGCCTGTAGACAGCTCGGATATTGGTGTGTATAACATTTAAAGCAGAATCACAAATGTAGCAATGTAGTATTCGAAGTCAGTTGATTCATCCTATTTTATACCAAATTCATGAGAGAGTATCGACAGTTTACAATTCGATGTTCGTAATATATCCTATCATTGATAGTTTTTATTCGACAGCAACTTTTGAAAGATTTCTCATTTGATATGATATACGGACAGTTTTTAAAAGTAATATAAAAGACATCAGTCGATTTTGAGTTAATCAATACTAGTACATAATTACCCTTGTTTTAAAGATCATTTTATATCACATACCGTTGAGAGGGTTATTTGCGCTGATGCACTAATCCCGCTTTCTAACAATGTTTTAAAGAAAAAAATGAAGTGGATAGGAATGGGGCCCAAATAACGTGTTATGTGTCTTATTAAAAACTTTTGATAAACTGTTCCAAATTGAGAGAATGTTGTGGCACATAGAAGCACATTTATCTGAAGACTACATTCACCAAAGCTTAAGAAATATTAAAGAGCAAACTAAACATTAAAAGTAATTATCAGAATTTAAATCTCGGAACGTCTTGTAGTGAGTATCAAATCCCATCTATGTGTTCATTTATTCATAGTTCCGGACAGATGATTCCCTCTAATTACATAGATGATGGTAATGGAACCATTTGGTTAGATAGAATAGATTGCTCTGGTTCAGAACATAAATTAATCAATTGCACATACTCAATCGATACATCACACTGTAGTCACAGATACGATGCTGGCGTCAAATGTTATCTCAGCTGTCCAGCAGAAGAAGATGAAGGTATGATCAGGTTTAAATCACACGTTCGTTCTGATTTGTACATAGTGGCTATTGCATAAAAAATAAGGAAAGCACAAATACCGTTTATTCGGTTTATCTCAGCGCAGTACCTATAAAGATAACTGTACAATTGTATATGTACACCAACTTTTATAGTGCTGATTACCCTTCCGGATCACCTAAGATCACCCCAGTTTTTAGTAAAGTTCGTGTTGTTTTGTTTTTTAATTTTTGTCTGATGTACTGTCATTTTTTTTTTTTTTTTTTTTTTTAGTCATGCAGTTGTCATTTTATTTTCGATTCATTAGTTTGACTGTCCTTCTGGCATCTTTTGCCCCTCCTTTCAACTGGTTGATTTTAATTTTATAAGATATTTAAGAAAGGTGCACTGCTGTTTGGTATGTAATGGGAAGATGTTGTATCCTAATATTTATTCAAACAATGCCATTATTAATGAAAAGTATTTGAATGTATGAATTTTTGAAAATTGAATACTATTTAAAAAATTGAAAATTGATAAAAGCATACACCCTAAATGTAAAACAAGCTAAATTAAACAAGTATGAGAAAACCACAGTTTTGAATATTTTGTTTTAATTTTGTGTTATAATTTCGATATCTAGCACCCAGATAACAAACTTTACTCAAATCATACTATTAAAATAGTTCCAAAAAGTTCTTTCTGTCATATGAATATAAAAACTTGAAAAAAACTTCTTAAACTTATCAACATCTGCTTTTTATGATTGAATTTTCTTTGCAGGCCTTTTGCGTTTGATAATAGGTTCCGCTGAGAATAGAGGACGACTGGAAATTAATTATAGAGGTGAATGGGGGACAATATGCTCTTCGCGTTTTGGTCATGTTGAGGCAGCAGTAGCCTGTAGACAGCTCGGATATTGGTGTGTATTACGTTCAGAGCTGAATCACAAATGTATAATTGCTATTAAATCGGTTGAATCATCCTATTTTATACTAAATTCTTAAGGGCTTTAACATGTTTGATATGGTTCGTTGAAAACGAAAGACTGTTTTTTTCGGAAAACATATAAGATACAATTTTATAAATAGCTATATCGATTACTAGCTTCATGCATACACATTTTCACATTTTCTTCCTATAGCAAAAAACATGAGTATTATTACAGAATCAAGTTTGCTTATTGGTTGAACATTTGATATATGTCTGAAATAAATCAAAATGTATAGATAAGGTCAACATGATTGGAAACACTGGGTTCTACATGCACGAAGTTTTAGATTTTTGTGCATTTAAATATATCAAACTGTTCTCTAATTAGTTTCCTTTATATTTATATTTTTCCACTTGCACTGGCACACACATATTCTACATTGAACTGTTTCCTATTCATATTATTCATATTATTTATTTTCCCTCATAATGTTAAAATTCTCACATTTTCCAGTGAGTTTTTGATATTGTCATTGATATCGAATACTTAACAAAACAATGATGTTATTTTGAATTGATTTACTGGAAATAAATAGTTACTCTCTAAACAGGTGTTTCAACGAACCGTTGTTTTAAACATTTCTTCACGTACTCAACTGAACATTTAAGAGCTGAATAGAATAAAATAAATTAAAAATCTCGGTACCACATTTATTGAATATCTTACATATGTATCTTTCGTTTGTCATTAGTTCCGGAGAGACTATTCCCTCAAATTTGATGGATGATGGTCATGGAACCATTTGGCTAGATAGCGTTGATTGCTCTGGTTCGGAACATAAATTAATCAATTGCACATACTCGATCGATACATCACACTGTAGTCACCGACACGATGTTGGCATCGATTGTTTTAACTGTGCCACAGAAGATGAAGGTAGGTTATTATTCAAAACAAACGTTAGAAGCGATTGTTTTAAAATTTACATAGCTTTTTAATATACATATGACAAAACACACTACAATGTAGAAGTGACATGGTCTACTTCAGTGTTGTACCTATAACAATAACATCACATAAAACTTAAAGTACTATGGATTCATTTACTTTGTATTTCCGTTGGTATCAATTTTCGCGGATTGAAGAAAACGTGCATTTTAGTAGATATTTGAATATGTGTTTTCAAAAGTATGCATATGATCATTTTTAAATTTGCAATTTGATGAACATGAAAGTTCGTGGTTTTCCTTTTCACGCTATGAAATACAACAAACTTACGGCATTAGTATTGTTAAAGGGTCACTAGCTGTCAAATTCAATCTCATTGATTTTAATCAAATTCTCATATTTTATTTATAACAATGTAAAACGTTTATCCAAACTATTAAAGTCTAAAAATAAACAATTAACAGGGCAAAGGCATGACAATATGTAGCCGGCATCTAATAAACTATCCAGTTAACCTCTAAAATCATGCGATAACCATATAAGCGATGTAAATATAAATATAGATATACAATATATTAATCAAAATAGTGCTGATTTTCCTAGGTCTATCAGATTTCATATTATAGATGAAAAAAAATGTTAATCATTGTTTTTACCTGTATAAGAAGGATATTTTGTGGTTCGAATCAGTCAATCAAATGTTTACCTTTGTTTCACTTTCAATGTTGACATCTTTTACCTATAAATAATTTTACACACATACAATTCACTTGTTATCCATCTCAATCTAAGGGGTTAAATTTAGGTTCACATGAATACGGATTCAATGAGGTTGATTATTCACTTGCAAGTGAATAATGTATAATCAATGTTTTTTTTAGCTTATTTTAACAAAATTGAACCGTACTGGCTGTTAAAAGCGAAGTATTATTTCACTATTTGCATTTCATAAATGATTGTGCAAACATATTTATATATTAGATTTTTTATATATCTCATAGCTAGTGCTCTTTTAATAGTTACTAGTATTTTAAGGAGGTATTTTTTTAACGTTTCAGTCTCGTTGAAATCTCGTTCTGGAAATGTTTCCAAAATATGTGATACAAGTGAAAAATATCAATAAATTTTAGAAATATTATAATCAAACATAACTCTGTGAAAAAATTGTGTATTAACAATGACTAGTTTTTGCGTAATTAAGTTTTAAAATTTTACGACCAATCAAGTTGGTCCTTGTAGCCACAATTTTGAGAAAATGGGTGAGGGATACAAAAATAATTTTACATCATTCTTGTTTTTTTCAAATTTCTTAGATATGTGTTCTAGTTTAACCAAAAAATTGAAATGATATGTATATCATGTATATTGTTTTAAAACTGAGATAAATCACAAATTCACAAAATTGACAGCATGGTAAATTTGACCTAAAAAGAATCAAAATATGATAAAACTTTCTTATATAAACACCTAGCTATATTTTTTATGAATTGATTCAGATTGGTGCACTTCATCTTTATTGAAAATATGAAAAAAGTTTAATTGTGGAACTCTCATTATTATCACGATAAAAGCCCCAAAATAGGTAAAAATTGATAACAATAATGGAAAAATCATCAGAATTGGGTATATTCAAAGGGTCGTAGCCAAATAAAAAGGTCCACAACCGTATGAATTTTTCTTCACCAATTATTGTTTTTACAGTCCTATAAACCCAAAAATTAGGTTAAGAAAAAAAGTTTAATTCTAGAAATTTTTGGCTTCTTAGAGGAGTACATCCTTAAAGGACAAAATCATCAAACAGCCACACATGCCTTTTTTTTACAATATTTAATAGATATTGCTTATACTGTATTGCTTTTCAATATGTTAACGATGTATATAACATTATTATAACTACCTTAGCATCTACAACTGAAGCAACAACCTTAGAAACTACAAATGGGACAACAACATTAGAAACTACCACAGAGGCAACTACCTTAGAAAATACCACAGAGGTAACAACGTTAGAAACTACTACTGACGCAACAACGTTAGAAACAACAACTGCAGCAACAACAGTAGGAACCAGAACTGAGGCTACGACATTAGAAACCACAACACAGTCAACAACATTAGAAACATCAACAGCTGCAACGACTTTAGGGAACATAAACCAGACAACAAAACTAAACACCACTGCTCACCCTGTGACGCCAACAACGTCTACACAAACAACAACCATACATGTAGCACATACAACATCAGCTGCAGAACGTTCCTCAGGTATGATATTGTTTTTACTAAAATCACATATACTAGTTTGTTAAGAAAAAAACATGACAGACGTGCATTTCTTTGAATTGATCGAAATACGAAATAAGGTCGTAGACAAATATAATGTTTGTAAGATGTAAGATCGTTTTCAACATATGTGCAACTGCACATCGTTTTATATTGAGGCGAAGAAACTATCTCTGCAATCAAAGTTTCAGAAACATAGGCGTGCATTGTGCTTTACAAAAAAAACCAGTTCAAAACAGTGTGATTGGTCATCAATAACGTGCACAATGGATATTCTGGCGATATTCATATTTTTGCACAACAAAAGAATTATTCATTACAATGGACTTATACTAGTAATATATTTAATCATGCCCCGATAATTTTGCCATAGTCATGCATTAATCAATTAATAGATCTTCAACATGTTCAAAGTCTAGAGTTACAATCTGTTTGCATCTATCACTAGGGTTGTATGTGAATCAAATAATAAACATAAGAACCAACAATTATAGACAGCAATACAACAACAAGTTGGCAAAACAAAAACGATTCAAAGAGGTTAATATTTATCGCCGGACAGGCATCTGACCTCTTATATGGTCATTTATACATGTAGTTCTGTGATGTTTATAAAATGTATAAAACTATTCCAGAATTTATGGCATTCGGAGAACCAACTGGAGATTCACGATTGTATGGAGATGACGTATCAACTAATAACTTAAGATGTTTCACATCAATTCCTTTTTTTGGTGACAGTTACAACTACTTGACAGTAAGTTTATTTTAATCTACACATTTCATATCATTTGCAGCTCTGCAAAGTCAAAATTGTTTTCGTTCGTGTACTTCTGAACCCTGTTTGTTCCTTTGTATTCACTAGTTGTTTCAATGTTTGCTTAGCTGGGTGATTCTACCTAGGAGAGGATAGGAGGATGGCATCTCAAATTCCCCAAAAATTAAACGATGAATTAAGAATCACTGAAAAATAATGCCTTCTGTTCCTAATTTCGATACATTAATCACAAATTTCAAAATTCTTAGCTGAACACAATAATAGTGGAAATCCTAAATACCGGCATAATAAAAGACTTATCTCTACATCACGAAAAATGATCTAACGTACCTCACCTATTGTAGTTTTGATCAGTTTCCATGTTGCAAAATAAAACAGACGCCCCCTCCCTTCCACTTCCCACTAAACCCCCAAACTGAGTACCATTTGATGTAATTTTTTACAAAACAAAACCAATCATTTATTCATGGAATAACAACATATATGTGCCATGAACTAACTGTAAACGTATGAAAATATACACTGAACATGTGTTTTCAGTCGTTGAATACAACTAAACCAAATGGATGTCTGTTCAAATTTCAAAAACGGATAAACAGCTTGATGATGTAATATCATGTTCTTTAAATCCCAAATTACAGGAATGTTTCAAAAGATAATAAACATTGGCTATACATAAACATACAAATGTATCATCTGTCCATTATTATGTAACACGAAACTCATGGGAGGATATTTTAAAAAAGTAGAAGGATTGGAATCTTATGGCCTTTTACATAGACTGTATTATACTTTGAAATTATCCTTGACATTCATGAACATTGCATTTAAAAAAAAAAAGATTGTAACAATAATGTCTTACAATCTGTGCTGACGAGGTTGTTCATCGTTAACAGAAGGTTATTAATTACTCAATATATATATATAATTATATCAGCCCATTACATGTATCAAAAATATATCTTGCTTACATAATCATGCCCAGAGAAAGAGAACTCTTTAATTAATCTTAGAAAATAATTGCTCCGTATTTGTATTTTATTTTGTGCATGTTACAGTGAAATAAAATGCATTTTCGTCGTCTAAAAGACACCAGGGGCACATTCATTCTTCTAAAGGAAATAAATTGTATGTCGACCTTTTTTCATTTTTAAGAACACTACTACAAGGTAAATAATATACTATATAGAAAGTCCAGCATACTGCCAGAGGCATTATGTCTCTGATCTTTACATTACAATACGCGAATTTTGTCCAATTATTGTTTTGTCATTGCTTAATATTAAATAGGTAATGTTCTTCTCTGATGTTGTCTGAGATTTCTATACAATCCTTGTTAAAAGATTCAGATGCTGTCTAATATATGATCTGAGATTATATGACTTGGCCAAGTTTGTTAATAATACCTCTCCCTCTTAAAATAGTATTGACTGTAAAAGAGTTTGGAAAGAAGAAAGAACTTTTAAAATATTCAGAATTAAATTACAACATAAATATCATTACAAAACACCAGATAAAAAGGAGATAAAGCGGGAGATTTTTAAGACATTCAATAGTATTCATTGTAAGTATGAGACACAACTGCAACGTCGGAAAAAGATGTATGGCGAGTGGCAATGATAAAAATGCGACTGAAAAATGTTTAGATCTATCCACCTTTTCTGAGTCAAGTCAAAAACAAAGAAGAAAGAAAATGAAAGGATGTGGGTCAAACAAATGGTATAGTAAAGTGATATATAATACCTTGGTATAATACCTTTCATAGACGTTTGATAGTGTTCATAATACATGTTATATAAAATATACAATCCCCGATTTATGTGTATTTTATGGAGCCAGCTACACTTTGAAACTTTCACCAGTTAAACAAACTAAGTTCTAAAAAACAAAATAAAACAAAGTGGTGGTCTAACATTTATTTTGAAAAAGTTGCCCGCAAGAAGTAACTTTCATACTTCTGGGACTAATTGCCAGAATGTATTTCGGACAAAGACCCGATTTCATAGGACATTTTAGGGAACCATGGCAATTGTATCATTATTATTGTTATTTGCAGTTATTTTTATCGATTTTTTTTAAAATACATAGATATTAGAAGATGTGGTGTGAGTGCCAATGAAACAACTTCCTTTAGAGTCACAATCTATAAAAGTAAACCATTAGAGGTCAAAGTACGGTCTTCAGCACGGAGCATTTGCTCAAGCCGAACAGCAAGCTAGTAAGGGTCCCAAAACATTACTAGATTACCTTAGCCGTATTTGGCACAACGTTTTGGAATTTTGGGTCCGCAATGCTCTTCAGCTTTGTTCTTGCTTGGCTTTATAACTATTTAAAATTTAAAGCTATTGGCAAGCTGGGTTAAATGCTTTGACATTCACTTTTGATAATTTCACTTTTTGATTTAAACACTAAAAACTATTCTTTTTTTTAAAAGATGTGGTATGATTGCCAATGAGACAACCACATAGTTAACTATAAATAGCCCCAAAATGACAAATGTAAAAAAAATCAAAAGAGAAAACTAACAGTCTTATTTATGTATAAAAAAATAAACGAAACAAAAACGATATGTAACACATGGCTAAAGATGTTAGTAGGATCTCAACCATCCTCCTAACCAGTGACAGTATTGTAAAAGTACAATTTATAAATGAACTAAGTGTGCAACTTTAAATTCGTAAAAAAGATTATCAGAGCTTATTCTTATGTCTTTTAATACTATGAGGACATACAAAAATGATTTTAATTACTTATTATGCCTATTGCTTACATGTCGTTACAATCTGCATATTCATTTTCACCAACATTTCATTTACAGTTTTCATCAAATGGTCTGGCATGCATGGGATGCAGATATACTTCCTATGTTCCAAGAGAATTGAGTGTGTATTCAGGTCGAGATATAATAGCTGCTTTATGGACAGATTTAGTTGTATCTAGTTCAAGTGAAAAGATGTTTTATCACCTCTATAGCGACGATGATGATTTTGGAAATAGAACCCTGATTGATACAGTGTTGAATAAAGTCTCTTCTAATGTCAATTATTACTCTAAAAAAAGTGACTTCGTGGCGTCTTGTGTGTATATTGCGACATGGGAAAATGCAAGGCTATATAGAGATGTAGTAAGTACATGTAGTAAGATTTTATATCCAAGTATTTGCATTTAGTTTGATTGATACAATGGTTTATGAACCACAGAGCAGAGACGTGATATTCACTAAGGCCAATAATGGAGGGGGATATCATATACATGCCTCTCTTTGATTGATGTATCATTGTAAGTACTTTTATACCTATCTCCTGTTTCTAGTATATGTAACTGTTCAAGATGTTGAATTGCTTTTTGATTTTTATCATGTTTATACTAAATATGTTATCTGCTTTAGCACTTGCTGATTTTGATACCATAAGTTTAAAATGTTTATTCAAATTCACTAAAAAACAAACACTGAAAAAGAAAAAAAAGAAAAAAGAAAAAGGTAAAAGATTTCATAAACCAACACTATATACTTTGCCTGAAGCAACTATTTAGGTTCATGTTATCTGTTCTTTATATTATATACCCTATCATGATTTTTCTTATGGTTAATATAATGTTTTATAAAACAATATACCCTATGCTTTTAGTTATTAGGAGAAAAGGCATTTTTATGCGTTCCTTCGTCATTCGTTCGTCAGTCTGTCTGTCCCGTTTTAGGTTGAAGTTTTTGGTCAAGGTAGTTATTAAATAAGTTGAAGTCCAATCAACTTAAAAATAAGAACATATGTTCCCCATGTTAAATTATACTTTTATATATAAATAGCACGACGGTTGTCACACGTAGAGCACGTGGAGCAGGATCTTTCAGAGAACCTGAGACCATCCAATGTTTTTACGGGATGCGTGTTGCTAAGTCAATAGTTTTCTATGTTGTGTCTTGTGTTCTGTTATTTGTGTGTTTGTCATTTTCCTTTTTATCCATGACGTTGTCCGTTTATATTCGATCTATGAGTTTGTCTATCCCTCCTGTATTTTTAGCCCCTCTTTTAGACATTAAGTATTAGGTCCTGAGATCTTCTATGGAAATTGTTTAATACCAATTTAAAATGATAAATAATACCTTTATACCTATAATACTGATAGTATCTGTATATAAATATTGTCATTCAGGGGAAATATGGTGTTTAAATGTAGTTTCATATACATTTAATTAAGTTCTTTTTTTTCTTTTTTTTTTTAGAAAACTGTAACATTTCAATTTATTTTGGCAACAAATGGTGTAAAGACCTATGCTTACTCCTTGTTTAAGGATGTCAATATCCTGTCTCCACCTGGTGGCAGACAATGTGCAATAGGATATTCTGGATTAGGTGGATCTTCATCAAGTATATACTCCTTCACAGAAAGTGCCTTTAACGTTAGTGAATTAAAAGGGAACACATTTGATGGTGGGTATATAGTAACAATTTTAAAGATCAATGCCACGAAAACCGGGAAACTGTCGCATTTGACATGTTTAGTACTTGTATGTAAACGCACAAATAATGTTTAATGAATAATTAAAGTTAATTCTATGTTATGTAAACTTGTTCCAAAAAGGTTGATGAAATGTATATATGCATATAAATATGTTAGCCACAGGTTTAAACCTGAGTTTCTTCAAGTTTTCAATATATTAAACTCAAAGAAAGATACTGAGCATCTAATGTTTTACACAAAAATTGCATTTTGTCTCAGTACAATATTACAATACAATATGCTTTAATTAAAAAACATTCCGTCACATTTACATGTGAAACAAAAGGTAAATTACAAAATACAATCACATACAATTAAAGAAATAAATAAAACAACTTAGACTGATCTGTAACTCTAGAATCATGACAGTTGAAAAGCCAAACCATTTAGGAATTTAAACGTGTAAGCTGGCATATATGACATACGATAAACTCTGTATGTCTGAAGATGACAAATCAAGACATGAATTGTACTGATAAACCTACTGATGGTGTGCGTAATACCACAAACCCCCTTTTATTACAATAAATAAACAAACTCGTTGATACCAGAAATAAAATTTTGCATGCTAGACCAATGTTTTGGCTTTGCATTACTCATCAAAAACATCCAAATAAAGAAGTTAAAAGCTAAAATAAAATAAACTAAGATAAAGAGCATTGAGAACCCAAAGTTTCAAAAGGTTTAGTTAAAACAGCAAAGGTAAGCTATTCTTGGAGTAGAAACCATTCAAAGTTTTACAAACAGGTCACTGAAGTAGGATAATGACCATGCATATCAATGTCTGTTTTTTCAGCTCAGATACATGAATGCAATAAAATCGATGAATCAATCTAAATTTTATTAAGCAGTCAATAGGACAACTACATTTTCAATTGTAATGATTATTTGCTTGAATCACATATTTTAAATACTATTGCAGGTGTTAATGGTGTATATTTTATGTCACTTCATGCAAAGGGTCCAATACAAGATAATCCAGCTTCTCAGTGTGTAAGGTGGTATCGTAGAAATGTTAATTCAGTTAGATGGAGCTTGAGAAATTCAAGATGGTTGTTATCGAATATTTGTCCTTGTAATCAGATAATGCTTCTTTTTGATGGAAGATTTTTTGTCTTTTCGTATCAAAACAATGCTGTGTGCTATGCCAACTACAGATTTGGTACCAGTCGTGTAAGTACACATTTATACCTTCTTTGATGTCTCCACTGCATCTATGTAAATGAAGACAATTGTTAGCCTATACTGTAGAGAATTAAATCTCGTATACACCTGTTGATTGATAGCAGGTTATAAATTGATGTTTAAATGCAGTGCATTTACATTCTCTGTCATCTTTTATCTATAATAAACAGTAATTAACAGGTAATAGCCTTTATGTTTATAGACCATCACAACATTTCTTTGACTAAAAATGGACCTTGGAAGTGATTTTACTAATCTATGCATTTGTGAAGATCTAGATTACAAAGAATGAAATTGCCTGTTCAAAGAATACCCTGCCATATGTTAAATCGACACAGAATAAAGCAACATAAAAAACAACCATAGAGCTTGATGAGAGGCCTTGTTTGTATTTCGTATAAAAAAACCAGCTTATATTTAACATTTAAAAGATATGAAACACACATAACCTTAATGAGCAAAAGTGGCATTCAAATGTAAATGTTTATAATTTAATGTTGGATGTAAGGTTACTTCTGATTGGCTAACATTGTTTTGTTTATTATCTCATAGACATAACTACTGTCATGGGACCAGGATTTCATCAACGTTTTTTCATGATTTACGCCATTTGAAAATGGAATTTAGGATTAAAATATTAGTAATAACTGTAATATGTTTTCTGTCTTTTCCAAAAAAAAAAAAAAAAAAAACATGTGTTGCACCAAATTTATAATGTAACTTTTTCATAAAATATTAGTCATTCCTTAAATAAATAAATACACTTTATATAACAGATTTGCTGCTATCACCAGTGGTGGGGTTTCCTTCTTTGGAATCGTCCAGATGCTGGTACTTTGGTTACAGGGAATCCTTTTACTGAGAATGTTACATACCAAAGTGATAATGTTATCCCTAAAGAAAATTGTTGTGAAAAATCGAATAATTGTCATCTGTACTACAGCGTAAGACCAGTTGGATTTTGTTACAGGAGGTCACCATTTGGTATATGTAAGTACATGTATTATGCAGATGTAAAGGTCTAATTTATTGTACCGTGCCATAACATAACTTATTTCTGTGATATTTGATAGTATATAAAATATGCTAATACAAAAACTATGTAAATATTAATAATCACAAATAGATTAGCTTGGCTCTTATTAATTCAACAACATCAAGAAAATATTAAATCATAAACTTTAATTGCCACAAAGTGGACTTGCAGCAAGGTGATATTTCTTTTGCGCTGTGTTTAAGGCCTCCTTGTGACCTTAAGATGAAGAAAAGCAAACAAAGGACCGTTACTGTTGCCTTGTGTGGGTGTATTGCTGTAAATGTACTGTATTTTCAGTCAAGGATGGAGTCCAGAAGGCGAAAAGATGTCCGTTTACAATTTGAATTGTACCTTTTGTTTTGCTGTAAAGAATTGCTTTTTCATGTTAGCTTTTACATAATGATTACTCGTGTACATGTACAGGAAGTACCACTTTTTACGTTAAAAAAATAAAAGCGATTATTTATTAAGGTTAAAGTCTCAACATTTTGTGCCTATTATACATTATGGATTCTTAGAAAATGTAAAATATTATGCAAAGATGGCTTGGTTTTGTATATTTGAATGCATGTATTGGTACCATAATTTCCTTCTCTTTCCCTTCCCGAGCACCTGATTTCACTCCCGGTTTTTAGTAGAGTTTGTGTATTTTCTTATATATCATTTATAACTGTTGTCTTGTTTTACTCCTTGGTTTTGTGAGTCTTGGTTTACTCCTTGGTTTGTCACTGTCTCGTTATAATTAAAGTAACTCTTTGCATATTACTTCAATTGGTAAATTATATATTTATTTTCAGTCTTTACCTTTGGGGATCCACATGTTGACACATTGGATGGATTTCAATACACATTTAACGGCTGGGGTGAATACACAATGATGAAAATTGAAAATGAAAATGTAACCTTCGAAATTCAAGCTAGAACAGATTTAGCAACATCAAAGAATGGAACTGAACTGAAGAAAATAAATGCAACTATATTTAGTGGGTTTGCTGCCAAGGAAGACGGGAATGTCACGATGCAAGTAGAACTAGCCAGTGATTTGGAGAGTAAGTTATAGCCCCTATTTATGTTAAAAAAAACCACCAGGTTGAAATTATTATTTTTTTGGGTTTTGAACTACTAGTATTCAAACATTGTTAACTTTGTCTTGGCAGTATCATTTCCGTTTTTGAAAACGCAGTTTTAGTCCAAAGGAAACTATTTTTTATGTTTTTGAAGTGATAATGAAAATATATATTTAACCATGGTATTTATCCAGTTGAGATAGTTCATCTGTATTAACTGTGGTTCCCCTGCATTTTTATCTACAGATAGTGGATATTGCATTATATATGGAAATGAAAAACGATTCGTGAATCCCTTAGCTAAACAAAATCAAGGAATGATATAAAACGTGTGTCCAAGGTGTATTACCTACTGAAAAAAAAATACATCATACTATTTAGTTTTATGCTGTTATTGGCCTTCTCCAGTAATATTTGAATTTGTTTTTAATTACAGCAATGGTAGTTTATGGTAATGGAAACGACTTTACAACACAGTTTAATACTGATGCAAATTTTGCTGTTTTTCTAACTGGTATCGTTTTAAGACGTCAAAATCATACACTTGTTGTTGCCTTCTCAGAGTCAGGTGATTTAAACAATAGTTTTAATCTATTTATATCTATGTATGTATTTGTTGATTTGAATTTCATAGCAAGGGATCTTTTTGAGGTATTTTACCAATATTGCATTTAGGAAAAGAACCCGCTAGATTAAGTCGACTTTACCATTTTGGTTTACCCTAAATATTTGGTTTTGACAGTTTGATAATTATACTCCGTGCTAAGAAACAACACATGCATGACACAGTAAGACCGTAAGATATGTTTACTTATCATCTTGGAAAGAATAATTTGTTGAATTAAAGAAGTAAATATGTTTGACACTAAGCTTATAAATTTAAGTTGTATTTTAGCATTTTTACGCTCATTATCTTTTTTGTGAAATTTATTACCGTACATAAAATGGATGAAAAAGCATTAAGATATCGAATAGTGATTCTTTATTTAATAAAAGCCTTTACATTTGCAGGAATTCAGTTAAATTTTCAGGTGAAAACTCGGCAGTTGACTTTGTCAGCATCAGTTCCTGAGGATTTTAAAGGGCAAGTTACGGGTCTCATGGGAAACTTTGATGGAGACAAAACCAATGAATTTGTGTTACCAAATAGAAGTATACTTTCGTCTGGTGATGTTGATTCTGAAAGAAAAATTTATAACAATTTTGGTCAGCTATGTAAGTAATTAAATCTCATGTTCAGTGATGTGTGTTTAAAAACAAAATGACACAAAAAAACAAACTTTTTGGTTTGAAAAAAATTATTTTGATTTTTGATATTGTAAGAGTCTTATGTCTATTAAACTGCACTATTCAATAACTTTTACTGTGAGGTATCTGTTTTAATATAATATTACATGTTTTCATTGTAGGGGAGACAACTTCAGATAATTCAATATTTTATTACACTGATGGGAAATCCTGGGCTGATTACAGTCACCAAGATTTTGTTCCAATCTTTATTGATGAATTTGATAATAGTACACTCCAGTTAGCCTATACCGTCTGTGGTGGCAAGAGTGACCAATATAAAGCTTGTATCTTTGATTACCTGGCAACCGGTGATCAATCATTTGCTGATGATACTCAAATAACAAATGCGGAGGCTGAGTCTGAAACTACACAATTACGTTAGTTCTTTTTTTTATTTCTAAACTTTAAAGACAGTATAACAAATGTTTTGAGATGTAAGCGTTTAATTCAATTTAAGATTGTTGAATGTCTCAATCTTTGAATTGAAGGACAGCAATACTAGCCAAGGTTTTGGGAATTTTGTGTAGTTATTTATGTTATGTCCAAAACATCATATCCCCTCTTTTCTACTATGCTCGACAATGACAAAATCTTTTATTCGAATATTTTATATTACTGTTGCCTTTATTTGATTAAATCATATAAGTACATGTTATGTCTTCTCACATTAGAATAGGAATTCGGAAGAGGAAAGATATTTACAGATCGAGTTGCGATCAATTCATTCAACATTTTCTTGATGGTATTTTTCTGTTTTGGTTCTTATAAATATCCTTGAATTTCAAATATTTTACTTTTGTGTGTACCCGGTGATAATAGATAAATCTTGAAAATGGCCTCAGATATATATATGTATTTATAATTATATTTATATTTATATAGATAAAATCTTATTATAAAAAGGCAAAATGAGGTTGTTAAATTTGATATTTTCCTGTTTTGTGCTTTTTTGTTACATAAAATTGAGAATGGAAATGGGGAATGATTCAAAGAGACAACAATCCGACCATATAACAGACAACAGCCAAAGGCCGCAAAAGGGTCATCAATGCATTTGTTTCTTTTTATAGTGATTAAAATGATAACACAATGTTGACTGCTGTACCCCTATTTTTGATATTTGTACCTATTGTTTCTGTCTGTTTTGTTAACGATGCGACTGTCACACAAGTGAGAGGTTCAGTATAGACCTAGGTTCAATCCACCATTATCTACATTACATACGAACATGATGTACCAAGTCAGGAATGTGACAGTTGCTATCCATTCGTTTGATGTGTTTGAGCTTTTTGAATTTTCCTCGGAGTTCATTTTTTTGTCATTTTACTTTTTAACCGGATTTTTGTGACAAAAATGTCGGTTATTGATTTGGGGATGTACGGCGGGAGGGCGGGCGGACGGCAATCAAATGTTGTCCGTGCATTAACTCATGAACTGTTCAATCAAAGCTTTTAAAATTGTAATATGTTATTACTGACAACTATAAGAAGGTCAAGTTCAATAATGGCGATTTTGACTTTTACCGTTCAGGAGTTATGGTTCTTGAAAGATTGAAAAATGGAGTTTCCAGTCGTGTTTGTGCATTAACGCATGAACTGTTCTACCAAAGCTTCCCAGATTTTAATATGTTGTTACTGATGACAGAATGGAGGTCAAGTTCAATGATGACGATTTTGACTTTTACCGTTCGGGAGTTGTGGTTCTTGAAAGATTGAAAAATGGAGTTTCCAGTCGTGTCCGTGCATTTATGCATGAACTGTTCTACCAAAGCTTCCGAAATTTTAATATGCTGTTACTGATGACAAAATGGAGGTCAAGTTCAATAATGACGATTTTGACTTTTACCGTTCAGGAGTAATGGTTCTTGAAAGATTGAAAAATGGTGTTTCCCGTCGTGTCCGTGCATTTTCTCATGAACCATTCAACCAAAGCTTTTGAAATTTTAATATGATGTTACTGATGACAAAATAGAGGTCAAGTTCAATAATGACTTTTACCGTTCAGGAGTTATGGTTCTTGAAAGATCGTAAAATGGCGTTTCCATTCACGTTGTTGCATTTACTCATGAACCTTTCAATCTAAGCTTTTCAAATTTTAATATGTTGATACTGATGACAAAATGGAGGTCAAATTTGATATTGACGATTTTCACTTTCACCATTCATCAGTAATGGTTCTTGTGATATTGCCAGGACACAAATAAATGTTAATAAATCCGGTTTGCTGTCGTTGTGACAGCCTCTTGTTATGCATACAATTTATAAATTAAGTATTATCTACAAAAAGGGGAAGTCCTATTTTGACTGTTTTCATCACAAATACTTCACTTAGGATTCATTTGGTAAAACATTTTTTTTTACTGAAACAATGTAATATTTTAAAATGTGTTTTCATCAATTGTTCATATCATAACTGTATGACATCATTTACCAGATATAAGGCGTGCCTGTATCTTTGGACTATTACATTTCTAAGCCCTTTTTAAGCTTACAATTTGGTGTTGATGAAAGTTACATGACAGATTCAACTATCTACTGTATCCTGGAACTGGCATAATAACAACAACAACAACAATACTTTATTTTAAGAGGGTTACACAGTTAGCTATATACATGTAACTAATCTTCCCTGAGGACCTCATCATGAGAAATCAAACAAAATGCAAACATATACATTGCATACATTAGTATAAAAAGTCACGTATGATAATAATGTTCAATACAACTTGATAAAATGTGATGAAAAAAATAAACATGACGACATGATCAGTTTTTAACATTATTGATATAATAAGAGTTAACTTACCTGAACTCCTTTAAAGTCATTGGGGTTGGTATTCCTCAATTCTTTCTGCATTTTCTGTTTTTTGTATAGTTTTATATAGACTTTTTGTCTAGTGATCGATTCTACTTTTGATGATTCTGTTATTATAATATTATTCAACTATTTCATTATCTTCTAGAAAATGAGGCACCAGAAATAAGTGGACAAGAATCTATCAAAGTAGTAGTAAATCAATCTATAGTTTTAAACTTCACTGGTCATGATGATAAAGCAGATTTTAGATACAGTATAATAGATCAGCCAGGTGAAGGCACTTTCACATCTGATAATTCCACAGGAAATCTGACATTAACGTGGACACCTGCAAATCTTAATACAGAAAAAATCAGGTGAATTTAGTAGACATTTTGTTTTTAGGAAATTATGGGGTTTAGGATTGAAAAAATTTGGACGTTCTATGTTTAATGCAGCATGTAATTATTTGGTATTCATTACGTACGTGTACACTTTTTCTTACTTGTGTATTACGATATTTTCCTTTTGAATTTGAATTATTTATAAAAGCTAGGCAAGCCTTAAGCTTAAAATATATAAATTTATCCGTCTCAAATAGAGAAAAATCATTACACATTTGTTGCAGTGTAGGAATCTGTTTCTTTTATGACTGTATCCTTCCTTTTTTAATGATTTGACAAAAAGTTGCTTTCTTAATATGTGACGCAATATGGTATTCATGCATGATCGCCTTTCAGATCACTTGGACCGAAAGGCCAAGGTAGTGTGTCTCATCACTCGGCATCCATTGTCCGTCCTCCGTCATGTGTCGACGTCGTTCTTGTCATCGTCAACTTTTACAAAAATCTTCTCCTCTATCATGTTGAGATCTATCTGCCTTTAAATTTTCAGACGAATCAGACAATTCGTTGTTTGATTGCTGCCCCTGAATTGATAATTTTATGGAAGTTTGCAGTTTTTTTGTTTTTATCTTGAATATTATTAAAGATAGAAGTAAACTCTAAATAGCAATAATTTTTTGCATAAGAAGATCTACAAATATGACAAATGATATAAATTGTAAATCGGCCCCTGAAGGAGTTATTATCCTAAATAGAGGACCCAAAATGCCAAGAAGGTTGCCTGCGCTATATAAAAAGGGAAACGTTTGTATTTGCGTACCATTTTCATTTAAATAATAAGTTAAAATGAAAGAAAACGATATCATTTTCTAATTAATTTTAGTTTATACATTTTGTATTTCAGTTTCAGAATGTTATTATTTTTATTTGAATATTAGTTTGCTTTCAGACTTTAATTAAATTGTATATATCAATGTGTTATAATTTTACATAATTTTTATTTTTTGTACATAAATAACCTGAATAAGGCCTTTAGTCTTCTCGTTACACATGTCATTTCGGGGTGTTATATTATCTATACGGTATTAACTTTGATCATTGTTAAAGGCCGTACAATGACCTATAGTTGTTCATTTCTGTGTCATTTGGTCTCTTGTAGAGAGTTGTCTCATTGACAATCCTACCACATCTTCGTTTCTATATTCACAGGGTAACAACAGTGGACAGTGATGGTTTAACAGCTGATGCTATAGAGGTGGTGATAATGGCATGTAGTGGATGTTCAGGTGACCAAGGAACATGTGACTATGACAATCTTAGAAATGAATCCAATCCAAACTATCTGATAGCCTCATGTAACTGTACAACTGGTTGGTCTGGTAAGGACATGTTTTAAATATACATTTGTAGATGATATTTGATTTCAGATTCCATCTTGTCAGATAGTCAAACTGAACTCAGTTAAACGTGCTATCACAATTTAATTGTATACAATTTTGGTCAAATCAATGTTAAAAACTGTTGAGAGGAATTATCCGACTAAAATCACATATAAAAGACACCAGTTTATTCATCGAAAAGAACTATTTCCGTATATGTCTAATTTTGCTTTTTTCCCCCTCAAAAAATTAAAGTATTTTAGAAAACAGACAATAAAAGCAGCTGATTGACTAACTACTGTGTAGGTGTGTACCTTAGTTAAGAAAAAACAAACACATGTTCCGTGTGCTTTGTATGGGATACCAGACATATCGACAGTCACATGTACAATTCATCAATATAAACCTTTATTGCTTCCCTTTTTCAGGTGATGATTGTGATAATAATACAGATGGTTGTGCTGAAAATCTATGTGGTTTAGGACGTACCTGTATATACTTATTTCTTCCCTTTTTCATGATGTGATTGTGATATCAATACAGATGGTTGTGATGAAAAAATATGTGCTTTAGGACGTACCTCTATATATTTATTCCTTCCATTTTTCAGGTGATGATTGTGATATTAATACAGATCATTGTGCTGATGACCCATGTGCTTTAGGACGTACCTGTATAGATTTATCACCACCTGATGAAGTACTAGCTGGTCGTGGTTACAACTGTTCTAATTGTCCAGCAGGCTATACTATTACAGATGATGAAAAATGTGAAGGTAAACATGGAGATTGATTGATTAAAAATCATTTAAACGGAATACATTTCATTATAATTTTAAACAGTAAAGGTACAAAATGAATACTTCAATTTCAACAAGTCTTTTCCACGCAAACTCTTTTTGAATCAATTCAGCGTGATTTCTTTTTAATATATTATATCATCGATCCACAGTGTTATATTCTTCCCTTAGTATTTTCCTACTTTTTTTCTCATGAGCAGAAAATAAAATATACTGCACGACTTTAGAAACGCAACACTAGATTAATCTTTTAAATTCCCATTTTTACATAAGCAATTTTTTGTAAACAATCTTATGAACAGAAAGATCTTTCATTTCTTCAATGTTTAAAAAAAAATCAGTTCGAAAGTGGAATTGATTACGTCATTTTCAATGTTCAAATAGTGTCGTATACACTGAATCCCTGGTTTTCCACATACCATTGAACGTGTCACCGTCAAACGCAATGACTGCTTATAACAAACGCAAAATTGAGTGTCAGAAAGGTCAACCATTTCTGTTCGGCATGTTTTGTGTTCTGTTTTGGACCTTCTGATTTTGCACTTGTGCCATCCGATACGAAGGGTTTTGGCAATTATGTGGTTGAAACTTTTAAGCTTCAAATGTTTTTCTGCAGTCAATTCTTCGGCAGTTCAGTAAATAAGAAACATTTATGGCATAAACCTGTGCAAAATGGCATTCACCAATTTGATAAGCAGTTGACTTTGCGGCCTTATATCGGTCTCGCAAATGACGTTGCATAATCAAATTCTATTGACGTAGAATTTTCACTATACATCGATCTGGTCATTGATAGTCTTCAACAAACACCGTCTACCGGTATCATACACCTTATCGCTAATCCCGGCTGACCCGGCCGCTTGAACTTTTGACGCATACAACAATCTTTTTTCCATTGTGGCGTCAGATATTTTGTTTTATGACGTCAAAATTTTACGAGAACCTGTGTGATATCCAGTAATGGCGGACAAATAGCGATAAGGTGTATTGTTGGAAGGACAGTAAGACGAGTTTCTGAAGTCAAATTGTTTGGTTGCAGCACATTTACGTTTTCCTGTTTGCAGTATTCTAATGGGTTGATTCCGTTTTTTAATTCCTCCGTCTTGGCAATATGGAGATGCAACTTTTTTTTAACTGATTTAAGTGTGGCCAAGGATTGAAAGAACTGTTTCATGCGATCTCAATAACCCGGTATGATCAATTACGTCAGGTAAATCAAATGTTGATTTTTTGAAAGAGGAAGAAGGAAAATAAGCATGCATAATACTTGTATGAAGATCAAACATGATTTGTTAAATAAATCAACAAAATTAGTGTTGCGTTTTAAAAGTCGGTCAGTATTGAATGACAACTTTGAAAGATTGGTGCAAGTAAAATGACACTTTCATTTTCAGATATAAATGAATGTTTAGATGGAATAGATAACTGTCCAGCGAACAGTAACTGTACAAACACAGATGGAAGCTTTACATGCATCTGTCTAGAAGGATTCCGAAAAGTAGGTTCGGAATGTCAAGGTATGTACAACGATAACAAACGTTAAATTTTAGACTCTATCATATAAATGACTTTGTTTATGTGAAAGATAAATAAACCACAACAGTTAATACAGATGTTTAAGTCTGGAGTTTGAAAACAAGAGATTTAAGCTCGTGTGTACAGAAGCTTCCCTTTCGGTAATTTATTCAGCTTAAAAATCAATAAAGTGTGTTTCTCTTATGAATTTATTTTAAAATATATATTTTTTTAGAAAGTACTATAGTCCAATAAACTACAAAAAACGTTGTTTGTATCACACTGCTACACCGTTTAAATTTACAAGTTTATAAAACGATATCATTTCAAGGTAACATAATATCTTATTTAAATGTTGACCAATGCGATATAGAGAACTGATAATTACAATAAATTATAAACTTTAAAAAATTCAATGATGTAATCAAGTTAACCTATAATGAATTCAAAATACTTAAGTATATTTTCAAAGACATTGACGAATGCACTGAAAGGACAAGTGGTTGTGAACAGATATGTGCTAATAGTGATGGAAGCTTTACATGTAGTTGTGTGTATGGATTTGAGATACTAGCTGACGGTAAATGTAACCAAAGTAAGTTTAATTTGGAACATTAATCACCACTTCAACTAAAAATAGGAGGCCAGTGTATTGTATTTAGGTCACTGTGTTAGATGAATTTCTCATTTTGTTTATTATATTTGAAAATGAAAATTATATGTTACTTTTATCAGGTGAATATTGAGAAAGTTTTGTGAACGTATTATCATACAGAACAAAGGCTTGTATAGTACATAATTTTATTTTCCTAAATTAAACATGCAAGAAATGGTGCTCACTATAGAGTACGATAAGCAAGAAATAAGAGAAAAAAACAGCATATTAGCAAGGTTTGTTAATGTGTCGCCATGTGTGTTATTGAAACTGTAAAGAGCCATCTTATCAATTTTAAAACTAATAATTGAATTTACCTAATACATAATTAATATTTAATTTTTATTTATTATCAAATATAAACTGATATATTCAAAAAATTAATTCTTCCCTACAAATCACTAATTTCTTTTCACTGCATTGCATCAAATAAACTGAAATTTATTTGCAATTAACAAAACAAAAAGGGGAAAGAGTCTTAATGTTCAAAGAAAAACTTTTCGAAGAATTCAAATAGAGAAATATATGCAAATTATCAGTGTTATTCGGTCATAAAAAGTAAAAACACAAAAATACTGAACTCCGAGGAAAATTCAAAAAGGAAAGTCCAAAATCAAAAGGCAAAATCAAAAGTCCAAACACATCAAACGAATGGATAACAACTGTCATATTCCTGACTTGGTACAGGCATTTTCTAATGTAGAAAATGGTGGATTGAACCTGGTTTTATAGCTAGCTAAACCCCTCACTTGTATGACAGTCGAATCAAATTCCATTACATTGTTAACGATGCGTGGACGAAACAAACATACTCAAAAAGTAAAAATGTCAAAAATAGGGGTACAGCAGTCAACATTGTGTTAGCATCTGAATCACTATAAAAACAACAAATGTAACGAAGAAGCACAAAAAAGCATACATCAAATTTAACATCCTCATTTTGCTTATCTTATACGATTTTATTTATCTATGTAAAGTCTACCCGTAAAGGATGGAAAATTGCCAGTACTGGTGTAAAATTGCGCGTTTGAAATTCGCACAGGTAGACATAAAATAATTTTTTCGTTCAAAGTATGACGGCATACATAAATGCAGTGTCATGTTAAGTAAATATAACAAAAAACAGACTTAACAGAAAAGTAATAATAATAAATAAAATAATTGTGTTTTTTAAAGTATGACGGGATACACAAATACATAGTCACGTCCAATGTAAATCATAAAAAGCTGGCTTAACAGAAAAAGTAGTATTAATGAATAAAATAGTTTTGTCATTCAAAGTATGGCAAGATCCATAAGTAAAAGTAATATTAATAAATGAAATAATTTTGTCGTTCAAAGTATGATGTTTTACTTAAGCACAGAGTCACGTCAAATGAATATCTCAAAAACTGACTTAACAGTAAAAGTGATATTAATAAAGACAAATAAAAGAATACTGTAACACGTTATTAAGATGATAACCAACGTCAGTACGCAAAATCTATACTTCAAGACCATCTTGTATTATTAGTGAAGTTGATACGGAATATTTATCAACAAGTTATTGGTACCTTCCGATGAACTTTTTTTTAGAAAAAGGACGAGACGTTCTTTGACATACCCCTGGTTCATCAACTTTCTGCTCAGACACTGGTGACGTTTTACAAAGTCTGAATAAGAGCTGCAAGCTCTTGAATATCGAATAAGTTTGGAAATGTGTATGCAGGTGAAGTTGGTAATTAAAATCGTCTCGTTTGTCATAGATTCTGGTACTTCGATGACTGTGTATGTCAAATTCGAGGTATAAGTCTAAAAATGAGGCGGAGGAAGCCGTGTCTGTTGTCTTTTTAATTTCTAGTTCTGGTGGGTATATTAATGGAATCCAATCAGAAAAGTTGGGATTGTTAATGGAAAGAACATCATCAATATATCTGAAAGTGAAATTAAATAACCTGGTTTCATTGATCTTTCTTTTAGACGGTTTTTCAATTTCACATGGGGAATGGTTGTATACAAGGTTGAAAAATCAAAAATTTTGATAGAACTAATTTCAGAAAAAGACCGAGATTTAAAATTATCCAGAAGTTCTTTAGAGTTTTTAAGAATCCACATATGGTTAATACCACTACGCGAGTAAACAGTTTCACAGTATATCTGTTTTGACACATTCTGACAAAGTGTCCAGTTGAACTTTTTCTCGTTTAGCCCATGCTCTGGTGTAGTCCTCAATGGAATCCATAATTATTTTGAAGTTATGGTTCCAATTGATGTGTTGGGGTTCTCTAAACTTAGGACCACGAGAAATCGCCTTTTGGAGATTTTCATGCTGAATTATGTTTAGATCCCCAGTAATAACATGGCCAGAGGGGCTTTAATTGTAAGGCGAGTGGGGACAGTCACATGTCAGAGGTTGTTTTAGGTATTGTTCTAAATCAAGGTCCTGTAATGCTTGTTTATAGTTAAATATTTTGGGTGCAATGGTTTTGGTGTAACTGTAGGATACAATAGGAACAGACTGATTTTGAAAATAAATAGGAATATTAGATGTTACCTCCTTGTGACGTAGAACGTTGCTGATGTTGATTGCATCAATTTCTCTATTGGTAAAGTAAACAAGAAGGAATTTCCTCTTTTCCTCATTTAAAGGTTCCGATCTTACTGGTTTAAAGAGACGGAAAAGAGCTACATCACAAATTATACTGACAAGTCTGTATATTGGAGAAAATTTATTGGTGCCTCCTTTGTCAAGTGCATTATCTCTCAAACATTTTAGAAAACTAACAGGCAGTGAAAAAATAATAGTTCTAATACAATGTAACCCTAATGGATGATGTAAATGAGAAAGAAGATCATTAAAGCTTCCAGAGGCCGATCTAGATTTGGAAGACTTTTTTACATTAGGCCGATGGTAACGTTTTTGTCCATGACTACGTTGGTTTCGCAAGGTAGTATTAAATAAACTCATTACATTAAAATCACTACAGGCTGGCCTTGACAAATTTCCTAATCCTTTCACATTATCATTGCAACCATATGACATTACAGTACCTAGTTCCCTTATCCAGAAATTTTCTCTATCTTTTCGGAAAGCAGTACTAAGTACAGGGCTGTTTGTGTGGTGATAAATTTTCTCAATGATGCGTACTTTCATAGATAACGAAGGATCATGGTCCGGTTGATTAAAATGGTTATAAAGAACCCTGAATTGCGGGTCTTTATTATCAGACCGGTGTTGATTCATCCTTTTACGTAAAGTTTGTCAAGTTTCACCAACATAGAGTAGTCCACACAAAGTACATTCGATTCCGTACACTACATTGTACGTGGAACAGTCCAGAGGCTCGAAAGATTTAGTATAATACGTTTTTCCTGTTAAGTTACTGGTGAAATCAGGAGTCGTGATTACATGTTACATGTCTTACACGTGCTCCTTTTCCTTTTTTGTGTTTACAAGAAGAAATGATAGGTGTTGAATCACTTGTAGCAGGTGTATTCAAACAGTCGAAAATATTAACGGAACATGGCTTTAATTTATGAAAAGTATCTGAATTTTTAAAGTAGTAATCACCTTCTGGCTGAACGTACGTCAAATCAGGGGTATCCCGGAAGATATTCCGTGGAACACACAAATCAAATGCTGCAGTGTTCCGTGCAGCAAAAGAGGACCTTGGTAACCCGGGCGACGTCCCTGCCGGTTTGTTCTTTGTTTTTTTTTTGTATTCATCATGCATAAAGCTACCAAGTTAATGATGACCTCGGGGAATAACCACGTTCATTTTGCATGTGAAATTATCGGTTCTTATTTCACTGGGAAATCAAAGTAACCCATTGAAATCAATATCATACCATCCGTTGTTCGTTCTATTTTTGTGTTTTATAAAGACGCATGTATAAGATCCTTCAAACGTTAATGTGAAAGATATGTTAAAAATGATTGTATGCAAAGATAAATCTGTTTGCAATGTGGTTTCAAGTACACTCTCCCCGTATTTAATGTCATTTACACATGCTGTTAGAAATTGTATTTTAAACATATACAAGTTCCTAAACTGTTTTTTTTTGTTGTGATTTTGACTACTTTTAACACTCGTGAAGTATTCTAGAATCTCTTACAAGCAATTACAACAACTATTTATTGACGAAAAACTATTTTTTTCATGGAAATACATGTACTGCACACACGATTTGAAATTTCCTGAGTGTCTTGACACATTTTCTAACAGTTAATTGTTTTCCCTGCAATTGCCTGATAAGAAGGGGAAGTGGGCTATTTAGAAATGCAAAATATACAAGCTTGATTACACAACTTAAAGATTTACTTATATTTGAAGATAACATTATAATTTAAAATCCGATAATGTTGAATCAATGTTTCAATATACATGATATACTTTACCAAGTCATTATCTTCTTGTTTATAGTCAAATCTTCATATTACTGGTTGTTTAATTTTTTTCATCTTTCCAGCAATATTTGATGTCTGTGCACTGCAGAATTTAACTTGTAGTTATGGTTGTGATAACACTACAAATCCAGGAACCTGGCAGTGTATTTGTCCTGAAGGGTATCTACTTCATATCAGTAGCGGCAATTGTTCTAGTAAGTGTTATAATAAACTAAAACTATGGTATGGTTGCCAATGCACAAAACTTCATCCATAGACATCATAACCTAATGTTGAGCAACTTAAGATCGCTATCCAGTCTTCGGCAATAAATAAGGTCAAAATGTATAGTAAATCAGTAATTATTACAACTTGACAAAGGGAAAGGCCCAAGGGCTATATTCATACCAAAAATAATAACTATAACCAATTTACTTTATAAATTTATGAATTGATGACAGTATTAAACCAATTAACACCACCGAACCACACACCTCGATTTGTTTAGTACAATGAAAAAGTTAGATTTGCAAAAGGCCACAACCAGAAAAGCAGAATATAATTTATGCATTTTGATTGTCAAACAGCAATATGTATATATCAGATCTGATATTTATATATTCACAAACCTTCAGAAAGAATAACATATGCTGGCATGTATATATATATACATTGCTTTATCTTTGTCACCTAGTGTGATATACTTAAACATGAAATTAAAATTCCTGTTATATGGCAAAACTTTAAAATGCTTTATAGCCAGCTTTTCAGTGTGATCCAAGGCACTGCATTGAAGACCAATGACGATTTTCTTTTGACAAATTGTGACTTGAATGGAGAGTTATCTCAATGGCACTCATACCACATATCTTCTTATATTAGTATAAGTAAAATTGTACATGTAGCAATCTTCCTGCAACAATTGATAATTTAATATTTCAGATATAAATGAATGTGACGCTAATGTATGTACACAGACTTGTCAGGATACTGTTGGGAGCTATACTTGTTCCTGTTATACAGGCTTCAAATTAAATGCTGATAAAACTTCTTGTTCAGGTGAAAATTATAAAAACAAATAATGTCTGAACTTGAATATTTGATTGTCATGATGCACATATCTCATGACTATCTCTCTTTATTGAATATATATTAGTCTGATAGTAATACACTATCCTTCATAGAGCCTTAAAAGACAAGAAAAGTAAAAAGAACAACCCATCAAATCAATTAAGATCACTAATAATGCATTTTTTTTCTTATGCTCCCTCACAGATTGAATATTGTTGATTTTTTTCTTTTCTGTTCTCAATATAGAATTTGCCTAACTAACATGTTATAAAACTTTTAAACAATGGTTATTACCTCGTACAACAGATCAAGTTCAAATTTGTATGTCATAAAGTTAAGCGTCTTTTCAAATGAACAAATTGCTGTTTCGGTTCTCTAATTTCAATTTGCCCCACCCAAATGTTATGAAATTTATACACTATACTTTAAGCACAAAACTAAAATCAGGTACACATTTTTGTTGCATTATTTTTACTTTTCTTCATTTATTTTCCTTTAAAACATTTTATGCAAGGGGACATCAGTTGTGCCATGGACAGATTCCTCGTTTATTCTAAATTATATTGCCCATCACATAGTTGAACAAATTAGTTCGTTTAAAATGAAAGTGTTTTATTGCAAATTAAACCTTTAAAAAAACAATCATTGTATAGACATATATAAATACATACTTGGCAAAAGACTAAGCATAATATTGATAGTAATTCTTATGTTTTTCTTGTACAAAAATATGTATAGTGATCAATACTTCATAACATATTTGATTTCGGGGAAATTTAATTAAGTACCGTAAATAAACAAATTATCAGCAGTAAAAGATCAAAAGAGGGGGGAAACATAAAAACGAATTTATACACTTTTGACAGTCTCTCAAAATCTAAGGTGATGAGAAAGTACATTTGTAACACAAGTCCAATCTGATTTACTATGTTTTGTGTTTATTATTTGTAAAAGCATGTTCTATTTTGTGACAGCCTGTGTGAGTCCATTTTATGGTGACAACTGTGCAAGTCAATGTAGCTGTGGACCAGGCGCATTAAGGTGTGATCCTAGTCGTGGATGTGTTTGTAATAGTGCCTGGACTGGAACTAATTGTGACGTTGATGTCGATGAATGTGAAGATACTCCAGGAATATGTCAATCTGACGACAAGAGTTGTGTAAACGAAGATGGCGGATATGAATGTAACTGTAGAGCTGGTTATGAAAAGGTGTCTGCAGACGACAGCGTTCCCTGCGCAGGTAAATATTATGTTCATTATGTATTGTAAATTATTATGTAAACACATATTGGAGAACGAGTCCATCTTTTATTGGTTGTACCTACGTAGTACTACTTAAATGTTATGCTTGTATAAATAAAAACTCAAGTCAATTTTAGAACAGGTGTAATTGTTTTTGTTGTACTCTTCTTTTCTGTCTTGAATGCTAGTTTAACTAGATGTAATGGTGTATTTGTTGCATTAAAACAAGTATCAATGGTTTGGTTTAAAACCAGCTTTGTTGTACTACTTTCAAGACCAAAAAGAAAGGTCTTTGTTATAATGTCCAAACTGCAGGATAAGATTTAAGAAGTTAAGTAAGCTGGTTTCAATTTTGAAAAATTAAAAACACAGTTTCAAACATTTTATTATTAATGGTACACTACTCGTATTTTATATCAATAGAGTCTGCTACCACAATGTATTACATTTATTATATATATTTATAAGTCTGAATTGAAAACAACGTTCAAACACATAATTGCGTTGGATAAAAAAGGCAATTGCTATACGTGTACATACAAAATTAATTAGTAGTGGGGTACAAATACAGCACAAACAAGTCCAAAAGTGTATTTTAACAAAGCACATTTGACTAGCAGGTCAAACTACTTGTCTTCTTAAACCCGACTGACTGCAATTGCGATTGCCGTATACACAGATCACAACATGTAATAAATTGGATCTTATTATTAAATTATAACCAAACAGAAAACAAAAATCCTTTGAAAAAGACGGTATCCTACAAACATGAGGTTCAAAAATATGTACACCATATCTAGATTTCAATCATGTATCTTCAGTGATTTGAAAGGAAGGCCATATAATTTTCTTCTATTAAGGATAGACTCTTGAATATATTTATATATACCATGTATTTGTTTGATTGTTATTTGACCATTCTAATCATTCTAATCATTAATCGTGTTTTATTGGTTTGTTATTAATTTGATTGTACAGCTCAAATTTCGGGCACCAAGATAGGTTAATAATATTATCAGATCTTGTCCCATGTGTATGCTTAATTTTAGATATAAATGAATGTAGCAGTGCAACAACAAACAATTGTTCAGCAACGATTTCAACATGTCAAAATACAGATGGTGGATATACCTGTAGATGTAACACTGGCTACCAAACAAAAAATACATACGAATGTGAAGGTATGATTATAAACGTAAAACATAAACTATCAGAGAAGAAGTCCAATATATCTGTACAATTCACAGTAGTAATGCCTTGAGTTCTAAGGTTTTAAAAGATTCAAATGTGACACCATACACAAATTTTAGTTCATTGTTCAAATCAAGTGGAGCAGATTCCGGAGTGGCATCCCTAGTTCCTATTCTAAAAAGCAAGTTTTTGGAAAATTGTTGAGATTGCATCTGTTCTTAGTCCAGCTACTTAGTAGTTCATAATTTTGCTGGGGTCGATAGTTACATCGTTAACCAAAATATTGTTCAATTTTATATGTTTAATAGCCTGTTGAGGGCAATTTTTAAACACTTGATAGTCAACTTGAAGAAAGAAAACAAAGTCATAACTATCAAGTGGTAAAAAAATAGAGCAAAATGTAGTTTATATTTAAAGAGATACCAATCGACAGCTTAACAAAATATAACACAAAGTGTAACATTTTCTTCAAACCTAGTTATAGCAATTATTAATATCAGTCACTTGTCCAATTTTATTGATATTCTATATTATCATTTAAAAATTGAACATATGTATCCCTCATTCATGATATGCCATGTGTTGGCTTTCACCCAAATAAAATAAATTTGACCAGTTTGGGTACATACACTGAGACAAAACATACTCAATGACTAAAATATCCCAAAAAAGACTTCTAGAGAGACAAAATAATTGTTTTCAACAATAGGCTATTGTTTATACAGTATTTCAGACTCCAAATCATCTTAAATCTATAAATATTAATTGTGAATAAAACCTGAAACACTGAAAGATAATCTTCCGTTTATAATAAATATTCTAAATAACAAAAATATTAAGATATAACATGAAGACATTGCTGGCAATGAATTTGTTTTGTTACATAGTTTGTAGTGATAGATCTTAATTAAAAGATCTTTGATATACTACAGATGTAGATGAGTGCACATCAGAGTCTGATGATTGTGAACAAGACTGTGTAAATAATGTAGGGAGTTATAACTGTCGATGTTTTTTTGGGTATGAACTCAACAATGACAGAAAAACTTGCAAACAAGGTAGGTGAATTATTTTCTGTACATACTTAAAAAGGGCACTAGCATGCAGTATCTCTAACTAAAGCGATATATATTATTTTACTATTTTATTAATGATTGAACCAATATAATCTGATTTTATATTTTATCATATATTTAGTTGCTAGTGCCCCTTCGAATAAGATTGTGAATATGAAAGAAGTTTCTTTCATACTGAATATGTTTCTGTATATTTATTCAGTTTCTGTATACTTATTGAGTTTCTGTATATTTATTCAGTTTCTGTATATTTATTCAGTTTCTGTATATTTATTCAGTTTCTGTATATTAAATCAATTTTCTGTATAATGACATAGTTTCTGTATATTAAATCATTTTTCTGTATGATGAATATATTTCTTTATAATGAATTAGTTTCTGTTTTTCAAATTTTTTTCTGTATATCAAATAAATATTCTGTATATTAGATAAGTTAATGTATATGAAATTCATACTTGAATGTCGAGAAAGATACTTGATCACATAAAATATTATGTAATAGTCACAACAACGTTAACTCTGCAATTGATTTGAATAATGCAGAATCTTTATATATTATTAATCATATAGAATGTTTAAAACAATACTATAGATTATAAGAACTCTACAATCTCAATATTTCTGATGTTTTTTCACTGATACTTAAATCTTTTATTTGATATTTACATTTCTTTTATTAAAATATATATTGAAGAATGTTTACAGATGATAGATTGAACATGAGGTACTAGTATAGAATTTTAATTTTTAGTGTCTGATCCATGTGGTACCCTGAATAACCTGACCTGTAGTTATGCATGCAGATTAAAAGACAGCACTGCATTTTGTTATTGTCAATCTGGATATGTACTTCAGGCTGATAACCAAACTTGTACAGGTAAATCACTGTTATTACGTCATTTCTGGAATAATGTTTTTCATCGAAAAAGGTCGTCAATTTCGCACACCTTTATGACTTCATTAACCAAATAGAAAGCAGGCCTGTATCCCTGCTCTAATAAAGTGTCCTGCACTTTCAGAATCGTCATTCTGAATGGAAGTATAGAAATAATTTATGTTCCGTAAGTACGTAACTTGATTCCTGTACGACTGAGGGAGGGTAAACATCTAATTAGATTTTTTTTCCACAATATTTTGTTAAGTATAGAATAAAAATAAATCACCCGTGTATCAGCACGTGTTGGAAATGACGATACCTACATTCTGGTCACGTGGTGAAGGAAGTCACATGACAGATTCAACTAACTACCGTATCACAGAACTTCCATATTAATAATACCTTACATGAAAAGTGTAACTTGATGGTCACAGATATTAAACAAAATATTCATAAAATGAGGACTTTATTTTGAGCTTAAAACAAACCAAACAGCAAAAGACAGACTGATATAAAAAAAAGATGTGGTATGATTGCCAATGAGACAACTGTCCACAAGAGACCAAACTGACACAGACATTAACAACTATAGGTCACCGTATGGCTTTCAACAATGAGCAAAGCTCATACCGCATAGTCGGCTATAAAAGGCCCCGATAAGACAATGTAAAACGATTCAAACAAAAAAACTGACGGCCTTATTTATATTTAAAAAATAAACGAAAAACAAAAATGTAACACATAAACAAACGACAACCACTGAATTACAGGCCCCTTATTTTGGACAGGCACATACATAAACAATGTGGCGGGGTTAGATATGTAAGAGGGATCCTAACCCTCCTCTAACCTGGGACAGTGGTATAACAGTACAGCAAAAGAACGAACTATAAAAATCAGTTGAAAAAGGCTTAACTCATCAGATTGACAAAAATACAAGTGGACGTGGCCGGGTAATTATACATCCCGACACAAAAAGACACAATGTACAGATCTCAGAGTACTCGCAGTTAACTGACAGCTAGTTCAAAGCCACTAACATCTCATAAAAAAAATCATGCATCTAAGGCCACTCAGAGGTTATCTTCCGCCACACTTAAATCTGAAAAATACAACTGAACATAAAATTTCAAAAATATTTAAGCCCATAAACAAAGGCTAAAGGTTCCTACATGTATGGAAACATGATAATGCATGTATTCCTAATTGATTTGATTGAAAGTTACCACAGTCAAATATTTAAAAAGTTATACTTTTTTGTAGATATAAACGAATGTAACGATGACAGTAAAAATCTGTGTTTTGATAAGTCAACATGCTCTAATATAGCAGGAAGTTTCAAATGTAGTTGTACAATTGGTCAGTTCTTGGAGAACGATCGAAGAACTTGTTCAGGTAAGTACAAAGTATTTAGAAAAGAAAAATAAAACCATTTTGTTTTTTTTTAATGATTTTTTCCCCTTTAATTGAAATGAGATATGTCAAATTGAAGTTGTTACAAAAATAATACAATTATTTTTTTTTGCAGAAAAATAAATTATGTTTTCAAAATTCAACTAAGTATGGACCTTTTTAATTTGATATATATATTACAAGACATATTGGTAACAATAGTTTTATGTATATTACAGATTGTGATCAGTTCCACTGGGGTGAAAACTGTAATAATACATGTAACTGTGGTTCTGGGGCAGAGAGGTGTGACAGTATAACTGGATGTTTGTGTAAACCAGGATGGCAGGGGACCACGTGTAATGCTGATATAAATGAGTGCAATGGTGTAGTCAACCCGTGTGATACCTTTCCCAACCAAAGATGTGTCAACACACCTGGCACGTTTGTCTGCAAGTGTGTGGCTGGTTATCAGAATGAAACAGGAACTTGTACTGGTAAACAAAATAAAATTGAGAATGGAAATGAGGAATGTGTCAAACAACCCGACCATAGAAAACGGACGAGAGATACTAGAGGGACAGTTAAGCTCATATATCGAAAATAAACTGGCAATGCCATGGCAAAAAACGAAAAAGACAAACGGACAAACAATAGTACACATGACACAACATAAAAATTAAAGAATAAGCAACACAAACACACACCAGCAGAAAGTCACCAATAGGTCTTCAATTCAGCGAGAAATTCCCGCATTCGGAGACGTACTTCAGCTTAAAGCCTAATTTTTATATTAATACTATTCTTAACATTGTTTTAGCTTAACTTTTATATTGAAGTCCAACTAAAATGTCTTCAATAATGAAAACAAAGTTAAATAATCTTGAATATATTCATATACCATCAAACCATACTACAGTCCTGTTCAAGTCATTTGTACATTGTCTATATTAAATGAAAAATTACATTATGAATTCATTTGTGACATGTGATCATGTTCAGTTTATTTTCTGTACAAAGGCTTGGCTTTTTTAACATTCAAAAGTAGAGGTTATTGAATCTAGTTTAAAATTCCTGATTTTGTTCGTAGAAAGGTGTTCAGGGCACTTTAGTAAACCCTGATTACTTTTTTTTAGATGTAAACGAGTGTGATAACAATCCATGTGATCAACTATGTACCAATACAGACGGAAGCTTTACATGTAATTGCAGAACTGGCTTTACAAAAGATGCAAATGAGAAATGTCGAGGTAATGTGGATTATCTAGTGTTTTGTTGTAAAATTCTACATCAGATCCCGGTACCACATTCTGTGTAATAATTCTACTAGGATATATTCAGCAAAAATGTTATGTGATTTGCTTATAATTTGTTGAAACAAAAGAAAAGTGAACCAACGACTTGACATTAGTTTAACAAGAGGGAAAACAATTTAATAGCGCATAGTCTATTTTAATTGTTAATTACGAAGTTTTATAAATGTTTTGTTTTCTTCACCTCTAATTATTTTAATCAAATGTCATTTGATTAAAATATTTAGAGGTAAAGAAAACAAAATGTTTTCATTGACTGCTAAAATAAACGAGCACAACATTAGTAATTTAAAGAAGAAATTTAATGAGTTGCAACTTTGAAATAGCTGCCAAAATATAGAGAAAAAAATTTATAATCAGTGACGTTTTGGTGGACATTTTTTATTAGGCGAATAATGAGAAATCTTATTATTAAATTGTAGATATCAATGAATGTGATACAACCTTGAACAAGTGTGACCAGAACTGTCTTAATACTCCAGGAAGTTATAAGTGTTCTTGTAATGATGGATACCTTCTCAGCCCAACAGACCAGAGGAAATGCACAAGTAACTTTTTTAGTCCAGAAATTCTTAATTCCACTTTGATAACTACATAGTTGGAAATAATAATTTACTCTTATATTATATAATCCATTTTTATTATAAGTATTTCATTATGGTTTTTAAAAGGTCGAACGTTGATTAAATAATCAGACTTGTGTTTTGAATAAATTAACTGTTTTTACTAAATTTTGTTTTGATTTGGGATACCATTGACATGATTATAAGATTCGACTTATGCAACTTCAAAAAATGGCTTTAATATCTTAATGTACCAATCATATATGAAAATAATCTGGTAAAATATGACCACAAAAGTGTGTATGCATTACAATATTTAAAGATATATATGAGTATTTATTATTTTTTTCACAGTTAAGACCCAATGTTCCAGTTTGAATTGTACCAACCCAGGAACTTGTGCTGTTCAATCTGATGGATCAGAATACTGTACATGTCCAGCAGGATTCAATCTAACAATGACTGATAATGTAACTGGGATCTGTAAAAGTACGTTTTCCCATGATTTTGATTGAGACAGATTATTAATATTTATCTTATTACTAAAACTTAATCCATCATTTTGTTTATTTATACACTTTACAAGTGCAATGGTAAATATGAATAAAAAGAGAAGGGGGATAGATCTTAAAAGGACAGCAACAAAAGTAACAATTATTTACCTTGAGGGAAACACATAATACGTCTTCAACAAGCGATACAACTTATTAAATTACTATACTTTCATTGTTTTAAATACAACAGTAATTAAGTTTGAAAGACATGAAGGAACTCTGATAATTTAAATGATACTTTGATTTTAATGAAAAATACAGAAATACATAAAACACAATACATGGTTCAAGAAATTTAAAAAAAAAAATCCCTTCACAACTTAATTGTAATGACTACAAGACCAAAAAAAAAAACTGAAAATAATTCATAAAAATCTAAAAGGTGTATTTCACCAGAAATTTATATAACAGTATATTTATCATGTTTATAGCGTACATAATTAAAGACCGGTATGTTTGTTAAAAATTTCAGACATCGACGAGTGTGAGACGAGCAATCCATGTGCTGATAAATGCATTGATAAAACACCAGGGTACGAATGCTCCTGTACCAAAAATGGTACCAAACTGGACAGTGATGCACAGAGTTGCACAGGTTAGTAAACAATTTGAGTGTTTCTGTTGTTTCGATGTTTCCTTTTATAGTTAATGTGTTTCCCTCGTTTTAGTTTGTAACCCGGATTTGTTTTCTCTCAATCGATTTATGATTTTTGAACAGCGGTATACTACAGTTGCTTTTTTTATGTAGTTAATATTTACTTTTCATATTTTTTTAATTAAATGGAAAAAAAATCTCGATGTAAAAGATTGTTTCGTTATGATCAAATGAAAAGTTGTGGAACTTTGTATTGAAGAAAGATGTTTCCATTTATATTTTTTCTCTTAAGTCGATACATGTAGTTCAATACTTATTAAAACAAACTTTGATGTTCATATTATATGTAAGTCTGTGTGAAATTTACCTACAACAAATTCCATGGTATTGATATATACTAAACTAAACTAAATTCAATCTGAACTGTAGCCTGTGCTGAAGGAGAATGGGGACAGAACTGTGCTGAAAACTGTACATGTGTGATAGCAAACACCAATTCTTGTAACAACACTGAAGGAAGTTGTAATTGTAAAACTGGCTGGGCTGGGGATTATTGTGAATCAGATGTCAATGAATGTACAAGTAACTCAACAATATGTCAGACGTATTCAATGTGTGAAAACACCAATGGATCCTATGTTTGTGTCTGTAATGATGGTTATTTTAACTCCGCCGATGTTTGTAACGGTTAGTTGACAGAATTTATTTTTTATCAATGTCTGTTTTGTACTTCAACTTGACTATTAACTTCAAATGTGTGTTTATGTATTTCTCATATTTACAGAGAGACAGTATATAATCTTCCAGATAAGAGGATCTGGACTTTGTTTATAAAATATTGAGTAATGGTAAAAAAAATCATAAAAAAATTGCCTAAAAATTAAAAAAAATACTGAAATAAAAACCTCCAAATCCTTTATATCAGATAATAAGGTAACAATGTATTAATTTCTTATTCCTGACCTAAAAATCATTTCCTTTCCAGAATGCAGTTCCAACACATTTGGTAAAGACTGTGCTCAGACCTGTAGCTGTGTTGTAACCAATACAGAATCCTGTAACAATGTTGACGGTGGTTGTACTTGTAAAACTGGTTGGTATGGAACCACCTGTTCTGAGGATGTTGATGAGTGTAACGTTACTCCCTTTATATGTAATACTACATCTAATTCTGAATGTAGCAATTTAAATGGTACCCATGAGTGCAATTGTGTTACTGGATACCAGAAAATAGCTGATGGAAGTTGCCAAGGTAGGCTGATATTTCAGATACATTTATTATCGTGGATACCAATTTTCGTGTATAAGGGAAAAGTTTCATTTTTGTGGATATTTGATTTTTTATGGATTTGCAAAAACTGTATCAATGCAAATAGAAGATTTATTCTTCGTTGAACATTTAATTTCTTCGTTTACCTATTCAAACGACATCAACGGAAATTGGTATCCAATGAATAATAATGAATCCACATTAGAAAAACTGTATTTAAATCTATGTTTAAAAAATGGTCATTTGCAATTTTATTTTACATAATTTTGTATGTCAGTTCAATATTCACTTTGATTCATACAAATTTGTTGTAAACATTATAAAAGCAGCATGTAAGCTATTATTGAATTTTTGGTCCACATACTCCCACTTTACAAACGTCTTTTTTTCAGAATGTGGCAGTTCAAATTATGGAGATAGCTGTTCTCAGGCCTGTACTTGTATTGTTTCCAATACACTGGATTGTAACAATGTTAATGGTAGTTGTACTTGTAAACATGAATGGAATGGCACCAACTGTGAACTGGACATAAATGAATGCGAAGATGCAACCACTTGTGGCAGTATTCCCTATTCAACTTGTAAAAATTCAGTTGGTTCTTATGATTGTGCCTGTAATGCTGGATATCAGATTAATGCTTTTAATCTCTGTGAAAGTAAGTTTTGCTTATCAAATTGATATCAACTGATATAAGTTGAGTTATTGCCATCTACAACTGAAAAAAAGGAGATGTAATATGGATTCCATGTTTTCATCTCAACATCTCTTTCATGAAGGAATTCTGTAAATTCTATATAGGAATATGGATAGTTATGCATTTTTTTATTCCAATTATGCTAAAACAAAATTATCATGTAAAATACCTTTGTTAAAATTTCTGCATATCAAATGACATCTAATAAAATTTATTGTTGGTATGTCTATACAACCATGCAGTGTTTATATTTCTTTTGTATACAGTTTTATCTTACATTAGTTTTTAATTATTATTTCACCAAGATAGATAGAAAATATTGAATAAATGTGTCCAAGTGGTTCAATTTTTTAAATCAAAATTATTAAATTGGCCATGCAGGCCTCGTTTCAAGTGTGTACCCGTTAATGTTTGTATGTTGTTTTATTGCATGGCATTGATGCGACCATGTGCAACTCTGCATAATGTTTTTTGTTTTCTATTTTATTTATTCTGCTTAAACCATCGATCCTAAATAGTATTTAATATCTCATTTGTGGATCTAATAATTTTTGTATGAATGCTATCTATGTTTGTATGAGATATTATGCTATACTGTACCAAACAGGTAATTCTAGATTGCTTTATCTTAAGGAAGCTCTGTTGTTTTCCTCAATCTTGGATTTTTAAAAAGCAGATAACAATCGGTCTTAATCTTTGATGACATGTTCAAATTTCGAGAGTAGTATGTAATTCATGTGTAAGACTTTCCATTTTTATATAGAATAAATTATATGTTTTATCATATTTACGGCTGTATTTTTCAAAATATAGATAATTTTTGTTTTATTATTTTTTTTATAAAATTTGGCCACATAATGGTACATAACTTAGATAGAAGGGGGATAAATAGATATAATAGAGTGTGTTGTGAATTTTGCTATTTTGTTATGAAGCAAGAAAACGAGTCCCGTTACCTAATTACTTCTTTTTCTTATCTGAAAACATATTATTAAAGCTATATTCTCAAGTTTTATCTTAAAGTTATATGGTTAAGATTTCGTTTTATCACCCTTTGGGTTTTCCATACATAATCTATACAAAATCTAAACAATTTTGCTCAACCAGTAGCTCGAGAAAAAAAGCACGATGATCCATACTTGTTATTATATTTTACAAAAAAAATCATGATACTAACTGCATTTTGACAATTTTAAAAACATGCATTAGATTTAGACCCCCGATCTACCAACCTTTTGGATTATCATGAATGCAATATAATCTATCCTTTTTGTGCTTCATCAATTTTAAATTGTGCCTGAAATTTTAACTTTAAATCCATTGCGTTTATTTGAAGAAAAAAAATCTGCCGTTATACATAGCTGACCATGGTCTCTTCTAATAACTATATTTGAAGAATATTATCTGTACAAGATATTTATAGAAAAAATATCATTTTTTTTGTTACATAAGCTCTAGACACCCCAACTAAAAGAAACACTACACAAGAATCAACAACACAAGAAGCTACAACGCAAGTAGCTACAACGCAAGAAGCAACAACACAAGACGCTACAACACAAGAAGCTACAACACAAGAGGCTACAACGCAAGAAGCTTCAACACAAGAAGCTACAACACAAGAGGCTTCAACGCAAGAAGCCACAACACAAGAAGCTACAACACAAGAAGCTATAACACAAGAAGCTACAACACAAGAAGCTATTACACAAGAATCTACTACACAAGATGCTACAACACAAGAAGCTACAGCAAAACAAGCTACCATAACACAAGAGGTGACAATGCAAGAAGCTACAACACAAGATGCTACAACACAAGAAGCTACAGCTACACAAGATACCATAACACAAGAGGCGACAACGCAAGAAGCTACAACTCAAGAAGCTACAACACAACAAGATACCACAATACAAGAGGCGACAACTCAAGAGGTTACCATAGTTAAGACAACAACTCAAGAAGCAACCAATAAGGCAACTGACAAAGTAACAACACAAAAAACAACAACTGAAAAAGTAACAACACAAGAAACAACAACTGAAAAAGCAACAACACAAGAGGCATCAACCAAAGATGGCACAACTAATAAAGGTATCTAAAATCTGAAGTAAAAAAATAAAAAGTAGCTGCAGTCTTTTACTATCATAATTAATGTTCTGTCACATAAAATTGTACATGAAATTTTGATAAGAAAAATTTAGAATAAACAGACATAATGGAAAACAAATGCTCATTTACTGCACTGAGAATAAGTTAAGAATTTAGGAAGGAAAAACAGTGAAAAAAATAATGAAAAATGTAACAAATGGACTTCTCGTCATTTTCAGTTTTCAATAATTTATTCTTGTACATTTGTTTTAAAGATTATACCAACTATTTAGATCATTCCCTTGTAAATAACTTATTACAAACAAAATTGAATGTGCAACTTCTCTACTGCATTCTTTTTAAGGATTATTGCAAAAATGCTTTACATATTAAGCTATATTATTAATGGTAAAGCTAAACGATATGATATCAGTATTTAGCTTTATTAAACAGCTTTTTTAGCTGTTGAATTCCTAATGTAAGTTACTGCACATGCAGGCTTTTTACTCTGATAGTGCTTGAGATGCATATAAAGGTTACTAAACTAATCACTGTTTACAATTGCATTGCTGCAATGGTTTGCTTGCAGCTAGGACTTTTATGATTGCCTATATGATCTGTGCTAAAGTTATTTCATTGAATAGGAACCAGATTCTTTTTTTTTCAGATTGCTTGTTACAATTGTACTCCAATGCCCAAGCTCCAATAAACTATTCCTGAGAAATACTCTATGAGTATCTAGAAAATACACAGATTATAATAAAATATAAACACATTTTTTTTCTCAATTGTATCAATCTTTTTAGATTTAGGAAAAAAACATTTTGAAATACTGTTTCGTTTTTTATCATAACCCTTCATTGTCATAGTTTATATATATTAACATATGATACACATCAAAGAATTTCAGAAAAATAACCGTCAAATAGTGGTACAGTTTTTACTCTGTACACTAGTATTCCACATTCCAAACTTAAAGACAAATTGAAAGAGTTGGTATTGCTTTGCTTCGTAAAAGAGAATGGCCAACGTAGATACAAGTATCTTGTCTTAGGGAGGGATAAATCCTACTTTGTAAAGGATTCGAACAAAAAATTCTCTGAAATTGATACTATCAAGATGCTTGATTTCTTGATTGACAACATATTTGTTACGTTCGGAGGACGTGTTTTCCAACAGACTGTCGGCATTCCAATGGGAACAAACTGTGCCCCTCTACTTGCCGACTTGTTTCTTTATTATTATGAGGCTGACTTCATGCAGAAACTTCTTAGGAAGAAAGATAAGAAGTTAGCAATATCCTTTAACTCTACTTTTCGCTATATTAGATGATGTTCTTTCACTAAATAATTCAAAATTTGGTGACTGTTTGGAACGCATCTATCCAATCGAGCTAGAGATAAAGGATACTACAGATACAGTTAAGTCGGCCTCATATCTTGACTTACATCTAGAAATTGACAATGAGGGTCGGTTGAAAACAAAACTTTACGACAAAATGATTTCAGCTTTCCAATTGTGAACTTTCCATTTCTAAGTTGCAACATTCCAGCAGCACCTGCATACAGGGTATATATCTCCCAATTGATACGATATTCCCGTGCTTGCATTTCCTATCATGATTTTCTTGATAGAGGGTTGTTGCTCACATGGAAGCTATTAAACCAAGAGTTCCAAATGGTGAAGTTGAAATCATCCCTTCGCAAATTTTACGGACGCCATCACGAGTTGGTTGACCGTTATGGAATAACCGTTTCACAAATGATATCGGATATGTTCCTTACGTCTTAACTACAATCCCCTTCCCTTTCCTTATGTGACCTACCGAATTAGACTATTAACCGGATTTGTTATCACATAAGCAACACGATGGGTGCCGAATTTGGAGCAGGATCTGCTTAACCTTCCGGAGCACCTGAGATCACCCCTAGTTTTTTGGTGGGGTTCGTGTTGTTTATTCTTTAGTTTTCTAGTTGTGTCGTGTGTACTGTTGTTTGTTTGTCTTTTTCATTTTTAGCCATGGCGTTGTCAGTTTGTTTTGATTTATGAGTTTCACTGTCCCTTTGGTATCTTTCGTCCCTCTTTTGTGAGTAAGTGTTGATAATTTCACGCATCGTCATAAACTCTTTAATATAGAAGATAGAATAATTGGATAATTCTATCTTACATTCATATACAATTAATGATACAGATGCCTAATATTACGAAGGTCTCATCTATTAATTGTCTGTTGTCCTTGCATTCTTTATATGGGTCAGAGACTGCTAAAGACTAATTTATTATCAAGTGATTTAACTGATTTTAAGCTGCTATGAGCAGAGAACAGATTTATTCGGTATTGGAATCAGTGCAAGTTTTACACGATTGTCAGACAGGGTTAACCTGACATCATTTTCAAAATTCATTGGTCAGCATGCAGATTTTATGATTAGATTCACTTTTTAGACACTTAGCAAAAGGTCATTAGTATTTGATCACTGATTCTCGTGTCCATCTCCAAAATAATTTAGCCTGAACCTCATTTCTACAAATATTTGCTCATCCATTCGTTTAGATGATTAGGTATGTATACTATTTACAACAGCTTAACTGTATTTTGTAAACATACTGACAGTAAAGTCTACATGTCTTTCTTACATTGTTGTTTCAACCTTCACCTTAGTTTCATGGATTATGTTTATTGTCGTTTTCTTGTTTACTATATACATTGTACCTATGTTTTTAAATACGTTATTATCATTCATCTTTTTCACTCACAGTCTCTAGCATTTATACTGCTCCTATAATATCATATAAAAAAGAAGATGCGGTACGATTGTCAATGACACAACTCTCCACAAGAGACCAAAATGACACAGAAATTAACAACTATTGTTCACGGTATGGCCTTCAACAATGAGCAAAGCCCATACCGCATAGTCAGCTATAAAAGGCCCCGAAATGATCATGTTTAGTCAGAATTATGAATCTGAACTACGAGGTACCCATATTTTAATCTTTTAATCTTTTTAAATCTAAATATTTTTTTTTCAGGTGAATTAAAAGTAGAAGTAATTCTGACAATAGGTGTCACGCCCAATGAAGACATAACCAATGAAAATACTGTGTACTATCAAGAATTATTTAATGAGACTGTTTCTGTGGTAAGTTCATTAACAATGCATGTCTTATTGAATAATAATATAATGATCTGAAGATTGCTTATTATAATTTATTATAGTATCCATCTTGATTTAAAACCTGATTTTGGAAAGGCATTTTTCTTTTAAACTTTAAGGTAAAATGGGATCGTTTACATCTTTGTAATCATGATAATGTCTAAAAAGAACAATTCAAAACGGTTAAGGAATAGTAGAAAAATCAGAACTGAAAGAAGAGTACACCATGACCAAGAGTAAAAAGAATGATGGAACAATCAGTCAACAAAGGCGCTCTGTGTCCTTACATTAAACAACAAAATTCGTGTTTTCAAATACCAGTGGTCTAAGAACCAATAGCAAAATTTAATTCATCAATCTGATTATACTTAAAGCTTCTGATACAGTCAGTTTCACTCTTAAAAAAACTTGTTTAACATAAATGCTCTAAATTATTTTAAAATGATTTGAAATCATCTTTATTCTATTTAAAATCAAACTCACAAACAATCGTTATATACAAATAACATTACCCACATCAACATAAATCATGGCAGTGACCATTTCGACGACCTTGTAATTACTGTTTTGACACCTAATGCCAAATATTCTGAAAATGTCAGTATAAATTTTTAAGGAGAAATAGAACAATCAATGATAACAACAATTTTATGACTTTAAATTATATTATCTTTATGTGATTGAAGCATAATTAAACCCTTACAGTTTATGAAAAAATATTATATACTTTATGTTTCAGTTGACAACCTACTACTCTTCTTCAGCTGCAACAAAAGACAATTTCATTAAACTAGTTGTGTATAGATTAAGGTAGGAAAAGCTTCACATCCCAGCTTGTAAAAAAAGATTTTTAAAGTTCATATAGTACATGACCTTAAAAATATATAACCGTTTTATACCTTATAAATGCTACACTATATGAACTCTTCTGTAAAAGTATTGCAGTTGTTGAGATTTAAGCTTTAAGAACAATTTATAATTTTATTTCAGCAAAGGAAGTTTAGTTGTGAATCATGCAGTCATATTGAATTCTAAAACTACGACTGGCCAAAATCATGTTGCTGCTGCCATTAATAACCTTGTAAATGGTGTTGATATGCTGACATTTGGTGAAGGACTAACTTCTCCGGCTGCAGCTGGTGCCACTTCCGCTGCCATTCATACAGCAGGAGGAGTTAAAGGTACTTTATTACTCATACTACTTTTCTTCCTTTATTCATAGGCTAAGTTTTTCTTTTGATTAAGATAATATTATCAATTCTTTATTTTCCTAATATAAATTCTATTGTAGAAATTCAGTCAATAAAGCAAATGAACACAATATGATTTAAAATTCTTTAATTATAGTATTAAACAAAATCATTTGCTCTTCATCCTGTTCTAAAATGTAGATTATATGTTAGAAAATGACCAATGCATACCACATGTTTAAACACTTAAAAAATTATCAAAAGTTTTATTCATAATGCTATTTAATAGCTTTTTATATGGATACATATACAATTTGCTACATTCGTTGTTTTTTGTTTGAATATTATCTATACCTGATAACACACCTTTTGTTAATATAAATTAAAACTGAAATATCTTAGATCAAAGAATTATTCCAATCTGTTATAATTTTGATATCAGGAAAAATTGATACAAAAAAGTATAAAAAAAACCTAAGACAACCAGTGGTGTTTAGCCATGTGCCAATGACTAAGGCAAACTTTACTTTCACTGATATTCCAGTATAAACTATCTAAGCCATGTGCGTGTGAGCATGTCAAACCCTGTGTAGTTGGTTTAGTTTTCATCATACATTTCTTGTCAATTTTTCTGAATCCTGAAGTATTTAACGAATTCTTTGTTTTAGTATGATGGCTTCAATGTCTTTGATGAGTGACAATACACCGTAATTTTATTTGATCTTGCAGCTACAATTACGACATCAACAACTATTTGTGGCACATTTAATACATTGAACGCGTGTCCAACAAATCAGGAATGTTCGGTGAATAGTAATGGCGTACCATATTGTGCGTAAGTAAACTTATGATTGTAAATATTAATTTCTTTTAAATAAGTATTGTGAGTTTTTTTTATTTTATTGGTACTAAAATAACAATGCACAGGAAAAAATGTTAATTTATTTTTTTAATTTTAATTTTTTAACGTCTTCTTTATTATTTTAAATTTTGAATAAGACTCACTTGAAGATCAGACTAACAGAAGAAATACGGCCAAATGCCAGTAGAGAGTTCCATTATAGCTATTAAACAGATACACTAGATAAACTAAAACCTTTCTACTCTTTATAATGATAAATATTTTCTAAATTTGAGCTATACTTTTTTAAACTTATTAACTGATTAATATAATCAATTTGTATGTTCTTTTTCCTGTTTTATGACGAAATACATTCTGTGGTTTAATTTTTTTATTACATCTTTGATGAGTTATAGGTAGTTTTTGAGATTTACAATCATGTACTATGAAGTATTAAACTTGTCTTCATTTTTTTTAGGTCACTTAAGAGTACAGGTAAGTTCTGATACCATAAATTCATACAGAAAATATTTATACCTTAATAATAAGATATAAAGTAGCTGCCAAAAAAAGTACAGAAATTGCTAAAAAAAATAGAAAAAATAGTCCAAATCATTTTGATACTGAACATAAGAATCACCAACTATTACAGGAATATAACAGTAACTGTTGTTATCCATTTGTTTTATGTGTTTGAGCTTTGAATTGCCATTTGCTTAGAGCCTTTTGGTCCTCTCTGAGTTTAATTTCAGCAAGGTTAAAAGTGACAAAAAGAAAAATTGTATCACACTCAGTAAGCTTGTACATGTATAAGATAAAAGAGATGAGATATCTAATTGGTATTAAAATCATAAGTCATACGGATAGATTATATAATGTATAAGGAAAGAGAAAAAAAAGTTAGTCACCTTATAGTTTGTGTCTTGTAACATGTTTTTTTGAAACAGAAATGAATTTTGCAATTCAAATAATATTTATTAACCTGCAATTTCAATTTATTATAGTTCGTTAATTGTTATTCTTACATCGAGATGAGTGAACCAATAACTTCTTACTACAGGCAGTTGGAGTAATAAATGTTTTTCTTAGTTAGATATACAGATGTATGCCTTATCATTTCATTTTACTATTTCAATTTGTTTACTTAACATATCCTAGCTAATAATTTATGTTTAATCTTATTATTTAATTTCAGATAATTTCCCATTGATAATTGGCCTTGGTGTTGGACTTCCTTTATTTTTCATCTTCCTAGCATTGATGATAGTACTATGTGTATGTAACAGTAAACGTCCGAAAAGTAAATCATTAGTCGATGATGATTTAGACAGGTCAGAATATAATAGAACTATTAAGTTAACTTTTTATTTGCAGTTGGTATAAAGATTTGAATTTCATATTATAATCTGTGTTTTTCTTCAAGATTCAAACAAATAACCATTAAGTGTTTTCCCAAATCATCATATTGTGTGAAACAGGTTACCATTTTAATCACATGCAGCTATTAATACAGAGTGAACAAAAGCTAAATCTATCAAAGCTAACCACTTTAGGTGGTTTTAAATCAGAACCATTTTATCTATATTTTTATATTCTGTTGATTTAAGAATTGTATTGGAAATTTTGCTAATTTAAATGATAAGAAAGTAAGCGATGTATAACATATTTGAAAAAAAAATTCAACATGTTCATGCATATCGTGTTACCCTGGGTATCCGGGGTACTCCCATTTAAATTAATTCTCTGAACTGTATTTTGTAATAGGATTTAAGTAAATTAAAATGCCAAGTTTGTTTAGGAAGCAAATATATTTTAAACCTTCGTCGGTTTGATTTCCAAATTGTACAGTTAATAGTTTCAATATTTGCCTGTCTCAACTAAATTAGTCATTTGAACATATAGTAATATGCATATTTCATCTACTTCTTTTCAGAACAATGCCAGCTCATGAGGGATTTTTTGCTGGTGCTATACCTGGTCGATTCAACAGCTGGAATCGCCCAAGAAGTAGTGCATTCTATGGTTACTGGAATGATAGGTCTGTAGAGTCAGAAAGAGGAGCATATGATAATGAGATGTTTCGTGGAAAAGATCTGTATGGGTCTTTATCGTATAAAGAGGCCAGAAACAGATCCAAAAACTAAACGAGTTTTTTCGGTAAGTTTTTTTTTTTTATCATATAGACTTAAGTCATTGTTAATTCAATTATATTTTAAAGACAAAATTAGTTTGTAAAATTAAGAACGAGAAAATTAAGAATGGAAATAGGGAATATGTCAAAGAGACAACAACCCGACCAAGAGAAGATAACAGCCGAAGGTCATCAATAGGTATTCCACACAGCGAGAAAATTTTCCACCCGGACGTGGTCCTCAATAACTTGTGTACTAGTTGAACTCACATTTAGTAAGTGAAAAGCAAAATCATAATCACAATTACTGAACCCAGAGGAAAATCCAATCGCAAAGTGCACAATCACACGGCAAAATCAAATAACAAAACACATAAAAAAGAATGGACAAGAACTGTCATATTCCTGACTTGGTACAGGCATTTTCAAATGTAGAAAATGGTGGTTTAAACCTGGTTTTATAGCACTAACACTCTCACTTTGATGACAGTCTCATCAAATTCAGTTATAGTTACAATGATGCGTGAACTAAACAGACATTATAAATAAAATAGTCAAAATATAGGTACAGCAGTAATCATCGTGTTACATTTTAAAAGGAACAATTTAACAGTACACAAAAACATCTCTCACATTCATTGAATCACGTGTCTGACATCAGAACATGTTATACGTCACATATATTTGTCGTTCAATGTATATACAATCAATTCAAAAATTTCACATAGGCAATGTTAGCATACAGGGTTAAAAAATCAAAAGTTTGTAAGAATTAACTTCAGAAATAGACCGAGATTTAAAATAGTCCAAAAGTTATAAAGAATTATAAGAATATACAAATAGTTCATTCCACTACCCGATAGAATAATTTTGACGTTTGTGGTTCAACGTATTTTGTAATTCATAATAGAAATATATTATAATGACATAAAATAAAACAATATCATACTGATGGGATCTTTTGAAGTACACAGTCATGTTATAAGAACCAAAGAAATACAAAAAGTCGCATATACAAAACACACCAGCAAAAAATGAAAATGAAAGTCATACTAAACTCCAAAACATATAAATGAAAAAAAAAACAAATACAAGACTAACAAAGGCCAAAGACTCCTGTGACAAGTGCAAAAATGCGGCGGGGTTAAACATGTTTTGTTAGATATTAACCCTGTCCCTATACATTTTTGTTCATGTCTGAATATGTAAATGTTACTTAATTGATACTTAAAATCGATTTTATGTTAGAATTATAAACGACAGTTAAATTATGTTCAAATATCATACATTGATTAAAAGAATTCAAAATCAAGGCAACAAAAGAAAAACCCGAGGGAATCGTTTCTATGAATATATCAACAGTCAAAACAAAAAACACCCCGGCAGTTCCAACTCCGATCCGCATACGGGCCCGTATACTACTCCACGCTGATGGAGTAAAGGAAAATAGTTCCGGAATTGAAACGATCACTGTACGAAGTTTGTCATAACAACTCAAATTCAGTTTAGATGTGACAACGGGGAATATGCTTAATTTGGTAAAAACAGATCAAAGCCCAAAAAACTTCCAGTCAGTAACTTGTAACACAGAAAGATATCAGTCAACCATGTAATTTATGATGTTGATTGTAAAAAAATTGGAAGCAATTTTGTGAAAGTAGTACATCCCTGATAATAAAATCTGTATCATGTGATCATGCATGAGTGTAATTTGTCAATTAAGATATATAAATACCATCAAAATTAGGCATATAGTATGTTTCTGTTAACAGATAGGAAGTTGACGATTGGTAAACTAAAATTACAATAAATAAAAATTCAGCATGCAAGTGTTTCTGACATGGAAGAAATATAACTGCATAACATCTGGAACTAATGATAATATTTTTGCAATTTCAAGGAAAATTTTGTTATTATCAATAATACATTTTTTGGTGAGCTGATATTATATATATGTTCCGGACCATATGAGTATTTGGACCATACGCGTATGGTCATGACCATATGCGTATACTCATATGGTCCGACCATACGCGTATGGTCGGACCATATGAGTATTATACTCGTTTGGTTATTAACGGGCCGGACCATATGAGTATTTGGACCATATAGGTATTTTTTCAAATATACAATAGAAATAATACAATAAACTTTATCTTAAAAACAAATGTGTTTACAAAAAAAATGTATTAATTTTACATGTCAAAAGCTACATAAACATTAAATATTGATGCCACAGTTAGTTGATCTTGGTTTTCATCGCTAATTGTATTCATGTATGCTTTTGCATACTTAGAATGACATGCACACGGTACCATACATGTAGCTTTTCTGTAACTGCTTGTTTTGGCTGAGTGCAGTGATATCGACTCGGACATTTCGTGAGGTGTCTACGGTGTTTTTGAGAAACTCTAGATCTCCAATATCGTAAAATGAATATCACAGATCAATTTAAATCAAGGCAGTGGCTATTTCATATCTCTTAAATGCTAGTTTACCGTCTTATAATTAAGATTAAATAGAAGCATAGAAAAAAAAATAGAAAAAAATAAAGAAACATACACTTTTAATATTTTACTTTTCAAAAATGTTTTAAAAAATATCACGATCTTTAAAAAATATCATGATCCTTGCCGGTGATGTCACCTACTTTAAACAATAAAATTCCTTGTACAATATATATGTTCATTTAATTTTGGCATATTTTTATAATTGTATTTACAAATAGTAAGTAAATTTAATATTAACTGTGTGAAACTGTTTTTTTTTAAATAAGTTTTTTTAATATATTTAATAAAATGACATTTTAGTGACGTAATAACCAGAAGGGTCACACCTAATGAAGAGTTTAAAAGTATACGTGTTGATTTCCCCGACCATACGCGTACGGTCCGACCATACGCGTATGGTCGGACCATATGAGTATATACCCATATGGTCATGACCATACGCGTATGGTCCAGATACTCAAATGGTCCGGAACATATACATGTTTGATTGACTAAATGAATACATTTTCACTGAAGACGTGTTATATTTTGTTCTTGTGTATAATAATTTGCCAAAAGTTTCATGTAATGAAATAAATCTCGAAAAGATGCAGAACAATAAAATGTTGCTTTCAAGTTTATTTGCTTTATTTTGTATATTTTTATTTCAGAAGATAGTTGGAGGTCCAACAACTAATGCATAGATGATTTGGGATAGTTAAATACATTTCAACAAGTGTTCATATAAGAGGTCTTTCGTCTAATCATGTGACAATTTTAAAGATATTCTTCATATGATGAAATAGAGACATAAACGCATTGATATTTCGAATTATGTAACTATCATATTGTATATATATATTCCGATGTCAAAATTATGTTAAAAGTTATTTGTGAAAAAGAAATAATGAATTTCATATATTTAGAAATAATAGTATTTATACTTGACTGCCGCTCAATTGTAATTATTTTATGGTAAAATATTATAATATAAAAACTGCTGTATTATAAAAAAAAAAATGGAAAAATGAAAATGTAATCACACAGCAATACAGGTGTATTCTGATGAACAAAAACAACACAGGCATGTTGATGAAAATTAATTTGTGCATATTTATTCAAGGCTTTATAATACAAAACTGTAGATATGACATATGGAAAAAATAAGTGGATATTATATCAGACTGATTCCTATAAATTGCAATTCATGTATTAAAGAATAAACGTGATTTTGAGAAATAGGGATCTTGTTTTTTTCACTGTTTTATTTTTTTCATCACAAATGCTATCATCATCCTTAGTGCTACATCACATATTGATCATCATGTTAAACAGGTTTTTTTCGGACTTTTTCTCATTTTATGAGATATATCATTACCTTCCATTGAATATTTAGTGTAAACACTTTAAACAATACTTTTATCCTAAATTGGAAACAATCAATACTTCTGTTGCCGTAATGGCAAAAACACGTTTTTATATATATACAGAAATTGATGTTTTCATACTTATTTATTGAACATTGCATTTAAAATTCTCTAAAGTGTGATTTTTTGTAACGGCCAGTTTGGGATTATAAATCAAAACTAACATTATGAATTGTCATTGCAGAATCTTGTTATTGATATGATGTTTTTTTCTTCAATATTGCAATTGTCAAAGAATATTTCCCATTTTTAAGATATTTGTTGGATATATGAACTTGACGTGCCATATAGAAACATTAAACATCAAATTTCTTCCCTGATACTTAAACAAATCTAAATACTTGTTGTACAAAAGTGTTTTAAATTTTGTTCATTACGGAATCTATATATATACTCATTCCAGCTGTTAAAACAAGTCAGATTAAAAACAAATAGATATTTGAAAAATATAAAAAAAAAAGTCACGAATAGGAACAGTGGTGAGTCTGATGACCCTCACCTTTTATAATTCTTCATAAGCTTTACTTTTAATCATTGAATCAATTGCAGTTCATATTGAAAGTCAATACTGTTTTAATCATATTTGAATAGTAATTTAATGTGGTATGGTTGTCTTTCGCTATCTTGGATAACTCAGAACCTAAAGTATATATTTTCATTAAAATTAACACAATTTGATACAAAATGTAGACTATTAATCTGACTTATCATTTAAATGAATATATATTTGTTATGTTTAACATATAAATATAAATATTTTTACAACCGTAGATTATTTTTGCTTGAATTGTTTTATGTTTTTGATATTAGCATTTTCAGGGGAGATAATTCCGAAGTAGTGCATTTCTGAAGGAATCAACATTAAATTTTCCTACTTCCTATTTCATATTTAAGCCGAAAAAAACACATGGTGACGCTATCTTTTCTTTTGTTCTTATGATATTCGCAAAGCATTCACTAAAAGCTATCTTCTCGTACTTAATTCTAATATTGCATCATTTAGTTTAGCTTCTAATCACATTATAATATTTTCAGTATAATCAATAAAATGTAGACCCCCTAATGTTATGACTACTATCAAATACATATCAATTTACTTGTTCATCCTAAAATACTGTAACGAAACTTTGTGATGATTTTTTTTGTTTTTCGTTGAAATCGCTTTTTTACTTGTCCTAAGATGTGATTGTCATTTAATTAAAATTAAATTATATTTTTTTTTAGAAAACATGGTATTATATCATTATTTCAAATATGGTAGAATAATAAATAGCTGACAATTTGAATTAAATGTAAGCAGTTTTTTACGCAATAGTTAATAATATATTGAAATTATCTATGATGAGTTGTTTTTTAATACAATAGAAGACTGCAAAGTAGCAGATTCATTTAAGATATCATAGAAGATGGGAAGGTAGCAAAGTCATTTAAGATATCATAGAAGATGGGAAGGTAGCAAAGTCTTTTAAGATATCATAGAATATGGGGAGGTAGCAAAGTCTTTTAAGATATCATAGAAGAAGGCAAGGTAGCAAAGTTTTTTAAGATATATCATAGAAGAAAGCAAGGTAGCAAAGTCGTTTAACATTTAAAACTGGAGTTACTACACCTGTCCTGAAGAAAGAAAAAAATGCGATGCATGTAGAAAACTACATAGACATCACTGTTTACTTATGTATGTATACAAGTCACATTACCTGAATATTTGTGAAAGCAGTGAAAGTACTAGTAAAAGAGATGAATTGAAAACGTTATTATTTTTTATTTATTTTCTTATATATGTGAAGTAAGATATGTCCCATAATTATATGTTTTGTCTTTGAATATGTTATTATTAATCAACTTTATCTTAAGCAATATAAATCAAATTTATTTATGCATATATTTTCAAATATAAGAATAAAAATATGTTTATAATAGGGTGTTTTATTGTCTTAACACTAACCTTATGCAATGTTCTGGTATATGACTTATTGATTAATATGTTTTAGTTTACTCTGTCTTAAATGCTTAACAAAGAAGAAGAAAATATTAAGAAATAAGTGACCATTTAAATTCATTGTAAAACAAATAATATATGGTACAAAGGATGAAGTCTGGTATCTAATGAACATGTATACTGGTACTTTAAAAAAAATGCAGAATTGTTAAAAGCCTTTCCAAACAAACTATGATTGTTATTTTATGATTAAAATGTTCTTACACTCATTCGTATATACTTCATCAGAGTTTAAAATCAAGATGTAATTGGACCTCTGAAAAAAATATTGAACATACTCAAAATGCAAGAGACACGACTTATCCCTAAAACCAAAGTCTATATTTCATTTACACCTTCTTGACATATTTGATTCAGGGGCAACGATTTTAGGGAATTCTAAGGCTGAGACAACGGTGCAACAGCACAATATAAGAACAAACCATGTTGCAAAAGAACAACATAAGAACACTATATATTGCAATAGCACAACATAAGAACAAATTAAATAAATCAGTTGAAAAGACTGAACTCATCGAAAAGATACAAAGGGGAAAAACACAGACTGTACGTGATAGTGTATTTATCCATCCATCAAGCCTAACAACTAAATATACACAGATCAGAGCCTATTCGCAGTTACTGTCAGCAAGTTTAAAGTCAATAGCAACTAATAAAAAATTAATGTATCTTAAATATGAATCAGTACACACCTAACAAATAATGGATTTAAGTTTATTTGCTTTATTTTGTATATTTTTATTTCAGAAGATAGTTGGAGGTCCAACAACTAATGCATAGATGATTTGGGATAGTTAAATACATTTCAACAAATGTTCATATAAGAGGTCTTTCGTCTAATCATGTGACAATTTTAAAGATATTCTTCATATGATGAAATAGAGACATAAACGCATTGATATTTCGAATTATGTAACTATCATATTGTATATATATATTCCGATGTCAAAATTATGTTAAAAGTTATTTGTGAAAAAGAAATAATGAATTTCAGATATTTAGAAATAATAGTATTTATACTTGACTGCCGCTCAATTGTAATTATTTTATGGTAAAATATTATAATATAAAAACTGCTGTATTATAAAAAAAAATGGAAAAATGAAAATGTAATCACACAACAATACAGGTGTATTCTGATGAACAAAAACAACACAGGCATGTTGATGAAAATTAATTTGTGCATATTTATTCAGGGTTTTATAATACAAAACTGTAGATATGACATATGGAAAAAATAAGTGGATATTATATCAGACTGATTCCTATAAATTGCAATTCATGTATTAAAGAATAAACGTGATTTTGAGAAATAGGGATCTTGTTTTTTTCACGGTTTTATTTTTTTCATCACAAATGCTATCATCATCCTTAGTGCTACATCACATATTGATCATCATGTTAAACAGGTTTTTTTCGGACTTTTTCTCATTTTATGAGATATATCATTACCTTCCATTGAATATTTAGTGTAAACACTTTAAACAATACTTTTATCCTAAATTGGAAACAATCAATACTTCTGTTGCCGTAATGGCAAAAACACGTTTTTATATATATACAGAAATTGATGTTTTCATACTTATTTATTGAACATTGCATTTAAAATTCTCTAAAGTGTGATTTTTTGTAACGGCCAGTTTGGGATTATAAATCAAAACTAACATTATGAATTGTCATTGCAGAACCTTGTTATTGATATGATGTTTTTTTCTTCAATATTGCAATTGTCAAAGAATATTTCCCATTTTTAAGATATTTGTTGGATATATGAACTTGACGTGCCATATAGAAACATTAAACATCAAATTTCTTCCCTGATACTTAAACAAATCTAAATACTTGTTGTACAAAAGTGTTTTAAATTTTGTTCATTACGGAATCTATATATATACTCATTCCAGCTGTTAAAACAAGTCAGATTAAAAACAAATAGATATTTGAAAAATATAAAAAAAAAAGTCACGAATAGGAACAGTGGTGAGTCTGATGACCCTCACCTTTTATAATTCTTCATAAGCTTTACTTTTAATCATTGAATCAATTGCAGTTCATATTGAAAGTCAATACTGTTTTAATCATATTTGAATAGTAATTTAATGTGGTATGGTTGTCTTTCGCTATCTTGGATAACCCAGAACCTAACCCTTATGAAAATTAAAATGTTGCTGCAGCATTGCCGCAACGTTGCGGCTTTAAAGCTGCAACCTAATCAGGTTGCCAGAGGATTGTTGCCGGAGTAGTGCCGGATGATGCTGCTAGCGGCATTGTTCTGGCATCATTGCGACACTAATTCCTTTCAAAATTAATGAGCACCACAATATAGCCAGAAAATTTGATGATGTCATTTCCTGCGTTTTTAGCTACTCCCTGTACTTGTGTGTTAGAAATCCACCATGTTGCTTGTGATTATAATTGTATTGAAGAATTTGGTATTCTTGCTGTTTTTTTGGAAGATTTGAAGACTTGTAAGTAAACTCATATCAAGTAATTGCATGTATAGAAAAGATCAATCTTGCATTGTGTATTTCAATAACATGGCCTCATCTGAGTTCACTATACATGTATCGGTGAAGTTTGTGTTGGTTTTTTTTTGCAGCAGTTTAATTGCATACTTGTAGTTTGGTAAATAACACAATATTATTTGCTAAACTTAGGGCACATTAAAAATTTTCATTTTTTTTTTATGCAGATACATTTATTTTATGTGCCTGTGCATACAAATTTATAATGCATGAATGCATGTCATATATATGCATTGACAACTTGTTTTTGATCGCACAATACATTTTATACAAAACACGGCCTATTCGCATGTTTTGTCACTAAAATGATGCAAGAATATAGCCGTATTAGCGCCGCAACAGCGCCACAATCATAATGCCGGAAAACTAATTTGCATACGACTTACGCTATAGCCGCATCAGTGCCGCAACATGATGCCAGAATATTGCCGCAACGGTGCCAGAATATAGCCGCAATTATGGTGCCAGAAAACTAATTTGCATACGAAATATGCTATCGCTGCATCGAAGCCGCAACAGTTTGCAGCAACAAAGCCGCAGCATAGCCATACTGCTGCCGCAACTATGTGCTAGAGGGCTTATATTTCCATAAGGGAAAGTATATATTTTCATTAAAATTAGCACAATTTGATACAAAATGTAGACTATTAATCTGACTTATCATTTAAATGAATATATATTTGTTATGTTTAACATATAAATATAAATATTTTTACAACCGTAGATTATTTTTGCTTGAATTGTTTTATGTTTTTGATATTAGCATTTTCAGGGGAGATAATTCCGAAGTAGTGCATTTCTGAAGGAATCAACATTAAATTTTCCTACTTCCTATTTCATATTTAAGCCGAAAAAAACACATGGTGACGCTATCTTTTCTTTTGTTCTTATGATATTCGCAAAGCATTCACTAAAAGCTATCTTCTCGTACTTAATTCTAATATTGCATCATTTAGTTTAGCTTCTAATCACATTATAATATTTTCAGTATAATCAATAAAATGTAGACCCCCTAATGTTATGACTACTATCAAATACATATCAATTTACTTGTTCATCCTAAAATACTGTAACGAAACTTTGTGATGATTTTTTTTGTTTTTCGTTGAAATCGCTTTTTTACTTGTCCTAAGATGTGATTGTCATTTAATTAAAATTAAATTGTATTTTTTTTTTAGAAAACATGGTATTATATCATTTTTTCAAATATGGTAGAATAATAAATAGCTGACAATTTGAATTAAATGTAAGCAGTTTTTTACGCAATAGTTAATAATAGATTGAAATTATCTATGATGAGTTGTTTTTTAATACAATAGAAGACTGCAAAGTAGCAGATTCATTTAAGATATCATAGAAGATGGGAAGGTAGCAAAGTCATTTAAGATATCATAGAAGATGGGAAGGTAGCAAAGTCTTTTAAGATATCATAGAATATGGGGAGGTAGCAAAGTCTTTTAAGATATCATAGAAGAAGGCAAGGTAGCAAAGTTTTTTAAGATATCATAGAAGAAAGCAAGGTAGCAAAGTCATTTAACATTTAAAACTGGAGTTACTACACCTGTCCTGAAGAAAGAAAAAATGCGATGCATGTAGAAAACTACATAGACATCACTGTTTACTTATGTATGTATACAAGTCACATTACCTGAATATTTGTGAAAGCAGTGAAAGTACTAGTAAAAGAGATGAATTGAAAACGTTATTATTTTTTATTTATTTTCTTATATATGTGAAGTAAGATATGTCCCATAATTACATGTTTTGTCTTTGAATATGTTATTATTAATCAACTTTATCTTAAGCAATATAAATCAAATTTATTTATGCATATATTTTCAAATATAAGAATAAAAATATGTTTATAATAGGGTGTTTTATTGTCTTAACACTAACCTTATGCAATGTTCTGGTATATGACTTATTGATTAATATGTTTTAGTTTACTCTGTCTTAAATGCTTAACAAAGAAGAAGAAAATATTAAGAAATAAGTGACCATTTAAATTCATTGTAAAACAAATAATATATGGTACAAAGGATGAAGCCTGGTATCTAATGAACATGTATACTGGTACTTTAAAAAAAATGCAGAATTGTTAAAAGCCTTTCCAAACAAACTATGATTGTTATTTTATGATTAAAATGTTCTTACACTCATTCGTATATACTTCATCAGAGTTTAAAATCAAGATGTAATTGGACGTCTGAAAAAAATATTGAACATACTCAAAATGCAAGAGACACGACTTATCCCTAAAACCAAAGTCTATATTTCATTTACACCTTCTTGACATATTTGATTCAGGGGCAACGATTTTAGGGAATTCTAAGGCTGAGACAACGGTGCAACAGCACAATATAAGAACAAACCATGTTGCAAAAGAACAACATAAGAACACTATATATTGCAATAGCACAACATAAGAACAAATTAAATAAATCAGTTGAAAAGACTGAACTCATCGAAAAGATACAAAGGGGAAAAACACAGACTGTACGTGATAGTGTATTTATCCATCCATCAAGCCTAACAACTAAATATACACAGATCAGAGCCTATTCGCAGTTACTGTCAGCAAGTTTAAAGTCAATAGCAACTAATAAAAAAATAATGTATCTTAAATATGAATCAGTACACACCTAACAAATAATGGATTTAGTGTTTAGACGTCATTAACAGTCAGCGAAAAACATGATCTCAAAAAAGTGTTGTATTATGAAATAAGATATGTGTATGGGAATGATATTTATCAATTTACTGATAACAAAACCAAGATTTATACTAATAAAAAAGTATTCAAAGATCTAGTTCAGTGTTGAATTGGTAACCTTTCAGAATAAGTTTATATTAAATGATTGATAAGTTTACATGGATAGTATCTAAATTCCCGGGCTCTGTTAACACATGATATAAATAAACAGTAGTATACCGATGTTCAGAGCAATAAATCGAAAGAGAAACAAAAAATTCGGGTTACAAACCAAAACCGAGGGAACACATCAACTTTAAGAGAAAAACAAAGAATCAGTAGGTTCACCAAAGTGCAACAAATCTTTGACAGTCAACTTTATGCCACAATTCATTTTAAGATATCGCGAAACCTGTCTTAACTGAAAACCTGTCTTAACCAAAAGCCTCTCTAAACTGAACAAATGCCCAAACCATAAACCATAAAACATACGTCCAGTCTTATCTAATCTTATATGTTGGAATAATAAATTTAGCTAATAAAAAATAACCAAAAACACAAACTTTTATTTGTAAAAGAAACTTATAATACAACTGCATGTTAAATATTATTGAACATTAGCGTTTCCTATTAAAAGTAAATTCACAAAAATACTGAACTCCAAGGAAAATTCAAAAAAGAAAGTCCCCAATCAAATGGCAAAATCAAAAGTTAAAACACATCAAACGAATGGATAACAACTGTCATATTTCTGACTTGGTACAGGCATTTTCTTATGTAGAAAATGGTGGATTGAACCTGGTTTTAAAGCTAGCTAAACCTCTCACTTCTATGACAGTCGCATCAAATTCCATTATATTGACAACGATGTGTGAACAAAAACAAAAAAACAATAGGTAAAAATGTCACAAATATTAAACGAATATCATCCTAATTTAAACATGTAAACTATGTAAATCATTTAAAATCAATAGATCATGACTGAGGGGTAGAGCCAAATATTTTCCATGAAAATAAGTTGTACCAATGCTAATTCATTTACAAACCTAACATATTTTACCTTCCACTTGCGGTTCCAATTAAACTATCACGAACTAATACATATATTAAAAGTGAGCAAAGGTTTCAAAGTCAGAGATAGTGACTGAGGGTGCAGGGTTGAATTATCTTTACCTAATTGAAATATATTACTGTTGATACAACTACATGCCAAATACCATTGACCTTCCAAGAGTGGTTCTCAATAAACTGACCTGCCGCGGTGAAGTGGTACGCGCATCGGACAACAAACACAAACATTCCTTGTTCGATTTCAGGAACTTAATTTTCGACTCTCCCTTCACACCATTTGCAAGTATGGTCTTGAGAAACGATGATAGTCTGTTTGAACGATAAATGACTGACCCGTGTTAAGAGAGAGCAATATCTCTTGCACGTTTAATAGTCCCTTGTAGTTGTCGACAAAGAGCAGGCTAATGCCACTACAAGGCAGCACTTGCACCCGCAAAGTTGAGAGGAGTTCATATAGGCTGTACTAACTTGTTTCCAATAAACATGTTTAAATTTGACCTAATCAAAAACTAATATATCGATGCTTCCAACGACATTGACGTCGTCATTTAAGACAGCATACCTAGGTCTCGCTTTTCAAATCCATCAAGGCGAGATGAAAAAAAATATACATTTTTTTATATCGTAATCTTTAGTCTATATCTATAAGGAAAACACATTTCTAATATTCAATTTAAACTTGTAAAAATGGATTTTACAAATTCTATAGCAATATTTTAGTAAATTCATAAAATCACTTAAAATTTCAGGGACTTTCAAAAACACAAATCATTTTAGAAATTTTACAAAATCCCGTAATCACAAATACATTATTACATATAATAAATATTATAAAACTAAATTAAGATAACAATACAAGACTTAATCTTTCTACTATGTGAACTCCAATAAACAAGGAGTTTGTCATGTATAACAACAACGAAACATTAGTTAAGTATTGCATGACCTTTTGTAGCTAAAATCATGGATAAGCGTTGATTCTCGAAAATGAAACTATGAGCCCGGAGGTTCATAAAAGGCCGACGTCACGCAATAGTTTAAATCGTACTTATTGAATTCAAAAGGCATATTCAATGACCATGTTTATTTACTTTACGGCTTTTCAGTAAGAATGTTTGAGAGGTGCTTGCTCTTATTTCCAAATTCTACTACCCGCAATTTGATTTACTGAGCCTGAATTAAACGAGTTGTACAGTAAACATTGCCATCCGTTGAATACAAACGCAGCACAGACATGATCCGCTAAACAATGGTCTGCGCAACGGATTTTGCTTCGGAGTTGTGCCACTTGGTATGGTTGATTCTGAGGTTCCACGTCTACACCACTTAACAGATAATGTCTCTGTGTTACTTCCCCTGAAAATATTAAAATGTACGTATAATATGAGGACGAGGATATCCATAACAATAAGAAAATATATAAAAATAAATGTAACATATGTTGAAAAAAAACAATATACAAATATTAAAAATCATAAACCGTTTAAAATCATTTGCACTTGCGCAATTTCCAGTTGACAGAAGCTGCTGTGGTGTAAGATTTCCAACAACTTTTGTTTCCTCGTTTCTATTATTTTCATTATTAAAAGGGGTCCTGGAAATTATAAGGTATTCCCATATATATAGGCGGATCCAGGAGGCTGAGGGAGGGGGGCTCTCCGTGGGAATAATTTGGTTAATTTTATAGGGAATCACTGAAGCATGACTGGCGCGGGACCCCTTTATGTCAGTCAGCGTCCCCCTTTTCATAAGAAGTTCTGAATCCGCCACTGATTCTATCTTTTTTCACAGGTTACACCAGCTTCATTTTCTATTGTATGCATATTGCAAAAGTAATTAGATTATTTTGATTTGATTATATTTATTTTAAAGGTCACACTTCTTTTACCGCAGCATACACATATGTGGTCGCTTCACATCTTATATCTTTAGAAATTTTATCAAAAAACTTTTAAATCAAAGCATAACTTTTTCACATAACTTTTAGTTAAAATAGTTTATGACCATTTTAAACCTAAACGATCTTTTTTTTTAAATATTCTTGGCAATATCAGAGTTGCTATTTAATTGTTGAAAAAAGAAGTTGATGAAAAAAAAAATTTACAGACTAGTCAACAAAAACCAAACCTAACCAAACCCAAACCGTGGATGAGCTTATGTGATCCAGAAAATTAAGCGCATCCTGACACCCGTCATGTTGCTTGTTTAAGTGTGTATCCGGTGGATATAAGCATTATCTTATGTCCGTCAAGATTGGACCCTGGGATGGGGTTACGACAATTGAATTATTAGAAAACTAGGGTAACACTTATCCAATAATAAAAAAACCCAGATCTCATGTGCTCCGAATAAGACAAATATGCAGCTGACACCAAACCATTTTCATCACTGTTATATAGACAAACAGTGTTTTCCATATTCTGTGTCACACGTGACAAAGATATTAAACCATCGTATGCTGGTTACTTTCTTATATAAATTTGAATATACCTGCGCTAACACTCGCTGTTGATATAGGTGGATAGGTTGCACTAATAGTTGTTGGTGTATCTGGATAGTTTGCACCAATGGTTGTCGTTATTGATATAGGTGGATAGGTTGCACTAATAGTTGTTGGTGTATCTGGATAGTTTGCACCAATGGTTGTCGTTGTGATGTCACCAATCTGATCAATATCGTTTGATATCGGAAATCTATTGTTTGTTGGATCTATAAAAAGAATTATCGGATAATATCGGAAATTACTGTCATAGTTTTAGCTAAGAAATATAGAGTAAGTTCACAACATTTTTGCCAATCACGCAATATTTTTGTTTTAGTCATCGCATCAAAAATCAACATGAAAATACTGGTATTTTTAGATGACATTAGCATTTGTGTTGATCGATCTTAAATGGCGTATCGACTACCAATTTGAAAAAAAAAGATATAAAACACGATGACATAAGTAAACAATAGAATTTGATTTGTAAATGCTATATTAAATAAAAATGTAATTTATATATTATAACTTTTATAAGATAGTGATTTTCTTTTGCTTTATTTCTTGGTTTTTTAAATCTTGCCTCCTTAAAGTACAAAGAATAAAATCAGACTGATATATATAGACAATAATAGTGCATTGACTTGACATATCAACGATATAAGGATAAGGCTTAGAAACGGGGAAATGCGAGGCTGTGCCGAACATTTTCCCCGTTTCGGTCATCCTTATATCGTTGATGTGTGAAGTCAATGCACTATTATTGTCTTTATACTGCAATCTAAAACAAAACACATTTTCAATTGTTGTTTAGTGTGTTAATGTTATTTATTTGATTTAGATATTGAGAAAAATCCCCCTTTAAAAAGGCCTCATATCACAGAGGCGGAAAATATACAACGCGATGAAATGTACATCATTACTTGTTGAAAACCTCAATCAATGGTGAACGCATTCGTTTGTTTACTGACTAAAATATCAATAATAAACATAAAATATAACGATTTATAGGTTGCAAACAAAAAATATTGATAAGTGAATTTACTAAAATATGTTTTCTCAAAAATTGTAAAAGAAACAAATTTGAGTCGTTAAACCCATCGTTGTTTACATTGGAAACAAGAACATGTTGAAGAGGTCTTATGAATAATTAAATATAATTTCGACAATTTCTGTTTAAATATTCATGAGGAAAAGTGATATCAGATCAGTGACTGTATATGACATAGAAATATACGGTCAATGCATTTTAACTGCTCAAATAGAACGAGTGCAGTATAAATAGTATTAACACCTTTCCACTGTAAACGACTGTATTTCTATTTGACATTTTTCTTGTCGGGTTGTTGTCTCATTAAGCGTATAACCCACATCGTCTATTATAAAAATATACACGTTTATAATGTTATGCAAACCTCCGAAACAGTGATGACGTTGCTTCGCTATCAACGTAGACAACTCGGCCGATTCCGTACCTTAAAAGGAGAGTAGCGGATTCACCCGAGGATTGCCGATTGATGCAGTGGAGCTAGGAAGACGTTACCACTGTTTCGGAGTTTTATGTTGTGCATAATATCTTAACTGGACCTCTATTGTGTTCATGTATCGCTACACTAACTTCGGTGCTCAGCTATAGATGGAATGGGGGACCAGTTTATCATGATATCTTACATTGACAGAGAACATTATCGTCTGTGGTGCAGTCTTTACTGTCCCACTGGAACTCATTTCCGACTATAATTACACAATGTGCAATGTCCAATCTATTTGGTTCACCTAGACTCCAGTCCGTAAACAATGCTGGTGTTCCATCGCTCCAGGTATAATTGGTTCCGTTTAGTGTTAGTCCAACCCAGAAATTTTCTGACACAGTACTTAAAGATAGAGGTAGGTAATAATAAAATATCATTTACGGTTTGTGTTATGTAAATCAGAGAAAAAAATCTTAGTTTCATATTTCTTCATTTGGTTAGAAACTAAACAAAAACAACTAAAACGTTGTAATATACTGTCTGTAACCTTCAGACCATCAGCTTATTATATATAAAAATTGAAGATGTGGTGAGACACTAGAGACCAAACGACAAAAAAATCAACAACTAAAGATCATCGTACGACCTTAAACAATAGACAAAGCTCATACTGCATAGTTAGCTATACTGAAAGGCTCTATAAAGTCATCAGCAAAATAATTCACACGAATAAAAATAAAAGTTTTCATTTATGTACAAAAAATGGTAGAAAAATTAAAACGTAAATAAAGTCAACAGTAGTATACCGATGTTCAAAACTCGTAAGTCGATAGAAAAAAAACCAAATCCGGGTAACAAACCATAACTGAGGGAAACGCATTAAATATAAGAGAATGACGACACAACATTAAAATGCAACACACACAGAAACGAACTAAGCATTAGACAAATACGATGAGAGTAATAAATATAACATCAAAACTAAATACATGAATTTGGTATAGAAAAGTACCGTGACACGTCTTGTAACATAGCAACACACGACTGAATTGCAGGTTCCTGACATGAAACAGGCACATACATACATGTACAAAATGTGGCAGGGTTTAATATTTTAGCGGAATCCCAATCATCCCCCTAACCTCGGACAGTGAGGTAACGGTACAACATGACAAACTATAAAAAAAAAGCTTAACTCATAAGATTGATACAAATGGAAAAACATCTAACAAAAACACAGAGTTGACGTGGCCGTATACTTAAGCTTGTACATCCCAACAACAAAAAGACACTTAGTACAGATTTGAGAATACTCGAAGACACTTAGTACAGATTTGAGAATACTCGAAGACACTTAGAATACTCACAGTTATTGACAGCTACATGTAGTTCAAAGCCATTAACAACTAATAGACAAAAATAACGCATCTCAGACTAATTTTTTAATTAGTACACATCAAACATCCAATTGATTTAGTGTAAAGACGTCATAAACAGGCAGAGAAAACAGGATCTACTTTTTTAATCATTGACAATAAATCTTGACAGAGGCTTTACTTAGAAGTCACATGACCTACACTTAAATATAACAGCATTCACGCAATTTAATACCGCAGTCCTATTATGCCACGATCGCACTACGATCTGTGAAAAAATTAAAATTTTGACGATCATAGTGCGATCGTGCAGATCGCAATAAGGTCATAGTACGGTCGTGGTGGTGTCTTCATGATCGTGATATGCGTGGACAACTTTGAACATGTTCAAAACAATCGTGGTGCAGTCGTGGCGAAATTATGTCTTAGTAGAAGTGCGGTGAGAGCGCAGTAAGGTTGTGGTAAGATCACAAAGGGCGCTGTCCCATCGTAGCGACAGCGTGATTCTATTCGAGGAGACTGCGCAACGATATCACAGCGACTTTACTACGACCTCACTACGACCTTCACGTTTTTACCGCGACCCAAACACGCTTCCACTACGACTATACCACTCTGTCCAATAACAATGTATTTAGCACGCCCATGCCGTCCTCATCACGCTGTTCTTACGACCCGACTACGTTCATACTACGAATATCATGCTCAATGTCATTGTCATATAAAATTTATATCCAGCTTTTGTTTGTCTGTATGTAATTTGGACCTGTTGTCCTTTATCTCCAACGGCTCAATCATTATTGACACATCTGTGTCATCCCTACTATCGTTCACTAAAGCATCGCCATGTGTTCTTGATGGCAATAAGTATTGATTCAGGTTGGATTGGTCGGTTCGACATATATTTTCTAGATCATGATGCGTTACTATCAGATCCCTCTCTGCTTCTACCGCTACCCTTACCCTTACGTAGAATTTTTGCATCACTGCGTTGTTTCCGAGAAACTCTATGTATCAATGAGAAATAGAAGGAATGATACACTATTTATATGGAACACGATGTTGACGTTATTGCTGGGGAGCGTAGTAATATCGCGGTATGAACGTGCTACGACCGTAGTATAGTTGTGGTAAGAGCGTGCTATAATCGCAGTAGAAGCGTGGTAAGATCGTGCCGCAATCAGATACATCGTGGCATGGTCGTCTTGAGGACGTGCTGATCATAATAATCGTACTGAGGTTGCAAAATAAGCGTGGTGAGAACGTGGTATAATCGTATCGGGATCGTTGTAGAAGCTAATGAGGACGTAGGAGCAATGTGAATGAAACAAAAATTTACATTTTCATACCGCTCACACTGCGAACTCACCACGATCTGAATTTATTTTAGATCACGGTGAGCGTGGTGCGAACGTGGTCTAGTGAGATTGGGGCTTAAGCATTCGTTGTATTCATTCTGTTTCGTTTTAAAATAATTTTGATCTAACAGTACCGTTGCATATGAAATGTTTTGGGTTGATATTGAACCTTGAGCTACTCATACCCCTGATATGAAAAGTATCATATACTTATCTGATAGTATCGCTAATTTCTAACACAAAGAGGAGAGATAATCTCAAATAAAGTCTTCACATTGCTTCGGTCAAAATTAAACAGGAGATCCTTAATCTAGAGGCTCTAAAGAGCCTGTGCCGCTCTTCTGTATTTACTAATGCTTTTGGTTATCATGTAAAATATGGTTAATTTTTGCCATCAGTCAGATAGCCATAAATGCTTCAGTTTCAGAGATATAAACCAAAAACTGCATTTTACCCTATGTACTTTTGTAAGCCATGTCTGCTACCTTGGTTCAAGGGCAGGGTCATCGGACACATTTTTAAACTAGATACTCATATGATAATTGTGTACACGTTTGGTTACATTTTGTCTTAGTAGTTTCAGAGGAGAATATTTTTGTTAAAGATTACAAAAATTTAATAAAAATTGGTAAAATTGACTATAAAGGGCAATAACTCCTTGATTGGTCAATTGACCATTTTGGTCATTTGACTTATTTGTAGATCTTACTTTGCTGAACATTATTGCTGTTTACAGTTTATCTCTATCTATAATAATATTCAAGATAATAACCCAAAACGGCAAAATTTCCTTAAAATTACCAATTAAGGGGTAGCAGCCCAACAACGGGTTGTCCAATTTATCTGAAATTTCAAGGCAGATAGATTTGGACTTGATAAACAGTTTTAACCCATGTCTGATTTGCTCTAAATGCTTTGGTTTCAGAGTTAAAAGCCAAAATCTATATTTTACCCTTATGTTCTATTTTTAGCCATTGCGGCTATCTTGGTTAGTTGGCCGGGTCACCGGACACATTTTCTAAATTTGATACTTAAAATGATGATTGTCGCCAAGTTTGGTTTAATTTTGCCCAGTAGTGTCAGAGAAGAAGATTTTTGAAAAAGTTAATGACGACGGAAGACGACGACAACGACGACGGACGACGACGACAACGGCCGTCGGACGCCGGACGCAACGGGATGAGAAAAGCTAACTTGTCCGTTCTAGCAAGTTGAGCTAAAAATACCTAGAAATATTTAGAAATTTCAATATTTATGGTAACGGACGATATGCGCACACAAGAGTTTGAAGATATAACTCTCACAAGTCAAACTGTACAGTTTATAAACAGGTCAAGTTTCAAAAGCGCAATAACTGTAAGATATAACATTCAAAATACCTAAGCAAATCTTGCACAACCACAATGCAGGTCAAGAAATAAAATTGGTTGAAAAAGAAAAAGAGAGAAGAATCGAAAAAAAAGGTGGAAAGACTAAATATTTTTTTGTATTAATAATTAATAGACCTGTTGATGTATATACTTTTGTCGCTGTACCATATATCTCGAAATTTGTTGACTTTCTCGTATTGAACAATGTTGTTGATTTGTAAGCATTTTTTTTTTTTTTTTATCTCTTATTGAAATTGATCTAAAAATACATTAGCAAAATGATCAGTTTGCGTGTTATTTAAAGAATATGCATTTCATTAGCTTGGTATATTGCCCAAAAAATTAACAAAGCAGTTTGCAACTAGTCCAGTAAGGGTATTCACTGATCGAAATGAGGTAAGTTATTGTTTCATTTTCATATCCTTTGTTTTTATAGAACTTTTTCATAGAATAAACAAAGGATATGGATTATCCATCCATGACACAAAAGCAGTAAATGCACAGCAACAAACAACAAAACAACACACACACAAAAGTAACAAAACAGTGCTTTATTGATGTTCATCATTTAAAAGTCAAACTGTTGCCGTTAACATAGAGGGAAAAGCTCACATCACATATGCATGTTTAAAACGGTCCCTAACAACGGTTTGAGCACAATTCTTTGTAAAATTATTCCGATTTACTGAATGCCTTCGCAAGAAGTTCATCATCCCAAATCGGGCCCAGTCAAAGAAAGATTAAACGAATTCTGAAATTATTTATGTTTTCTTCATTAATGTTATCATCAAGTATTCTATACCATCAGTCCATTGCATTGAATTCGGAATATACAGATCCTATTTCTATCCATTGCAAACTGTTTGATTCACACGACAAAATATTAATACAAGAACTCCAAGGTTAAAATATAACATATTATGACATGTGACGTTAACTATGTTCTCCTTTTCCAGTATATTTACGGTCATCTTACTAGCATTCATTAACGGAAACAAGGCAATCATCCTGCTTCAGAAATGCTTATCTAATCAACAGTATTCAACACCAGCTTAAACTCGTTGATGATAATGATAGAAAATGTGCACGAGATTGTTCAGGTATAGTACGTTACTGTAACATTTTTCTCATGAAACATGAAATTGTTATAAAAGTTACTAATAACAGGATAATACAATGTCATGTAGTTGTCATGGAAACAAACACTTCCGTTCTCAATTTTACTATCGTGATACTATATATACATGTATATGATCATTGAATTTTTAAGTGCACATCTTACTCGTATTTTTTTTTTCTTCAAATATATTAATTTCATTTTAAATAATGAACTATTAGAAATAAAAGTAAAAGTTTACTGATACCACTTTGACTTTAACCAAATAATCATGACCACACATATTTTATTTTAGATCGTATTAATTAGGAAAAAAACTAATGTGTTTATTTGTCTTCAGCTCCTTCAAATTTTCATATTGAATCAAGATTTTTATTTGTTTCTTTTAAAAGTTTTTTTTTCAAAATTTGCCTTGACAACCAATCAGACAATTGTTTTAATTATAAAGACAAACAATTGTATCAACAGTTTAAAATTAAGGATCGCAAGACTTGATGCAATTAGAAATCAATAGCTATCATGACAGCGCGTCTCCTATACATTTACGTACAAATTATTTTATTTTCTATAATACCAAAATATAGAAGTTGCTCATAATTCACATGTAAAAAGAAATCAAAAATATAATACATGTATGAATGTTTTACTTCTTTCAGAAACAGACAAAGTTGCGTTTATGGCTAAAAATTCAGTTGCTTTGCAAAACCTCCCTTCAAAGTCAGTTGTTGTATTCAACACAGCCATAACGAACCTGGGAAATGGATACAACTCATACACTGGAATTTTTACAGCTCCTTCCAACGGGATTTACGTCGTTTCCTGGACAATCTTGGGTCAGCAGGGGAAAAGTTTTTACACTGAACTTACTCTTAACGGAAATGTTGTAGCAAGAAACTATGTTTCGGCAGTGAATGTACGAGATCACCCTTCGGGAAGTCAAAACGTTGTTCTTGAAATCAAGAAGGATGACAAAGTACTTGTTAGGATCCAGGCCGGACATGAAGGACAGTACATGTATGCAAATGGGTGGTCATCTTTCAGCGGTTATAAACTTTATAACATGTAAAAAGATGTTCACGATACATTGATAAAAAGTTTCAAGATATTATTTTATCATTATTATTACATATATGATCGAGTGGTCTAAGTGGTTAGATACATTTTCACTGAACAAGTTTAGGGTCCAGCTGAAACCTGCCTCCGGGTGCTGGATTTTCTTGCTGTGTTGAAGACCCATTGGTGGCTCAGTTTCGGCTCTTTGATCGGGTTGTTGCCTCTTTGACACATTTCCATTTGCATTTGTGAATGCACAGTACACGTTCGGCCCTTAAAATTGACACCAGACTACACCAATAACAAACGCTTGACTCCTCTGAACCCTCAAACCATTTCCTCCATAAGAAAAAACGACGAAAGACAATCAAAAATGCGATTCACACACAGTGCAAACAACAAGGGCTCTGTTGATACACAAAATGAAGTTTTTCAGATAATTTACCTGACTGACGAGTTCGTTTTTTCTCCTTAGAAAAGAGTTGCAGAATTGATATAGCCATAACATGTAGCGGGTGTTTCAGTATGTAAGTTTACAAAACCCCTACCCAATTCGCGTATTTTGCGTATCTAGACCACCTTTAGTTAAATTATAAAGACAATAAAAAAAATCTGCACTGTTCATATACCAACAGGAATACCACTAAATTGAACCCGATAAAAAACAAAATGTTTTGAAATCTAGATGATTTTGGTTTATTTGTTGTTCTGTGTTGCTGTCTTATGATAGTCTAGATAGAGGGTCCTCATTTCTAATTTAGATTTGTCAGTAAATTTTGCTCTATTTTTCATACTTTTTTACCAATTATTCTCTGTTAGTTACCTTTTAGAACCCCAATATTCTTTTTTAGGTTAATTTTTTCTGTTCTTTATAATTTTTGCGCATTGTTCTCTATTCTGGAAATCATCCTCACAACTCTTTCTTATTTACGTTTACTTAAATTCTCTTTATCATGATAGATACTTTATAATGAAATTAAAATTTCATAAAGAAAAAGTTAAACGATTTCAATCTATTCGATATCCAGCTCATTGTTGAGCGACCTATATTTGCTTTTTTGTAAGTATTTATTCACAGGCTCTGAAAGAAAGTTGTCTCTTTGGTGAAGAGCTGTGTTATTTGAAATCATATCGCATCTTCTTATTTATATATTGATAAGAATTTTTAATCAAGTATAAATATAAAAAATAAGGAGATGTGGTATGATATAAATAGCTCATGAGAAAACTCTCCATCAGAGACCAAAAAGACTCAGAAATTACCGCCTCTAACTTACTGTACGCCAATCAACCACATATATATATATAGTCAGCCATTAAGGTCCATGAAATGACAAATGTAAAACATTTCAAACGAGGAAAACAATTGTCTAAATCATTTACAATAATGGTCAGGATCCTGTAATTCAGTGGTTGTCGTTTGTTTTAAATGTGTTACATATTTGTTTTTCGATATTTTTTTTCAATAAATAAGGCCGTTAGTTTCTCGTTTGAATTGTTTTACATTGTCATGTCAGGGCCTTTTATAGCTGATTATGCGGTATGGGCTTTGCTCATTGTTGAAGACCGTATGGTGACCTATAGTTGTTAATTACTGTGTCATTTTGGTCTCTTGTGGAGAGTTGTCTCATTGGCAATCAAACCACATCTTCTTTTCTATAAAAACTATAATAATATGATAAATAGCATCAAACACCAGCACCACACACCACCCAATACATTACAGCTCGGATCCGATCCTGACCTGGATTTTTATGGATTTACATTTGTTTTATTTTCAATCTATGAATAAGCAGTTGAAGAAAAAATATTATTATTGTATTACTTACTTCGGTGTATTAAGCGCATTTTTTGCGATAATGGCTTCCTCTTGGGTTCTCATAAGAGCCGGATGTAATGCAGACTTCAAACATTCAGCTTCTGCGTCTGCGTATGTCATACCTAACACTACCGGTAGATAATTAACTATAATAATAGAAAAAAAGGAAATAAGTATATTCGTAGACAAAGAGCATTCATTTTCAGGAGGGGTATGCATCTTTGAAATTCTTTGTTTGGTTCTTGACAAAAAACAAAATAATTCAAAAATAAGATAACGCGTTGTTTCTCTTGAAAAAAAGTGAATACAAATAATATGAAAACGATACGATCTAAAAAAAATAATTAAAAAAATGTGTGTATTGATTTTGTCAAGTTTTGGTAAAAGTTGAAAAAATGTTTTTATCCCCCCACGAAGATATCAAATAATTAACATCGACGAGTTATCATTCATTCGGTAGTATTGATCACAACGGATGTACCGATCTGACAGAGGATCCTAATTTCAAGGAGCAGTTAATTATGCTGCGTTAGAATTAGATCCAAAAAGTATTTAGACATCGTTACAAACTGTTCATTAATTGCCATTTGGTCATTAAGATTCGGATCAATTCGCATATTTCATGATTGTTAATTAATATCAAATAGGTATATGATTTTAAAAAAAATGTTAATTGTTAAAGGCCGTACGGAGACCTATTGTTGCTGACTTCTATGGCAATTATACAATATTTTCCTATCTCTGTATGTAATAAATTTGGTGTGTTTTGAGCGCTTTGTTGGTTTTGACCTGTATCGTGAATGCTGCAACCGAAAACTCTTGCAGCATAGGATAAAAAGTACTTGAATACATACGGTCATTATGATTAAAACAAGCCTTCAGAGAAATAGGCAAATCCCTTTAAGGTCAAACAAACCTACATCATAAATCTTGCCGAAATTTTCCGAATGTTTTTCCCCAAAAAAAGTTTCAAAATGTTGCTTCGTCTTTTAAAAACACCAATTTTTTTTTAAAGAGTCGTAATTTCGACTTATCAAAGTCGAAATATTGATTTTATGAAACTGAAAATTAAAAAAAAAGAAGATTTTTAAAGTTCTAATTACCAGTCAAAGTCAATTTTTTTTAGTAATAATGACAAATGTTCAGAAAAATCCATACTTAAACTTCAGTTTTACTTTGTCTATTATATACTTCCGTAAATAATTATGTATGTATCTTTATATATTTTGATTGAACCTTGACATAAAGTATGGTCTGTTCGATCTGTCATCTGTCGTTCTCGCCATGTTAAGTCCGATTTGGTCATCACAACTGCTACCCCCGTATGAGTTTGTGGTACAGTGGTATTCCAGTTGGTGTAAGACACTTCCTCAGCCATGTTTTGCCAGACGAAGTTGGTTCCGTTACCATATAATCCAATCCATATGTCGTTTGTAATAGTCCTAATATATAATGAAAATGATCGATTTACCTCGAGTTGTTTTTGGTCGTCACCTCATATGCCATAATCGTATTCAGCGATAATTAAGAAGCAATTATTTCTAGTAGGGGAATTATCATTTGATTTGTATGGGAGAGGGGTCGCTAGAATGTAAAAAAAAAGTATTCTGCATTGTTTTTAAGTTGTTATCTCTGTGATATCTTTTTATCTTTTAAGTTACTATATTCGATCCTGCATTTTTTTCTTTTAGTCTATCCTGTTTTTATTGTTAATAAATTGTCATCCTGCCTTTTTTTTTTTAATTCAAAACTCCTGTTCTGCCTTTTTTCGAATTTCATAAAAAAAAATATTCTGTTCAAGTGGAGAACAAAAATAATATTCGGAATCGAGAATTTGATTGATAGCGTTGAAAAACTAAATGAAATAACATAACCCCCAGCCCCTTGAAATTAAATGGTTTGTCCCTTAAGGCAAATAACAAACGGTGTAGCTGTGTTATAATGCATACAACATCCGTACTCTTTTTATATTATGTATTAATTAAGGAACAAGAAATTTTGGCCTGAATTTATGTTCGTCAAATATTTTGTCATGTCGAGATCAAACTATATTAATAAAAAAAATGATAATTCTTGTACAGCTATAAAGTAACAAAGATTAGTTCTCTGCACTCTTAGGTGGTAAGGGTGTCTTCCGCCATCTTGGATTGTAAAAAACAGAGAAGCTAAGGTCCAGATTTTCTAAAAAGTTAGCAAAATTTGATGCAGGAATGCAGATATTTAATGGGAATTTTCATTTAAAAGAACCAATTTATAAGAATATAACTTATAAATATTAGTATTTTTACAAGAGTTGATTATTTTTGGTTGGTTTTTTAATTGTTTTCAAATTGGAATTTAAAGGGGAGATAACTCTAAAACAGTGCATTTTCTGAACGATTCTTCATGGAATTTTCCTATTTTGTATTTTAGCCAGAAAAAACGTACGGTGACCCTATCTTTTCTTTTGATTTTCTTAAAGTATTGTTTGAAAGCCGTCTTTTCCTAATTTATTTTGGAATTCTATCATTTAGTTTATTTTCTAATCACAAAATGGTGTTTTTTCCTGTATAATCCATACAAAGTAGTCATTTTGTCACCATCTGTAGCTTGAGAAAATGCACGGTGACCTATCATTTTTATTATATTTTTAAACATACATCAATAGATACTACGTTTTGGCAAAGTATGAATAAATTCTATCATTTTTATTTTAGACTCCCATACCACCTTAACTAGGATTTTATGTGTGTTGAACTTAAATAATTCGCAAAAGATTGTGTATGTCGGCGTCCCACATTAGTGAAAAGACCGACATGCAACAGACGTACAGAGAAATTAGATTAAGTCCGTAAGTTGGACGCGCGTTGCATTAGTTTGAAATTCGTCGAAATATAAAGGTATACGTTTGGTGAACACTGTAATTCCTGGAAATTCATATGCAGCCTAAACATTTTCATTAAGCTCTAGCGTTTATCAAGCGTTTACCTGTTCGCTACACGCACGTAATACATACGTTACGAGCGCGTTGAAAAACGCTACAGATAAGTTTAAGACACGTTTCGGGCACGTTGAATACGCCTCAAGATTGTTCGACTTTTAATTGGGTATTTACTTGGATGTAGGAGGGTGTGTTTGTAACATACGTCTTACGTAGTTTCAGCGCTCTTAAACGTATAAAACGCACCCGTGACGTATCAAAAACGAATTTTGACATTCATGGTAACCTGCTCCAAAATTTATAGTGGCAGATGTCCGTGTATTTACAAGGCCAAGGGAATCTATAAGTTATAAAAACTCCCCATATATATAATTACATGTTCAAGACTCGCTGCAAGCACGGATAATCGTCCTAGGTACAAAAATTTACAACCGGGATGCGTCTCAAAAACGTTCAAGGGACGTTTTTCCTATGCATTCCATCTACGTCGGATAAACGCCAGACAAAAGACAACATACGATACTAAAATACTTGAATGCCCGATAAACGCTGATGTACCCATCTCGTATGCCCTGAACACGCCTAATGAGTAGTGGATACGATATACAGATATGGTTTACAAATTGAATGTGCTCAAAATTACTAGCATATTGGCAGCGCACATGGTTTTTTTTTTGGCCACACAGGGCGTACATTTGTTTGTGATATACGTTGATGTGTGACGCCACTATTACTTTACAATATTTAGCACCAGAAATAAGTAAAATATTATGTTGCAATATATATATATATATACTATAAGTATCATCACTTACATGTCATATAGCTCATTCATAACACGGTTCATTGCCACAGGATTGTTTAACACTGCTAGTTGTCCTCCTATGGCCTGACATTCTTTTGAGGCTTCATAGAAGTTGTATAATCCCGAGAGAAGGCTAAAGGAAGGCTGAGCAGGAGCTATAAATCAAGATTTTACCATACATATAAATGATACAAATAATGTAGTTCGGTCGTTGGCGTTTGTTCAAGGGATTCATAAATTACAATAGTCATTTGTGGAACCCTTTATTGCTTGCTGTTCGATGTAAACCAAGGCTCCGTGTTTAGGACCTTTCTTTGACCTATAGTGGTTTACTAGTACTTTTACAAAATTGTGACTTTAATGGAGAGTTGTATCATTGGCACTAATACATTACCACATATTTTTATATTTAAGTCATATTCGTCAAATAACTTTAATATCTGACTAATTCTTCCATTATAATATTTTAATCTGTCGGCAACTGTCCATTAGATTGTTCATTAAGCCATAGTTTTTCTGATGATATGCCAATTTTTTTCACATTCCCTCGGCATTTAGGAAAACTTGATATTTCCGTATCATTTTGAGATAGTTACGACATCGAATATATAACTTTACCACTATTCACATCCTGGTTTTTTTCTGTCTCCAAATGAACCAAACATGTCAATTTAAAAATAATACTAGTACTCATCTGGTCTGATATCTTGTAGGTATTCAAACGACGAGCTATGAAAAAGGGCTAATATCTATATTGACCCCGAGGGCATATAACTAACCTTGACTTCCGGCTAGTATTGGCCATATGCATTTAAAAACGAACATACAAGTACAAAATGTATGATAAGTATATATTATACCATGCCCTTTCACAATTGTCCCTGGTATCATCCCGAGACTCCCACATCGGCCCGAGGCTTTTGCCGAGGACCGATAGCGGTTAAGGTATGATACCAGAGCCAATATGGAAAAAGACATGTTATAATCTATTTATCACATATTCAAATTCTGCAGAAGAGAGAAAAAGAAATTATGACTATCTGATTAACTACAAATATATTTTTTATACGACCGCAAAAATTTTAATTTTTTGGTCGTATATTGCTATCACGTTGGCGTCGTCGTCGTCGTCGTCGTCGTCGTCCGAATACTTTTAGTTTTCGCACTCTAACTTTAGTAAAAGTGGATAGAAATCAATGAAATTTTAACACAAGGTTTATGACCACAAAAGGAAGGTTTGGATTGATTTTGGGAGTTTTGGTTCCAACATTTTAGGAATTAGGGGCAAAAAAGGGCCCAAATAAGCATTTTCTTGGTTTTCGCACTATAACTTTAGTTTAAGTGAATAGAAATCTATGAAAGTTTGACACAAGGTTTATGACCACAAAAGGAAGGTTGGGATTGATTTTTGGAGTTGAGGTCACAACAGTTTATGAATTAGGGGCCAAAAAGGGGCCCAAATAAGCATTATTTTTTACCATTAAAGGAAGGTTGGGTTTGATTTTGGGAGTTTTGGTCCTAACAGTTTAGGAATAAGGGGCCCAAAGGGTCCAAAATTGAACTTTGTGTGATTTCATCAAAAATTGAATAATTGGGGTTCTTTGATATGCCGAATCTAACTATGTATGTAGATTCTTAATTTTTGGTCCCGTTTTCAAATTGGTCTACATTAAGGTCCAAAGAGTCCAAAATTAAACTTAGTTTGATTTTAACAAAAATTGAATCTTTGGGGTTCTTTGATATGCTGAATTTAAAAATGTACTTAGATTTTTAATTATTGGCCTTGTTTTCAAGTTGGTCCAAATGGGGGTCCAAAATTAAACTTTGTTTGATTTCATCAAAAATTGAATAAATGGGTTCTTTGATATGCCAAATCTAACTGTGTATGTAGATTCTTAATTTTTGGTCCAGTTTTCAAATTGGTCTACATTAAGGTCCAAAGGGTCCAAAATTAAACTAAGTTTGATTTTAACAAAAATTAAATTCTTGGGCTTATTTGATATGCTTTATCTAAATATGTACTTTGATTTTTGATTATGGGCCCAGTTTTCAAGTTGGTCCAAATCAGGATTCCATATCATGTATTGTGCAATAGCAAGAAATTTTCAATTGCACAGTATTGCACAATAGCAAGAAATATCTAATTGCACAATATTGTGCAATAGCAATTAATTTTCAATTGGAGTTATCTTTCTTTGTATAGAATAGTAGTTGATAATATATGTTGGAAATTTGCCAGACATGACTATGATGTCATTTTCTATTTTTATTTGCCAATTACTTTATGTAAATAACTTCATTGGAAATTTGCCAATATAAAATGTTGCTGATGAAGCTTTTTTTCCTTATCTTATCTAAAATGTTTTTAGATAATGTATGTTGGACATTTGCCAGACATGACTATGATGTCATTTTCTATTTTTATTTGCCAATAACTTTATATAAATAACTTCATTGGAAATTTGCCAATATAAAATGTTGCTGATGAAGTTTTTTTTATTGTTTTATACAATAAACAATGTATATTCACTTTTACTACCAACCAATCTTTACCATTCAGTGATAACAAGCACTTTATTTTACATTTTAATATTTTATGATGTATTTAAAAGAGTAGTTATTGTTGCAAACTCCATTAGAAATTTGAATTGATATCAGTTTTGGAAAAAGGGAAACGGGGATGTGAAAAAGGGGGGGGTTTAAATTTTCTCATTTCAGATTTCATAAATATAAAGAAAATTTCTTCAAACATTTTTTTGAGAGGATGAATATTCAACAGCATAGTGAATTGCTCAAAGGCAAAAAAAAAACTTTTAAGTTCATTAGACCACATTCATTCTGTGTCAGAAACCTATGCTGTGTCAACTATTTAATTTTAGATTTAAAAAGTTTGAAGAAGAAATCTTTAATTGATTTGTAAAATCTTGACATTTGTTTTGTGTAAAAAAAAAATGTAATGTCAAAAATTTGATCACAATCCAAATTCAGAGCTGTATCACGCTTGGATGTTTTGTCCATACTTGCCCCAACTGTTCAGGGTTCGACCTCTGCGGTCGTATAAAGCTGCGCCCTGCGGAGCACCTGGTTTTACCATGTACTGCAAACAAATGCATTGTAACATTCCCCTTATTTTTGAAATATGGTCCTTCTCTAAAGCTATAATTTGACTGAGGCTAAATCAATAACAGTTAGTTGCACATTGAAAATATTGCCTATTGTAGCCAAATTCTTATAATTTTTAATACAAACACCGTCATTGTAAGCTATTGTCGTCATCCGGGCACAATAACTTATAACCTCTTTTGTTTGCCCCTGGCAATTTTGATATTATTACATTCGCAAAACCGAACGTATTCGTAACAACTATGTTATAATATAATGTATTACCTATGCATAACGAAATGTAGTTATCTAGGCACCTTCTTGATCGCCAAGTAAAGGCAAATATTTCTTCGAATACAACACATTCATATCTCGGTTCATCAACGTTTTCCCAATTTGCCCAATCAAGTATTTCGCCATCATCCCATTGGCATGAAAGACCTACACATGTTAATGACATCCATACTTTTTCAGTTATTTGCCTGAAAGATTTCATGTAAAAAAATACAAGACATGTTCTCATTGACATGACAATGGACACCACTGTCCCAGGTTAGGGGAGGGTTGGGATTCCGCTAAAAAATTTAACCCCGCCACATTCTGTATGTATCTGCCTGTCCCAAGTCAGGAGCCTGTAATTCAGTTATTGGCATTTGTTTATGTGTTACATATTTGTTTTTCGTTCATTTTTTGTTCTTAAATTAGGCATTTAGTTTTCTCGTTTGAATTGTTTTACGTTGTCATTCGGGGCCTTTTATATCTAACTATGTGGTATAGACGCAACGTTAGATATTGCTACTACCACGAAAAATAGTGACGGGACATTTTTTATAGAAATGCTGAAATGAATATTTCAAATTATACATGAAAATAAAGATTGATTCTTAAATTTTCACATTATGACAGAGAAAGAATAAAAATATAATATTCATAGGATTAGGAAGACACAGATTATCCGAAAAACGTTTACTTAGCGTTGTCCCATGTGACAAACTCGAAACTTAAAAAACTCGAACAATTCGCGAAATGTTCACGTAACTCTTCGAAATTTTGCATGAACATTCTATGAAGTGATATATTTCAGTATTGGTTAGCATGGCTGTCTCCATTTACAATTTGCATATATTTTCATAAGAATATGATGTACGGAAATGTCCCATCAGAAATTTAATCTGAAAACTTGAAACATTTCAGATCAAAAATAAAATTTTGACAGATAATTCTTTTAATTGTAAGCACGATCGTTTTGTACTAAGTGTTAGCTCCCAAAATTCGAATTGAAAAACAATCGATTTGCCATGTCTTGCGGAAATGTCCGAGTTAAACTTTCATGCCTTCACAAAACTTTTACGGCCAAAAAAACAGAGATTTGATTTCGTGAAGATTATTTTTCTGTTTTGATAACTATACCAATAAAAAGTACTTTTAAAGTTGGAGTTGGTACACCAAATAGCATTAAGATTATAGGGTTTTCAATAAAAAATACGGATTAATGAAAATGTCTTGCAAGTTTGTCCGTTATCATAATTTGACGTCGCCACACGCGTAATATGCTAGGGACGGCATGAACTGCATTCGCGTGTTCCTTCCTCCACAAAATATAAATGTTCTGCTTTCAACAAAACCAAATGATGCACACATTATAAAAATACACATCTATAAGACGATCAAAAAGTAAGAAAACTTCAGTATCATAAGTATAAGCTATTGTATGTCACTGCTTGAATAAAATCATACTCGGGTTGATTATATAATGCAGCAATATTCCTAAAAAAACCAAACACATAATTACTAGCAGTAAAATTTAATATCCTATGTTAATTATAAAATCATATTGGATTGGATTCTCACGGCATTTATACTTGTGTTTTATACTTTGCGTTTACCCAAAAAGGAAAGCAGGAAGAATTAGATAAAGCGCGTTTCCGATTTTACGTCATTTTTCTGTTATACTAAATGGTAGCAATATCTGACGTTGCGTCTACAGGCTTTGCTCATTGTTGAAGGCCGAACGGTGACCTATAGTTGTTAATTTCTGTGTTATTTGGTGTCTTGTGGAGAGTTGTTACATTGGCGATCATACCACATCTTCTTTTTTATATTCATTTACAATATAATGCTTTAAATCATTTTAAAAAATGTCAAAATAGCTTACGAAAAATAATGAAATATTATCCAAACATCCGAACGGAATATAACTTCATATGTTTAATACTTTTTTGAGAATTTTGTCCTCAGTCAGATTAGACTCACATAACATATGTGTCTCTTTTGGGGATGATAATACACTGTGTTTGAAAGGTTTAGCGAACCATCAAGTCGCAGTTAGAGTTTTAATTGCTGTATGCCAAACACTCTTCAATAATCATTACATTGCTGCAGTATATAGTTAAATTATAATTTATTTGATTTTATCATATCTAATTAAATCAAATCATATCTTTAGTGCCATAACACTACTTATTTCTAGTACGTGACACAACATTACAAAATAAATATGAACAATAATAACAAGATCATTAATATATACATAATAAAGTAAATATTTCAAGAGTCCCCTGTCCTCATTTATATAGACTGTTTTAAAAATGATCCTAGCTTATTTACCTGAATGTGTGATCTTGGGTTGAGTATACTGTATATGTTACTTTATCTTTGTAGTTTAAATTTGTAAAGATCTTTTATCCAAAAATCAAAATAAACTTTATCTAATAAACTTATTACTGTTACTATTACAATATAAAAAGAAATTAGTTTCATCTTCAATTTGTTTGCAGTTTTTGTATAATCTTCCTTCTTTTGGCATTTTCAGATATCCTCCCTTTTTTATTTTATCAAAAGCTTAGGTAACGACCATTCATCTTTCAAGAACGGAAGAATATTTTTATTTTTGTCAGGACAAACATTTATTTCTAATTTTAAAACAATTTCATTAATATACCGTAGCATCTTTTGTTTTTAACTAATCGAATACTGTTTATGAATTAAGGTGGTATGGGTGTCTTCCTCCATCTTTGATTGTAAAAAACAGAGAACCAAAGGTCCAGATGTTCTATCAAGTTAGCAAAATTTGATGCAGGAATGCAGATATTTAATGTGAATTTTCATTTAAAAGAACCAATTTATAAGAATATAACTTATAAATATTAATATTTTTGCAAATGTTGATTATTTTTGGTTGTTTTTATTTTTTTCCAATTGGCATTTTAAGGGGAGATAACTCTTAAACAGTGCATTTTCTGAAGGATTCTACATGGAATTTTCCTTTTTTGTATTTTAGGCGGAAAATACGTACGGTGACCCTATCTTTTCTTTTGATATTCTCAAAGCATTGTCTGAAAGCTCTCTTTTCCTTAAGTATTTAACAATTCTATCATTTTGTTTAGTTTCGAATCAGAAAATAGTGTTTTTTCCTGTATAATCCATACAAAATATGTCATTTTGTCACGTCCTGTAGCTTGAGAAAATGCGCGGTGACCTATCATTTTTATTATATTTTTCAACATATATCAATAGATACTACGTTTTGGCAAAGTATGAACAAATTCTATCATTTTTATTTTAGACTCCCATACCACCTTAAGTCAATGGAAACAAACTTATTTTTTCACTGCATTTTTTTTAACAAGCTAATTATTTGAAGAAATTTAAATAAACACTCATTTTTAAATATATATTTGTTTTATTTGAAATCAATTGACACCTTTAATTGTGCAATGTGTAACACGAGGTCAATATGCGTAATTTAACCTAATATGTATTATATAATATTATAAACAAGACATGGTAAAACATAGTTTTTTGGGCGACAAATAACTTCAATATATGTATCTAGTAAGAACAAAAAAAAAACATTTGTTTGTAGAAAATATTGATTCTAACTTGTTTCTCAAGTGAAATGATAGTTAAGTTGATTAAGAATATATGTAACATCAATACTATAACTCATTTAGATGTTGGTTTTAATTAATATTTGTATTTAGCTAATAGTCATCAAAATAGAATATAAAGACATCCTTTGTAATTCAAAAGACTCAATTAACTTTTTGTTATATCTGTTTATAATCTTTTTGTCAAACTTCTATTCAAAGAGAATATTTAAAAATAAGCAAACTTTAATTTGTAAGAAATTAATACTTATAACTGATGCATTTATTCAAACGTCACAACTAATTGAGCTGTGTCCCCCATCAGGAGGACCCTGGGGAGGAGCAGAAGTAGATATACAGTTTCACACTGATCAATACATATGTATTTTTAGAACACTTTCCCTAGATATACAGAAGTCACATTGTCGGTGCTTTTGAACTAGTTATGAATTATTAGATACATTTATATTTTCGAAACAATTATCATTTCCGGTAAACCTGAACTTTTTTTTAATCTATTTTTCCACGATGTTTCTTTCTGATCCTTTCTAGGTTTTTTTTTTCACTTCGCATGACCATTATTATCATGTTACTGTCTTAATTAAGAAATAATTCATGGAAGCCATAGATTTGTTGGAAATTTACACATGGCCTGGGCCGTGATATTCGAATTTTATTCTGAGCGTTAGCATGAATTATTTCGATTCTAATAGGAAAAATAAGTTCATTCAAATACTGAAGCGAGGGTGGGTTATGCCGTGTGTGTAGCTGTTCTTTTTTAATCCTTGTTAGATAAAGCTCAAATGTTCTCATAAATCTTTAGCTTGTATTGTTTTAAATTAGTTCGTTATTAACCACTTGAAAAAATATGTTTAATTCTCAAACCAAATATTTTCGATTTCTAATTTACATGTTTTCTCGTAAGCTACTGTTAAATCCAAAATTGACATTTCGTAACGAAGGAGTTGCAATGTTGACTCACTGAAATCAGTTAAAATGCAAATAATGCAATAGAAAAGAAAATGAAATAAAACCTACCTCAGAATTCCATTTTAATACAATATTATACGAACTTCGATGGTTACAAAATGGTTTTATATTTTTGTGACATAAAATCGTAACATAAATATCAAACTTATTTCCATCCCTTAATGAACCCCTGATTGTGAAGAAAGTGTTCCATGATGAAATTGACATTGCACAAAATATAGCTGTGTTACTATATTTAGGAAATAAACACAACTAGTTGCAGCATATTAATTCTTTTTATTATGCATCCGAATAAGAATAAAAGTTTTTTTGTCTTTTGTTTTATTGCAATTTCTAATACGATAAAATCGGCAAAGCGTTTGCAAATAGGTTAAAATACATGTGGATTTACGTGGGAGGTATATTGTAACATCCATTATTATGTATATCTCTGAGTCTGCGCTAAGTATAGATATATCGAGAATTTTCACACGGTGTTGTTTACAAAGCGAAAGAAGCACGTCATATTAGAATGAATATTAGTTAATATGCAGGCAAGTTTTTAAATCAGAATTCAACATCTAAGATAATTCATCCTTGCCGATTCATCACCGGATGAAGATATATTTCGACGGTGAACTATTTTCAAATATCACTACAGCAATACACACTTATCTTTAAAATTTGTTCCACTACATATGTGTTTTGTTTTTATTTACTGAAAAAAAGATCTACAGGTACATGTAATATTTTATATCCTTTCTGTTTTGATTATTTCCTCGAAAATGACTTTACAATACTATTTCTATTCATAAGGATCATTGAAACGGCTGCGCTTTAAATCGCACATATGTTTAGAGAGGAATACACTGTTATGTTTAATGTTCAATGGAATAAGAATTGTGGCATGAGGGTCCATTCAAGTCACAATTTATAAAAGTAAAAAATTACAGGTCAAAGTACGGCCTTCAAAACGGAGCCTTGGCTCACACCGAACAACAAGCTATAAAGGGCCCCAAAATGTACAAGACAATGTGAAACCATTCAAACGGGAAAACTGACGGTCTCATCTATATAAAATCCGAAAAACGAGAACCACTTATGAACCACATCAACAAACGGCAATCCCTGAACATCAAGTTCCTCACTGAAGACAGGTGCAAACAAATGCAGCGAGTTTAAACGTTTTGATATGTACCGACCTTCAATCTTACCTGAAACAATAGTGTTACAGCATGGAACATAGAAAAAATGTTTACTTACAAATATCCTCAACAAACACACCAACATATAGAATATGTTCCATTTTCATTCAAGACTTACTGGATGGTGATATATTGTTCCGCTTATTTGCATGACGTTCCAATAGTACATTCTGAGGAAAGCAAGACCATTTGACGTCATTATCGAATTTTGACCGATGAAAAATTTATTTCGTTAAATACTTACTGGCTGATGAGATATTGTTCCGCTGATTTGTGCAGTCCGATATTATCTAACTTTGCTAATTCCATACCAATACTTTTACAAAAGTCAATGGCACCATTATAATTCATTCTTATGTTATTGATATGAAAATATGCTCCAAATCCTAAAACATAGACGTATTATAAACACTTTTTCATTAAAGATATTTAAATAATGACATATAACCCACGAAAAAAGGAAAAATAAAAAAAATCATATTCGTAAAGTTTTATCAATGACGTCAATAAAACACAGTTTCGCGGAAATTTTACCTTGTCCACTCAAAATTAAAAATGATTGATTTTACCCTAAATATTTCATTTAGAACAGTTATAAGAGTTGCAGTATATAAAAAATACCATTCATTGTCTCAAAATATGCATTTTATCTGTACTCGACCTGAAACAAGTAGAAACGCTGGGCACAGCTTCCTGTTTCTAAGCTTCGTATAAATAGCATTTATATTTCGAGACAATGTATGGTTATTCTATATATAAATCGGAAGATGAGGTATGACTTCCATTGAGGTAACTCCCAATCCATATCACAAAGTATAAAAAATACGGCCTTCATTACGGAGCCTTTGGTCACGTAGAACAGCAAGATATAAAGGCTCAAAATGCCAAGTGCTAAACATGTTAAACAATTCAAACAGAAAAACCAACGATCTCATCTATATGCAAACGCGAAACGAGAAACATATGATCCAAACTAAAATAACGACAACCACTGAACAGCAGGTTACTGAATATGTCTGAAAATATATGTGCAGTTAATGTCATTAGAATAACGTCCAAATATCATTATAACTATGCCTGTACCACATATACAGGTTGGACTTGGCGCAATAGCTTGGCACAACGACGAAATTGATCTGAATTTGCAAATATTTGGTGAGCTCGCTATTTAGGTATTATATTATTATGTGTTGGGCACTTAATAGCATGCTCTTCGGTGTGAGCCATGACTCCTGGTCCATGGCGTTGAAGACCGTACCTTTAGCTATAATAGTTTACTTTTAGTAATTGTGACTTGGAAGGAGAGTTGCCATTAGCACTCATACCATATCTTCTTCATTTTTTTATTTCAAATTTCTAGAGAAAACAAACATTAAATATGTTTCCATTCAAAATAAGGGATAAACAAATTTCTTGTTCTTGTTAGTAATTGTAAGAGTAGTTTTTTTTAACATTAAGATCGCAAAAATTCAATGTTTGTTCTCCCTATACCATGCCGTTTCACCACCCTTCTCTCACTCTCTGGAGATGAATTTTCGGTGCCGTAAGTCATGCATGCTTGATGTTCTGGGCAAATGTTCACCTCTCATCAGAGTTTTATACTATGAAATTTACTTACCATTTATCATGACAATCGGCATCAACAAAATCCATATTCTCAATAGTTTTGTTGCATCCATTACTGGAATTGAAAGTTTTTAGTTTGAAATTGACACAAAATACAGATGTGGAGAGAAGTATTTTAAAAAAAATCTGAACACAGCACCAATGTTAGACAGCAAGGGTCAATAGCGTTGATTTAATACGTCTTTACTTCTGTTGAAAGCGATAATATGATGTCAATATTAATTTCTGTAATTGTCATTTTTATCAAACTAAATTAAATTTATTGTAATTACGACAAATTTGTACTACGTGTAATAATATAGAATTTTTTTAGGCTCGTATTTACAGAGAATAAATGTATTCATTTATTTGATGTGTTTGAGCTTTTGATTTTGTCATGTGATTAGGGACTTTTCTTTTTGAATTTTCCCCACAGTTCAGTAATTTTGTAATTTTACTTATCATAGTGTTTCATTATCATAGCTTCTTCATAATTTTCTGGGTTTTTTTTGGGTATTTTTGGTAATTTGAACCAATGTTAGCCTAGTGGTTAAATTCTTGAATTCCTTTGAAATACGAAAGAAAATGTTTCTTATTTTCCATTGTATTGCAGGACTTAATTTTAATACGTTTGCACAATCCATTTGTAAAATTTGAATGAAATAAAATTTAATTCTAATAAACATAAATTCAATTATTCAACTAGTTTCTAAGGTGCTTTTAAGTCAAGAGGGTCAGATCAATATCAATATACTAGTACTCTTTTATAACATATTAAAAAGTAAAACAATAAACCAGACACCAATAAAGGGGGAGGCTATTAAAATTGATAAAGCCAAATGAACTGATTGAAGACAAATATAACCATATGCACAAGCAATGCACTAGGTTAAAAACACGATAGTGGAATGTATAAATACCCTGTCACTTCAAAATTCACTAGAACAAACCCGCGAAATCGCGGGCATATACAGCTTGAGAACTGTTGTAGGAGGAATTTTTGTAAAAGACATTATGTATGGAGAATTTCATAAAAGGTATCAAAAGCCCTGTCCCTTTTTCCAAAATCCAATATTTGTTTCCTTTCTGTTAAATTCAATTATTTTTCGATTTCGGGATATGAATTTCTTTACGTTCTGCATCTCGGGATTTCATGGTTTTAAGCCCGGGATTTCGGGATCAGGACCCCTCCGACCACCCCTCAAATTAGCCTTAGTCGGTCTTAGTCATTTATACATGATTCACATCCTACCATTGATTTGACTTTTACCCAAAAAAAAGCATTGTAGCAAAGGAGAAGAATAATTGTGGTCTGAGGCCAGAAACACGAAAATAATTGAATTTAACAGAAAGGAAACAAATATTGGATTTTGGAAAAAGGGACAGGGCTTTTGATACCTTTTATGAAATTCTCCATACATAATGTCTTTTACAAAAATTCCTCCTACAACAGTTCTCAAGCTGTATATGCCCGCGATTTCGCGGGTTTGTTCTAGTGAATTTTGAAGTGACAGGGTATTTATACATTCCACTATCGTGTTTTTAACCTAGTGCATTGCTTGTGCATATGGTTATATTTGTCTTCAATCAGTTCATTTGGCTTTATCAATTTTAATAGCCTCCCCCTTTATTGGTGTCTGGTTTATTGTTTTACTTTTTAATATGTTATAAAAGAGTACTAGTATATTGATATTGATCTGACCCTCTTGACTAAAAAGCACCTTAGAAACTAGTTGAATAATTGAATTTATGTTTATTAGAATTAAATTTTATTTCATTCAAATTTTACAAATGGATTGTGCAAACGTATTAAAATTAAGTCCTGCAATACAATGGAAAATAAGAAACATTTTCTTTCGTATTTCAAAGGAATTCAAGAATTTAACCACTAGGCTAACATTGGTTCAAATTACCAAAAATACCCAAAAAAAACCCAGAAAATTATGAAGAAGCTATGATAATGAAACACTATGATAAGTAAAATTACAAAATTACTGAACTGTGGGGAAAATTCAAAAAGAAAAGTCCCTAATCACATGACAAAATCAAAAGCTCAAACACATCAAATAAATGAATACATTTATTCTCTGTAAATACGAGCCTAAAAAAATTCTATATTATTACACGTAGTACAAATTTGTCGTAATTACAATAAATTTAATTTAGTTTGATAAAAATGACAATTACAGAAATTAATATTGACATCATATTATCGCTTTCAACAGAAGTAACTGCGAGTACTCTCAAATCGTATTTTCTTGTTAATTCGACCTGTTGATACTGTTTATAATGCTTTTTTGTCATTTTTTAATTTATACGGATCTTGTCTGTACACCAGCTTTGATTATTTGTAATATCTTCACTTATTCTTACAACATTTGTATAAACTTCAAGATTATAAAAAAAACGGTTTTTTTTTCTAAAGTGAACATTGATTGGTTAAATATTTCTCAGTCATGTCCTGTTTTTGAATTTGTTTGTTAGCTTTTTGGTCATGAATGTTTGTCTCTAATATTTAATTAACTGTGCATTTGTATTCAGATATCGCAGATCAAATTTATTCGTTCATTGTTTAATCATACGTTTTTTGATTGAGTTAAGTCTGCCAATTGATATTTTATCGTATGTTTTTCTTTGTTGTGATGTTATGCTATTGTTTCAGAAAAAGGGAGAAGGTTTGGATCCATTAAAACGTTTAATCCCGCTGCAAATGTTTGCACCTGTCCTAAGTCAGGAATCTGATGTACAGTAGTTGTCGTTTGTTTATGTAATATATACGTGTTTCTCGTTTCTCGTTTTGTTAATATAGATTAGACCGTTGGTTTTCCCGTTTGAATGGTTTTACACTAGTAATGTTGGGGCCCTTTATAGCTTGTTGTTCGGTGTGAGCTAAGGCTCCGTGTTGAAGGCCGTACTTTAACCTATAATGGTTTACTTTTTAAATTGTTTTTTGTATGGAGAGTTGTCTCATTGGCACTCACACCACATCTTCCTATATCTATTATGTTTTCTAGTCTGTGCATCCGTGCGTTCGTTCGTTCAGTCGTCCGTCTGTCCCGCTTCAGGTTAAAGTTTTTGGTCGAGGTAGTTTTAGATGAAGTTGAGCATGTTTTACTTATTTTAATATATATGCAAGTGGTATGACCCCTTAAATAGTAAACATTTCAAAGAAAACAGACATACTTACATAGAAAGTCCCTGGCAGAATACAGAGTCTCTATATATTAAAGTAGTATATTCGTAGTTTACATGTAGATAAACGTGAAAAATAATTGTCCTCTCTATAATAGGTGTGGTTCTTGTGATCTATCACCAAATAAGTGTCCTCTCTAAAGAGGTATAATAGTTGTTATTCTTGCGATCTAAACACCATGATATGGAGAACGCTCTGAATGGCTTATTTATTTTTCATATTTGTTATCTATCATACGATTGGTTGTACTTGTGTCACATGTTTTACTTATTTTAATATATATGCAACTGGTATGACCCCTTCAATAGTAAACATTTCAAAGAAAACAGTAGACAGAATACAGAGAGTCTCTGTATATTAAAGTAGTATAATCGTAGTTTACATGTAGATAAACGCGAAAAATAATTGTCCTCTACAAGGAGGTATTATACTGTTGTGGTTCTTTCGATCTAAACACCATGATATGGAGAACGCTCTGATTGGCTTATTTATTTTTTTATTTTTGTTATCTATTATACGATTAGTTGTATTTGTGCATGTTTCAAACCGGAAGTGTTATCTATGACTAAAAGTCAGTCTGATGACGAAATCATATCCGGACTCCTTTTTTGTCGTTTTTCTCCCAAAATAACTCAATCTGAATAATCATAATAATGGATGACAAATGCGACTATGCAAGTTACCTATAGGACACATTTATTTACTGAGGCATGATGATTGATTTATTGTGGAAGAAAGAGAAGCGACACACACAATGAGGTCTTCTCGTTTAATAGTATAGATACGAGTAAAATAAGGTCTTCTCGTTTAATAGTATAGATACGAGTAAAATGAGGTTTTCTCGTTTAATAGTATAGATATACGAATAAAATAAGCATAATAACACGACGAAACACTAAATGAAAACTGTACAGTAAATAAAAAGATAAACACCTTTAGCATTGAATATAACACAAGGTCTCATGTTTATGTCATTTAGATATCATGAACAACGCAATTTGTAAAGACAAAATAAGAAAGAAAATAAAACGCACCTACAGCTGACAGCTTTTTATACCTCGTTTTATACAATAAATAATTGATATTATAAGGCGGATAACCATATTACTGGCATGAATTTACGAATATCGCGTTTTCAAAAAAAAAGGGGGGGTCATTTGAAGAAGGAATGGTTTCCCATATAATACTTTGCGGTTAAATAGGATGACTGATTGTTTAATTTAAGTTTTTGGTTTGCAATATTTTGGTTTCGAGCATCACTGAAGAGACATACATTGTCTAAAAAAGTGCGTACCGGGTGCAGTAACATTGGTACCGTTTATATTACTACAGCATAACGATAAAAAATTATCATTACCTTGATTAGCATTTTTTAATCATTATATAACTTCAATAGTCAAAGATATATTTAATTAAGATATAACACAAACATATCTTTTTAATTTCTAATTTTGCTTAAAATACATTGAGAAGAATTTGATACAAGTTTAGTCTGTTTAAAAAAAAGTATGCCTAATATAATATACGACGAAATGTGATTAATATGCGAAATAAAAACAGACAAATTTTGATACAGTAAAAAAAAATTATTTTTTTAAATATTCTTACCTCATATCAACAATAATTGATTCACTTTCGAGAATCTACAATAAATATTTGAGTGTTGCACTTGCTATTTAAAGGTGTTATATTGACGTAAAAAAATACGGCTGACAAAATGATATAAGACAATCGATAATCTTTTCTGAACAGACAGAGTAAACATCACACGTGACTTTCTCAAATACCGGATGAGCAATTTCATAATTCCTTCCTGACTTTACTTATGAATTTTGAGTTTAACTTAGTAAACTAAGTTCTTGCAACACAATTATTATCAATGCAGCATTTAAACCCCGTAAAGACTATATTAAATTAACGGCAGCATATGTTAAATAAACGGCAGCAAAAGGGATATTAGTGTATTTAGCTATGTTGAAAAACCTGCATAATGAGAAATGACAAGAGTACAAACTGTTTGGGGGGAAAATCGGTGCAATTTGAATAAAATGACGTTTTGTAGAAAAAACGAACAGGTGGTTGATGTAGAATTCCACCGAAACAGTCGATTAAGAGTGCGGTGAAAACTTTAAGACTTTGAAATAATGCAACTGTGATTGAAAAAAATTTAAATGTATACAGTGGAAAGATGCGAGCTACAATTTTGGCGCTTACATTTTTTTTGTGTTAAGATGGGAAATTCAAAACTGGTTTATATTTCATTAAAGCCCTGGTCACAACGAACCCACTGCAAATCTATGCAGCCCCCCCCCCCACATGAAATTTGGTCAAATCGCGGGTCATTTGTGGTCGTCGTACGACAATCGCACGACCGTCGAACGATATTTTGAGCATCGTGGCGCTGTCGTATGTCGTGGTACGGAAATTGGCTATGCACCTTGTTTACCTTTTTTTGTTGTGTCACTAACTTCTGGTTGTCGTGAAAGTGTCTTACAACCGTCGTGCGACTGTCGTGCGATACACACATTGTCGTGAGAATCAACATAAACCATTTTAATCAAACAATCGTCGCATGACTATAGTACGACAATCGATATCTCACGACTGTCGCCAGACACTTGTGAAACAGTCACACGATTGTCTCACGAATACCAAATTTAGAACAATGCTCGCAAAACATTCATTGTCTGTCTTACGACAGTGGTACGGTCTTCGGGCAACATATTTTATTTTCGTTTCATTTAGAAGAATACAATTAGGCGGGAATGACTGTTTGGGAAAACATACCGTCTACCGTTTAAAGAGGATGGCTATTTCATCAGAACGATTATGCTTGGCTATGCTGAAAAGGTGCCTTCCCGAACTCCAACAAGGGCAACATATGGTCCTGTAAGCGTTGATTCGAGCCCGTGAACAGTATAATAACCAGCGAAACGCTCGACGTTGGTTGGTAAGCCATGGATCGAACGGCGCCTGATGTTTGGGCAGTATAGTACACTGATGCAAAAGTTGGACCGATATTCCACCGGTTATTTCGTTGGATTCATGCAGACGGATCCTGGCATGTTTCAAAAGCTTTTTCTGAGAGTCGCATCAGAGTGGCACGACAGGCGCAAGACAGTGACACGACAGTAACACGCGCATCCCATGACATAAAAACCTGAAAAAATGTCACAAACAACTCACGATTGTCGTACTATTATCGCCCGACTGTCGCACGATTGCCACATGACCGACTTGCGACAAACCAATTACAATATCAATTTTTTTTCTGTCTTATACCCATCGTGGAACCATTGTGAACATGTCGTATCTGATGTGACCACTCGAAATATTTTTTCTAGATTTTCCACCACAAAAAATCGTAAGATCTGTTGTGACCGGGTCTCAAGTTTGAATACGGTATGAGCTTCTTCAATGTTAAAGACTAAACAAAAATAATTATAAGAGCCTAACTCAGCTAAAACATTTGAAGTTCCAACAGTCTACAGAAAGTAAGGCGTCAATCCTACTGAAATAATAATCATCTATATTTCTTTTTTAAAAAATATGAAATTTTCGAATTCAGGTTTTCGAAAACCTTCAACTAAACATTCGTGCACATATCTTCATTTGCCTGAGGTTTTAAAGTATGTTTATTCCTAAGTCTTTTACAGACTGCTAGTTTATCCTTGCCTTAGGTTAATTTTGGCTGTAAGAATTTGCAGCCCCGTACGGTTAGAAAAGGGATGTTAAATTTGATGTCTTGTGTGGATAGTGTCGTGATCTCTTTAATAACACCACGAAACTTTGCAGCAACTATTTTGGTAGCCCGTATTTTGTCTGTTGCATATCCGAATTTCTGTACATATCCAATATATCTTCTTTTGTAAAGGCCCTCCAAATTCGAAAGCCGTTATTGAAGTCAACCCCCTTAGCTAGACCTACATATTGTTTTATAGTGTAATCACAGTGTAGATACTATTCTGTACGCTATCCGGAAGTCGCGATTTTCGAAGGGAGAACTTTTTGGATCACATTTTAAATTTGATGGGTATACTGAATTAAACGGTAAGTTGATCATCTGTACATTGCTTAATGATTAATTCAGCCGACATCGATATTCTCAAATGGTTTAAAATTAAATTCCGCACATTCAATATTCGTGTCTTTGCCATAATCAAGAGATTTTCAAGTGCATCACCAAGAAAAATCAGTCGGCGAACTTAAAAACAATCTTTTTACCCTCTTAGTGTATAAATTAACGTAAAAATCAGACTTAATTAACTCAATGAAGTATATTTCAACTTGAAGTGGTGGTAAAAGTTTCAACCAGATCTTTGAAGCCAGAAATAAGAAAATTACACTTGTTTGAATTTCTCACTGTACGATCAGTCTCGCTTGTTTATTTTAAAACTGTATGATCAGTCTTTATGTCACTGTATTCTAGTGGTGATTTCAAAGTTATTTACGATACATTAGAAGGTGGCATTTTTCTAAATAACACAAATATATTTCAATACATTTACATCCTGAAAACTTATGAAACATGTTTTAGCTTGATAGGGTGTACTCGACTTACTACATTAAGTATAAGGATGTTTAAATGTTGCTAAAATAAGAGGAAGGTTTGATGTATACTAGTATATAAGTTTCAGAAATGTCCTCCGTTATACTTAAAATTGTACAAACACACAGATTTAGTTGTTGTATAAAAATGCATGTATTTACACACATTCGAGGCCGTACTATAGCCTCAGTATAATTGATCACAGTTCCTTCACTTTGTTTAAGATGTAGAGCTATATAAAAAAAGAAGATGTGGTATGATTGCCATTGAGACAACTATCCACAAAAGACCAAAATGACAGACATTAACAACTAAAGGTCACCGTACGGCCTTCAACCTTGAGCAAAGCCCATACCGCATAGTGAGCTATAAAAGGCCCCGATAAGACAATGTAAAACAATTCAAACGAGAAAACTGTCTCTTTGACACTCAATTGTACACCACTTTGACAAGCGGGGGGGTTATAGTGATAAAGAAGTTCGTCTTCCCGTTCGTCCGTTGGACCGGTACAATATGTTTCGCCGGTTTTGTAAGCGCATCTCCTCATAAACCACTTAATATATATTGGGGTTTCCGGCCATTTTTAAATGGAGAGGGGTCCAATCCAGGAGAAAAGGGGATTCCAAATATATGTTCCCATACAAATGAATTGATAGTTAAAAAAAGGGTTTCAAACTGCCGGGTCCCCTTTTTTTTAATCCGTCACTGATCAAACTATTTATTAATCTTATTCGGATTCCTTATCATTAATGATAATGACTGTATTGTGTACCGTCTATTTCGAATTTTAGTAAAAATCTTTTATTGGGTTACTTTATATAAGATACGGACTTGAACATTACATTATATGGGGGCACCCATCAGGTATTTCCAACACCTCCTAAACCAATCATTAAAGTTTTCTGAAATTGCTCCATTTTTACTCGATTAATGCATTATGGACCTTCTATTTCTGTAAACTTACCAAAATTATATCACATGAATTATCCCCCTAAGCTAAGCTGTCTTTATCCATTTTATGTTATTTTAAAAGACAAGCTTAATTTATGTTATCATCAATTGGTCAACGGCGGACGGTGTAAATAATCTTTAAACATGTAATAGCTAAACAGATAACTGTAACGATACACTATTACAAAGTCAACAAGCGAATCATGTATTACTTTATAGGCATTTAATTTTAAATAAGACTGATGGAACAAAAATACAATTATTTTTCCGTCTAAAAAACTCATCAGAAATATATTTGTATTGTCTGATGAAAGTAATTACACGTTATAGTTCCCTGGATAGTTCATAACATCAAATATACACGTATATACCTTCAAATTGCTGTTGTTTTTTCTTCAAAATCACGACTGGTCATACAGTCAAAAAATCTGAAATCGCTTCTAGAATACAGTCAGTTCTAGACTGATCGTACAGTAATTTATTTTTGGATCCTCAAGGAAAACATATTTTTTATGGAAAGTACGAATATTCAACTTAAATACGAAAAGAATATTGAAACAGTATATATTTAACTGTAAACTGATGCAAATATTTGCAATAAAAGATTATTTGCTTTGTACTACGAGAGCAAAATTGTTCATCGATTTCACTTTTTTCTACGAAGTTGGTGTGATGCACACCTATATTTTATATTCTTATGCATGTTTTTGTTACAGTTACTCATATCTATGATGCTATATACCTTCAAGATGTTCAAAGCACTTCGTAGATATAGGAGTAAACAACTGATGAGAAAAGTTACCATAGGCAAAACCGTCCTGTTTAGCCAGTTGGAAATCATCGCTTCGAAAATCGCGACTTCCGGATAGCGTACAGAATACTAGTATCTACACTGTGGTAATTGGTTGGCAATTTTATTGTTAATTTGTTGTCGTACAGCAATATTTGCATCTAGATGTTGAACAATTAATTAGATATGATATATACACACTAGTGAGTAAGGGTACCCTAGCACCAAATAGTCTTATAAAAAGATATAGGGAAATAAAACTACAGTAGTCAGCACTCCGTTCCAACGCTTGGTTATGACGGGTCCTACTACAAGAAAGTTGCATATACTAAAGCTCAAAATAGATTTAGTATGTAAAAACTAAAGTCTCAAAATACTGAACTTGGAGGAAAATCTAATCGGAAATTTTATAATCACATGGCAAAATCAAATAAAAAAACATATAAAAAAAAAGAATGGACAAGAACTGTCATATTCCTTACTTGATACAGGCATTTTCAAATGTAGAAAATGGTGGATTAAACCTGGATTTATAGCGCTAACCCTCTCATTTTGATAACAGTCTCATCAAATTCCGTTATATTTACAATGATGCGTGAACTAAACAGACATACTAAATAAAATAGTCAAAATATTGGTACAGCAGTCATCATCTTGTAACAATTTTAAAGGGAACAATTTAACAAAACACAAAAAACATCTATCTAGTACAAACAAATTTATTGATTCGTGTGTCTGACGTCAAAAAATTGTATACGTCACATGTATTTGTCGTTCAATGTATATACAAACAATTTTAAAATTTCACATAGGCAATCTTAGTATATAGGGTTAACAAATCAAAAGTATGTAAGAATTAATTTCAGAAATAGACCGAGATTTAAAATAGTCCAAAAATTATATAGAAGTTATAAGAATCCACAAATAGTTCATTCCACTACGCGATTGAATAATTTTGACGTTTGTGGTTCAACGTATTTGGTAATTCATAATAGAAATATATCATAATGACATAAAATAGATACTGATGGGATCTTTAAAAGTATAGAGTCAAATCATAAGAACCGAAGAAATACAAAAGGTCGCATATACAAAACACACCAGCAAAAAATGAAAGGTAAATCAAACACATTGACGGGATGTTTAAGTACCGAGCCACGTTAAATAGATATCACATAAAACAGTCCAACAGTAAAAGTAATATTAATAATAGAACAAAGACAAATGAGAGAACAATAAAACATGTTGTAAAGATGATTAAAAATCATCAATACGCAGAATCTATAAATCAAGACCATCATGTATTATTTGCGAAGTTGTTACGCAATATTTACCAACAAGGTCTTGGTACCTTCCGATGATTTTTTTTTTAGAAAAAGGAAGAGATGTTCTTTGAAATACCCCTGGTTCATCAAGGTTCTCCATATACACTGATGACATTTTAAAAAGTCTGAGTAGGAGATGCAAGCTCTTGAATATCGGATAAGTTGGGAAATATATATCCCATATGCAGGTGAAGTTGGTATATTGCTACTAAGATAGGGGAAATTTATAATTTCAAAATTAAAATCGTCTCGTTTGTCATACATTCTGGTACTGAAATGACTGTGTAAGTCAAATTCGAGATATAAGTATAAAAATGAGGCGGAGGAAGCCGTGCCTGTTGTTTCTTTAATTTCTAGTTCTGGGGGGATATATTCATGGAACCCAATCAGAAAAGTTCGGATTGTTTATGGAAAGAACATCATCAATATATCTGAACGTGAAATTAAATAATCTGGCTTCTCTGATCCTCTTGTTTTTTTACAAGTGTCTGAAGGAACTCCGAATCATATGAAAATAAGAAGAGGTCGACAAGAAGAGGTACACAGTTTGTTCCCATAAAAATGCCCACAATTTGTTGGAAAAGTCTACCTCCAAACTCAACAAATATGTTGTCGATAAGAAACTCCAGCATACTGACCACTTGTTCTTCTGTATAGCATGTTTTACCTTTTTGTTTGTCACTATCAACGAAATATGCCTTATGAAATCCCAAAGTAATAAATGTATAGCGTATGCTACCCTTTTTATGTTGAAAGGCATTGTGGATTATTTCTTTCAGGCGATTTTTCAATTTCACATGGAGAATGGGGTATACAGGGTTGAAAAATCAAAAGTTTTGAAATAACTAATTTCAGAAAAAGACCGAGATTTAAAATTGTCTAGAAGTTCTTCAGAATTTTTAGGAATCCCCATATGGTTAAGACTGTGTTTCTGCTGTAGATGCAACTCTATTATGTACCTACAATTGTTATTCCTTATTTGCTAAGCGACAAAGGACATTTTGCCCTTTTCTTACACTCTTGTAACTTTAGATATGGTATTTTATAAAATGTTTTGCCTGTTTATAGCTGTCTCATTAGAAGATCAAACTTAGTTACTGGCATGAAAATACGGATTTATTGTGTTATTAAAATTTGCTGTTACAAAATGATAGAAATTATTATAAGTTAAGGAACGTATCTCCCTCATGCCTCTGATTCCTTTCACGGATTTGGCTATACTTTTTGGACCTTTTGGATTATAGCTCTTCATCTTTTATATAAGCTTTGGATTTCAAATATATTGGCCACGAGCATCACTGAAGAGACATGTATTGTCGAAATGCGCATCTGGTGCAAGAACATTGGTACCGTTAATTTTATTATTTTCAATACTATATACCGTGTTTACCTGTACAAACTCATCAAAGATAATAGGCTTATGATAAACACACCTGACCTTTCGGCCGTAAAACTGTATTCAGAGTACTAAATTTGTACTCAAAATATCAAATCCAGTATTTTGATAGGTTGATCACTGAGTATTATGTACTCGATGATAGGGGATGAAGTCCGTATAAATCATGTTTTGAATTCAAAAGTACTTCAACCTCAAAATCTTTGGCAAAAGCAAAAGCAATACGCAAACGTTTTCAATATTGGTCCTGTTGTTAGGGATTTCAGTTGTTGGGACGGCATTTTTAAAGTAAACAAAAAATCGCTATCATAAGTTATAACGTTTTTGTTATCATATCAAACAGTTATCCAAATTAATTGTTATAATTTATATCCCGTTTACATCAGAGATGTATTGCCAGTTTAATTTCTGGTGATGTAATAATTGAATATAAATTTAGAACATGATCTTGAATATAAAAAACGAAACATATAGTGCATATTTTTACCGGGAGTATACAGCTCAGCAATGATTTAGATCGTAATACACATCATCCAGGCTTAGCTGTAGCTGTAATCTTTCCAAGGATACACTGATCACTCTATTACCGAGGTTGACTTATACTTATTATACTAGCTAAAACAAATTTCACATGGTGTAAAAAAGACAAAACAAACAAAAAAACTTTATCAATTATCTATTTGAACTATATTCACTATAATTAGAATTGTAATGTTAGATGTATTTTATTTTGATCGATACTTTGATTTAACACAGAACTACCTAAGACCTAAACGAGTTACACATAGGTCTTGTCACGTCAGAACTACTGATTTCTATGTCGTTGTCATTTTCTCTTAAAAGAATAAGTTTTGACTGTCCCTTGGTATCTCTTTTATCTATTATCTAAAGATGATCAGATAAATCAATATATTCTGTTTACTACATTTTATTTTAAGGCATTAACTAACTGGTCCCAAAAAACTGTATCCCCATATTCATCATTCGGATACTCTATATAAGACTTAGATTGAATCATTTCAAGCACATTCAGTGGAAGGTCTCTAGGAGACATTTGTTCATAAAACATTAAGAAAACAACGTTTTCGTCTCGTCGTTCGTATACGTTTTCCATTCGGGCCATATTATATTCGAACATGCACCAGTATGATTTTAAAAAGTTATGAGACATTATCACTAGAGTTTTGCGACTGTTATGAATTGCAGATGCGATATTAGTAGCAATGTCATTTCCGGGCAGGAAATTTCTCATGTGTAAGCATAATTGAATTCCGTTTTCAACTTCCAGTTTTTGCAGAAGAGTCTTGTGAACAAATATTCGATCTTCATCAGCATAAGATACAAATGCTCCATACATGTAAGAATATTCTTCCTCAGTTTCCGAATGTAAGCTGCTATACTTCACTTTTACAATGTAATATAGGTAACGCAGTTTCCACCGGAATCTGTAAACGACTGCTCCAACAATGATTGCAATGAATAGTAAAATTCCAGAAACTAAGGCTATTTCTAATTGTTCATATGATGTGCAATGTTTCTTCAATAAATTGTAAGTTTCCTTGGGATTGTGAAGTGTAACGATTGTTCGATTCCATAGCATGCACTTGTACTTTTTTATATTCTTGAGACGGACATTTGTGGTTGTCATCCATTCTATAAACTTAATCGATATACAATTACATTCTAACAAGTTGTCATTCAAATCCACAGAAAAGTTATGTTTTCTAGCTAAAGAATTCAATTGGGATGTAATAGGGGCACTGATAATTGTTATTCTGTTTCCACTCAAATCTAATTCCTGTAAATGCATCATGTGTGATACACGAAAAGTTATATCTGTAAGAATATTATCACTTAAATCAAGTTTTTGCAGATTTCTTTGTGATTTTAATATTTTCCTCGGTAGGTTTGGAATTCTATTTTTAGATAGCATGAGATCAGTAAGCGATTTCAAATTATGAAATATTTTACCATCGATATCGTCAGGAAGTACATATCCAAGTAAATTATTTTGAAAGTTTAAACGCTCTAAGTTTTTAAAATCAGTGCTAAAGAAGAAATTTGAAATATTGCTGCAGAAATTGTTAGCCACGTTTAATGTTTTTAGACTCGTTACATTGAAGATAGGACCAATTAATGAATGTAGTATGTTATTACTTATATCAACGGTTTCTAATTTATTTCTTGAAAACATTAACTTAGGTAAATCCATTACAAGACTGCCAGAGCTGTAATTTATATGTTTCAAATTTGTTGGAATCGGTATTTCAATTAGACTAAATATATCTGGAATATCCCCTTTCCTTATCTTGTCTTTGACATACCCTGATGAGATTCGACTTTGGTCCATACAACTAGGTTCATTGACAGAGTCTTCGTTGCATGTGCATATTGATTCAAAAAAACATTTTTCGGGATAAAAGTTTGTTTTATGACGATAAAGGTCTGAAATGTTTGCAGTTTCTAAATTTGAAAGATGAAGTACATCTTCTAAATAGTATCCAAACTTAAAAGGATTTTGTCTAACTGATAAAAACTTAAGTGATTTTGGAAGATAAGTCAATGCGTTTTTCTCTATAGTTTGTATACGATTACCGTCGACATACACATTTTGAAGGAAGGTGTTATGTAAACCCTTGATATGAGACGTTTTTAGGACTGTAGTCAGATCTGACATTTTGTGAAGATAGCTAACCTTAAGAATGTTTATGTTTGAGAATTGTAAATCACTTGTAATGTTTTCCAATCCTTCGAATTTAATGCACGTATTATTTGATACGTCCAGATACGTTAAATTTTTCAAAACACTTAATGCTCCTCTATAAATTTGTTGAATATTACAGGTTGATATATCTAAATTTCGAACCTGTGAAATAAATTTGAAGAATTCGCTTTTTAAAATTGGCAGTGAACATTTTCCAGATAACCCTGAAAGATCGAGCATTGCAAGATTCTTCAGTTTTCTATATTGTTCGCTCATGAAAGAAATTCCATTTGACAAAAAGTCAATTTGTAGACTTTCTAGTGATACTAGTTTTGAAAGATCTGGTTGGTAGTGTTTGACGAAATTATTTTTTAAGTTTAAATACTTCAAATTCTTTAAATGTGAAAACGTATTAGCACCGAACGAAATGTTTCCTTTTGACAGATCATTGTTTTGCAAGCTTAATTTTAGTAAATTCTGAAGACCATTGAACGACATTTCTGTTAGTGTATGAATCCTGTTATCAGACAAGTCTAATTCTGTAAGGATTGTATTGTTAGAAAAGATACCATTTGGTATTACAGCAATAAGGTTATGTTTCATGATCAACTTTATAACATAACTTGGAACGGATGGAATCACTTTCAGTTGTATATGTGAGCAGTCGACCTCAACAAAGTTTGTGTGCTGTTCTAACCGGCATCTACATCTTGGAAGAAAGCTGCATGGATGGTGCTGTGTATTCCCGTATATTGTTATCAATGAATTTAAACAAATAATTGCATGTAGTATGTGTTTGTTTCTCATTGTGTATCTGCAATAAAAAAAAAAACTCATTGCGTGCATTTTTTACTAAGATTTCCACATAGCAAACATAAATGTGACACACATCTATATGAGTAAAGGACAAAATACAAAGTAAAGTGAACACTGAAGAATGCCAACGGGCATTTATAAACATAAACATAGATAGCGAACTCTTACAATTGAATTTATCTTTGTCTGCTTGATTTCATGTTATAGGCGTAAATCATATGTTAATGATAGGTTTTTCCATTTATAAGAATACGTTTTTGTAGATTGAATCAGTCAACCAAATGGTATGTCCTTGTTTCACTTTCAACGTCGACATCCTTAACCTTTCAAAATCTGAATGCACATTGTACATGCGTAACCTATATGTTGCTAAGGAATTTAACTATAGTTCACATGAATACGGATTAGATGAGGTTGAATTATTCCCTTGCAAATGATTAAATCATTAAAGATGTTACTTTGCTTATTTTGATAATAACTGAACAAAACTGGAGGCTAAAAGCGATTGACTTTATCACTATTTCCCTTTCATAAATGAATGAACCAACAAAATTCGTATTTCATTTTTCTCTCTCTTGTAGCTGATGCCCCTTTTAAGCATCCATGTTTTCAAATATTCAGCTTTAATCGTCGAAACTGATTGTAAATCTAGACAAGCGTTTAAGACGCCTGTATTTAATAACGTGTTGTTTTCATTACTTAAGCACGCAGTCGATAACTCTCTTGGTTGACTATCAGTCTCTGATGGTATCTGCAGCTCTGTAGTCAGTGATTCGGTTCTGACATGAGTTATACATTGATTTAATAATCCCTTCTAAAACTGTTCGTTTATAAATTTTGAAATTATAAAGAAACCGTGTTGCTTTCAGTTTTTACAGTAAAAAATGGTAATTTGGTTATTTGGTAATTTGGTATGCATATTAAATTCGTCACATTCTTAAATAAAATCATTAAATGATATTGTTCTGATTTAAAGGGGCACTAGCTACGAGATATATGAAAAACCTAATATATTATTTTGTTTGGCTCAATGAGTAATACATAACAAATTGTGAAATAACAATTCCTTTTAGTAGCCAAGGTTCAATTTTGTGAAAATAAGCAAAAAAAAACATTGATTATGAATTATTATCTTACTAGTGAATAATTCGATCTCATTGAATTCGTATTCATGTGAACTTTAATTTAACCCCTTAGCTTGAAATGGATAACACGTGAATTGTATGTGTAAAGTTATTTGAAGGAAGGGAATGTCAACATTGAAAGTGAAACAAAAGTAAACCATTTGATAGACTGATTTGACCCACAAATAAACATTCTTATACAGGTAAAAACGATGATAAACATTTATTTTTTATCTGAAATATGACATTTAACAGACCTTAAATAATTCAACAGCACGTGTTTGCTTAATCTATTTATATTTATATTTAGGTTTACATCGCTTATATGGTCATCGGATGACTCTATAGGTCAATTCGATAAATAATTAGATGGCGTCTAGACTCAAATGCACACAAAACGAAGCTATGTATGTTCATGCCTGTGCCTTGTTTATTGTTATATTTAGACTTTTAATTGTTTGGATAAATGTTTTACATTGTTGTAAATCAAATATGAGAATTTGATTAGAATCGATGAATATGAATTTGACAGCTAGTGCCCTTTCAAATCAGGCAGTGTATTGTTAGCTCCATCTTATAAACCAGGAAACGGAAATTCTTCAACGAGACAGCAACACTTTAGATCTGATCGCAAAAATTTGTTGCGAAGTTCTGGGCACTTTGAATTACTATTTTATAAAGTTTCAACAGCTTTTTCCCCAACAAATGATCATAAGAGATGAATACAGTAAATAAAAAAAAAATCAAAGACGCACGTGAACACTTATATCAGAATCAATTAATGTCAAGTTACAGTAAAAGGGTCATGTCACAGGATTTTTAAAAAATTAGCAGTTACCTTTGGGTCGTTAGACTGTATCCGAAAATCGAAAAATATAATGCATTTATCGCTATTTTTCTCAAATAGGTGACCATTTGTATAGAAAGCACATAAAAACGACGAACGTTTTTTGAATTCGATGAATTTCCAATTTTTACTCCATAGATTATTCCTTAAAAACTATATGTTCTTGATTCAAACGTATACCGAAATCTGTGACAGAGTCAGTCTACTGCTCCTTGGCCTCAAGGGGAATAAAAGATTTAAACAAAGATTATTTTAAAACATTATTGCTTCTGGTCGTAAAGAATGATAGGTTACACTTATCCTAAGATGTAACAATCGATACAGAGTTCATTCTCAACCCATACAATTCTTGAGACGTTACAATCGATATAGTGTTCATTCTCAACCCATGCAATTCTTTAAAGGGTTATATTTTAATGTGAATAGGTACTATAAACACAACAATATATAGTAAATATATTTTATTTAAGTGAAAAATGTTCTTATCTTGTCATGAATACCTTGATATTTAAACGGTAAATAACCCAAATATAATTTCCAAGGCCGTCCAAGGTAGAAATGATAAAATGACATTTTCCTACATTAAAAGGTTACTAAATACTGCTTTATCGTGCACAGTCATTGAAAACATGTACGTGTTGTTTACTATTGGGTGTAAATGATAATCATGATTTCACATCTGTCAGTAGATCTTACAAAACTAAACAAAACTAATAGTTATCAAAGGTACCAAGATTATAATTTAATACATATAAATAAATAAATGTTCACATATAGGAACACCACATTAAAATAACCGTTATTTTTTCGTAGAATGCTTGTCACCAGGAAAATATTACTGCCCTCCCAACATTTCACCACGGAGTGTGTACAATCCACACCATTCCGTTGAGATTTCATCATTTGACAGAGTTATTTTTAATTTTTGTGATGTATTTGCCATTTGTATGGTTTAGCTTCTACTGCTTGAAGTAATAATGATGACCAATAATTAATCCTCATGGTTGATAAAAACTGTTTATTTATTTTTTATTCGAGCGTCACGGGTGATTTTGTTTGTAAACAAAACGCGCGCCTGGCGCAAAAAAAAAATTTAATTGTGGTGGTATAATTAGTTTACTTATATGGCTAACTTGTCTAATACTATCTTTCATTTGACTACAAGCTACAGATTAGCAGAATGTTATGTAACTATAAAAGTCTATATATTGTCTTTCTTTTTGTCTTCCAATTGTCCTCATGATGTTTTCAATTGGAAAACAAATATATATAGTTATCATGCTTACCTGTCGATCAACTGCTCCCCAATAAAAACAAAGTTTTGAAAACACTTGAAATCGTTAATCTTGACATTTCAAATTTAATCTATCACAATAACACTGGGTATGATTTGTGGTAGATATAAATCATAGATGCATTGATATCGATTTGAATATAAAACAAACTTTTGGAGTAAGATAAACAAAGTAAAACTTATATACCAAATACAAGAGGATCTCCATGGGGTGTTATCTATAACAAGGAAAATTTTTATAAAAACAAACATTCCATAATCGAGCAGGTACCAATAACATTGATATTTACTTTATTTGAAAGATGTGTTAAAGGTTAAAGCTCATAGTACAGATAGTAGGGTGCCCAGTTTAAAAAAAGACGTCTAGTTAACGAGTTTAAGTTAACGGATAACACACGGCTATATTTATATGCAAACTATTGGAAAATCGTTATATTTTTCAATCATGAATGTCGTCGTAAGATACCGTGGTCACGTTTTTCAAAATTTTGTGGTTTCTAAGGGTACCCCAAAATACTTCATCGTACATGCCATCTTCAACACAAAGAATAAAATTATTACTTTCTGTGTTATTTGTTCAGATGATACTTATCATTTAGCTTAAAAATTACATTTATCATATCATAGTAGATCAACAGTAACTATGATGATGCGGAAGTCATTTATCTAGCTAGCACTTCCAAGGACCCTAAATCTGCTCAGAAGGGATATTAATATTTTAAGAATTATTTTGTATGCACGATGAAGTAGATAACTGCATGATTTTTAACATGCTATTCATGTAGACAAAGAGTTCAGTGTGAAATGCATCAAGGGTAGGATAATAATAAAGTCACAAGAAACAGATGTTCTGATCATTCTAACATTCTACCAGCCGCATATGTTTTAAAATAATGCGATACAACGTCACCCCTGTTTAGGATCGATAACGCACTGTTTTTTTAGTCTTGAAGTACAACCCAGATGATTTTTCCAATTTGTCAAACCTTTCTAATGATGACATCGATGAACCTATAGATAGAGCTGGAGATGTTGTTGTTGTTACGTTGAATGATCTCAAGTCAAAACTCAAAATAGATCATTGTGAACTAAACAAATTGAACGTAAAATTTGCTAAAATTGTCTGTTCTATGGTCGGGTTGTTGTCTCTTTGGTACATTCCCCATTTCATTTCTCAATTTTACAATTTTAAAGTTCTCCCTTGTCAAACTTCCTCCTTGTGAATCCACTTTTAAACAATATGTAATAAGAGCTTCACTCCAGACATAAACTTGATGTCTTCCAATATAGCAAAACTATCCTACATTCTCCTCTTCAGTTCGGATGGGAAAAGATGAATGACTTGTTCCTTTCTATCTCGAAGGTTAGATATCATATGAATTTCTGCAAGATTTAGTTTGTATTTGCTTCGAACAAAATCTTTCTTGTACAGATTTATGCTCATGTTAGGCAAATGGCATTTGTCAAAATGTAAATACTCGTCCGTTTGCAGTTAGAAACATTTATGACAACGAAGATGTATAAGATTTCATTTTTCTGTTTATACCTTATGAATCATTATTAGTTATCGAATGTAAATTAAGCAGTCCATAATCTTTTCTTTAACAATAAATAAAACATCTACTCAATTTTGAAATCGTGGGAAAAATAGTAATAATATATCTAGTGGTGAAAGATATGTAAAAATGAAATAACAACAACAAAAAACTAAACCTGCCATATGGTCTCTGACTTTCGCGTGATTGGTGGGCTTAAACTATAGGAGACCATGGAACTTAGTAGGTAATACTAGCTTCGATCATAATTTTCTATTTGCATTTGTTCTTTTTTTCAGTGTTTTTGCGATGCTGTTGTCAGCTTGTCTTCAATTTATAATTTTTAAATGTCCCTTTGGCTCCTGACGCCTTTTTTGTTTGCAATTATTTGTTAAATACATCGGTGCTGTACATAACTCTCTCCCTTATAATTTTTTTGGAATACTTGTAAACAGTATAGCCAATTGTTGCTCATTTAGTCATCTGTATATGTAGGATGGGGTGTTTTACCTGTTTCTAATAGACGTTTTGTTTTCATAACTTTAACCCCCCCTCCCCCTCTTCTCCGTTTGCAATAATTCTTACTTCCGTAAAGCAAAACTATACACAGAGCTTTATAATCAACCAAGTTTGACGTTAATGTTACACAAATTTCGAAACAAATCATTTATATATACTCTTTCAAACACCCAATAACAGAAATTTGATATTTACCTAGAAATTGACGAAAACCTTACTATCGTGAAAAACACATTTTGTTTTCGACAAATTATTAAAGTTAAGATCTAAAAAACATCTTTAGATCATACTTGTAATGAATTGAATACAAAAATTTCAAATTTAGAATTTGAAATAGGTCAAGGTCACTGTAATTTAACAGCTGTTTGAAAATTTTAAATTTGCACCCTATATACAAAAAAGTATATCTAAAGTCATTTTTGGCGATAAAAATATAAAATAAGTTCGAAATGTGGATACAAAAGATATTTTTCTATCAATTAGTTGTTTTTATTTTGCTCCAAATGCATATATGTAGGAGAAACAAGCTATCTTAATGTGACTTTGATTTTTTCTGAAATTTTTGCATTGACTTTTGACCCTGATTTTAAAAAAAACGTGACCACGGCAGACAACGACGACAACAATATTTCGATGAGGTTTGTTCTCCTATTTCCAATGATATAAAATATAGCCGTGTGTTATTCCGTTAAGGCAAATCGATCAAATTTGTTGATTGGGCACCCTACTAAAATGTTCTCTTAGCTATGAATGCGAGTCTACGTTTATCCAATGTTCATGATTATACATTGTACATGCAAGATGGTGCAAAAAAAACTGTTGTGAAAATGAATGAGGGATTTCGACAGGACTATGTAACTGACAGATAAAATGGGTTGGGTGGGGTCTGATTTTATATTAAAAATAAAACGACATTGATCATGTGATGCATTATTTACTTCACGAGTGTATGACATTATTTGTATTACATACCTTTTAAATCCAAGAGTAATGTTGACGGATGAAAACGGTGTTAATCAAATCTAAATTAAATAAACATCATATATTAGTCAGAGATGAAATTATACAAAACGTCTTTAACAAGTCGATGTACCATAAGAGTAACATACTGTTTTGTATTTTTGATTGTATTTTTATGCACCTGTTATAAGCCTGGATCGTGTGGTTTTCGTTTGTTGATTTGGTTTATAATTGTTTCTCGTTTCTCTTTTTTTTTTTTTAAGACAAAATGTTTTTCTGTTTGATTTGTTTTATACTAGGCATTTCATGGGCCCATATAGCTTGCTGTTCGTTGTGTTCCAAGCCTCTGTTCGAATGCGGTACTTTGAGCTATAATTGTTAATTGTTTATACATTGTGACTTGGACGAAGAGTTGTCCTATTAACACTCATACCGCATCTTGCTTTTTATATCAATATAACAAACATCAGCTGATAGAAATTATAACATTTTCTTTGGAGGAAAATAAGGAAATACTAAAATTAGTTGGGAGCGCAAGGTAATAAAGGGTAACAACAACCAAGCTAATGAACTTACAGAATCTTTAACTCACTTGGTAGCTGGCCATGGGGAGAGTATTAACAGATATTGTCAAACTTTCCCTTAAATGCACGATTGCATTGTACTGATGAAGATGAAGAATACTGAAATCCAAACGTTATGCAAAAATCTGATTCTCTATGCTCAATATAAAAGAAAGCTTATTGTTTTATAAATTAATATAATATGTGCTATTTAGAGTACATCTAAATGAAATTAACGTTTTAGTTATATTGAATATCATTTAAAAAGAATGCCCACAAATGTAATACACCTGTGAGTGAAAAATAAAGGGATTTAAATTCGCAAATGTTAAAATAATGTTTGCAAATTTTATACAAATATAAACGTCAGGAAAACGTAAATTCAGCTACAAAAAAGAAAGGAAATGAAAATGAAAACATAACTACAGCAATTTTACTGCTTCCTGGACCACATTTTGCATGTCATATATTACTTTTTTATCGATTTTGAATGACAGAATTGGACTTTTCATCCTGTTTGTAAATACTACTATCAAATATTGTGACCACATTATGAATGTATGTGCCTGTTCCAATTCAGGAGCCTGTGATTCGGAAGTTGTCGTTTGTGTAAGTGTTACATTTTTGTTTTTCGTTTTTATTCCTTTATATAAATAATGCCGTAAGTTTTCTCATTTGAATTGTTTTATATTGTCATTTCGGGGCCTTGTCTAGCTCACTATGCGTTATGGGCTTTCTTCGTTGTTGAAGGCCGTACGGTAACCTATAGTTGTGAATTTCTGTGTATTTTAGTCTCTTGAGAGTTGTCTCATTGGCATCATTCCACATCTTCTTTTAGATATGTTTGTATGATTATCGTGTCTCGTATATTTGTTCCCTATATCGTTGACATTCTTTCTTAGAGTTTCAAGTGTCCCTTGGTATCTCCAATCTAATATCTAAAGATTATTTGAGTCACATAAATCATTTTATTTCTTATCCAGAAAAAATACTGCAATCTGATTGGTTGATAACCCCGGTGTAAATAACATCCCATCCTTGTTCACCCCGGCATAAATAAAAATTGGCAAAAATAAATTTTAAAAAATTTGCGTAAAATAAATGAAAAAAGTGTAAAAAAAATACAAAATAAATGAATAAAAAAAAAATTAAATTTGGACAAAAATCAAGAAAAAAGAAAAAAAAGTAAAATTAAGAAAAACGTATAGGACAATGCACAGCAACATCGACGTTCAAAATTGTTACACTGTAATTTTTTCAATACCATTTTTCAATTTTACATCCTTGTTTAAAAAATAGTAAAGGAATTGTTCATAAGAATAAATTCGTTTTCTTGGTACAATCAGGGGTGTACATAATTTTACACCGTTGTTGAAAATTCATATAACCATTCGGCTGCGTCTCAGGGTGAATTAATTTTCAACAACGGTGTAAAATTCTGTACACCCCTGGTTACACCAAGAAAACTAATCATAGTTAAAATGTTCACTACATTTTATTTTAAGGCATTCACTAACTGGTCCCAAAAAACTGTATCTCCATATTCATCATTCGGATATTCTACATAAGATTTTGATTGAACCATTTCAAGCACATTGAGGGGAAGGTCCCTAGGAGACATTTGTTCATAAAATATTAAGAAAACCACGTTTTCGTTTCTCCGTTCGTATATATTTTCCATTCGGGCCATGTTATATTCGAACATGCACCAGTATGATTTTAAAAAGTTATGAGACATTATCACTAGAGTTTTGCGACTGTTATGAATTGCAGATGCGATATTAGTAGCGATGTCATTTCCAGGCAGGAAATTTCTCTTGTGTAAGCATAATTGAATTCCGTGTTCAACTTCCAGTTTTTGTAGAAGCGTTTTGTGCACAAATATTCGATCTTCATCAGCATAAGATACAAATGCTCCATACATGTACGAGTATTCTTCCTCAGTTTCCGAATGTAAGCTGCTATACTTAACTTTCACGATGTAATATAAGTAACGGAGCTTCCATCGGTATCTATAAATGAGTGAACCCATTATAAGTATTATAAAAAGTAATACTCCCGAAACTAAGGCTAATTCTAAATATTCATATGATGTGCAATGTTTCTTTAATAAATTGTAAGTTTCCTTAGGATTGTGAAGAGCAATGATTGTTCGGTTCCATAGCATGCACTTATACTTTTTTATATTCTTGAGATGGACATTTGTGGTTTTCATCCATTCAATAAATGTGATTGATATACAATTACATTCCAACAAGTTGTTATTCAAATCGACAGAAAAATTGTGCTGTTTGGCTAAATAATCCCATCGTAATGTAATAGGGTCACTGATAATTGTTATTCTGTTACCACTCAAATCTATTTCCTTTAAATGCATCATGTGTGATAGACGAAATGTGATGTCTGTAAAAATATTTTCACTTAAATCAAGTTTTTGAAGATTTCTTTGTGATTTGAATATATTCTCCGGTAGATTTGGAATTCTGTTATTAGATAGCACTAGTTCAATGAGTGATTCCATATTATGAAATATGGCACCATCAATATCATCAGGGAGTATAATTCCAAGCAGATTGTTATGAAAGTTTAAACTCTCTAAGTTTTTAAAATCAGAACTAAAGAAAAATTTTGAAATATTGCTGCAGAAATTGTTAGCAACGTTTAGAGTTTTTAGACTTGTTACATTGTAGATAGGACCAATCATAGAATGCAATATGTTATTACTAAAATCAACGGTCTCTAGCTTACTTTCGGAAAGTATCAACTTCGGTATGTCCATAATCAGACTGGCAGAGCTGTAATTTATATGTTTAAGATTTTTTGGAATCTTTATTTCAGCAAGACTAACGATATCTGGAATATCTTTTTTTCTGATTTCGTCTTTGATATAAAGTGAGGACATCCAACTGTGTTCTATATAACTGGGTTCATTCAGCGAGTCTTCTTTGCATGTGCATATTGAATCAACAATGCATTTTTCGGGATAAAGGTCTGATTTATGATGATAAAGATCGGAAACGTCTATAGTTTCTAAATTGGTAAGCGAAAATACATATGATATATAGTGTCCAAATTTCAATGGATTTCGTCTAACGGATAAAAACTTCAGTGATTTCGGAAAATAAGTCAATGTGTATTTCTCTATAGATTGAACACGATTACCGTCGGCAAACACATATTGAAGTGATGTGTTTTGTAAACTCTTGATATGAGACGCCTTCAAAACCGTAGTGAGATCCGAAATTTTGTGAAGACAGTTAATCTTAAGAATGTTAATATTTGAGAATCGTAAATCACTTGTAATGTTTTCCAATCCTTCAAATTTAATGCACGTATTATCCGAAACGTCCATATACGTTATATTTTTCAAAGCAGTTAATGCCCCTTTGTGAATTTGTTGAATCTTGCAAGTTGATATATCTAAATGTTTTACCTGAGGAATAAACTGAAAGGATTCATTATTCAAAATTGGTAATGAACATTTTCCAGATGACCCAGAAAGATCTAGCATTGCAAGATTTTTCAGTTTACTATATTGTTTGCTCATGAGAGAAATTCCATTTGACAAGAAGTCAATATGTAGACTTTCAAGTGATACTAGTTGTGAAATATCTGGTTGGTAGTTTTCGACGAAATTATTTTTCAAGTTTAAATACTTCAATTTTTTCAAATGTGAGAACGTTCTAGCACCGACCGAATTATTTCCTTTTGACAGATCATTGTTATGTAAGCTTAATTTTAGTAAATTCTGAAGACCGTTGAACGACATTTCTGTTAGTGTATGAATCCTGTTATCAGACAAGTCCAATTCTGTAAGGATTGTATTATTAGCAAAGACACCATTTGGTATTTCTTTAATAAGGTTATGGTTTAGGAGCAACTTTATAACATAACATGGAACAGTTGGGATCCTTTTGAGCTTTGTATGTCCGCAATCGACCTCTACAACGTTTTTGTGATGTTCCAAGCGGCATCTACATCTCGGAAGGAAGCTGCATGAATGGTGCAGTATATTCCCGCATATTATTAATGTATTGCAACAGATAATCACATATAATAAGTGATTGCTCCTCATTGTGTATCTGCAATGAAATAAAGAATTAACAGTACTGTAACATCAGAAACTATTGCTTGCATTCATTCTTGTGCTTTCAAAATGACAAAAAGCAAACGTAAGCATGATACCTACGGAATATATATATGTTATATTTCTGAATTTTGGTTCTTGTATTGCGATAATTAGTCAGTCAGTTGGTTAATTATTTGCAATAATCATAACCACGCATTCATTTCTGAGTTTTCAATAATACAAAAGGGAAACATAGGTACAAATCAATTTCATTCATTTTGTTTCATTGAAGCAGTGAATAATATTGTTTAAAGTTAAGAGCAGACAGCGTATTGTTATAATTATCTGATAAATGAGGAAACGAAAAGCTTCAAAGAGACATCAACACTGGACGAAGACAGTTCGTTTAATCTTATGGCGATAATGTGTTGAGAAGATTTAGTTACTTTAATCTCTGTTGATATAAAGTTTCAATTGTTTTTTAAACTTGTTGTAATATAGATATAAATGCAGCAAATAAAAGATTTTACTGAAAAAACACAACGTGTACAAGTTTTCTTAGTACTATAAATTTAACAATTCTGAGTTAACGTCTTCTTTTTGAAAATCAATATTTCGCATTAGATTAAATAGGAAATAAAACATTTATAATCTTCAGGGTCATTTCAACAGATAGTGATAAAATTAAAGATATCATCGTGAAAATAATCAATTACTTAAACAGATAGTTTCTTTTATCAACCCTTTGGTGTGTTAGGGACCGGTCAAAATTTATCTACACATAGGACCGGTGCAAAGTGCAGTAGGACAGATACTTTTTTCCGGAATAGCTTTTGTTGGGACATCACTTTTTTCACAGATAATATCCATAGGACACAAGGTTTTTTTCAAACGATTACTTTGAAATAATTTTTATTAACATTTATAACAAAACTTGAAATAACAAGTATAATATACAATATGTAAAAATAAAAATTATTATATAAAAATTCAGATAGGCATCTTTAATTTTTTTTATAACTTTTTCAAATCAACTTGAATTTTCATCAAACTATGCAGCTATTTTAGATATATATCAAGCTTACTGAATCCCATTTCATTTAGTTTTTTTATTGTCTTGGTGTAAAATTTAAGAATTAAAGTAATCTTGGTAAAAAAAGCTAGGATTTGCAATTCAGACAAAATAGAGATAGTACACTTTAATTTTTTTTATAACTTTTTCAAATCAACTTGGATTTTCATCCAACTATGCAGCTATCTTAGATATATATTAAGCTTACTGAATCTCATTTCATTTAGTTTTTTGTTGTATTGCTGTAAAATTTAAGAATTAAAGTAATCTTGGTAAAAAAAGCTAGAATTTGCAGATCGAACAAAATAGAGATAGTACACTTTAATTAATTTTATAACTTTTTAAATTCAACTTGGATTTTCATCAAACTATGCAGCTATCTTAGATATATATCAAGCTTACTGAATCCCATGTCATTTAGTTTTTTGTTGTTTTGCTGTAAAATTTAATTTCACTTATATGGTGAAGTGCAACAAACATACATCATGTACATCATGTACATTACATCAACCAACAAAGTAGCAAAAATCATTCGGGGGTCACATCAGGTACATTTTCTGTAAATGGGAAAATGTTAAAGCAATTATTACCATTCCTTATAAAAAACACATTCCAAGGCAACCTATGGGTCTTCAGGTTAAAATATATATAGAGAGTTAAACCAAATGCTATTGAGTTTCATATTTCTCCTGGAGCTTGTTTTTATAATTAATATATAAAGGTATTGATAAAATTCTATATAAGACACATGCAGCTTCATTAATCTTTCAGTTTAACAAACACCTATTTGTGGTTTGATTGCATTATGCAATGTCTTAGTTTTTTTCAATGCTATATTCATAGTATAATTTATGATAATGCCATGCCTGTAATTGTATGTGAATCAACAAAATAAAACAGGAAACTGTTGTTTTTGATCATATTATAAAGACAACATATGTTAAATGCCTCTATTAAGTATACTATTATTTACAATACATTGGAAAAGTAGGATAGGACACCAACTTTTTTATTACTAAGTTGGCATAGGACATTATTTTTTTTCAGTCAGAAAGCCATAGGGTTGTAACTTTTATTAAATGTTTTTATTTTTTGCTCCGGTCCTATGTGACGATAAATTTTGACCGGTCCCTTAGTAAATGGCTTGTCACATGGCATACATTAATACCTTTCCAACATAACATTTTACCACATACTATATACAATCAACACCATTCCATTAACTTAAGGTGATATCATTTGAAACATTTTAATGCATGATGTTTTTGCAACCCATTTGGATATTCTTCTACGGTATCACGCTTATAATGTTGACCCGCAATTGATCTTGATCGATGTGCACTTGTATTGAATAATTTCAGGTTGATGTAAGGTAAATTTGTGGAGATATATTATATGTATTGCTTTGTTTTCATTTCTAGATGTATGGAAAAGATAAGATAAAAAATCAGCAATTTCATTTATATCATTTCGAGTTTAAAGCAACTATATTCAGAGGATTGTTTTGTTAAAAACAGTTTTTGATCTCGAAGAAAAATTGATATGGTTAGAAAATACAAATAATAACACCGTTACACACAATTTAATTTTGATATTCTTGCCATGGTTAGAAATATACATATCCTAACATATCCGAACTCAATCCGAATATAGTAGTCTTGTTTATGTAAATAGGTTAACCAGTTATTACATAAACCTTTTGTTGTGTTGATCCATTTAAGTGATTGTCAGTTTCTATTTCGTTTTAGTCTTCTGTGGTATGCTGTCGAAAATTAATGGAATGTGTCCGTTTTTATTCTGCGTTTTACATGTTTTAATGTACATTGTACCATTATATAATTTATTTCTGTATTCATATCATCTGTAGTGAGTGTGTTCATGTGCTAATTTGTACTGTTTGCCTGTCATGTAGGTATAAAAAAAGAGGATGTGGTATGATTGCCACTGAGACAAGACTCAGCAAGAGAACAGCAGACACCTACATTAACAACTATAGATCACCACATGGCCTTTAAGAATGAGCAAACCCATACTGCATAGTCAGACTTTAATATCTCTCAATTGACTGTAAGGTAGAAGCAAGCTATCGATTTTTGTAACTATAAAGGTATATTTAGGATTTTTCGTTGCTTTGTCTTCAATTTTTTTTTTCGATACTATATAATCAATCTAAAAACAAAAAAATATAATATAGTTACTACGCTTACCTGTGTCTCAGCTGCTGTATAACTATTTAAAACGTTTGAATACACTTGAAATCGTTTACCTTCAAATGTCTAATGTTATTTATCATTGGGTAGAATATCTTGTAAATAGCTGTAATCTTGGATGAATCGACTTGAATATAAATAAATCTTTAAAAGTAAGATAAATGACCTAAAACTTATTGTCCAAATACAGGATGATCTTCTGATTGATTTATCTATAACAGGGAAATTATAATTTAAACAAAACATTCTATTTTGCAGCATGCGACAGTCACATGAACATTTATTTTATTTGCAGGATTTGGAAAAGGTTCAAGTTCAAGGTATGGCTACAAATCTCTTAAATGCAAGAAAAGGATATTCAAATGTCATGATTTTATATTAAAATTATAGGGTAATGACCATGTGATACATCTTTCACGTCATAGTAACACGAGTATGTGACATGGGTTATATTAAATGCCTTTCAAAATGTTGACCGATATTTCATAACAATGTAGTAAGACATATTTAGATTAGATAAAAAATAAATAATTTAGTTCATAGGTGTTTATCGGTTTTTTTTATAAAGATTAGAAAGTTGGTTTTTATGTTTATCTTTTTTACACTCCTCATCTTGGGGGTCTATATAGATTGTTGTTCGATGTGATAAAATGCTCCATGTTATAAGCGGTACACTAACCTATGATTTTAACTCTTTATACATTGTGACTTGGTTGGAGAATTGGCACTTATACCACACTTACTATTTATATCAATATTGAAAACACCTGATATTAAAATCCACACAATGTTTTGAAGACTTTTTACATCAAGTTATAAGTGTAAGGTCATCTTAAGATAACACAAACCGAATCTGATGAACAGACTAAATATTTGCCATGTAAATCACTGTCCATGTAAATAATATGAACGGATCATGATATATGTGTATATCTACTTACATAAACGATATCAATTTCTCTGTGAAAAACATGCATACACTTTGTCAGGTATCAATGTATAGCAAGCAATTATAGCACAATCAAAGCTGTGCACATACTTACATGTTTTTTTATTGAAAACAACAAGCTCTTCTACCATGAGGCAAACACGTCTACAGCTGTATTGTGACACAACTCTTTAGAAATATTGGATTGCAATGCTTTTCAGCTTTAAGTTTGATTTAGTTTTCCTAATAATTCGAGTGTTATTAATAACGCTTATACAAACAGGCAGTGTCATGTGTCCAGTATTCAGCACTTTTTTGTTGGCATGAAATCGAAATGATGTGCAAACTTTTTCTGAAATACTTTGCTGATAACATTAAGAATTAATCAAGTCAATCCTTGTGGATATTCAACTTGCTCCTACAAAAAAATCACTCCCTTTACACCATGTGAGATAGGATTAAATGTTTATGAACATTATACAGTACATACAACTATATATCTTTCGCTAAACATTTAATTTTGTTTGCCACATGGTAAAAACTTTGTACCTTTTTTGTCTTCGGGTACCATGTGACCAGGGAAAATCTAAGATATATTAAGTATGGGAAATCAAAACACGAATCAGAAGTGAACTTCAATCTATTTTGACAAATTGAAAGGCAACCACTGAGGCATTTTCTTTTGGTCCGAAAGGGAATAGAAATATTTGACTTGAAATACCCTAACGTCATTTGAGGTAGTATATGTGTGCTGTGTATGAATTAGGAGTGCGTTCTTTATATAATCGCGTAGACGCGGATTATGAACAAATTAAATATTGTAAAATTATTTGGTGTAAAAAGGTAACATTAAGATGAAAATTACAATACTTGGGAAGATGGTGTTGCATCGGTTATAGGTAAATAACCACCAGATCGTCACAACTTTGGTTATCAAAGAAATCCTCGCATTATATAGAAAGAATTCATCTTATGATATATATGATATAGCAAAACTACCAAATCAGTGTTCGCTCATATTTCATTTCCATCCGATCAAAACAACATATACATTTCAGTATCCCTGATAATGATATATATTACCACTGTTTCTAAAATCAGATGCGCATTTCAACAATAAAAAAATATACAATATACTGAACTTCAAAGAAAAACTCAAAACTGAAAGTCCATTATCAAATGGCAAAACCTATAGCTAAAACACATCCATCGAACGGAAAACATATGTATTATTCCTGACTTTGTACATACATGTCTTATATAGAACATGTGGATTAAACCTTGTTTGGTACTTTAAAATTCTTAATCGTAAGACAGTTGCATATTATTTTTGTAAAGGTTGAGGTATAGAAGTCAGTATTCTGTTTTAATCTTATTCAATACGTTAGTGTTACTTGAGTGATGACCGACGTCAAAGTGTTTTGAAAGTTCGAACATTGTTCATAACCTGAGCAAAGCCCGTGCGAGAAATCCGGACAAGAAATCTGATCTTGCATTAAAATGATATACTCCTGAATTTAAGATAATTTCCAATATGTGGAATTACTGGGCTGTCGATACCGTCGCAGAATATCAGTCCATCAGAAGATCTATTGATCGCGTAGTAGTTTTAATTTACTTTTTAAGTTACTCTTATATATTTATGTTTACATCAATGTAATCTATGAAAAATATTTTATTCAAAATCACTTATTCTACTTTTAAAATTATAATACCTACATTCATGAATATAAAACTGATACGTTGATATGCAGTGTGAACTCTGTTTTATTTTTATTGATTTCGTCACATGAAGGGATGATTTTTTCACGCTGTACAATATAAATTAGCCAACAATTTTGTAAGATTCAAAATGAGCGAGGTATATTGTTATTTCAAATGATGTGGACTGAAGGACATAAATGGTCCCAAAACGACATGTAAAAACACCAAAAGTCTAATTTCTGACATGGCAATAAACTAAAAAGGAAAATGACTAAAACAAACAAAAACACACTGAAATAGGTGCTTCTACTTTTGGAAAGTTTTTTTTATTAGTCTTTTTATTATATTCGTACTGATTTGTCTAAAAAGTTATAAGGTACGACAAAATATGCCTACCCAACCTCATTATTCAAAGGCATGTCCAAATTCAGAGGCCTGTAATTAAGTGGCTGTCATTTGTTCATGTCCGTCATATTTTATATTCGTAAAGAGTTTTATTAAAAGATTTTAGTTTTCCACATTGAATTGTTTCACATTTTTAAGTTGCGGCCTAGTTTTCTATGTTCGCAGTGATGTTAAGGCACTTTACGAGAAAAATACGTTAAAAAGCATATTATTTTTAAACAATTTTAACTTAATATTGCCAGAAAAAGATTTCTTAGCAGCGGTAATAGTGTTAATCATTAAAATCTAAATTTAATTTTTCACGGTTTGTTTACTTCAAAAGTGAAAGTAGTCACGTGACCCGAGCAGCTACTGAAGGTGTTTATTTCATTTTAAAGTCAAAAGTCCAGCGTGTTGCTGGAACCTTTCAACAAAAAATAAAGCATTAATGAAATCGTCTGAATGTATATTTTCTGAAAAATGCTATCCAAAGTTTAAGCTATACTGACAAAAGGTACAAACTGGTGTAAATCTGATGAAAAAAGGGATGTTTTTACGATTTTCCACGTTAACACCACTCGTTTTCATTAATATCAAGATATTTACGTGTTTGGATAGCAATTATCTGTTAAAAGAGACATTTCTCGTTTCAGAATGGTTACAATCCAGTAATTCTGTCTCCGGGAACACGCTGGACTTTTTAATATTATTAATCGAGTTTTATTGTGTATCATTTCAGGGCCATTATCAAACGCTTGAAAGACGTTGTATGAGAACACCTTGAACATTTGCGGACAGATCCAATTTTCCGGATAAGTGTAAATACCGCGAAAACTTGAATTGATGGACAGTTTTGCGCCTTTAATACAATGTGTTATTTGTATTTATTTTTATTGTTTATATATTATTTTATTTATTCATTTGATGTAGTAAACTTTTACTACTGCCAGAATTGAAAAAATAAATATTTTTGTTATCAAATATTTTTTCTGTCAAGTTCAAGTACGCTTTTAGGGGTGCGATCTTTCAATACTTTGTAAAATATACCCTATTTTGTGATATAAAAGGCATCAAGTTGATAAATTTTAGAATAAATATTCAGATGTACAAATTCTATTGTCCCTCATTTCTCATTGCCCTCTTTTAAAACTTTCCTACATATGGCCCTTGCTACCTTCGGCCCCTCCTTGTATAGTAGACTATTATTTCCAGATTCATTTTTGAAGAGGACACCTCGAAATTTTCCACCAGCATATTTTGTTTAAATTTCAGTGTTTAAAGTTTAATTGATCGACTTAATTTAACAAAAATATTTATATTTGGCTTAGTTTTCCATCATTTGTGGAGAAACACCTACCTTATTCCAAACCATACCTTCATTTATTCCTGAACATCAAGTTTACCTGCATCACCAACAGAAAGGTAATGTTCTGCATTTTTCAAATGAAAAAAATCTTCAACAAACAATCCACTCTTCAGTATCAAGTGTGGAATAGTTCATAAAAAAATCAGGAATTAAAACACAGGAAATGTAATGTTCTGCATTTTTCAATTCAAAAAAATCTTCAGCAAACAATCCACTCTACAGTATAAAGTGTGGAATAGTTCATAAAAATTCAGGAATTAAAACACGGGAAATTTTTGTTTGGAAAACAGGGGGAGTGTGTGCGTGTTCCAGAATCACAGAATACAAACATGATTTGATTTTTAATTCCTATCAAGGGGTGCTTCAGAAAATACTATGTCCCAACCAGGGACCGCACTAATTTTACACCCACCGCCCACAAAAATAATAGTAAATAAGAAGAATACTCCGTTTGCATTTAAAAAAAAACAAAAAAAACACCAATTATCCTTCCCTCGGGATGACATAGTATTTTCTGAAAAAAAGATTTCTCTAAAAAGAAGTGGCCGTAAATTTTCAACTGTATTTCTATATAATTTAATTTTGGATGTAACATGTCTTCTGATTGGCTGACGTTGTTCTGTTAATCAGCCCATAGACAAAATTTACCAACCACGCAAGGGCTGTATAGCCAGTCAAGTCGTTAATAACTTCCATTTGGCATAGACATAGTTTTGTCATGTGACTGTGATCTTCATCAACGTCTTTTCATGATTTATTCTGGTTAAAAATTGAATTAAGAATTAAATTTAAAGAAATGACTAACTATATATTATTTTCTGCCTATTCTAAATGGCAGTTAACACTTTACATGTGTGCACCGTGTGCACCACATTTTTTTTAATGTTATTTCTTCATAGACAAAAAAAATATAAGTCATTCCTCAAATAAAGGGAGTTGAAGGTTTGACCCTGCCAAATTCTGTGTGACTGTTCTCAGTCAGGAGCCTGTACTTTAGCAGTTTTCTTTTGTTGCTGTACATCATATTTGTTTTTCATTCATTATTTGTCATTTCTGGGCTTTTTAGCATAGCAGACTATGCAGATCTCACAAACATGTTTAACCCCGCCGCATTTTTGCGCCTGTCCCAAGTCAGGAGCCTCTGGCCTTTGTTAGTCTTGTATTATTTTAATTTTAGTTTCTTGTGTACAATTTGGGATTAGTATGGCGTTCATTATCACTGGACTAGTATATATTTGTTTAGGGGCCAGCTGAAGGACGCCTCCGGGTGCGGGAATTTCTCGCTACATTGAAGACCTGTTGGTGACCCTCTGCTGTTGTTTTTTATTTGGTCGGGTTGTTGTCTCTTTGACACATTCCCCATTTCCATTCTCAATTTTATGGTTTTGTTTTTTTCTCATTTTTGAAGGCCATACCTTAAGTAGCTAATTTCTGTGTCGTATAAATGAAGATTACATTGAGAATGGAAATGGGGAATGTGTCAAAGAGACAACAAACCGAAAATAGAACAGACATAAAAGTTGTTTCATCATGTTCATTGGCATTTATATCATTTAAATTTTTTATAAATGCCTTACAACTTTTTTTCTTCTTCTTAACAACTTGAGTCTGAGATTGCAATATCAGGACCTATCCCTCAATTTGGTCTTAATATTTCTACAGAAAACAAACAAACACTGTTTTTCTCTGTCATTTGTTTACATAATATTATAGCAATTGTGAAAAATTTAACCTTTGAGATACAATTTTTTATTCATATTTTTATATCACAAGTTCACTAAAATTGTATTAATACCAAATTCATTTTATATTTCACTAAAATTGTCTTACATGTATCAAAATTATTTCCCATTTCGCTGAAATTGTATTACCAAATTTGTAACACAAAGCTATAAAGCAATATATATGTACATCAAATGCAAACTTGGATGTCGGATTTAAACAATTCAGTTGTAGTGTTAGTTTTTGGTCCTTTTGTTACTTTTCTCTGTTGACTGCAACACATAAATACTACACTCTGGTTTCGAGAAAGTCTGAAATAAGAAATAAAAAAATTACAGAATTGAGTGAATAACATAATACCTCAAGCTATACTGTATAATACATAAAATACAAAGTACAGCAGTCTAAACATAACACTTTATAAACTGCATCTATCATCATCATTCTAGGCTATTTGTGCAGTCAAATTGCATGCCACTGATCTTATAATCGTGGTTTACACAAACAGCACAGTGATTTTTTCTTCACAAGAAATTACAGTATTCTTTTTTCTAGTGCCAATCCCAAGTCACAATAGTCCGGCCGATTGGTGCAGATATAGAGCAGAATTGCTCACTTGATGAGGAAAGCATAACACTTTGCATAGTAGTTCTTGATTATATACCCTTTGATTTCAGCTATGGACCCACTCTGAAAAATCCAATATGGCTGCCATTTTCAAGATGGCGGAAAAACGGTATAAATATCAAGATTGTCCTATAGGTATTCTATATAATTTCGGAAATTAAAGTAATGCTTCTTTAAAAATGGACTTTATGTTCTTGAATTTGTTATCAATTAATTTTAAAATATAAAAAAAAATATTTGGTTATTTCTATAACATTTGCAACTATGGCTGCATATACAAAAACAAAAAGAGAAATTCAAATTGTTAATCAATATGTTACATATTATTGTAATTGTTCTTTAAACGCTTTCAGTTTTAATGGTTGGAATGAAATAGGTTGAAACGACTCGATTGAACGTTAATATATGTCGGTTAAATGTGGTGGAATAGTAGGTAACTCATCTGAAATTTGAGGCAGCGCCGAGGGCACCTTGTCTCGTGTCTCTTCAATGCCACGTCTTACGTCATTTATCGAGTTTTCATCTGCCGTACCCACTACATCGTCAAATTATTCTATGTAATCAATGGGTGTACCTTTCTTCAGGGGGATTAGACGATTGCTTTCACTTAAAACGGTTAAGGGGCAACTATTTTCTTTTCCAACTACGTGCGAAACAAATTCGCAACTATTCAGCGAGCATGGTCCTAGAATGAACTCCTGGTCAGCACTTTTATTAGTTTTAATGGTAACAGTCATTTTTGAGTTTGGCGGAACTGTGATGGTTCGTTTTATGCAAACTTGCTGAGTTGAAATTTTCGTTTTCATTGTTAACAAATGCCGCATTTATCACTTTATTGTTGATGGTAATTGTGGGAGTATTCATGCATGTTTATCACTGCGCTCAGTATGTCCAAAATATCTACCCTAAGTATAACATCATGTTAATGGTTCTTTGCACACATCCCATTGTATGTTTACTCTATTAATGTCGAGAGTCGTTCTTTATAATCTTCCCTATAACAAGCTGTTAATCCACACCACGTAGCGTTACGTTCACCAAATCTCAATTTGTTTCCCGGAATTAATTTCTCATTTACTAATGTTATCATTTTAGCGGTGTCCACAATTATGCTCACATTCTGGTCATGTATAGTACCTCTAACTGCTAAGCTCTTTCACATGGTTCGTCTGATGACAATATCTGACGAGGACGAGGGCATCTGATCGATTTTGTGTTGAGGTGATGTTTCATGGCCAATAGACTTTGGAATCGTGCGTTGGCCTACTGGCCAGACCCTTTGCTGTTTTAAGACTCTATTGTTGGGGTTGCACTTTGATTTGCTCCATATCCTGGTGAAGGTGACCGTTGTCTGAAATAACCTGGATTTCTGGAGTTTGTCCGTGGAGATGCTAACCGTTGTCTTTAGGGACCATAGGATCTCTAGCTTAGTGGGGTGTGTTGCTGATCGATAGGCATTAAGGTTGGGTGTATTTCTATCTTGCGATTTACCGCGATTGTATTGCTCAGGAGATCTTCTACGTGTATATTGATCAAGTGATCTTCCATTTAATTGGTGATCTTCCATGTTTACTTGATCAGAAGAACCGAGGTTATATTGATCGGCCAATCCACGGTTATGCTGATTAGTTGAAAGCATAACATCAGCTAGTTTTGTGACAATTTGTGTGAAGTTATGCACCTCATTATCCAAAGGACTGCTCATATTTCTTTTATCGGTCGGTGATACTGCGCCATCAGCAAAGTAGACTTGTGGATGGTCATAATTGGCACTTTTTTATCCATATATCGCCATCTGGTTTGCTATTAAGGTTTTCAATTGTTTTAACACCTTGTTAAATGTTTCTGTGTTCCTCTCTATAACATGTCTTATATAATCTTTGTCTTTACATCCTCGACGGATTGCATGCTTCAGTTCCAATCTGGTTTGATCTTTCTTGCCGAAGCGCTGCTCCAAATGAATGCTTTTTTTTCAAGGCCTTGGAATCATCATCTGTGTTTACCTTGCGAGCGTACGTACTCAAAGCCAACATCAGCCTGGCAATTTGGGGCCTACACACATTTTTTCTGTTTTACCATTGTCATCTACCGACAGTTCGTTCAAATTGGTAAATGAACGCCGCCCAAGTCATGGATCCTCTTCAATTGAGTTTTTGTATTTTTGGAAGGTGGGCTTCGGCTCCGGTCCCTTTCACCAAGATTTTCTTGCCATCGGGTATATTCTCTCTCCAATGAGGAGTCTGAAGAAGAGGTGTTGCCACACTCTTTTGGGGTTGCTCTGCCCTTTCCTGGATCGCTCAGTGGAGTCAGCTTGCTGTTATGGGAATAAAATTGAGAATGGAAAAGGGGAATGTGTGAAAGAGACAACAACCCGACCAAATAAAAAACAACAGCAGAGGGTCACCAACAGGTCTTCAATGTAGCGAGAAATTCCCGCAACCGGAGGCGTCCTTCAGCTGGCCCCTAAACAAATATATACTAGTCCAGTAATAATGAACGCCATACTAATTTCCAAATTGTACACAAGAAACTAAAATTAAAATAATACAAAACTAACAAAGACCAGAGGCTCCTGACTTGGGACAGGCGCAAAAATGCCTATTAGAGCTCCAGGAGCTGACGAGGTTGTCATAATTGGAGTGATAAATGTGGGATTTGCCATTGACTCGACGGGGATGATACCGTATAAGTATAGGCACTGCATTCAGCATTGGAGAAGCATGATAGAATCCACTTGCAGCCAATTGTTTCTATAATGGTGTGCTGCTCTTAACTAAATATAATTGACTCATAGTAGATGGTAAGTGTGCGTAAGAAGACATATAAGCCTTTTTGCTGGTGTCCTTGATTAGTACTAGAGGTTTATAGTATATTCTTAAATAGAGATTGTTGTTGAATAATTTGAACTGTCTCATGCAGGGCCAAGGGCCCTGACATAGGACTTTGACTTATGGTGAAGACACGTTCAACAGAGTTGGTGCGGTTGATGGTTCATGCGAACTACAATTTGGGAAAGACCCAAGGCATAGATTTTGTTGTGTACTTTTGGTAAACTTGCGTTGTACTGGCTAAAGTCACATTTTGGCTTAGATGATGTGTCCATTGCAGAATTTTAACTTCTTTATTTCGATTGTCCAATAACTCATTTACAACAGATGCCAGTTGTTGGAAGGTACCCTGCTGTTTAAATGCACTTTTAAATTGAACTGTGTCTCCTTCCTCAGTTGTTGTCAGCTTGTCCATTCATCTCACCACAACATTGAATATCGTATTGGTCTTACCATCAATTCCTCCAAGCAATTATTACAAGCCTTGTGGTCTATCATGTCTTCAGACTGCTGAAGTTGCCGAGATATTGCTCTCATCTGTTCGTTATTAATATTCATTGCCTCTTTCTGTTCAGCTTAAAACGTAATGAGACCAACAAATATTTTATCAATTCGCGCTTCGCTCTGTTTTATATTGCGGTAAATCTCAACTGTTCTTTGAGCATTAGATTTTCTATCTGCTAAAAATTCCTGGTACAATAGTTTAATAGTCATTTCTGAGCTGTCGTCTGTTAAAACGTCTTCAGCTGTGGGTTTCTCCATATCTCCAAGTGATTCAGTTTCTGCCATTTTAATGTTCTTGTCCGTGTTGTCCTCAATTCCTGCCATTTCACTGATATGTGTTTAAATTATTCTCAATTCACAGTTTAATATCTCAAATAGTAAAATATTGCGACCCAAGACATAAGATAGGCACTGAATAATATCTTAAGGCAGATAAATCCCAAACCACAGTTTTTATGTGTGACCCAAGACAACACACAGTGCAGCTTTTAATGAAAGCTTCTACTGCAGCTTTTTATGAAAGCAACTACTTTGTGTATGAAATGACAAGGAAGGCAAAATCAAAAAGGACAGAACTGGGACAGATACTATAAATGACACTTTACATCAATAAAATGCTTATATTCAGGTCAATTTTCAATAATGAATATTTGCTTATTTTTCATGGCGGCCAATTTGAAAATAGCCGCCATTTTGTATTTCAAAGATATGATCAAAACAAAATCATGCTAAGTACACCAAGTCATTCAAATATGTTGATTTTTTGTGCTTCTAGCAACAAATCCACTGTGGTTTGTGTGATATTGGAAATTGTTTTAGAACGTACGGCAGCCATCTTAAAATAAGCCGCCATTTTGAATTTTGAGGGTGGGTCCATAGCTAAAATTGCTCAGTACACAAAAATGTACCATCATGCAAAAATTGGTGCTTTCCTCATTCTTTGAGCAATTTTTTCACCGATCGGCCGGACTACAAATGCAATTTCTAAATAAGCAAATGAGAGGCTGAAAATAGGAAAGGTAAATTCAAACTTACTAGAAGACAACAATCAAACAACCAAAGAACATAACAACAAAAGACATCATAAATAACTTAAAGATTGAGAAACACGAACCAAACCCAAAATTAGGGACGATCTCATGAAATTTATATATATATATTTATCGGTAATTCATATATTTTCCCTTTGATCTTACTGCCTAATATTTTCGAGTATCACCGTACTTGCTGTATCACTGAAAATATTAGGCAATACATTGTGTGACGTCATAATTACCGATAAACAAAATAATAGGTAATTTCGTTGTTGATACTGACTATATCATGTTGAATATCTTAACGGGCTCGTCTAGATATTCCATATGATATAGTCAGTATCAAAAACGAAACTACCTATTATTCTATATAGATTCTACCACTGCATGGAGTGTGATACTATAATTATCAACTCGAGACAGTTAAATTTTAAAATTTAAAACATGAGGCTCGCCGAGCATTGTAAATATTTAAAATTTAACTGTCGAGAGTGGATAAATATCATATTACACAAGATTTGGAGGTGGAATCTGTTTCTCTAATGATTTTTCAAACAATACGCAGGCAAACTTATTCCTTCTTTGTGACTGATCTGCAAAAAGATATGTTAATTGTATGTGACGTCATCAGACATGGTAGCCTTTTTCATGCTGTCACAAAAGGAAATTCAGAGGAAAACTAGAAAATTCGACGTCATCATTTAGGAGATAACTGTATTGTATTTTAAGCTTGGCCTTCGTAAAACGTAGATATTACTGTCGCAAATTGAGTTTACATAGCGACACGGAGCGGAGATAGGTAAACGGTTATTTGCGACAGTAAAATCAAGTTTTACAAAGGCCAAGCTTAAAATACAATACAGTTATCTCCATTCTAATGCCACATTTTAAAATAAATTTCATTTAATAAATATTTTGTCTTAAAAATGCTATAAATGAAAAAGTCCGCGAAACTGTTGCATCGTCATTGGCATCTAAACAATGTGACGTTAAATGTATACTCTGGATGCCAAACATGAATGCTTGAAGTATTTTTACTTTTCGTACGCTTCAGAGTGGTTTCAATATAGACAAAGAGAAGATTTTGAGGCTCAGAATGTGACTATTTTGTTTATTTTTTGAGAAATTGCATACCCCAAAAAATTAAAAATATCGGAATTCAAAATGGTGGCTTTCTTAGTTACAGACTGGTAGAACGTGGAATCTAACCCCTCAAAATATTTGTCAACGTCCAATGAAAAGTATCGTTACAAACTATTTGCATTAGAATGGATTTTAACCAATGAAGAACTGAAATCAATTGATTTCAGAATTGATTTCAGTTCTTCCAATTGAACCACACGTTGATTAATTTTTTTCATACAACTGGTGTAGAAAGGGATAAATTGACAAATTAGAAAAATATATATGACATGTATAACAAATGAAATTATTAAAAGCATCAAGTTGAATAGAAGCCTTTGATTCACAGTTAATAACCAACTGATGAATCTAAACAATTCACACAGTTTAACAATGTTGTATGAATTAAAAAATATACAAAATTTCATTAAGTGATTTATACATAGTTCATGAGAAAGATAGGACTGAACAGTGTATATATGTATGGTAGACAAACATTACTTTCTTTACCTTTAATAGCCCACCCACAATATGGTATGTGTTTTTCTCATTGTTGAAGGGCATACAGTTGCCAATATTTGCTTATTCCCATTTTTTTTATTTGTTTATGACAACTTGTGTACTTTTATCACCAAAATTCCATAAGCTATCACATGTATCTAACATTGCATATTAAACCTTAACCTTCAAGACCTTCCCCCTAAAATATATACTTACAAAATGAATTAAATTAATTTTAGGATGAACTACTGTAACTTTGCAAAAGTGATCATCAGCAGATCCACCAAAGATATAGAGACAATAAACTGGTGGAATACCCAAAAAGATAAAGAAAATAAGAAGGAGAGACTGACAAATAATATCAACATGAAAGATAGATACTACAATTATTCAATTTTTATGGAAAAGTACCCAAAAATGTATTTGAATTTCGATCAATTTAGAAGCAAAACCAAAAAACTACAATCATATCTCTCAGACAAGAAATATTGGCAAACTCCTAACAAATCTGGACAGCAGCATTCTTTTCTTGGCCATTTTTCTCTTAAAAATTGGCTTTCACTTAGCTCCAACGAAAGGCTTCAACACCAGCTAGTCGACTGTAGACCTTGTTCAACTGTTCACTACAACTTTTCAACTCTTCATAAATCCATAGCACCTAATTTTGAAAATGCACACCAGCTTTACGAACAAGGGACAGAAAACATTTTAAAGATAACATCACCAAACAGCAATACCACTACCAAGGGAATGAAAGTCATAAAATCAATCGTCAACATCATCCAACCCATAGTAGAGCAACGTTTAGATATGAAATTTCCAAGACCCATTTCAGATTCCATCATGCTTTCCCCACCAGTAACACCAAAGGAATTGCAATCAACAAAAATTAAAGTTATGCAAGAAAGCAGGAAAAAAATCAATGAATTTTTCACCGACGGAGGAAATGACGTTAACAATTTCCTTTCTTCATCAATTTCCTTCCGTGAGCATGACAGGATTCGCCTCGGCAATTTTTTTGAAACCAAAGACAACGCCCAACAGAGAGTAAATAAGAGTCTAGAGAAAGAGAAAACTGGTAAGAGGAAACACAAAAACCACCATGGACAATTTGATTCTTACAGATTTGACAGAACAGAATTTTTAGCAGAGAGTAAATCCAAAAATGAAGGGGACACGATCAACTGGACAGCTCTAGCCCGTAAATATCAAATGACCTGCAACGACAAATTTCCTGCAAACGGGGGGCAAATTATACAGGAATATGCTAGAAGCAAAGGAATAAACACCATCAAATTCAAATCAAAAGTTTATAAAAACCAAAGGGCATATTTTAGAAGGGTAAGGAGGGCAAAAAAAGTGGTTACAGTCAGCAGAACAAAGATTTCCCTCCCTACTCCAAGGCAGTCATCCCACTTGAAGAAAGATATAAAGGTAAAGATAGCTTCCGGAGACTTGTATTTAGGAGAAGAAATAGCACCAAAGGACATCATTTCAACGACAATAACAGATGGAAAATTGCAGCAGAAAACAACAGTTATACATGGTAGAAAATTCCCCCTCGTTAGACTTAGAAGAATAGCTTTGCAGGAACAGGTAAGCAGTGGAGTATTACGATATTTTAGTCACAATAAGTTTTAAGCCGTCTTTGATTGCTGATAAAATAAATGTTAATTATTAAGAAAGAGGTTTCGTGGAGCACTTGAAAGACCCAGGAATATACCGTTGTTTGTAAGGACACTTATGCAGTTTAGGTATCCAATACAGTGATCTAGTTCCTCATCTTTGGTTGAAATTCCAAAGGAACATAGAAGAGACCAATGCTATTCCGGATTTCCTCTTTGGTAAGTGTCGTGAGGTTATATGTTGGGTTTTGAAGTGAATTGTCAATACCTAATTCGTTTATCCAGCAGTTAATGTGATGAGTTTTACACACAAAAACGATGTTTGTTTTGGGTTTTATTTGCGGGGACAACAACATATTTGTCATGAAGGTAGGATAAGTGTTTTGCAACATTAGGGTCTTTAAAGATGACGTACCATGGGCATTGATAGACCCATTAAGTTCGTAATTCTGATTTGTATCAACGACTTTACTACCTTAATCCATTCGGAAAGAGTGTCTACGTCTTCTTTCACACGCTTAGCCCATGGCCTTGCATAATCCTCGACTGAATCCATCACAATTTTGAAGTTGTATTTCCAATTGATGGATTTTGGCTCACGATATTTTGGACCTTTCAATAACATATTTCGAAGGGAAGTGTTATTACCAATGTTGAGGTCACCGGTAATAACAAGGCCAGCCGGATTATATGTGAATTGGGAACTAGAACAAGTGCAATCAGAAGGTTTAGACTTAAAGTCGTCAATACTGAGATCCTGAAAAACGTGTTTGTAATTGAAAATTTTAGTTGCAATAGGTTTGGTATAGGTATAAGAAATGATTGGTACAGACTGGTCTTTGAAATAAAGAGGTATTTTCGATTGAACTAACTTATAATGAAGGATATTGCCTAAGTTGACGCCATCGAGACCTTTGTTGGCAAAGGAAAGATTAAGGAAAAGATCTTTTCTCTTTTTCATCTTTTCCAATGCGGACTGGCTTGAAAAGTCTGTGGCTTGCAATATCTGAAATTATAGCTACAAGTTTGTATTGGTTTGCATGAGGGTTTGTAACATTGGTTTCCAAACATCAATTAAAAAGAAAACGGTATTTTGAAAGGGATAATGAATAAAGTTTCGTGCGAATGTGATGAATACCTAACGGCTTTTTTTATAAATGGTAGCAAGTCATTAATATAGACATCATGCAGAGTAGGTGATGTATTATGACGATGACCATGACTGCGTCTACGTCGAGGAGTAGAGTTGCAAATATTCATCACATTCACCGAGCTACACGAAGGACGTTATAGAATACCTATACCATCAATTTTTTTCATTACAACCATATGGTGACGCAGTTCCCAATTGTCTAACTAGTTGGCAGGATTAAACCTTTATTTTTGTTCGAGAGTTGTCTGAGTTGTCCTGTATATTAGGTTCGAGCTGTCTTGGTCTGACTTATGTTCGGTCGGAGGCATTCAAATTCAATGAGACAAACTTCTCTTCAGTTTTCAATCCAGATCCTTGAACATTCAGAGGGAGATTGCACATTTGTTGAAATTGAAATTGTGCGCCTGCAATTATTGAATTGTTTTAGATTTTTTTCTCAAATTTATATTTGACCTACCGCTTGTGGTTCCACATAAACGACCATAATTACGAACTTATACATGTAAAGTAGGCAAAAGTTTCAAATTCAGAAATGTGGAAGCCTTGAGGATGTGAGATTGATAAATCTTTACAGAAAATAGAGATGCTACTGCTTATACAACTGTATACCAAATATCACTATATTTCCACAAGTAATAAACTAGCCTAATCACAAACTAATATATTGACGAAATCGACGCCGCTGACACCTTCGGCATTACAAACGGCATACCTAAGTCTAGTTTATTTACTCTGTCAAGGCGAGACAAAGAAATATGTATGTCTGTATATCATAATCGTCAGACTACCTATGTTAAGAAAACACATTTCTAATATCAAATTTCAACTTGTCATCATGGATTTTACAAATTCTATAAAAATATTTTAGTGACTTTATAAAACCACTTTTAAAAAATTTCAATCACTTTCCAAATCACTTATCATTCTTTAATGTTCTAGGGATTTTACAAAATCCAACAATTACAAGTACACTATAATACATATAATAAATATTATAAAACTAAATGATAAAAATACACGACTTAATCTTTTTACTATATGAACTCCAATAAACCAGGAGTTCTGTCAGGTGTATGACAGCAACTAAACAGTAGTTAAGTATTACATGACTTTGTTTGGCTACAATCATGGATGAGCGTTGATTCTTGATAAAGAAAGCATGATCCCGGAGGTAAATGAATAGGACTATGTCACACCATAGTTTAAGTCGTTCTTATTGAATCCAAAAGACATATTCTATGACAATATTTATTTCCTTTTCGGCTTTTCAGTAAGAATGTTTGAGAGGTGTTTGTTCTTATTTCCAAATTGTACTACCGGCAATAGGATTTACTGAGCCTGGAGTAAACGAGTTGTACAGTAAACATTGCCATCCATTGAATACAAATGCAGCACAGAGATGGTCCGCTAAACAATAGTCTGCGCATCGGATTTTGCTTTGGCATTGTGCCACGTGGTTTGGTTGATTCTGAGGTTCAACGTCTAGGCCATTTAATAGAAAATGTCTCTGTGTTACGTCCCCTGAAAATATTAAAATCTTAACAATAAGCAAATAAATAAAAATAATTGTGACTATATTTATGTAAAAAACAATATCCAAGTATTCAAAATTGTTAACCGTTTTAAATCATTTGCACTTGCACAATTTCCAGTTGATAGAAGCTGCCGTGGTGTACGATTTCCAACAATTTTTGTTTTCTCGTTTGTATTATTTGATTATTAAAAAGAGAGTTCCCCCCTTATGATAAATTCTTGATCCGCCACTGATTCAATCTCTTTTCAAAAGTAACATCAGCTTCATTTTTTATTGTATGCATTTTGCAAAAGTACCAAGTATCCAATTATATTGATTGTATTTATTCTGTACATGTACGTCACACCTTTTTTTTACCTCAGCATGCACACATCAGGTCGTTTCACATCTTACATATTTTAGGAATTTTTATCAAAAAAAGTTTTAGATTAAACTCTTTCACATATCACTTTTAGTTAAATTAGTTTATGACCTTTCTTAACTTAAACGATAATTTTTTTTCAATATTCTTGGCATTACTTTAATTTTTGAAAAAAGAATTTGATGAAAAGAAAAACACAACAGACTGATCTGGAAAGTTAAGCACATCCTGACACCAGTCATGTTCCGGTGGATATTAGCATTATATTATGTCACATTTTAGGAGCTTGGACCGTGTGATGTGGGAACGAAAATTAAATAATTAGAAAACTAGGATAACACTAATCCAACCAAAACCAGGGAGATCTCATGTGCTCCGAATAAGACAAATATGCAGCTCTGTTCCTACTAACACCAAATCATTCTCATCACCGTTATATAGACAAAACAGTGTTTTCCATATTTAATGTCACACGTGACAAAGATATTAAACCATCGTATGTTCGTGACTTTCTAATATAAATTGATATACCTGCGCTAACACTCGTTGTTGATATAGGTGGATAGGTTGCACTTATAGTTGTTGGTGTATCTGGATAATTTGCACCAATGGTTGTCGTTGTGATGTCACCAATCTGATCAATATCCTTTGATATCGGAAATCTATTGTTTGTTGGATCTATCAAAAGAATTTTCGGAATATCGGAAATCAGTTGCTGTCATATTTTTAGCCAAGAAATGTAGAGTAATATCGCAACATGTTTGCCAATCATGCAATATTTTTTTTTAGTCATCGCATCAAAAATCAACATGAAAATACTGGTATTTTTAGATGACATAAATATTTGTGTTGATCTTTAATGGCGTATCGACTACCAATTTGAAAAAAGATATAAAAACACGATGACATAAATAAACAATCGAAATTGATTTGTAAATGCTATATTAAATAAAAATGTAATATATATATATTATAAGATAGTGATTTTCTTTTGTTTTATTTCTTGTTTTTCAAATCTTGCCTCCTTAAAGTACAAAGCATAAAATCAGACTGATATATATATAGTATTAACACCTTTCCACTGTAAACGACTGTATTTCTATTTGACATTTTTCTTGTCGGGTTGCTGTCTCATTAAGCGTATAACCCACATCGTCTATTATAAAAAATATACACGTTTATAATGTTATGCAAACCTCCGAAACAGTGATGACTTGGCTTTGCTATCAACGTAGACAACTCGGCCGATTCCGTACCTTAAAAGGAGAGTAGCGAATTCGCCCGAGGATTGCCGATTGATGCAGTGTAGCTAGGAAGACGTTACCACTGTTTCGGAGTTTTATGTTATGCATGATATCTTAACTGGACCTCTATTGTGTTCATGTATCGCTACACTAACTTCGGTGCTCAGCTATAGATGGAATGGGGACCAGTTTATCATGATATCTTACATTGACAGAGAACATTATCGTCTGTGGTGCAGTCTTTACTGTCCCACTGGAACTCATTTCCGACTATAATTACACAATGTGCAATGTCCAATCTATTTGGTTCACCTAGACCCCAGTCCGTAAACAATGCTGGTGTTCCATCGCTCCAGGTATGATTGGTTCCGTTTAGTGTTAGTCCAACCCAGAAATTTTCTGACACAGTACTTAAAGATAGAGGTAGGTAATAATAAAATATCAGTAACGGTTTGTGTTATGTAAATCAGAGAAAAAAATCTTAGTTTCATATTTCTTCATTTGGTTGGAAACTTAACAAAAACAACTAAAACGTTGTAATATACTGGCTGTAACCTTCAGACCATCAGCTTATCATATATAAAAATGAAGATGTGGTGAGACACTAGAGACTAAACGACACAAAAATCAACAACTAAAGATCATCGTACGACCTTCAACAATAGACAAATCCCATACTGCATAGTTAGCTAAACTGAAAGGCCCTATCCTATAAAGTCATATGCAAAATAATTCACACGAAAAAATTAAAGTCCTAATCTATGTACAAAAAATGGTAGAAAAATAAAAATGAAAATAAAGGCAACAGCAGTATACCGATGTTCAAAACTCGTAAGTCGATCGAGAAAAAAAAAACAAATCCGGTTAACAAACCAGAACCGAGGAAAACGCAATAAAATATATAGGAGAATGACGACACAACATTAAAATGTAACAAACACAGAAACGAACTAAGCATAAGACAAATACGATGAGAATACCAAATATAACATCAAAAAAAAACTAAATACATGAATTTGGGATAGACAAGTACCGTGACACGTCTTGTAACATAGCAACAAACGACTAAATTGCAGGCTCCTGACATGAAACAGGCACATACATACATGTACAAAATGTGGCGGGGTTTAATATGTTAGCGGGATCCCAATCCTCCCCCTAACCTCGGACAGTGATGCAACGGTACAACATAATAACAAACTATAAAAAAAAGCTTAAATCATAAGACACTTAGTACAGATTTGAGAATACTCGCAGTTACTGACAGCTACATGTAGTTCAAAGCCATTAACAACTAATAAACAAAATAACGCATCTCAGACTAGTTTTTTAATTAGTACACATCAAACATCCAATTGATTTAGTGTAAAGACGTCATAAACAGGCAGAGAAAACAGGATCTACTTTTTTAATTATTGACAATACAACTTGACAGAGGCTTTACTTAGAGGTCACATGACCTAAACTTAAATATAAACGACATGCACGCATTTTAATACCGCAGTCCTATTATGCCACGATCGCACTACGATCTGTGAAAAAATGAAAATTTTGATGATCGTAGTGCGATCGCGCATAATCGCAGTAGAAGCGTGGTAAGATCGTGCTGCAATCGGATTAATCGTGGCATGGTCGTCTTGCGGACGTGATGAGCGTAGAAAGATCGTAATAATCGTAGTGAGGTCGTGGTGGGGGTCTTCATGATCGTGATGTGCGTGGACAACTTTGAACATGTTCAAAACAATTATGGTGCAGTCGTGGCGAAATTATGTCGCAGTAGAAGCGTGGTGAGAGCGCAGTAAGGTTGTGGTAAGATCACAAAGGGCGCTGTCCCATGGTAGCGACAGCGTAGCGAAAGCGTGATTCTAGTCGAGGAGACTGCGCTACGATATCACAGCGACTTTACTACGACCTCACTACGACCTTCACGTTGTTACCGCGACCCAAACACGCTTCCACTACGACTATACCACGCTGTCCAATAACAATGTCTGAAGCACGCCCATGCCGTCCTCATCACGCTGTTCTTACAACCCGACTACGTTCATACTACGAACATCATGCTCAATGTCATTGTCATATAAAAGCTCTCCAGCTTTTGTTTGTCTGTATGTAATTTGGACCTAATGTCCTTTGTCTCCAACGGCTAAATCATTATTGACACATCTGTGTCATCCCTACTATCGTTCACTAAAGCATCGCCATGTGTTCTTGATGGCAATAAGTATTGATTCAGGTTGGATTGGTCGTTTCGACATATATTTTCTAGATCATGATGCGTTACTATCAGATCCCTCTCTGCTTCTACCGCTACCCTTATCCTTACGTAGATTTTTTGCATTACTGCGTTGTTCTCGAGAAACTCTATGTATCAATGCGAAATAGAAGGAATGATACAGTATTTATATGGAACACGATGTTGACGTTATTGCTGGGAGCGTAGTAATATCGCGGTATGAACGTGCTATGATCGTAGTATGGTTGTTGTAAGAGCGTGCTATAATCGCAGTAGAAGCGTGGTAAGATCGTGCTGCAATCGGATTAATCGTGGCATGGTCGTCTTGCGGACGTGATGAGCGTAGAAAGATCGTAATAATCGTAGTGAGGTCGCAGAATAAGCGTGGTGAGAACGTGGTATAATCGTATAGGGATTGTTGTAGAAGCTAATGAGGACATAGTAGCAACGTGATTGAAACGAAAATTTACATTTTCATACCGCTCACACTACGAACTGACCGTCCATGATCTGAATTAATTTTAGATCACGGTGAGCGTGGTGCGATCGTGGTCTAGTGGGATTGGGGCTTAAGCATTCGTTGTATTCATGCTGTTTCGTTTTAAAAATACTTCGATTTAACAGTACCGTTTCATATGAAATGTTTTGGGTTGATATTGAACCTTGGGCTAATTACACACCTGATATGAAAAATATCATGTAATTATCTGATAGTATCGCTAATTTCTAACACAAAGAGGAAAGATAATCTCATATAGAGTCTTCACATTGCTTCGGTCAAAAATACTGTAAATTCAGAAATTATTGCGTGCATTTATTATTGCGATTTTCTCATTTTACACTTGAATGCGATTCTAATTTTTACGATTTTGAGAAAAGTCATGCTTAATTCAGTTAAAATATTACAAAATGCGAGTTTTAATTATTGCGTTTACAACTCAGTCGTATTATTCGCAATAATAAAAACCTCGCAATAATTTCTGAATTTACAGTAAACAGGAGATCCTTAATCTAGAGGCTCTACAGAGCCTGTGTCGCTCGCCTGTATTTACTAATGCTTTGAAAATCCCGCAAAATAAGGTTAAAATCATAATTTCTAGTATAAGATATTGTTACGGTTTTGTAATTCTAAATTATTCAATTTTGATCATTCTTTTGTGGGTCACATTCTTTATATTGTGTAATGAAATGTAAAATACAATTATAGATGGAAAGGCAAATGACACGGGAAATGGGGACAAATCTAAAGACTATATATTTTAATAATTGTATGATGTATGTGACAAGTGTAGAATTTACTATTTTATTGTACGAGTTGTACATTTAACTTACAGTCAAGTAAAACTAACGTGATTCTCTAGTTCCTTGTTGTAGTTATACCGGTTTCAACGATCATAAGTCTCCAAGACATGTAGCTTTTACCTTTTATATTAACGGGTCACTTCAACCCTGGGGGCCGCCTTGTTTATTTACAAGGTTCTTATAAAAGTCCCCGTATATGTAAAGTACAGTTTGTGTCGTGACGTCATTTGACGTTAGAAACGTCAAAAGTGTGTCCAAATCGTGTCCAAAGTGTGTCGTGTACTATAAATTCATGCGCGACATTCTCTCTTATTCAGTCTTGTTCCTCCTGGGCAGCCATATTGTTAAATTATAAACAAACTAGCAGAAACAGAGAATTTATATCTCCAGTTATTTCGTTAAGGTTAGGTTCTAATAATTTAGGATTTTGAGGATTATTATTAATATTTATTCTAGATCTTTTTATTACAAAGGCTTCTTAGCTAAATAAGAAAGTTCATTGTGAATATTTATACAGTAACGCCGATTGTGGAACACCGCGGAAACCGTCATTTTTAACTATTAACTGTTAATTTCTTCTATAAATATTCCTTAAATATATTAACTTTAGTCATCAATTTATGCTGAAATGTGAAAGGATCTGTAGGGATTATATGCTTTGATTAATTATTAAGTATTTTTGGTTATTACCAGTCCACTTGCCCATTTTTGAACCAGAGCTACCCCAGCGCCCCCCCCCCCCCCCCCCCCTTGTAACTAGCACAGGCACCAGAGAAGTAACCAGTTGTTATTGACTATATATTTCGTTCCTGTATAAAGTTATAGCTATAACAGAGTCTTGTTATAACAGTTATTTGTTAAACTTATTGATTATATAAATAATATAAATATGTAATGCTGAATACCTCGACAGTCTAACTTATTAAATTACACATATTAAGTTCGAGATACGACTTTGTATTTATTGAAACGCCAAACCGCCGTTTATACAGCTATTTAGGCTACCCACCCAACCCCTTTTTGCTATCGTTACCTATACAAACAAGACCACAGCGGCAGTTGAGCTGAATATTAATTGATTAGTGAGACAACTGTTTACCAGCAGTCCAATAGTATATATTGACCTCCGCATAGCAGTCACAGTATCTGATATACCAGGCAACAGACAATAAAGAAACGCTACCAACCTTCGACCCGCTACAATTTGGTGGCAGCGGTGGGATACAATCTCCATAAAAATAAAGATTGCCGTTAAAAATGTCGGACTGTAAAGAATCATATACACGGACTTTTTTAAGAGAAACCTCAATATTTGCAGCTGGACTTAGAGCAGCCGTCAGCCCAAGGTCATGTTAATGTCTGTGTCATTTGGTCTTTTGTGGATAGTTGTCTCATTGGCAATCATACCACATCTTCTTTTTTATATATAGTTTAAGTCACATGTCATAATATGCGACCCATAATGGTTAACTTTTTAAAATAGTTATTTGGATGGAGAGTTGTCTCATTGGCACTCACACCACATCTTCCTATATCTATATATTTTAACCTTGGAGTTCTTGTATTAATATTTTGTCGTGTTAATCAAATAGTTTGTATTTAATTATGATTTTTATTAATTTCTTTTAAAAGATTTTTTTTTTCAAAATTTGCCCTGACAACCAATCATACAGTTGTTTTAATTATAAAGACAAAGAATTGTATCAACAGTTTAAATTAAGGATCGCAAGACTTGATGCAATTTCAAATCAATAGCTATCATGACAGCGCATCTCCGATACATCTCCGATACATATACATCTCCGATACATCTCCGATACATTTACATACAATAACAGATGATTTAATTTTCTATAATACCAAAATATAGAAGTTGCTTATAATTCACATGTAAAAAGTAATCAAAAATATAATACATGTACGAATGTTTTACTTCTTCAGAAACAGACAAAGTTGCGTTTATGGCTAAAAATTCAGTTGCGTTGAAAAACCTCCCTTCAAAGTCAGTTGTTGTATTTAACTCAGCCATAACGAACCTGGGAAATGGATACAACTCATACACTGGAATTTTTACAGCTCCTTCTAACGGAGTCTACGCCTTTTCCTGGACAATCGTGGGTCACCAGGGGAAATTTTTTAACACCGAACTTACTTTTAACGGAAATGTTGTAGCAAGAAACTATGTATCGGCAGTGAATGTACAAGATCACCCTTCGGGAAGTCAAAACGTTGTTCTTGAAATCAAGAAGAATGACAAAGTACTTGTTAGGGTCCTAGCCGGACATAAAGGACAGTACATGTATGCAGATGGATGGTCATCTTTCAGTGGTTATAAACTTTAGAACATGTAGAAGATGTGCATGTTACATTGATAAAAAGTTTTAAGATATTAGTTTATCATTATTATTACATATATGATCGAGTGGTCTAAGTGGTTAGATACATTTTCGTTGAACAAGTTTAGGGTCCAGCTGAAACCTGCCTCCGGGTGCAGGATTTTCTTGCTGTGTTGAAGACCCGTTGGTGGCTCAGTTTCGGCTCTTTGGTCGGGTTGTTGTCTCTTTGACACATTTCCATTTGCATTTGTGATTGCACAGTACACGTTCGGCCCTTAAAATTGACACCAGACTACACCAATAACAAACGCTTGACTCCTCTGGACCCTCAAACCATTTCCCTCAAAAGAAAGATCGATGAGAAACAATCGAAAATGCGATTCACACACAGTGCAAACAACAAGGGCTCTGTTCATACATCAAATGATCGCAAGTTTTTCAGAAAATTTACCTGACTGACGAGTTTGTTTTTTCTCCTTAGAAAAGAGTTGCAGAATTGATATAGCCATAACATGTGGCGGGTGTTTCAGTATGTAGGTTTACAAAACCCCTACCCAATTCGCGTATTTTGCGTATCTAGACCACCTTTAGTTAAATTATAAAGACAATAAAAAAAATCTGCACTGTTCAGATACCAACAGGAATACCACTAAATTGAACCCGACAAAAAACAAAATGTTTTGAAATCTAGATGATTTTGGTTTATTTGTTGTTCTGTGTTGCTGTCTTATGATAGTCTAGATAGAGGGTCCTCATTTCTAATTTAGATTTGTCAGTAAATTTAATTTGTTCTATTTTTCATACTTTTTTACCAATTATTCTCTGTTAGTTACCTTTTAGAACCTCAATATTCTTTTTTATGTCAATTTTCTCTGTTCTTTATGATTTTTGCGCATTGTTCTCTATTCTGGAAATCATCCTCACGACTCTTTCTTATTTACGTTTACTTCAATTCTCTTTATCATGATAGATACTTTATCACCCCGTATAACCCCGATACAAATGAAACCGGACGTTGACGCGTTCGAAGCGATAATCAGGACAATATTTAGGATGACAACAATTTGGAATGCCTCTCTAGAACTTATTTGAGTATATATAAATATGTCAATGTGCATGCTAGTTTATTTATTCAATTATACAATTGTTATATTGCATAGAACGTTTGATAAAACTGCTAGATGCAAAACGCACAGACATGGTGCAATTTCATACGTTTTATGAGATAAACAATGCTGAATATCTTTTCGTGCATACACCTTTGCGTATTAATACCTTAAGCAATAACAAATAACTAAATGTGTCGCGTTCGTTGTGCGTTTTTAAAAAATCACTGTACAGTTCGTTGACAAAAACCGTCACAAATCACTTTCTTGTCAAGGTATTCGAGATGATGTCGGCAACCCTTTTTTCTGTATTTTTATTGTAAATGTTTATCCGCTACATTAGTCAAAATAGTTGAACTTAAATCAACAGTCACACAAAGCTAAAATTGCAGTGTTTAACCAGCGTACATCTGATAGGAATGTTTCTATTGAAAATTGGGACTTTCAACGTTATTCCAGATGAAATGAACAGTTAATAAATATATTCCAGAGGAGATAAAGTTTCAAAAAGTATAGAACAGTCATTAAAACATTAATGACTTCCTTTCACAATTTGAGGCTCTTCAAAATGCTGATGTTGGTCCAAATTCGCATAGACGAAAGCAGACATAGGAGCTCGTTGAACTTAGTTTGCCGAATGCCTTTAATGCTTTATCTATGGGTGTTTTTTTTTTTATACATATAAAGCTTTTTAGATGTGGTGTGATGGCCAGTGATACAACTTTCCACCAAAGTTTAAATGAAGTGGGTGAATAAAGCAATTATTATAGTTCAATGTACAACATTTAACAGTGAGGAAAAGCTATATCATCAGGGCCGGATCCAGCCATTTTAAAAAGGGGGGGGGTCCTAACCCAGGACAAAGGGGGGGGGGGGTTCCAATTACATGTCCCCATTCAAATGCATTGATCGTCCAAAAAACAAGGGGGGTTCCAACCCCCGGAACCCCCCCCCCCCCCTCTGGATCCGCGCCTGATCATATAGTCGGCTATAAAAGACACCAATTTGAAAAAAATGTGAAAAAATAAAAACGAGAAAACTAATGGTTATTTATTTATAACTTATGAATTATTTATCGAAGAAAAAAAATATGACAGATCTATATGACCTATGTTATACAGGCCCATCACGTAGGACCGACACGAAAAAAATGCGGCGGGATTAAACATGTGACCCCCAACCCTCTCCTTAACCTGGGACACTGGTGTAACAGCACAACTTATAAAAAAAACATAAAATAACCTGTACAGTTGCAATTGGCTCAACTCAAAATGTCGGTACAGGGCACAAAAACCATATATACATAAAATATCGACAAAGGAATAATTGTAGTAACTGATAGTTATTTCAAAGCGAATTAAAACTAAGAGGTAAATCATGTGTATCTAAAGTATTAGTCAGTGATTATGTTCCAGACCGTATGAGTATTTGAACCGTACACGTACGGTCTGGGTCGTATGCGTACTTTTTCAAAATACTTATATACGGTCGGACCGTACGCGTACGGTCTGACTAATATTAAGAAGTATACATAAAATATCGACAAAGGACGAATGGGAATATACGATCCAATGTCTCGTGTACTTTACGAACCCTTGAAAAACTTTTTGAGAGGTCCATAAATGGCCTGTTAAAAGGCAAAGTTTGTGTTCTTATTCAATATACCTCATTTTATCCAGTGGCAGTCCAAGCTTCCATGACGTAATTCCGGACGTGTGTATCTGTATGCTTAGTCATATTTGTATCTGTCGAGTTAATGTATTTCTACCAATTCAACTTTCGTATACATAAGGATTTTTTTTTACATGTACAAAATACCTCCAAGAGTGTTTCGACAATACAACGGATATTATGGGTTGCTGTCTGCATGTTATGGTGGTAAATTATCTATTTTTTAAACATGCATATTGGTTATAATCATATCAAAGCATTATTTCATACACGCAAAATTCATTGACAAACGCAATATTGTGTCAACGAAGCGTACAGTATAAAAATGTGTAATGACAACGAAGCGTACTCAACATGAAAATAAAGACACTTTAAAACGTGTATTTTTTTTGTTTCTAGACACAACACAAACATACGACCCTTATAAGTTTGTAAATTTTAACTATGAAAAATGTATGTTATAAAAACTATGAGGTACAAGAAACATTAAGTTTTGAATATTTAAAAATACCAAGCACGTTTTATCATTGATATCGTCGTGCGTTATTTGATGTTTGTATATAAAAAATCCACATATTTAAAAAACCTTTTTGTTACTAATGAGTATTATGGCAAAGAATATATTGGAGCAAAATATCCGAAGAATAGATATTGGATTTTCTTTAAAAGTATTAATGTTTTACTGTCTGAACTCAGTGTTACACGATGTGTTCGATTCGAACGCGTCAACGTCCGGTTTCATCTGTATCGGGGTTATACAGGGTGTTTATAATGGAATTAAAACTTCATAAAGAAAAAGTTGAACGATTTTGATTTATTCGATATCCAGCTCATTGTTGAGCGACCTATATTTGCTTTTTGTAAGTATTTAGTCACAGGCTCTGAAAGAAAGTTGTCTCTTTAGTGAAGAGCTGTGTTATTTTATATCATATCGCATCTTCTTATTTATATATTGAATAAAGAATTGTTAATTAAGTATAAATACAATGTATAAAAAGTAAGGAAATGTGGTATGATATAGCTCATGAGAAAACTCTCCATCAGAGACCAAAAAGACTCAGAAATGACCGCCTCTAACTTACTGTACGCCAATAAACCGCATATATATATAGTCAGCTATTAAAGTCCATGACGTGACAAATGTAAAACATTTCAAACGAGGAAAACAATTGTCTTAATCATTTACAATAATGGTCAGGAGCCTGTAATGCAGTGGTTGTCGTTTGTTTTAAATGTGTTACATATTTGTTTTTCGATATATTTTTTTCAATAAATAAGGCCGTTAGTTTCTCGTTTGAATTGTTTTACATTGTCATTTCAGGGCCTTTATAGCTGATTATGCGGTATGGGCTTTGCTCATTGTTGAAGACCGTATTGTGACCTATAGTTGTTAATTACTGTGTCATTTTGGCCTCTTGTGGAGAGTAGTCTCATTGGCAATCAAACCACATCTTCTTTTTTATAAAACTATAATAATATGATAAATAGCACCAAACGCCAGCACCACACACCACCCAATACATTTCATCTCGGATCCGATCCTGACCTGGACTTTTATGGATTTAAATTTGTTTTATTTTCTATCTTTGAATAAGCAGTTGAAGTAAAATATTATTATTGTATTACTTACTTCGGTTTATTAAGCGCATTTTTTGCGATAATGGCTTCCTCTTTGGTTCTCATAAGAGCCAGATGTAATGCATACTGCAAACACTCAGCTTCTGCGTTTGCGTGTGTCATACCTAACACTACCGGTAGATAGTTAACTATAATAGAAAAAAAAAGAAAAAAGTGTATTCGTAGACAAAGAGCATTCATTTTTAGGAGAGGTATGCATCTTTGAAATTCATTGTTTGGTTCTATCTTGACAAAAAACAAAATAATTCAAAAATGAGATAAAGCGTTGTTTCTCTTGAAAAAAAATGAATGCAAATTATATGAAAACGATACGATCTAAAAAAAAAATAAAAAAAAATGTGTGTATTGATTTTGTCAAGTTTTGGTAAACGTTGAAAAAATGTTTTTATCCCCCCACGAAGATATTAAATAATTAACATCGTCGAGTTATCATTCATTCGGTATTATTGATCACAACGGATGTACCGATCTGACAGAAACCGCGGAAGGATCCTAAGGAGCAGTTAATGGATCAGATTCCTAAGGAGGAATTATGCTGCGTTAGAATTAGATCCAAATAGTATTTAGAGATCGTTACAAACTGTTCATTAATTGCCATTTGGTCATTAAGATTCGGATCAATTCGCATATTTCATGATTGTTAATTAATATCAAATAGGTATATGATTTAAAAATAAATGCTAATTGTTAAAGGCCGTACGGAGACCTATTGTTGCTGACTTCTATGTCATTGGTGTCTGGTTGAGAGTTGTCTCATTGGCAATTATAGAATATCTTCTTATCTCTATACTGCTACATGTAATAAATTTGGTGTGTTTCGAGCGCTTTGTTGGTTTTGACCTGTATCGTGAATGCTACAACAACAAAAATTTGAAGCAAAGGATAAAAAATTACTTGAATACATACGGTCATTATGATTAAAACAAGCCTTCAGAGGAATAGACAAATCCCTTTAAGGTCAAACAAACCTACATCATAAATCTTGTCGAAATTTTCCGAATGTCTTTCCCCAAAAACAGTCGAAGTTTCAAAATGTTGCTTCGTCTTTTAAAAACACCAAATTTTTTTAAAGAGTCGTAATTTCGACCGAAATATTGATTTTATGAAACTGAAAGTTTAAAAAAAAGAAGAAGATTTTTAAAGTTCTAATTACCAGTCAAAGTAAATTTTTTTTAGTAATAATGGCAAATGTTTAGAAAAATCCATATTTAAACTTCAGTTTTACTTTGTCCTTTATATACTTCCGTAAGTATGTATCTTTATATATATGATTGAACCTTGACATAAAGCATGGTCTGTTCGATCTGTCATCTGTCGTTCTCGCCATGTTAGGTCCGATTTTGTCATCACAACTGCTACCCCCGTATGAGTTTGTGGTACAGTGGTATTCCAGTTGGTGTAAGACACTTCCTCAGCCATGTTTTGCCAGACGAAGTTGGTTCCGTTACCATATAATCCAATCCATATGTCGTTTGTAATAGTCCTAATATATAATGAAAATGATCGATTTACCAAGTTTATCTACCTCGAGTTGTTTTTGGTCGTCACCTCATATGCCATAATCGTATTCAGCGATAATTAAGAAGCAATTATTTCTAGTATGTACATTTTGTAGGGGAATTATCATTTGATTTGTATGGGAGAGGGGTCGCTAGAATGTAAAAAAAAAAGTATTCTGCATTGTTTTTAAGTTGTTATCTCTGTGATATCTTTTTATCTTTTAAGTTACTATATATTCGATCCTGCATTTTTTTCTTTTAGTCTATCCTGTTTTTATTTTTAATAAATTGTCATTCTGCCTTTTTGTTTAATTCAAAACTCCTGTCCTGCCTTTTTTTCTAATTTTATGATCCTAGCCACTTCCATTAAAATTAGATTGTAGCCTCTAAGACAACACAATGCAGTCAAAAGTGTGTTTTTTTTTAAGTCTGTCCCAAGTCCGGATATTATGACCATTGTTAGTCTTGTATGTTTTTTAATTACGATTAAGGAGTTTGTTTGAAGTCAACTGAAGCCCATTTTTTCCTAAGAGGAACAACCATTTAACTTCAAATAAGGTGGGGGCATGCTTGTATTTGCCTCAAAAGTATCCTTATTCCCAAATTGATAAAAAAAAAATATTCTGTTCAAGTGGAGAACAAAAACAATAATATTCGGAATCGAGAATTTGATTGATAGCGTTGAAAAACTAAATAAAATACCATAACCCCCAGCCCCTTGAAATTAAATGGTTTGTCCCTTAAAGCAAATAACAAACGGTGTAGCTGTGTGATAATGCATACAACATCCGTGTGTGTTGAACTAAAATTAATTCGCCAAAGGTTGTGTATGTCGGCGTCACACATAAGTGTAAAGACCGACATGCAACAGACGTACAGAGAAATTTGACTAAGTCCGTAAGTTACACGCAAGGGGAACGCAAAGTAATCGATGGACGCGCGTTGCATAAGTTTGAAGTTCGTCGAAATATAAAGGTGTACGCTTGGTGAACACTGTAATTCCAGAAAATTCATATGCAGCATAAACATATTCATTAAGCTCTAGCGTTTATCAAGCGTGTACCTGTTCAATACACGCACGTAATAAATACGTTACGAGCGTGTTGAAAAACGCTACAGATAAGTTTAAGACACGTTTCGGGCACGTTGAATACGCCGCAAGATCGTTCGACTTTTACTTGGGTAATTATTTGGATGTAGGAGGGTGTGTTTGTAACATACGTCTTACGTAGTTTCAGCGCTCCGTGAACGTATAAAACGCACCGTGGCGTATCAAAAACGTATTTTGACATTTATGGCAACCTGCTCCGAAATTTATAGTGGCAAATGTCCGTGTATTTGCAAGGCCAAGGGAATCTATAAGTTGTACAAACTCCCCATAATTACATGTCCAAGACACGCTGCAAGCACGGATAATCGTACAAAAAAATTTACAACCGGGATGCGTCTCAAAAACGTTCAAGGGACGTTTTTCCTTTGTCGTGTGCATTCCATCTACGTCGGACAAACGCCAGACAAAAGCCAACATACGATACTGAAACACTTGAATGCCCGGTAAACGCTGATGTACCTTTCTCGTATGCCCTGAACACGCCTAATGAGTAGTGGATACGATATACAGATATGATTTACAAATTGAATGTGCTCAAAATTACTAGCATATTGGCAGCGTACATGATTTTTTTTTTTTGGCCAAACAGGGCGTACGTTTGTGCTATACGTTGATGTGTGACGCCACTATTACTTTGCAATATTTAGCACCAGAAATAAGTAAAATATTATGTTGCAATATATATATATATATATATAAAGATCACTATAATAAATGTTCTTGTGTATAGAAATATATATAGATATAGATCATTGCAGGTCCAGCAAGTCCCACTCACAGACTAAGCAACTTTTTAGACATAATTTTGAAACCATTGTGTAAATATGTACCGAGCTATATAAGAGACGATATAGATTTTCTCTCACACCTGCCAAAAATAGCACCGGTTCACGCTCGTTTAGTAAGCTTCGATGTCACAAGCCTATATACGAACATTCCACACGATTTAGGAATAGAGGCAATACAATATTGGGTTGCAAAACATCGAGATGCAATACCAAATCGATTCACTGTTGACTTTATACTCGATTCTACTAAACTAATTCTTGAAAACAATTCTTTCTATTTCAATGGCAAGAACTATTTGCAACATCGGGGGACAGCAATGGGAACAAAATTTGCACCAACCTATGCAACATTAGTCATGGGCTTCCTTGAACAAAGACTGTATCAAGAAGTTGAAAATAATTTTGGAGTTGAATTTGCAAGAGAATTCGAATTATCATGGAAAAGATACCTTGATGATTGCTTCATTATCTGGAACAAATCCGACGAAGAACTCCAACTATTTTCGGACATACTAAATAACCTTCATACCTCCATAAAATTTACGAAGGATGAAAATTTTAACCAATTACCGTTTCTAGACATTCTTGTTATTAAAGATGGCACTGAAATTAAAACCGATATTTTTTACAAAGGTACTGATACTCATCAGTATTTAGATTTTAATTCGTGCCACCCATCTCATACCAAAAGGAATATCCCCTATTGTTTAGCAAGAAAAATATGTACGGTAGTCGAGGATGAACATTTGAGAGAAGACCGTCTAGAGGAACTACAATCATTTTTGATCAAGCAAAACTATCCAGAGACTTTAATAGAAAGGGGAATTCAAATGGCAAAACAGATCCCAACCAACCAACTACGCTCCACCTGCGAGGAGCAGAGTAATAACAACGATAAAATACCGTTCGTTATTACACATAATCCCCGGAACTTTAAAATTATTCCCGTTGCAAAGGCAAATTTACCTATTCTTGATCAGGATGAAAAGATGCGCCGTTTAATTAATACAGAAACACTTCTACAAAGTAAACGGCAACCACAAAACCTTAAACGACTATTGACCCGAGCACGATTCGACCAACAAAGAACATTCAGTGTGTCAAAATGTCGAGATAGTCGTTGTGGAGCATGTCCGTATATCCATGTCGGCAAGGGAATGGACGTACCTAATGGTCTATCACTTTTTACCAACGAAGACATTACCTGTAAATCCGAGAACTTAATTTATTGCATTAAATGTAATGGTTGCCAGGAAATTTATATCGGCCAAACAGGGAACAGTGTAACAGAAAGAGTGCGCATTCATAGACAACATATAAGGCAGCCACAATACAGAAAAATCCCCCTAAGCAAACATTTAGACGAATGTGGAGGGGGATTTTTTAAAATATTCCCATTTTATAAAATGAATAAGGGTTGTGACATTACACGAGAAGTAAAGGAAAAACATTTTATTTCAAAATTTAAAGCACGATTGAATGCAAACTATGCATTTTCTATTGTGTAATAATGACGCTCCATACTTCTATATATAGACTAAGTGTAATACGATTTATCTCCCTTTATATACTCAACGACAACTATGACGTTACATACCTACCGTTACATAGTTACGTTAATCATGTATAGTTTCACCTGAAGATTGTTATTTAAACATGAAAGTACTAGTGAATTAAAACTATTCATACCGGAAATGTTGGATTTTTTAGTAATCTATATATATATATATATATATACATATATACTATAATTATCATCACTTACATGCCATATAGCTCATCCATAACACGGTTCATTGCCACAGGATTGTTTAACACTGCTAGTTGTCCTCCTATGGCCTGACATTTTATTGAGGCTTCATAGAAGTTGTATAATCCGGAGAGAAGACTAAAGGAAGGCTGAGCAGGAGCTATAAATCAACATTTTACCATACATATTAATGATTCAAATAATTTAGTTCGGTCGTTGTCGTTTGTTAAAGGGGTTCATAAATTACAATAGTCATTTGTGGAACCCTTTATTGCTTGCTGTTTGATGTGAACTAAGGCTCCGTGTTGAAGACCATGATTTGACCTATAATGATTAACTGTAAAACAAAATTGTGATTTGAATGGAGAGCTGTCTCATTGGCACTGATACATTACCACATCTTCTTATATCTTAGTAATATTCGTGAAATAACTTTAATATCTGACTTATTCTTCCATTATATTATTTTAACTTATTTTGACTCCCGGCTATTATTGGCCATGCAAAACAAGCATATTAGTACAAAATGTATTATAGCATGCTTTTTTCCATATTGGCCCTGGTCTCATCCCGAGACTTCCATATCGGCCTCGAGGCTTGAGTCGAGGACCGATAATTGTCGAGGGATGATACCAGGGCCAATATGGAAAAAGACATGTTTCACATATCTAAATTCTACAAAAAAGAGATCAAAAATAAATGATGACTATCTGCAAACCATAATTTTTTTATCATGTACTGCAAACAAATTTATTGTAACATTCCCCTTATTTTTTAATATGGCTCTACACAAAGGCAATAAGTTGACTGAGGCTAAATCAATTGTAAATATTACCTTTCGTAGCCAAATTCTCATAATTTTCAATACAAACACCGTCATTGTTAGCTTGTTAGCTATTGTCGTAATTTGGAATCATTTTTTAGGAAAAAATTGGTTGCTTATATAGGAAATCACTGAAGCATGACCAGAGCGGGCCCCCTCTGAGGCAACCAGTAGGCTCCAACATATGAAAATTTCTGGATCCGCCACTGATTACATATGCAAAACCCAACGTATTCGTAACAACTATATGATAATATAGTGTATTACCTATGCACAATGAAATGTAGTTATCCAAGCACTTTCTTGATTCCCAAGCAAAGATATACAGTTCGTTGAATACAACACATGCATACATTGGTTCATCAACCTTTTCCCACTTTGCCCAATCAAGTATTTCTCCATCTCCCCATTGGCATGGAAGACTGTAACACGTTAATGACATCCATACTCTTTCAGTTATTTGCCTGTAAGATTTCGTGTAAAAATACAAGACATGTTTACATTGACATGACAATGGACACCACTGTACCAGGTTAGGGGATTGTTGGGATCCCGCTAACATGTTTAACCCCGCCAAATTCTGTATGTATGTGTCTGTCCCAAGTCAGGAGCCTGTTATTCAGTGGTTGTCGTTTGTTGATGTGTTACATATTTGTTTTTCGTTCATTTTTTGTACTTAAATAAGGCCTTTAATTTTCTCGTTTGAATTGTTTTACATTGTCATTTCGGGGCCTTTTATAGCTTACTATGCGGAATGGGCTTTTTTCATTGTTGAAGGCCGTACGGTGACCTATAATTTTTAATTTATATGTCATTTGGTCTCGTGTGGAGAGTTGTCTTATAGGCAATCATACCACATCTTCTTTTTTATATTCATTTACAATATAATGCTTTTAAAATATTTTTAAAAAGTCAAAATTGCACAAGAAAAATAATAAAATGTTTTCCAAACACCCGAACGGAATATATATGTTTAATAATTTTGCGAGAATTTGGTCTTCAGTCAGTTTAGACTCTCAGGAGCACATGTGTGCCTTTTAGGGTTGATTATGTACTGGGTTTGAAAGGTTGAGCGAACCATAAAGTCGCAGTTTGAGTTTAAATTGCTGTATATATGCTAAACAGTCTTCAATTATCATTACATTGCTACAGTATATAGTTAAATTATATTTTATTTTATTTTGTCAATTCAATTCAATTCAAATCTTTATTGCCATTACACTACATATTTCTAGTATAATAACATAACAAAATGAAAATGAACAGTAATAGTTTGCTCGTTTGAATTGTTAAACATTATCTTATCGGGGCCTTTTATAGTTCACTATGCGATATGGGTTTTGCTCATTGTTGAAGGCCGTACGGTGACCTATAGTTGTTAATGTCTGTCATTTTCGTCTTTGTGGATAGTTGTCTCATTGGCAATCATACCACATCTTCTTTTTTTATATAATAATAACATAATCAATTTTATGCATAATAAAGTAAATATTTCAAGAGTCCCTTGTCCTCAGTTCAATGGACTGTTTTAAAAAGGATCCTAACTTATTTATCTCAATGTGTGATCTTGGGTTGAGTATTCTGTATAAATATGCAATTTTATCTGTGTAGTGTAAATTTATAAAGTGCATATTATCTTTTATCAAATAATCAAAATAAGATTGCTCTAACAAACTTATTTCTATTACTATTGCAGTATAAAAAGAAATAAGTTTCATCTTCAATTTATTTGCAGTTTTCTATAATCTTTCTTCTTTTGGCATTTTAAGATATCTTTCCCTTTCTATTCCATCAAAGAGTAGTTACAAATGTAACGACCATAAATCTTTCAAGAACGATTGCATTTTTCATTTTCTTCGGGACAAACGACATTTATTTTTAATTTTAAATCAATTTCAATAATATACCTGAACATCTTTTGTTTTTAATTAATCAATACTGTTTATAAATTAGGTCAAAAGAAACAATAAAATTGAGAATGGAAATGGGGAACGTGTCAAAGAGACAACAACCCGACCAAATAAAAAACAACAGCAGAGGGTCACCAACAGGTCTTCAATGTAGCGAGAAATTCCCGCACCCGGAGGCGTCCTTCAGCTGGCCCCTAAACAAATATATACTAGTCCAGTGAAAATGAACGCCATACTTATTTCCAAATTGTACACAAGAAACTAAAATTAAAATAATACAAGACTAACAAAGGCCAGAGGCTCCTGACTTGGGACAGGCGCAAAAATGCGGCGGGGTTAAACATGTTTGTGAGATCTCAACCCTCCCCCTATACCTCTAACCAATGTAGAAAAGTAAACGCATAACAATACGCACATTAAAATTCAGTTCAAGAGAAGTCCGAGTCTGATGTCAGAAGATGTAACCAAAGAAAATAAACAAAATGACAATAATACATAAATAACAACAGACTACTAGCAGTTAACTGACATGCCAGCTCCAGACTTCAATTAAACTGACTGAAAGATTATGATTTCATCATATGAACATCAGGCACAATCCTTCCCGTTAGGGGTTAGTATCATAACATATATGAGAAGAACATAACCCGTGTCATGCCAACAACTGTTTTTAGAATAAATGTGTTTAGTTCCGATGCAAAGACCTTATCAGTGACTCAATATATATTAACGCCAAAATATGCAATCTTTAATGACTTGACAACAGTATCGTAATTATATCCCTTCTTAATAAGTCTATTCAAAGGTTTAGTAAGTTTCTGAGGTAAATACTGACACCTTTGTGCTTTATAAAGAATATTTCCATAAAAAATTGGATGTGAAATACCTGAACGTATTAGAAGTCTGCATGTTGAGCTATATTTACGAATGATATCTTTATACCGATGATAAAATTTAGTAAATGTTTTGACTAGTTTGTGATATCGAAAACCCTGGTGTAATAATTTTTCAGTAATACATAAATTTCTCTCGTTAAAATCTAAAACATTGTTACATACACGAGCGAATCGTACAAGTTGAGATATATAAACACCGTAAGATGGTGACAAGGGAACGTCACCATCTAAAAACGGATAATTAACGATAGGAAATGAAAAATCATCCCTTTTATCATAAATTTTAGTATTCAGCTTTCCATTAGTGATATAGATATCAAGATCGAGAAAAGGGCAGTGGTCATTGTTAGTATTAGCTTTATTTAAAGTAAGTTCAACAGGATAAATTTCATTAATATACATACTGAAGTCGTCATTATTGAGAGCCAAAATATCATCCAAATATCTAAAAGTATTATTAAATTTGTTTATCAGATGTTGTTTCGATGGGTCTTTGCTTATTTTTGTCATAAATTGTAACTCATAACAATACAAAAACAGGTCCGCAATAAGTGGTGCACAGTTAGTCCCCATTGGAATTCCGATAATCTGACGATATACGGAATCCGCAAAGCGAACAAAAATGTTACCTAGTAAAAATTCAAGGGCATATAATATTGTTAAAAATGTTAGCGATGGTAGTATTTTTAGATAACCGATTTTGAAGATTGAGACGTGTAGATACCCTTTGAACAAGTTTAGTATTTAGTAATTTTCCATTTCTAAGCTTCATAATTGTTTTGTTAGTGAATATTATAATAAAGGAGTAAAGATTGGCGTCCAGAATATGAACCAGCATACAATAATTTAAGTTATATAAAATGGATAAATTTGTTCGGCTAAAAATGTCAAACGCTATCAGTATAAATTACCCGAAAAAGATAGGGTATATCAGGGTAGGACTGATGGCTAAACAAAACTTATTTTCCACTGCATTTTCTTAACAAGCTAATTATTATAAGAAATTTAAATAAACAAACATTTTTTATATATTTTTTTAATTTGAAATCCATTGACACCTTTAATTGTACAATGTGTAACATGAGGTCAATATGCGTAATTTAACCTAATATGTATTATATAATATTATAAACAAGACATAGTAAAACATAGTTTTTTGGGCGACAAATAACTTCAATATATGTATCTAGTAAGAACAAAAAAAAACATTTGTTTGTAGAAAATATTGATTCTAACTGTTTACTCAAGTGAAATGATAGTTAAGTTGATTAAGAATATTTGTAACATCAATACTATAACTCATTTAGATGTTGGTTTTTATTAATATTTGTATTTAGCTAATAGTCATCCAAAATAGAATATAAAGACATCCTTTGTAATTCAAAAGACTCAAATAACTTTTTGTTATATCTGTTTATAATCTTTTTGTCAAACTTCCATTCAAAGAGAATATTTAAAAATAAGCAAACTTTAATTTCTAAGGAATTACATACTTATAACTGATGCATTTATTCAAACGTCAACACTGATCAATACATATGTATTTTTAGAACACTTCCCCTAGATATACAGAAGTCACATTGTCGGTGCTTTTAAACTAGTTATGAATTATTAGATACATTTATATTTTCAAAACAATTATTATTTAAGGTAAACCTGAACTTTAAGTCTATTTTTGCACGAGGTTTCTTTCTAGGTATTTTTATTATTCACTTCGCATTACCATTATCATGTTACTGTCTTAATGAATATTAATTATGCAGGCTAGTTTTTAAATCAGAATTCAGCATCCAATATAATTCATCCTTGCCGATTCATCACCCGATGAAGATATATTTCGACGGTGAACTGTTATAAATATCACTACGGCAATACAAACTTATCTTTAAAATTTGTTCCACTACATATGTGTTTTGTTTTTATTTACTGAAAAAAAGATCTACAGGTACATGTAATATTTTATATCCTTTCTGTTTTGATTATTTCCTCGAAAATGACTTTACAATATTATTGCTGTTCATAAGGATGTTCAAAGATCAATGGAATAAGAGTTGTGGTATGAGTGTCAATGAGACAACTCTCCATCCAAGTCACAATTTATAAAAGTATACAATTAAAGTACGGTCTTCAACACGGAGCATTGGCTCACACCGAACAACAAGCTATAAAGGGCCCAAAAATGTACTAGAGAATGTGAAACCATTCAAACGGGAAAATCGACGGTCTCATCTATATATAATCCGAAAAACGAGAACCACTTATGGACCACATCAAAAAACGACAACCCCTGAACATCAAGTTCCTCACTGAAGACAGATGCAAACAAATGCAGCGAATTTAGACGTTTTGATATGTACCAACCTTCAATCTTACCTGAAATAGAATTAACGGTACCAATTTTCTTGCACCAGATGCGCATTTCGACAATACATGTCTCTTCAGTGATGCTCGTGGCCAAAATATTTGAAATCCAAAGCTTATATAAAAGATGAAGAGCTATAATCCAAAAGGTCCAAAAAGTATAGCCAAATCCGTGAAAGGAATCAGAGCTTTGCATGAGGGAGATACATTCCTTAATTTATAATAATTTCTATCATTTTGTAACAGCAAATTTTAATAACACAATAAATCCGTATTTTCATGCCAGTACCGAAGTACTGGCTACTGGGCTGGTGATACCCTCGGAGACAAATAGTCCACCAGCAGAGGCATCGACTCAGTGGTAGTAATAAAATTAACGGTACCAATTTTCTTGCACCAGATGCGCATTTCGACAATACATGTCTCTTCAGTGACAATAGTGTTACAGAATGAAACATAGAAAAATGTTTACTTACAAATATCCTCAACAAACACACCAACATATTGAATATGTTTCATTTTCATTCAAGACTTACTGGATGGTGAGATATTGTTCTGCTTATTTTTATGACGTTACAATAGTACATTCTGAGGAAAGCAAGACCGTTTGACGTCATTATCGAATTTTGACCGATGAAAAACTTGTATCATTAAATACTTACTGGCTAATGAGATATTGTTCCGCTGATTTGTGCAGTCCGATATTATCTATCTTTGCTAATTCCATACCAATACTTTTACAAAAGTCAGTGGCACCATTATAATCCATTCTTATGTAATTGATATGAAAATATGCTCCAAATCCTAAAATATAGACGGATTATAAACACTTTTTCATTAAAGATATTTTAATAATGATATATAACCCACGAAAAAAGGAAAAATAAAAAAAAATCATATTCGTAAAGTTTTATCAATGACGTCAATAAAACACAGTTTCTCGGAAATTTTACCTTGTCCACTCAAAATTAAAAATGATTGATTTTACCCTAAATATTTCATATAGAAAAGATAAGAGTTGCCAATAACCATTCATTATCTCAAAATATGCATTTTATCTGTACTCGACCTGAAACAAGTAGAAACGCACGGCACAGCTTCCTGTTTCTAAGCTTCGTATAAATAGCATTTATATTTCGAGACAATGTATGGTTATTCTATATATAAATCGGAAGATGAGGTATGACTTCCATTGAGGTAACTCCCAATCCATATCACCAAGGATTTGTATAGTAATACAATACAAATCCTTGATATCACAAAGTATAAAAAATACGGCCTTCATCACGGAGCCTTTGGTCACGCAGAACAGCAAGATATAAAGGCTCAAAATGCCAAGTGCTAAACATGTTAAACAATTCAAACAGATAAACCAAGATCTCATCTATATGCAAAAGCGAAACGAGAAACATATGATCCAAACTAAAATAACGACAACCACTGAACAACAGGCTACTGAATATTTATAAAATTATATATGCAGTTTATTCCTGTACCACATATACAGGTTGAACTTGGTGCAATAGCTTGGTACCAACGACGAAATTGATCTGAATTGCAAATATTTGGTGAGCTCGCTATTTAGGTATTATATTATTATGTGGTGGGCACTTAATAGCTTGCTGTTCGGTGTGAGCCATGACTCCTGGTCCATATCGTTGAAGATCGTACCTTGAGCTATAATAGTTTACTTTTAGTAATTGCGACTTGGATGGAGAGTTGCCATTAGCACTCATACCATATCTTCTTCATTTTTAGCACAGTGTTTGATTTCAAATTTCTAGAGAAAACAAACATTAAATATTTTTCCATTCAAAATAAGGGATAAACAAATTTCTTGTTCTTGTTAGTAATTGTAAAAGTAGTTTTTTTAACATTAAGATTGCAAAAATATAATGTTTGTTCTCCCTCTACCATGCCGTTTCACCACCATTCTCTCACTCACTGGAGATGAATTTTCGGTGCCATAAGTCAGGCATACTTGATGTTCTGGGCAATTAAATGTTAACCTCTCGTCACAGTTTTATACTATGAAATTTACTTACCATTTATCATGGCAATCGGCATCAACAAAATCCATATTCTCAATAGTTTTATTGCATCCATTACTGGAATTGAAAGTTTTTAGTTTGAAATTGACACAAAATACATATGTGTAGAGAAGTATTTAAAAGAATTCGAACACAGCACCAATGTTAGACAGCAAGGGTCAATAGAGTTGATTTAATACGTCTTTACTTCTGTTGAAAGCGATACTATGATGTCAATATTTATTTCTGTAATTGTCATTTTATCAAACTAAATTAAATTTATTATAATTGCGACAAAGTACTACGTGTAATAATATAGATTTTTTTAGGCTCGTGTTTACAGAGAATAAAGGTATTCATTTATTTGATGTGTTTGAGCTTTTGATTTTGTCATTTGATTAGGGACTTTCCTTTTTGAATTTTCCCCACATTTCAGTAATTTTGTAATTTTACTTATCATAGTGTTTCATTAGCATACCTTCTTCATAATTTTCTGTTTTTTAGTTTTTGTTTTTTTTTGTAATTTGAACCAAATTGAATGTTAGGCTAGTGGTTGAATTCTTGAATTCCTTTGAAATACGAAAGAAAATGTTTCTCATTTTCCATTGTATTGCAGGACTTAAATTTAACACTTTTGCACAATCCATTTGTAAAGACTTAATATTTGAAATTGAATTCTAATAAACATAAATTCAATTATTCAACTAGTTTTTAAGGTGCAGTGAGCAAGAGGGTCAGATCAATATCAATATACTAGTACTCTTTTATAACATATCAAAAAGTAAAACAATAAACCAAACACCAATAAAGGGGAGGTCATAAAAACTGACAAAACCAAATAATTTAATTTTGGATGTAACGCGTCTTCTGATTGGCTGACGTTATTTTGTTATGAGCCCATAGACATAATTTAGTCATGTGACCGTGACGTCATCAACGTTTTTTCGTGGTTTTCTACGGTTCAAAATGGAATTTAGAATTAAATTATAATAAATGACTGTAATATTTTTTTCTGTCTATTTGAAAAAACATAAAAAAAATGTGGTGCACACTGTTAAATAACCCGCTACGCGAGTTATTCAGTGTGCACCAAATTTTTTATGTTATTTCTTCATAGACAGAAAAAATATTACAGTCATTCCTTAAATGAACTGATTGAAGACAAATATAACCATATACACAAGCAATGCACTAGGTTAAAAACTTGATAGTGGAATGTATAACTACCCTGTCACTTCAAAATTCACTAGAACAAACCCGCGAAATCGCGGACATGTACAGCTTGTGAACTGTTGTAGGAGGATTTTTTGTAAACGATATTATGTATGGAGAATTTCATAAAAGGTATCAAAAGCCCTGTCCCTTTTTCCAAAGTCCAATATTTGTTTCCTTTCTGTTAAATTCAATTATTTTCGTGTTTCTGGCCTCAGACCACAATTATTCTTCTCCTTTGCTACAATGCTTTTTTTTTTTTTTTTGGTAAAAGTCAAATCAATGGTAGGATGTGAATCATGTATAAATGACTAAGACCGACTTAGGCTAATTTGAGGGGTGGTCGGAGGGGTCCTGATCCCGAAATCCCGGGCTTAAAACCATGAAATCCCGAGATGCAGAACGTAAAGAAATTCATATCCCGAAATCGAAAAATATATTCCCGGATCCCGTAAGGATCAATCCCCAAATCCCGAGCTTAAAAACACCCGATCCCGACGCCCAGAAAAAGGTCCTGCCTTCCTCTAATCTCTACCATACTTACATTATTGCCAAATCACTATTTTCCCTTTCAACAATTAATTTGTATGCCCCATTTATGGGCATTATGTTTTCTAGTCTGTGCATCCGTGCGTTCGTTCGTTCAGTCGTCCGTCTGTCCCGCTTCAGGTTAAAGTTTTTGGTCGAGGTAGTTTTAGATGAAGTTGAGCATGTTTTACTTATTTTAATATATATGCAAGTGGTATGACCCCTTAAATAGTAAACATTTCAAAGAAAACAGACATACTAACATAGAAAGTCCCTGGCAGAACAAAGAGTCTCTATATATTAAAGGGGTATATTCGAAGTTTACATGTAGATAAACGTGAAAAATACGTGTTCTCTCTATAATAGGTGTGGTTCTTGCGATCTATCACCAAATAAGTGTCCTCTCTAAAGAGGTTTAATAGTTGTGATTCTTGCGATCTAAACACCATGATATGGAGAACGCTCTGAATGGCTTATTTAGTTTTCATATTTGTTATCTATCATACGATTGGTTGTACTTGTGTCACATGTTTTACTTATTTTAATATACATTGTATATGCAACTGGTATGACCCTTTCAATAGTAAACATTTCAAAGAAAACAGTAGACAGAATACATAGAGTCTCTGTATATTAAGTATAATCGTAGTTTACATGTAGATAAACGCGAAAAATAATTGTCCTCTAAAAGGAGGTATTATAGTTGTGGTTCTTTCGATCTAAACACCATGATATGGATAACGCTCTGATTGGCTTATTTATTTTTTCATTTTTGTTATCTATCATACGATTGGTTGTATTTGTGCATGTTTCAAAGCGGAAGTGTTATAATGACTAAAAGTCAGTCTGATGACGGAATCATATCCGGACTCCGTTTTTGTCGTTTTTCTCCCAAAATAACTCAATCTGAATAATCATAAGAATGGATGACAAATGCGACTATGCATGTTACCTATAGGACACAGAGACATGATGATTAATTTATTGTGGAAGGAAGAGAAGCGACACACAAAATGAGGTCTTCTCGTTTAATAGTATAGATACGAATAAAATAAGCATAATAACACGACGAAACACTAAATGAAAACTGTACAGTAAATAAAAAGATAAACACCTTTAGCATTGAATTTAACACAAGGTCTCATGTTTATGTAATTTAAATATCATGAACAACGCAATTTGTAAAGACAAAATAAGAAAAAAGAAAAAACGCACCTACAGCTGACAGATTTTAAACCTCGTTTTATACAACAAATAATTGATATTATAAGGCGGATAACCATATTACTGGCATGAATTTACGAATATCGCGTTATCAAAAAAAGGGGGGGTCATTTGAAGAAGGAATGGTTTCCCATATAATACTTTGCGGTTAAATAGGATGACTGATTGTTTAATTGAAATTTTTGGTTTGCAATATTTTGGTTTCGAGCATCACTGAAGAGACATAAATTGTCTAAAAAAAGTGCGTACCGGGTGCAGTAACATTGGTACCGTTTATATTACTACAGCATAACGATAAAAAATTATCATTACCTTGATGAGCATTTTTTAATCATTATATAACTTCAATAGTCAAAGATATATTTAATTAAGATATAACACAAACATATCTTTTTAATTTCTAATTTTGTTTAAAATACATTGAGAAGAATTTGATACAAGTTTAGTCTGTTTAAAAAAAGTATGCCTAATATAATATACGACGAAATGTGATTAATATGCGAAATAAAAACAGACAAATTTTGATACAGTAAAAAAATTTTTTTTTTTTTAGATATTCTTACCTGATATCAACAATAATTGATTCACTTTCGATAATCTACAATAAATATTTGAATGTTGTACTTGTTATTTAAAGGTGTTATATTGACGTAAAAAATTACGGCTGACAAAATGATATAAGTAAATCGATAATCTTTTCTGATCAGCACAGAGTAAACATCACACGTGACTTTCTCAAATACCGAATGAGCAATTTCATAATTCCTTCCTTACTTTACTTATGAATTTTGAGTTTAACTTAGTAAACTAAGTTCTTGCAACACAATTATTATCAATGCAACATTTAAACCCCGTAAACACTATATTAAATTAACGGCAGCATATATTAAATTAACGACAGCAAAAGGGATATTAGTGTATTTAGCTATGTTGAAAGACCTGCATAATGAGAAATGACAAGAATACAAACTGTTTGGGGGGAAAATCGGTGCAATTTGAATAAAATGACGTTTTTTAGAAAATACGAACAGGTGGTTGATGTAGAATTCCGCCGAAGCAGTCGATCAAGAGTGCGGTGAAGATTTTAAGACTTTGAAATAGTGCAGCTGTGATTGAAAAGAATGTACATGTATACAGTGGAAAGATGCGAGCTAAAATTTGGGCGCTTACATTTTTTTTTTTGTTAAGATGGGAAATTCCAAACTGGTTTATTATTCAATAAAGCCCTGGTCACAACGAACCCACTGAAAATCTATGCAGCCCCCGACATGAAATTTGGTCAAATCGCGGGTCATTTGTGGTCGTCGTATGACAATCGCACGACCGTCGAACGATATTTTGAGCATCGTGGCGCTGTCGTGTGTCGTGGTACGGAAATTGGATATGCACCTTGTTTACCTTTTTTTTGTTTGTTGTCACTGTCTTCTAGTTGTCGTGAAAGTGTCTTACAACCGTCGTGCGACTGTCGTGCGATACACACATTGTCGTGAGTATCAATATAAACATTTTAATCAAACAATCGTCGCATGACTGTAGTACGACAATCTCACGACTGTTGCAAGACACTCGTGTTACAGTCGCACGATTGTCTCACAAATACCAAATTTCGTACAATGCTCGCATAACATTCATTGTCTGTCTTACGACAGTGGTACGGTCTTCGGACAACATATTTTCGTTTTATCTAGAAGAATATAATTAGGCGGGAATGAATGTTTGGAAAAACATACCGTCTACCGTTTAGAGGATGGCTATTCCACCAGAACGATTATGCTTGTCTTTGCTGAAAAGCGCCTTCCCAAATTCCAACAAGGGCAACATATGGTCCTGTAAGCGTTGATTCGAGCCCGTGAACAGTATAGGAACCAGCGAAACGCCCTACGTGGTTGGTAATATAAAAAAGAAGATGTGGTATGATTGCCAATGGTTTGTTGAATGGCTGTTCTGTCTCGCCAACATACTGCATGCCACATCGACACTGAAGAATGTATACAACATTCTGGGTTTCGCAAGTTACATTACAAAATATTGTGTACACAGACCCAGTGGAGTGGTAAGTAAATGTTTGAGTATTCAGTATTTGTTGGCAAGTCAGACATCGTTTGTTACCAAATCCTGTAGTTGAACAGCTTTTATTATAGGATACGACAGCTTTCACAAATAAGTCTTTTAGACTTGCTGGTCTTCGAAAAGCTAAGACAGGAGGATCGGGAAAGATTTTGGATAATTTTGGGTGATTGGCAATACTTTGCCAATTGGCACGGATCAAACGTGAAAGGTTAGTAAATGCGGGATTGTATGTTAAATCAAATGGAACTATTTTGCCGCGCCTCTTCATTGTGTACTGTAACAGGTCATTGCGGCTGTTACTGATAGCACGCGCAAACCCCTTATCTATGTCCAATTTCTTATAGCCTCGTTTGATTAAAAATCCACGAAGTTCCTGTAACCGCTGAGTGACAGCCTCCTCAGAGGAGCAAATCCGCTTTACTATGAGAGCTTGACTGTACGGGATACTTTTTGTACAGTGTTTTGGGTGACAGCTTTGGGGAGAAAGATACTGATGTTTATCTGTAGGTTTACAGTAGAGTTCTGTTGATATGACACCGTCCTTTATAGATGTAGTTGTGTCTAAGAAAGATATCTTATCGGATATTGCATATGTAAATTTAATTGCCTGGTGGGCGTTGTTTGCATGTCTGATAAAAGCATCCAATTTTTGTTGGGATTCAAACCATTTCATGTCAACATCATCGATGAAACGGAACCAAGACAGAGGTTAGGATAAAGATGTTGAAATAATTTGTTTCTCTAAATTGCCCATGAAAATATTGGCGTAAGACGGTGCCATTTTCGTCCCCATCGCTGTCCCGTTTATTTCAAGGTAATTATCACCATTAAAGGTAAAATTGTTGCATTTAACATACAATTCCGCCTGTACTTACCTTTCACGTTTGATCCGTGCAAATTGGCAAAGTATTGCCATTTACCCAAAATTATCCAAAATCTTTCCTGACCTCCTGTCCTAGCTTTTCGGAGACCACCAAGTCTAAAAGGCTAATTTGTGAAAGCTGCCGTCTCCTCTAATAAAAGCTGTTCAACTACAGGATGGTGCAAGTCATGTGGTAACAAACGATGTCTGACTTGCCAACAAATACTGAATACTCAAACATTTACTTGCCACTCCACTGGGTCTGTGTACTCAATATTTTGTAATGTAACTTGCAAAACCCAGAAGGTTGTATACAATCTTCAGTGTCGATGTGGCATGCAGTATGTTGGCGAGACAGAACAGCCATTGAACAAAAGCATGAAAGGTCATCGTAGTGACTACACCTGCAAGCCCGACCTCCCCGTAAGTCGTCATTTAAGATCACATGGGCAGGCCTAACCTGATCTTAAAAAACTTACCATCACCATCATAGATCACAACGAGGACTGGTCAAAGTTTTTGGATAAGAAAGCCCAGGACAGTTTCCCCAGAGGGCATTAACGAAAAAACATAGAAGAGTCACTCATTTTCCCTACCATCACTAATTTCCTGCCATCACTTGTGTCCAGTAACTCCGTCTTCCGTACTGGAATTAATTATACTAGTTTTGATTACAGTTGGCAGGGATGTGTAAATACGCAGCCACGTTCTATTACTTAACCTTAGGCCACACCAATTTAATTTCTTGTTCTACGGATTTTTGGACTCCAAAATTTGGGGCGAGCGAGCGATTTGAAAATTTTAATAAAAAAATATTTAATTTGAAAATTTTTGAGGCGAAGCTTGAAAAGTAAAGGCGAGCGATTATAATTTTTTTTTGTAAATTTTTGTAAACATAAAATAGTAGGTTTTGACAATATTAAAGCTTGATTTATCACTTGTACTTTGACATTTCTTTAATTTCTGAAGTATTTTTCCCTGTTCACCAAGAATTAATTAAATCTGGGTTATGTATGTGTGACTGACAATGAGACAATTCTCCTTCCAAGTCATAATCAGTTTGGGGACAACCCCTTACTGTTATAAATATCCCTTTTACATGTTTTATGAGGGATCAATATAAGTTATAATATATTTGTTTGTACAAAAGGCTCATATTTTCTCAAAGAACTATATATCTATCTGGTATTAAATGGTCAAAACATGTCCAAGAATTTTGTAATATTCCTGCACTTTAACCATGTTAACACATTTACTTTAAGTTTAATATTATTCAAAATAAGTGGACCCCTCTTTTAGAAAAAGTTGTTTAAAATATGATGTAACTCTCCTCTTTTTGAGTACAAAATTCTAAGTTTTCAAAGGTTTTGTATAGAAGAACTATACAAATCTTTGGTATTTTTATTTTCTTTTCTACATCAGTAAAATGACCCCTTGTCTGAGAGAGGGTTGTTCTCAACCTGATAATAACAAACACAGGTCAAAGTACGGCCTTTTACACAGGGCTTTGATACAGACCAAACAGCAGGGTATAAAGGACCCCAAAATTATTAGCGTACACAATTCGAAGAGGAAAACCAACGATCTAATTTATATATCATGTATATCCAAACGGGAAAATACCAATGAACAACATCAACAAACGATAACTGCTGAACGACAGGCCCCTGAATCAATCAGGACAGGTGCATAAACATGCAGCGGCTATGGATAGTTTTGTTTCGCCATCATACAATATAATTGCAGTTGAAGGCAAATCCTTCAGAAGTTCTTTGTACTTTATTCTAAAAACGAACATTTTTTAATAGGGAATATAAGTAAGGGGGAAAGTAACCAATTTTTTGTTCTTTTTAAATATTTACAAAAAAAACGGTGCGGGAAATGGACATGATTACATTTCCGGATGCGGGAAGCGGGAATATAAAAAAAATAAAAAAAATCTGTTTTGAAAAAAATAGGTGCGGGCGGGTCCGTCGAACAAGGAATCAAATTGGTGTGGCCTTAGTAAAAATTTATTACTCATTTTTCTTATCATCTAATTACTATATTTTTGGGATGTTTAAAAATGCAGTCTCTATTGCAATTGCTCTACCGTTGTCATATTTTAAATATTATACCAGCTTAGATATGTCAGCACTGTTTATTGGGACGGTATTTCCATGCAGTTGTTTCATATCTCAGCTGTCAACTACTTTGGGAATTTAGAGTTGTGCCGGTTCACATCGTAAATAACTATTTTTATTTTGGCATATCTTTGTAGTCTTTGTGCCGTGTTTGGAAATTTTAAAAATTGTTCCAGCGTTCGCTCAAATTGTATACATTTCCAGATTTTGATAGTCTTAATTTGAATTGACATGATCCATTTGTCATCGTGCAATTACCGAGGAAGGATATCTGTTATCCGAAATATCTAACATATTGTTTGTTTTATTGTGTTTTTGGTTATGTTGTACCCTTTAAGACTTGTTATATATTATATTTTGTAGTGTACTGAATCGTTTTTATGATCCATCACCCCGTAAGATTTATCGTTGACTATTTATTCAGTCATTTAATATATATACACAGCCATGTATCACCATCATTGATGGCGATCCGATGGATACATCTGTTGTACAGTTGTCACTGACTCAGACGTACTTATAAATATAATTATTTTCTGTGACTGTATATTACATTAATTTGTAGGATCCTTTACTATAGATAATTTAGCTGATCTGTAACAATAACATCTTCATGCCTTATATATAATGTACTGTAGTACGCCGCTAGATTAAAACTGACGAGGAAAGGTAACACACGGCCAGCGAAAGCTCTTATTTTGAGAGCCCAGGTGGTCGTGTGGTCTAGTGGTACGGCTGCAGTGCAGGCGATTTGGTGTCACGATATCACAGTAGCATGGGTTCGAATCCCGGCGAGGGAAGAACCAAAAATTTGCGAAAGCAAATTTACAGATCTAACATTGTTGGGTTGATGTTTAGACGAGGGTTAAACCTCATTTTTGTTTTCAAAGACTCCTGGTTATATATTCCTCTAAAACAAATTCACAATAAAGACAATCCCACTAAAAACATATATCAGAACGAGTGATTTAACTGATTGTTACTACGAGGAAACATTGTCAAAAGAGATAAATACAATATTGATAATATTTCGAGGGATAACAATCTGCTCGAGAGTCCTCTCACCTATGTGTTATTTAATTTGTTCTTTTGAATTTTATTTTAAAAGTGATGAACTAAGGCGCTTGTACATAACAACTATCTGTATTTAGCAAAGCGCACAAATACTTATGCTTCTCAATCTCAATGAAGGCGTAGGATGTACATATTTTCTTTAAGAGGGGTAGGAAGGGGGATAATGTTTTTTTTAGCCAATTTTCGGCACACATAGTTACCGATCTTTCTGAAAACTGGCTGATAAGTAGATCCTATTAGACTAGTCAGAAAAATAATGCCAACCGATATATATATATATATATATTGGTTGGTTACCATGGTAACAGCAGAGAAAGTTGGATTTTTTTTAGAAAAATACAATATTTGGTGTAGTTTTAATAAATTATGCAGCTATATCTAAAGAAACATAAAAGCAAATAATCGTTGTCTTGTTTAAGTCAAAAATTAAAAAAAAGTTACGGGTAATCTACTTAGATACATGCGAAATTAATTTCAAAACAATTTTCTTCACAATATGAATTATCTCCCTTTGGTTGGTGACACTAATGACTGGACTAAAACCGAAAACGCTAATGACTTTTTTTTTATTTCTCAAAGGATTTATGTCAAATTTGAAATATAATAAGATTGATAATTTACTATATGAATTAAGGAAAGAATAGAGCAAAAAATATTAAAAAATTCAGAAAAAATTAGAAAACGTGACCTTACTAACGTTGACAATGACCTGAACTACAACAGCAATGACTTCACCCATGAAATGTCTGTGTTATTTTATATTATTAAAGAAAGACAGGAAAAATATATGTTTTGGGATGAAAACTTGACCTGACCATCATTGACTGTGTCCTGGTCGTTGTACTACCAGAAGTTCATTACTAAAATGGAAACTACATAATACCTATTTATATCTTATAGGATTTGCTTACAATTTATCAAAACATTACAGGGTACTTTGACGAGCACCGGATTATTGAAATTTTTCATGGTATTAAGTAGTATATTGTATTTAACTGTGTTGTAAATAATGTTGAATAGTACCGGTTATAATTTGACACGTTTGTGTGATTGAAGTAGACCATACATACATGTAAGTTGTATATAGCTTGTTTTTAATATTGTCTCACAGTAAAAAAAATATACCCACTTACTACTTAATGCATGCTCGAGCCTTGTGCAGAAAATCTTGGTATAATAAAATATTTACATAAAAAAACAAATACACATTTTGCGGACTACTTGAGGATTTCCAAAGCCCCTGTATGCACGATATTTTGTCAGTTTAATTTGTTTTTCATAAAATATAAATAAACATATTCGCGGACCCTGAGGATTGCCAGAAACTTGTCTTTGTTTTAAATGTCTCCGAAAGTCAATACATTTATCGTTATGTTTCTAAAGCATTTTATATTTTCTAATTTTATAAAATTAATGTTTCAATCTAAGTGTTTCCATAAAGTTGATGCAAAGGCTTATACATATATACAGGTATACAGTAATTTTTCCTGGTCATGATACCGGTCAGAATGTAGGACAGAAAGTCACAGACAAATTGTCACAGACAAAAAGTCGCGGACAAAAAGTCCCATACATGTATTATGTCATAAACATTGATTTTTGAGAAAAGAAAGACAATATACTATTTTGAGAAAGATCTTTCTGTAATATGCTTTCATTGAAAATCAAAGTTAGTATATGTACATGTATATAATTCTTTTAAAGTTACCCTGTGTAAAGAGTTGTCATATTGTCAATATTGTTTTAATTTGTTGTTAAAAATCCGTTAAGATAATTGTTATTGGCCCGCCCCCTCCTTTCATTAGAAACATTTGGTTGATTACATATGGAATCACTAAAGCATGAATGTAGCAGGACATCTCTTAAGGCAGTCAGGGGGCCCCTTATATGAAAATTATCTAGATGGTATACTTACCCCTCCCCCCCCCCCTGTTGAACATTGTAAGACACGCAGTCACCTGCTGACAGATTTACCGCGGGTGAAGTATAATAGTGTCTAAAATGGGTTTAAACTGCTGGTTGACTGCTACGGTTTTCCAGTGAAAGGTTAGTAAGGCTAACTAAAAGATGTTCGCTTGTCATGTTTAGGAATTTTTGTCAGTTTTTCGGAATCCTTTATCCATTTGTATCCCTTAACAAAAGCCCACTAACCCATATTTCTTTTTATGAATCTTTTACATGTACAATTATAAGTCATCTGTAAAAGAGGGACGAGATATTCTAGAGGGACAGTCAAGCTCATAAATCGAAAATAAACTGAAAACGCCATGGCAAAAAATGAAAAAGACAAACAGACAAACAATAGTACACATGACACAACATATAGAAAACTAAAGAATAAGCAACACGAACCCCACAAAAAGCTAGGGGAAGTCTCAGGTGGTCCGGAAGGGTACTCGTCGATTTGCTCATGTTATAACAAATCCGGTAAATAGTCTTAATTCGGTAAGTCACATTCATGAAAGGGAAAGAGATTGGCGTAAGGAACATGTCCGATATCATTTTTAAAACGTTTATTCCATAACAGTCAACCAACTCGTACTCCTGATGGCGGCCGTAAAATTAACGAAGATGATTTCAACTTCAGCATTTGGAACTCTTGGTTTAATAGCTTCCTTGTAAGCAGCAACCCTCTATCAAGAAAATCATGATAGAAAATGCAAGCAAGGGAATATCGTATCAACTGGGAGATATACAACCCGTATACAGGAGCTGCTGGAATGATGCTACTTAGAAATGGAAAGTTCACAATTGGAAAGCTGAAATAATCTCTTTTGTCGCAAAGTTTTGTTTTCAACCGACCGTCATTGTCAATTTCTAGATTTCATTCAAGATATAAGGCCGACTTAACTGTATCTGTTATCCTTTATAGCAAGTTCGAAGGGATAGAGGCGTTCAACACAGTCACCAAATTTTGAATTATTAAGTGAAAGAACATTGACTATATAGCGGAAAGTAGAGTTGAAGGATATTGCTAACTTCTTATCTTTCTTCCTAAAAAGCTCCTGTATGAAGTAAGCTTCATAATAATAAAGAAACAAGTCGGAAAGAAGAGGGACACAATTGGTTCCCATTGAAATGCCGATAGTCTGTTGAAAAAACACGTCCTTCGGACGTAACACATATGTTGCTAATCAAGAAATCAAGCATCTTGGTAAAGTTGGTTTCAGAGAATTTCATTCGCTGACACAATTGGTCGGGCAATCCAGGTCGACTAATTGTGTCAGCGAATAGTCATCCAACTGAAAAGATATCAGAATTTGTAGACCATCAGCTAAGACCTCATGTGAAAGAACTACTCTCATTCATTCAAGATACAACTGATTATCTTAAGAAAATGGGAAGCCTCAATCCTTTACCAAGCAATACTATACTTGCATCCATGAACGTGTCTTCTTTATATACCAACATTCCACAAGACGAAGGAATATCAGCGTGTGAAGAGGCATGGAACACTCGTAGTGAAAAATATCCTCCTACTGAGTGCCTTGTTACACTTCTGAAACTAGTACTGGAGAATAACAACTTCTCTTTCAATGAAAAACACTATCTCCAGATAGACGGTACTAGTATGGGCACAAAAATGGCCCCGTCATATGCCAACATATTTATGGGCCAACTTGAAAAACGCCTCTTGGCTAGTGCTCCATATCAGCCCTTACAAGGTTCCGATTCATTGACGATATTGATTTCAAATGAACAGATTCACAAGAACATCTTAATGAATTTCTAGAACACTTTAACTCTTTCCACCATTCAATAAAATTTACATATGAATCATCTATGGAGAAAATAAACTTCCCCCATACTACGAGTTACATCAAGAACGGAACCATTATAACGGACCTTCATACCAAACAAACGGACAAACATCAATTTCTTTCTCCTAAAAGTTGCCATCCTAAACACTGCTCCCGTGATATCCCATTCAGCAAGGCATTGCGAATCAAGAGAATATGCTCTACTGATAATACGAAAAATGCTAGACTTGGACAACTTCGTAAACATCTAGTTGTTCGAGGTTACAATAACAACATCATTGATAGCGCTTTCAAAAGAGCAAATATGACTAGTCGCCAAGAACTTCTTGAGTACAAAGATAAGAATAAAGCAGCTAACAGAACACCCCTTGTACTCACTTACCATCCTATTTTTAAAAATTTGTTCATAAGCATTGGAAAATTATAGAAAATAATTAAGAATTAAAAAAAAAAAGCATTTTCATCACCACCAGCCTTCAGATGACCTTAAAACATCCATGACAAATTAGTGACATTTGTAATAGCAAAGCAGCCTACTCCATCGCCCGGTTGCTACAAACAATGTGGTCGAAGGAATTGTTTGTGTTGTAAAGCTGCCAATACAGGCAGTTCTTTCATCAGCTCCGTCACTAAACAAAATTATATCATCTACTCTTATTCCAACTGTAAAACGGAGAACTCAATTTATATATTAACATGTGACACTTGTGGCATTAATTATGTGGGAGAAACAATGGAGAAATTTAATATTCGGCTCAATAACCATCGTTCATCGTACAAAACCAACACAAACTGTCCTCTCACAAGACATCTTCGTTCAACGAAACATCCTTTTGATAATGTTACTTTCAAATTATAGAAGTCAACACCGAGTGGAACACCATGGCGAGAAGGAGAATAGAACACTTTTGGATCCACCAACTCCACTCTTTAGAACCTGATGGTCTTAACGAAAAAGACGAGAAAAGATACAGGAAAGATAAAGAATAATTTAAAAAAAAAGCATCGTCCTTTTTATCCCATAATATTGGCCAATGGACGTTGCTAACTTCAACTAACAATTATGTATTTTCAAGGCAGCTAAATCCAAGTGCAACATATATATTTAGCTGCAACATTTACTTATTTTCAAGGCAGCTTAATTCAAGTGCAACATAGACATTGAGCTGCAAAGTTTTCTTATTTTCAAGGCAGCTAAGTGCAACATATACATTGAGCTGCAAAATTTGTTTATTTTCAAGGCAGCTAAGTGCAACATATACATTGAGCTGCAAAGGATTCTTATCATCTACATCCGATTTCACCTGGATAGATGCACACTTCATAAAGCTAGTTGGTCTAGCGAAATATTGCATTTATTTTCATCATTTTGTTAATATTTTAAACATTCTTATATTTACATACTAAATAGTGTGTTAAAATTACATTGTTAGGCAATCTGTAATTTTATTTGTGTAGTTATAACTTGAATATGGGATGATAGTTGTTTAACATGTGGTCTGATATATATAAGACGTTACTTTTGTAGGGTTACGTCCCTTTAATGCATTGTTACAGACTTATTATCGTGACATTACGTTACCGTTAGTTACATTCATCCATGATTATCACAAAGATGTGAAACCGGTTAGAGAAAAATGTAGAGAATTAATGGACTTTAAGAGAATTTTGAAATTAAATTTAATTTATATATATATATATATAAATCCATTTTGATCCATTTTGTTACATCTTGTGATCAATTTTAGGAATACTCGAAAGGATAAACATCCCCAATCTGACTGTCTAGTTCAATTGCTTAAGCTAGTGCTTGAAAATAACAACTTTATTTTCAACGACAAGCACTTTTTACAGATTGACGGAACTAGTATGGGAACAAAAATGGCACCTCCTTTTGCCAACATTTTTATGGGGGATCTCGAAGAACGCATCCTTTTGAGTGTGCCATACAAACCCTTGTCATGGCTCCGTGTTATTGATGATATTGACATGAAATGGAACGATACTGCAGAACATTTGCAAGATTTCCTAGATCATTGTAATCAGTTCCATCACTCAATTAAATTTACATCTGAATTTTCAAGCGAGAAAATTGCTTTTCTCGACACCACCACATTTGTAAAAAACGGGGAATGACAACTGATCTCCACACAAAGAAAACTGATAAACACCAGGACCTTTCTCCAAAAAGTTGTCACCCGAAACACTGCTCCAGGAGTATACCTTACAGTCAAGCTATCAGACTAAAGCGAATTTGCTCCTCGGAATCCAAACTTAACTATCGTTTGGGACAACTAAAAACACAGCTGAAATCAAGAGGATATAAAACCAAAAACATCACAGACGCTTTTGATAAACCCCAAGAAAAAGATCGAGCTAGCCTCATGGAATACAAAGATAAGACGACACGTGCAGATAGAATTCCGTTTGTTGTAACCTTCCATCCCGATTTGACAAATATTTCATCTACTATCCGAAAGCACTGGCGTCTAATCGAAAATGACTCTTCCTTAAAAGAAATTTTTCCATCACCTCCTGTTATTGCCTATCGCAGACCCAAAAATCTCAAAGACATACTTGTGACATCAAAATTAAAGAAACAAGAAACTTCTAAATTTGGGTGTTACAAACAATGCAGTAGAAGCAATTGTAAGTGCTGTAAAGCCGCCAACACTGACCACTCTTTCAGCAGCACAGTAACAAAGCAGCGATACAACATCTATGTTACATCTAATTGCAAAACGGAAAATAGTATTTATATTATTACTTGTGAAACTTGCAAGCTGCAGTATGTTGGTGAAACAGAAACTACATTCAACATCAGACTTAACAATCACCGGTCGTTCTATACAAAATGAAGAAACTGTCCAATTACGAGACACCTCTTAAGAACAGGACATACTTTTGATAATATCACCTTTCAAATAATTGAGGTAAATCAAAATTGGGACTCCGAAAGGAGAGAACAGAGAGAAAGGTTCTGAATGCATCAGCTACGTACTCTTGAACCTGATGGACTTAATGAGAGGGATGAAAAACAGTTCTACCCAAAACCAAAGGAATAAATCATGAATTTCATTCTATTTAACTAAAACAACTATTTGTTTAGATTTAAAAATTGTTATGTACAATAAACGGCAAAAATATGTTTTATATACCCCATCAATCAAAATGTTAAACTTTTACACAAATTTTGTGTAGCCGTCAAGCTACAAAGATATTTTTTGTCATGCATCCGATTTCACCTAGATAGATGCACACGCCCGACGAAGCTAATTTGTTTAGCGAAATATTGCGTGAATAATATATAAAATATAACAACTAATTTTATATCACTCATTAGTGTGTTATAGTTACATTCATAGACACTTATATAATTTAATTTAGTAACTGCATCAGTTTATTTACAAACTGATCCACACCTAGATAGATTGAATGTTGATTGTTGCTATTTTTAGAAAATATATATATATTAAGTCACAATTCAGTTTTGATATTGTATTTCTTTTAACAAGAACACACCTATTTTGACAATATCTTTTTTGTTTTTTTCTCAAATATTATATATAAATCAACTTTGTAATTAAAATTTATACAATAAATATTAATAATTATCAAATAATTGTTATGAAAACAAAATTTCAAAGTGGCTTGGTACTTACTTGGCTTCAAAATGCATAAAAATATATTTTGAATGATATAAATTCAATAAATTCTTATTTATTAAGGCGTATGAACAATTTCCTAAACTTTTAAATTAACATATTTAGTAAAAAGAAAATATTTCAGGATCTCTCTCTTATATATTCACAAATTTGGCAACAAGTTATTTGTGACTTTTTGTCCTGTGACTTTTTATCCTATCAAATTTGTGACTTTATGTCCTCTGACTTTTTGTCCTGTGACTTTTTGGCTGTTAACCATAAAATATAAAGCTACTCAATAAATTTAAAAAAAAAGGAGACCTTTTTTTTTGTTTTGTGAACCATGTTAAACCAAGAATTTAATATAATCATGATAATAGTATTTCCATAGCTATTCTTGATAACCTTAAAAAAAAAGGGAAATGTGTTCAAAAGTAACAATAAAAATTTAATTCAATTAGATTTAAGAATTTTTTAGCATACAAAAACACTTTGATATGGTTTAATTACCTCAGGAAATGTGTGCTTTACAGGTAAAACAGTTCTATTTTCTAACATTCGTGTATTACTTATCTAGTATATCGAAATGCCTTGTTATTTAAGGTAAACAGGATGTTGCAATTTTTTAATTAATTTTATTTAGAAATGAAATACCTCTTATCAGGTGTGATCTTATAAATGAGTTTGTCCGAAGCAGAGGAAATACCATATACTTCACCACTTATCAGAAGAACAATTTTTCTAATTTCTTTAATTTTATCCTTTTTTGATATAAATGATATATAATATAAAAAAAACTATCCCAAATCATAACAATAGATATATTTCTAATATAAGGTTAAACAATTCATTGATTTTGTTGGCTGTTGTTATATATGTCAGTTAAAACAATTAACAGTTAAGAAAAGTAGCGGTTCATTGGTCCAGGATGGTTTAGACGGATCAAGTATTGTTCAGACATTTTGGTTAAAGCTAGGTTTAACTCGATGATCCCGATTGTTCAAATTTCCACTACCAAGCGTAATCAAGCTCTTGATCGGGCCTGTTTATGACTTCTACACGACTGCTATCCGACTGACACGAACTTAACTCGACCATTTGCGACTCCTTTGTGACTCCATCAAGACTTCAACCCGACCACATATCAGATGATTCCGACCACTTCACGATCTCTACACGATCTTTACTCGACTAGCTAAATCATATCAACTATACTCGATCTCAGCCAGACCAGATGGACTTAATCGTATAGGGGTTGTAGGGATAGTCGAGGATTGGTCAGGTATGTACAATTTAAGTATAAAAACGTCTGATTTTTTTTATGTCACCCGATGCAGTGGAGGGGGCATTGCATGTTACCCTTGTCCGTCCGTGAGTACGTATACGTACGTCCCAACAATAAGTTTATCTTTTATTGTTAATTTTATTTTGCCTCAATCAAATTCTATGAAACGTATACACAATGTCTGGTACATGTACCATAAAACACAGATCAATTACGAATTTGGGTGGCGTCACTTTCATCATTCTTGGGTTATGACTCTGTTTAGCGTTATATATGTTATATGCTTGGCATTATCTGTGTCTCATATGAACACATTCACAGTTTATTTGGTTGGATTCAGTAGTTCAAATAATGCCTTTAAAGTATTTATACTGAGCCAAAAACGTTTTTTTTTTTTTTTTTTTTTTTTTGGTGTTTCTTGAAAAAAACATATGAACATCATTCATACAATCCTTAGTTTTACCTGTAATCTAAAAACAATCGCACTTTTTCCCTGGTGATTGATTTCGCGCCATTTCATCATTGCACGTGTAATTGATGTTTTACCTTCTGTACCTGTACTTTTAAAACGATAGTAAAAATTTCTTTTTCACTAACGTTCAGAAATACACCATTGGTAAGAAAAACACATACACTTTTGAAAAAATTCCATGTGGCGTCAACCAGGCTTCCCCGAAGATGACCGTCAGACAGCTCTTGGAATGGTTGATGCCGGAATGAGTGTTGCTGACATAGTGGCTCGATTTATTGTGCATAAGGCAACAGTTAAGAGACTAACAAACAGATGTCGACAAATTGCAACTGCACAGGATAGGTCGATATCTCGTAGACCAAAAAAAAAACTATCGTCAGGGGAGGAGCGCTACCTTAGCTTTAAGTCAACACGTGACAAGTTTTTTCCGGCCACAAAAGGAGTGCATTATTATGGGCAGCTGTTGGTGTGCCTTCCAATCCTTCATTTATGCACTTGGGACATGCTGAGAAATTTAATTTTGAATAACACTATACTTTTTTCCGCAGATTGACCCTCTCGCGCTCCATACAAAGAACATCCTTATGAATGTGAGTGATAAACATTCATGTTGCTTCTGACATGTCATAATTCCATTTTGTTATTATCAAAATTATAAGTTGTTATGATTTTGTGATAAAATAAAATTTCACATTTTTGATGCTAAACTTTTTTGGCTCAGTATACATGAAAATAAAGCAGTTGAATTATGTGGCAAGGTGGTTAGAGTTCAGATAGACAAGTTAATAGCTGTGACGGAGCTTGAAGAGATCGTAGAAGACATACAAAAAGGGGTAGACAAGAAAGGGTGTCGAGAATCTAGATGTTGCAGTGGCTGATACGGCGATCACTGTGTGGGCAGTATAAATTATTTTCACAAAAATACTGAACTCCGATGAAAATTGAAAACAGAAAGTCCCTAATGAAATGACAAAATCAAAAGTATGAGAGATTTGCAGGACATCCACAAAGAGGACCACAATAGTTATTAAAATATCCTGAATGTAAAGTAGGATGATGATTTGTTATGGGAGTTTTACTGCTTTTTTCTTGAAAAAAAACCTACGAAATCAGCTTTGTCACTCGATATACATAAATTTTACCATCCGTTTTTTTTTTTGCTTCCTTATAGATTAAGCCTACTGTTTGTGTAATATACGTGCATATATATGTAATCAGTATTTTCCGTAGATCTTATATCCAGTAGTTGAATGGTTCCATATTTTTCTGTTGTCAACAACCTGCTTGTTTTTACTAGAAATATTGCAAAAAGGGGGTAAAGATGTCACGTGTTTTCCCAAAATTTGTTTACATATCTTTATCACTGTGTGACGAATTTAAATAAAAAGCATTTGTCCCTGCCCATTTTTTTTTTTTTTTTTTATAAAATTGTCAAAAACCATACGAAGAAAGTGTTTGTAAACATTCAGTTATCATCGAAAAGTATCAAATTGAATACAAAAAAATTCACTCAAAACGTATAAAATGTGGGTCGATGTATTTGTGATATTCAGGTTTTTAAATCGTGTCCGTACTAGTTATAACTGAAATTCGGTTATTAATTGTAATTGAAATCAACGTCGTATTGTCGTGTCACGTTTAAATATAGGATAAGTATGAATCTGGTCAATGTCAAACTGGTATTTTATATTTTAAATTATAATACGTAAACAATTTTCTATACCAAAAAGATGATGTCAAGGACACATATTGAATGCGAAAATTATATAATATCAAATTGTCGTCTACATCTTATGTTCAGATCCGGTATTGATTAATTCTTAACTTCTGTGTCATTTGGTCTCCTGTAGAGAGTTGTCTCAATTATACCACATCTTCTTATATTTATACTACAAAAATGTCTGGACATACGGATAATACTGACAGTCAAACAAAAATAGCCTATTAAACAGGTAAAATATAATATGGATGTTTTAAAAACTGATTACTTTGATGGCTTAATTATTCATCAGCAGTCTCATAATGAATTTTAATGCACAATTACTTTCATACTTGAAAAATCCTCTTGGGCTAAAATAAAGGATCGACCTCCCATCTAGAACACCTGATATCATCCTATGTTCTATTACGTTCGTGTTGCTAAGTTTTAATTTCCTATGTTGTGTTTTGTAGACTGCTGTTTGTCTTATCGTCGGCTTTCGTTTTTTGCTATGGCTGTGTCGGTTTGTTTTCGACCTATGAGTTTGATTGTTCCTTTGGTATCTGTTGTTTCCCTCAAAGTTTAAGATTTCACACCTCCTTGCAAAAGGAATGACGCATACTGTACATGGGGGAAATTGTGTGAAGTTAAAAAAACAAATAGTGACAATATAATTCTGCAGAAGCAAAGTTATGTCAGTTAATCGGAGCTGAACACATTTTTTATATAATCGTGTATGGTCGAGAAGAGATCAAAAAGTGATCGAGTGTGATCGCGTAGCGGTTAAGTATTGGTCGAGTTGGTCTGGGATGAAAATTTATAGGAGTTGCAGTGATTATGAAGTAATCGGGCATGGTCGAGTTAAACTGGACCACACACCGAACTTGTCGGTTTTGATCAAGAAATGATCGGACATAAGTCGAGCAAAGATCGAAATGATCGAGCCCTGATCGGTAAACTATTTGTATTCATACCAAACTAGATCTCTACACGATGTTTTCACGATCATTTCGACCTCTACTCGACAAATTATCGATCTCTTCTCGAATTACTGGCTTCTCGATCCTTATTCAATTGATTTTAACGTGTCAAAAACCCTCGAGTAGACAGTCAGACCGATAACGACCAAGGTAGACCAGCCCGAATATTCATGTCGATTGAGTCAGACCAGTCTCACGATCGCTTAATTTGTCTTGATAGGGATTGATCGAGTTGGTCTGATCGGCAGTGTGAACCTAGTTTTAAGTATGGTTAAGACTGGGGAAGTATGTCGAGTACAGGTCGATTATGATTTAAGATTGTTTCAGACTGGTCGAGTAATAGTTCAGAATATTTTCAATGGCAAAGATAAGGGTCAAGTACGATTCAGTACAGTTAGACTATGGTTCAGACTGAGGTCGAGTAAAGTTAAGTAAAAGTCATACCAATTCATACTGGTCGATTACAGATATAGGCCATTTAAGACTTTTACCAGATTGTAGTGATACTTTCTAAATGATTCTGCTGACGATACGTCATACAACAACTGACCAGATCATATGATATCATGGTAACGAGTTCGAACTTTGAATGATAGTTTAAAAGAGCAGTATATCACTCACTTCAAGTCTATAAATATGCGGGGATTTTTTGTTTATGTTTTTTTCAGTGACAAGTTCTCATATTAAACGTGTCACTTTTCCGGTTATTCCTGCGCATACAATATATGTGTATGTGTCTGTTTTTGAAGAATTAAGTTGTTGGGGCACAGTATTTTTGTCGATATTGTGTATTACTTCCCTGCATTTCATTGAATTGTTATAATATGATCACTCATTGTTTATACATATTTCAAGGAATGACTAAAATATTTGTTTCTGTCTATGAAGAAATAACATCAAAAATGTGGTGCATACTGAAAAACCCGCGTTCATTTTAGAGTGTGCACCACATTTTTTATGTTATTTCTTCATAGACAGAAACACAATATCACAGGCATTCCTTAATTATTATAGTAAATCATGAAAAAACGTTGATGACGTTACGGTCACATGACATAATTATGTCTATGAGTTGATAAACAAAACAACGTCAGCCAATCATAAGACGTATTACTTCCAACATTTAATTATATCTACATAATGTATATTTGCTTTACCAGACGCTGGTAGTCAAAATGGCATTGGGGTATCGGTACTAACGTTGACACAACACAAATATTTCTTAAGATGTAGCTGGTTGAAGCTGTCACTAGTATACGTTGTAATGTCAAACACTGAAGACGAGAATGTAGAAATATAAAGATGAATGTGGTACAAAATGAACTGTGGCTTTATCAACTTCCGCAAACAAAACATTATATTGTACAGTTCTTCTATTGATACAATGATTTATCATCCCCAAATATATGATATTCACTGTAGCCAATGGTCGAGGGTGAATAAGATATCACTGGAGTAGAAAAATCATTGAATCAACTGAAACCAAAAGTCAACGATTGTTTTATTATATGACTTTTATTACTTCTTCAATTTTCTAGAGTTGACTCATGATACTTTTAAACTGATCCCTGTTTTTATAATAAATATGTCACATGTTTTTGCACTTGCTAATTTTTCATAAGGTTAGATATTCATTCAGTTTTTAAAAAAGACACAAAAAACAAGAACGGGGAAAAAAAATACACAAAAAACAAGAAGAAAAAGAATTAAAAAAACTCTGCGATTTACATGACTGACATTTTATGTATTCTGAAAGTTAAACTATTTTTAGAGTACAACCAATGAGAATTATGCAGTTGCCTAGCATATACAAATATAAGCCTGGCATCTTAACTGAAATCAGTTTCATCGAATATTTAAATATGCCGCTATCAGGAGGTGTGGTATAATTTACAATTATCCTGACCCTGAGTTAATATACGGAACACATGTGAAATAAAATTCAAATAATCTGTATAACTTGGAAGCTTACTATAAACTTAGTAATATCATTTGGCACAAACGTAGCTATGATTTTTTAAGAGTTTTGTTCATAAACATATCAGATAGTCCTTCTGGGCCGTCCTTATTAACGGAACCCTTAAGGTAAAACGTTCAAACCAGCTGTTTGCACAAGTTTAAGTCAAGATCCTGATTTTCAGTGTTGATTTGCTGATATGCAGATTTGTTTGCCCAACAATATTTATATTTTACGAGGGCTTGCTGGAGGGAAATATGATTTTTCGAGGTTAAGTAAATCTTCATATCTCCCGAAGTCTACGGAAATGAATGTTTTATTCCACTGCCTATGCTTTATATAAAAAAAAAGATGTGATATTATTGCTAATGACACAACTGTCCACAATAGCCAAAATGACACGGAAATTAACAATTATAGGTCACCGTACGGTCTTCAACAATGAGCAAAGCTCATACCACATAGTCAGCTATAAAAGGCCCCGATATGACGATGTAAAACAATTCAAACGAGAAAAATAACGGCCTTATGTTTACCACCTGAACATAAAATATAAGAAGTTTGCATGCATTTTTTTCTAATCCACTTGTTTTATGGAAGTACACCACTTATTCATGGCCCCTTTCCTTTCTATGTTAAATTCCTCCATTTCAAGCAGGCACATCTCTTTTGTTTTAAGTTCAAATAAAGTTGCAATCATTACATGTCAAAACAACATTTAATGGTGTCTTGTACTGAAAAAAATGGCACATACGAAGGAACTGGTCCCCGGAACTTCGGATGTTCCAAAACAGGTACTTCAGATCTGACAAACAGACAAAATGTACCCTTTTTTGTTTAATGCAGTTATTTTAATATTCAAAATAAAAATTCAAAAAGTGTTCTACAATGATCACCAGTCCTTCAGCTTGCATTTGACACTAAAGATACCTAAATATTCTACACATTTTGAAAGGTACACTCATGGTGTAGGAACTGTTTTGTGTTAAAAATGTACTACTTTCTGGTTTGTGCTTTCTGGCCGGGCCCGAATTAGTGGTGTTACACCTATTATAACTTAACACGATATACACATAATAAACAGTACAGATCAAAACTTAATTATTTAAATTTAGTATTTTTGCTTTAACGTCTTAAATAAATTGAAAACAATTATGATTTTTGCTATCGTTACATGTATTTAAAAAAAGTTTAAAACGTAATGTACATTAACCGCGCGTAATGTCGCACGATGTTGTCCCGACAGAGGGGAATGTGATACTTAGAGACGATTATGATACTCAGGGGAGAATATGAAGATTTGTTCAAATTCTGAATCGGAGTATTGTTCAAATAGTAACACTTTAATACATCAAATTGCATTTACAAAACAAAAAACGTGTTTTGCGTTCATCAATTTATAAAATATAAATGTGAGGATCATCAACTTTAATCTTGAATAATGAACTTTTATCTTGAATAATGAACTTTTATCTTGTGACTATTAACTTTCATCATGGGATTATCATTTTTAATCTTTTAAATACGATTAATCATGCATGTCTCTATTTATGAAAGAAAATCTATAGACCATAGAATTTTGATTTTTTTTAGCTCTTTTTTGAACATGTACTTTAAACTTGTTGAAATGAAGTTAGTTTAAGATTTGACAAGGTTAGCTTTTTGAATTACTTTTTTTGGGAATTTGTCATTCTAATTCAAATCTATTATGCATGTCTCTATGCATACTATGCGACTATTAATAGTTTATAAGTAGGCATTCTCATATATGCATTTGATACGGTGCATTTTTTTCCGGATATATTTCAGACTCTATTTATGAAAGAACATCTATAGAGAATAGCATTTAGATTATTTTTGCAGCTCTATTTTAGAACATGTAATTAAAACTCTTTGAAATGAAGTTAGTTTAAAATTTGTCAAAGTAAGCTGTAAGAATTCCTTTCTTGAAGCGATTTGTTACGACTTGAAATTGATCCGACAGTCATACAAGTGAGAGGTTTAGCTTGCTATCAAACCAGGTTCGATCCACCAAATTTCTACATAATAAAATGCATGTCCAAGTCAGGAATATGACTGTTGTTATCCATTCGTTTGAAAACATTATTGAACTTGTTTTATGTTTCCTCGGAGTTCAGTTGTTTGTGTTTTTACTTTTTCTTTAAATTTGTCTTTTAACTTAGATTTGTCATGCATGTCTCTTTACATAGTATGCGAGGCGTAACGGTTTAATATTAGTTGATGTTCTATTACATGCATTTGATACGGTACATTTATTATGGATACATTTCAGAATACACTTATGAAAGAAAATCTATAGAACAGAGAATTTTGTTTATTTGTGTGTATCAAATTAAAAAAGATTCAAATTTATTTAAAACGATGAAATAAAACATCATCAAAACCTATGATGTATAGTTTGGCGTCCGCAAAAATGAAGCAAAGGAAAGTATCTATCTCTTCTTCACAAATACGTATTACATTGAATCTCAATATTTATTATGTTTATATTTTTTCTAACAATGACGGTCAACCTCCATTAGGCCTGGAAAAGTCATGACGGGTCACAATTTTTATACATAAATAAATAGGTACCAGGATTATAATTTCGTACGCCAGACGCGCGTTTAAGGTACCAGATATACACAATTACTGTCTTTTGATGAGGTTAATATGAATGTTTATTGACTTTGGAAAAACTGATATTCACTGAGGCCGATGGCCGAAGTGAGTATCAGTTTTTCAAAAGTCAATAAACCACATATTTAAACCTTGGTACCTTGGTAACTAATTAGTTATCAAAGGAACAAGACTTTAATTTAATACGCCAGACGCGCGTTTCGTCTACATAAGACTCATCCGTGACGTTGTTTCATCAATTCACTTTCATCTGATCGTTTATTTAAAGCACCGCCAATGAATTTCGCTACCCCTTCTAGGCTCATTCTTCATTATGACCATTTTGTTTCAAAAGGGTAGTATATTTATCACGTGTTTTTTATAGAAAAAAAGAGGGATCAGTATGGGGTTATTCAACATTAAGTTTTCAACTAAAAACAATGTTGCTGATCGTAGAACTCATCGCACAATGACGGTCAATATATTAAATTTTAGCTATTAATTAAAAAATATATTTAGCCGAGAAAAGATATGGTTTATGTTTACATGTACGTAAAGTTTCATAACATCTTGACAAGATATAGCTGTAGAGGCCTCTGTTTCATGTATTTAATACGTCTTTTAAAAGAAAACAGGGGATCGCGTTAGGGTTATTTGACATTCAGTTTTCAACTGAAAACAATGTTGCTGATCGTAGAACTGAGAAATAATGACGGTCAATATATTAAATTCTAGCTTGTAATTAAAAAAAAGTATTGAGCCGAGAACAAAAGGTGGTTTATGTTTATATGTACGTAACGTTGCATTACATCTTCACAAAATATGACTGTAGAGACCTCTGTTTTATGTAATAAAGATAATTAATTGCAAGTTCAATACTGGGTATATGCAATACCTTTTTAAAAACGTAAATCATTAAACTATAAGTTTGTCACTTTACAGAGAACAGGTGGCATTTCTGCATGGCCAAGTTGTTATTAACCTGAGTTGGAAACTAATAGCTATTGTTTGATCTTTATTACCTTACAAGATGTTTATCTATCAGAAGCGTCAAAGTACGGACTGTTTAAATTACCGAAATTAAAAAGAGATCGGAGGATAAATATTTTTCTTGTTTGGTTAGATGTTTGTGATTGCATTTACTTCAAGTGAAAGAGAAGGTCAATATTTAAAAAAGCAGTATGGTATTAACAAAAAATTATTAACAAAAAATTGTGTCTATTTAAATATTTAAGACATAAGTAATTTTGGAATGCACATCCCTTTTTCTTAAGATTGATATCAGTGTTTTTTGTTGCAGTTTTAAATGCTGTTATATATTTGAACTTACTAAATAATTTTAGATTACTCTTATATGTCTACAATATAGGTATGATATCGTATTTTCTAATAACAAAAAAAGTATATATAACACAATGACACATTTCACAATATCTTTAAACAAGGTCCAAGAATTATGACAATCATATATACTTATAGTGATTTCCATTTAAAAAATGTGTTTGTATTTTAAATTTGCATAAAATGTAATTACAGGTCTATTCAGTATTTTATTTCAAATAAAAAAGCTTGATCAATACATGTTTTGCTTACCTAGTCAAGCAGATTACTCCGGGGTGACGGTGACTGACAGTACTCAGTTCTTTACATAATATCTGGAAAAAACCTTATATATTTTTTTAAATGCTACTGTTACTAAAATCCTTATGTAAGTGATAAGATAATTTTTATTTTTTGTTGCTCAGAAAAACCACATTGTTTACTTTAACAAATCAACAGTCCTGCCCTCCGTCGTAGTTTAGAAGCACGTGTTAGGAATGTCAATGTTGAATGCCGTTTTCCGCCGTGACAAATTACATGCATGGTTCTGCTTCTTCATCTATCGCAACTTTAGAAATGCACGTGTTAATATTTTTAATATTTAATAGAAAAACGGTTGTTTTTGCTAATTCACTATAATATCTCGGTTATTTAAGTCTCAGATTTGTGCTTTTGATTTTTCAATACTTTTCTAATTATAAACGTGTGATTAAATTTTTTACGTTATTATCAAGCCTCGATTAATGTGTATAAATATTCTCAGTGTAAATAAATGTCAGCGATATATATCAAAACTGTTATTTTACTTAACAGCCGTGATTTGTTTACATACGATATAATATACAGGTCAGGGTGACCCATTTTGCGTCACTTCCGTTGGGTATAAGTAGCAGGTTGTAGTGACATGTTTTACAAAATAGTTCTGGTGTGCAAATGGCAAACTGACAGTAATTTGCAAATATCTCGATAATTACAAGATGCAAGTTTATCTTTTTTTTTTTGCATTCTTAAACGTTATTAGTTACGAATGTTAGAATAAGACAAACATGATTTTTGCGTTTAGTACGACTTTAAGGAAAAGGGAAACATTAATGGTAAGCAAAAGTCCTTTGACTACAACGCAGTAATTGTCCGTTCATACTCGTTGTATATAGAATATGCAATATGAGAACTTAACGATTTGTTTTTTTCGTATATAACTGTTAAAAGCAAATTACATACTGTTGATATAAATATTTATCTTACCTCCTATACATTTCTAAGAATGTGATTGGGTAAAAGCGCCCTCGCGGAGACCGTGTATATTTGGTATTAGGTTAGTAGGGAGGCGGGGCTTATCTCATACACAATTAGTAGTGGAGTTACGTCACTTAATATTCCTTATAAGGTAGTAGGGAGGCGGGGCTTATTTAATACACGGTTAGTAGTGGTGTTACGTCCCTTTATAAAAACAAAACGGTACTGAGAAAAAATCGTAAAGGTTTCAACAGACGAAGAAAGTGATGATTAAGATTAAAATAAATTCATAAAACACATTTAAACCTAACAAGTTGTTATTGTTGGTATCTGTTTTTGTAGGATCAATGAAAGTAGTTTCTTAATGCTAACAGTATTGAAGACTTGCTCATTTTGATATGACACTAGTCTTAATTTCACAAGTTAAGATAGTCGGTAAGATAAATTCGTTATATAGTGTTCTAGTGACCTAATACGGTATATATAGGGTCAGTAAATTCCATATGGGGATTCGAGCTTCGCTCTCACCCCATATGGAATTTACTGACCCCATATATACCGTAATTTATCACTAGCACACTATGTAACTAATAATACAAGTTTTAAAATGTTTAATGTAACCTTGAAGGATGTGTTGGCCTACTTAATATGTAAGCACTGTTTACACGAACTAAATTCTTTGGTTTTCCACATCACACATTTTAGATGATCACGTTCAGAATACAATATATGGTTCTTTAAATCCGTTTTCGATCGATACACGAAGCTGTTTTATAATTTAAATTGTGTCCCAATGTAAGATTTAGGTAAATTTTCTGAAGTTGGCGCAGTATGCAGGTGCAGTTAAATGTTGACCATATTGCGTTAAAAATTTATCTGTAAGTATACTGTATTTCCTTATTGAATTGTTGTTGTTATTGGTTTTGGTAGGCGACTTACTTATGTAGTAATTGCGCCTTAAATTCATATAACATAAGTATTATGTATATATACTTTCAGTCCTTAATTTATTTTTAATATTACGTTTTGGCGAGTTTTATGTCAAACTTTGGCGAACATGGTTGACTGAATTACTCAGAAATATATATATATGTTGAGAGACAAAAAACAAAACAAAAAAACACATAACAGAAGATACATGTAATAGGAAAATGAAAAAAAAGCAAAAAAAAAAAGCAAATGATAGTCCCTAATGAAATGCTTTATTTATTGATAGGTATCATAAAATTGTTTAGAAATGTAATCTGGTTATTCACCTTTGTGTCGTCTGTGATATACTTATATAAAAAAAAGTATATTTAGAAACATGTAACAAGACATGTGCTAGTTAAATGCAACCAATGTTAGGACGTCTCCCTCAATTGGTGTAGCAAATAATGAATCCTTAAAGTTATTCCTTTTCCATAACGGCAAGTTGCGTCAATTTAATCCAAATAAATTTCCAAAGACATACTGGTATTTAGTGATTCCTCATTCCCTGACGAGAAAAAAAAACTTCCGTCATTGAACGAGGAATCACCCCTACCTACACCCTTAATCGCCTATTTAGATATATATATAATATATATATGAAGCAAAAATAGAAAAATATGAAAAAAAATTATACCAGTATATTATTAAAACAATGACATTGTTTGATTTTGTTGTTAGTACAGAAAATGTCAGCGAAACAGAAGTGCTGGGATGTGCATATATATAATTATACAATAATCTGTGTGTGTTTGTCTAACTGACATCCTCTAGTACAAATTTTAGATTTTATCATTTTATTGTTATAGAAAAGGATTTAACTCTTGTTACTATTCTAATAATGTATGAGCGAAGTGATTGTGTTTGTGTTTGTTTATTTTTCTTATTTTCTATCAATATGAATATGACTATAGTTGTCAGTTTATGAAAATCGGAGAAGACATATTGTATTTTCCGTTAATCTTTAAACATATAACATTAAATAATTAAGATAAATGTTAGTGGCACTTTCATAAAAAGAAAAGCCTGTAGCAAATATTTCTATTGTTAAATATCTGAGCATATTATGTTGTGTTTGTTGTCTTATAAGATATGACTGCAATTTTTCATTGTAGAGAATTTTAAAGTGATGTTGTATTATCCCTCAATATGCACTGTTAACTTATCTAGTATACTAATCTTCAATAGATCAGTGTTATAATTGAATGTTGATACTTGTTAAAATTAAATGCGTGGATTTCATGGTCAATTAGTACTGGTGTTTGAAAGGTGAATGATTTACTGATGTATGACACAGGTAGAAAAAGTCTGTTTGATTACGCTCAATGGACTGACACAAAGGTGAAGTGTGCATTGCACTTGTGACTTGCTTGTGATTATTATATATATATATATTTAAAAAGGAAATTATTTCATATTCGGGTGAGTTTTTCATTTATCTTTAATCTTGCTGGTTGTATACTGACTTTATGAAATAATTTAACTTAGGGACCGTCTGAGAAATAATTCATATACACTAGTTCCAAATACATAATTATTTGTTTTATAATCTCTAAACTAAAGCTAAATGACACTTATACATGTAGTTGAGAGTCTTCCTATTTTCTTATAAGTATATTAGTTTCCCGTAGATAGTTATGCACGGGACTAAAGGTGTGTGTGTAACCGGTTAGCAGGTGTTTCAAAGAGAGATCTACGACTCCATTATTTTTAAGCTGATCAAACATCTGTTTACGTTGCGCATCATATTTTGAGCAGACTAATAGAAAGTGTACAACATCGTCTGTGACTTTGCAGTTTTCACAAATTTCACTCTGGCTTTTCCCTATTTTGTGAAGATATTTATTTACATTAATAGAGCCAGATCTTAATATGTAAATTATTCGTTCATTTTCTCTATTCATTGGTGGAATAGTAATCTTAAATGATACATTATTTTGGAAGGAGTGTAGTAATCTTCCCTTTGGGTTATCTAACCACTGTTTTTGCCAAATTTGTTTTAAAATGTTTTTTGTTAAACATTTGATGTCTTCTTTATAAAGGGGAATATGACAATCTACTGTATCTTTATTAAGGGCCACTTTTGCAGTCTGGTCTGCAATTTCGTTTCCTAAAATTCCGACGTGGCTTGGGATCCACTCAAATATTACGTTACTACCTAGTTTGACTAACTGGTTGTATAAAAATATAATGTCGTACAATAAATAATTTTTTACCTTAAATAAATTACTCTTTAAGGCTTGGGGAGCTGATAAAGAGTCGACAAACACAATAACATTATTTGTTTTAAATTCTTCTAACCATATAAGAGACAGAAATATTGCCATAAGCTCACAAGTGAAAATTGACATATTCTTAGGCAGTTTGAAACCTTTTTTTATTCCCATTTCAGGTATTGCAAATGCACATGAGGTTTTATTAGAATTTGGATCTTTAGATCCGTCCGTATATATTTTAAAAAACTGGTGGTACTGCGTATCAATCATGAAGTTACTTTCACTTCGAATTAAGTGTGGATTATCCTTTTTCGAGATGAGATTCGAGAGTTGTGTACATACACGGGGTTTAGTCAAATGCCAAGGGGGTGTTGTATTTGTATATTTGGTTAATATCTACATCATGTTGATTAATCATATCTTTTGAAACAATAAAATATGGTTTTTTTATTCTGTTTTATTTCCCTGGAGTAGCAAAGAAATGTTGCTTTTTTGGCCAAACTTTCCTTAGTTGGATGGTTGTCTTCATGACTAGCTATATTTACAAATGATTTTGTAATAAGGCACTGCCTACGTTCTTCGGAGGGTGGGTCACCCATTTCTACAAAGTGGCTACATTTTTATATGCACAAGTACAAATTCGAAGTGCTTGACTTTGCACCCGGTCAAGTATTTTCTTTACGGAATGTGAGGCGGAATTATATACTTCACATCCGTAGTCTATTTTAGATCTTATAAGTGCAATATATATGTTTCTAACAGAATGGCTGTTTGCTCCCCACTTAGTACCTGTTAGAAGTTTCATGCAATTTAAGACTTTACTGCATTTTGCCTCTATATATTGTATATGTTTTAACCAAGTCAATTTACTATCAATAATTATTCCTAAAAAATTCACTACTTGTAGTAACCTGTTACCAAAAGTTAATACTAATTTCTCAGTCTTTTTCTTTCTACTAAAGACAATAGCTACAGTTTTAGAGGGGGAAATGAGAAATCCCCATTTATCACACCATGATTTGATATTGTGAAGATCTTTCTGTATTCTCCTTTGAATATAACCAATATTTTTACCACATAGCCATATTGCACTATCGTCTGCAAATTGGGAAATAGAACAATTATTAATACATGAAGGGAGATCGTTTACCATAATATTGAATAATGTCGGGCTGATGCAACTTCCTTGAGGGGTACCGTTTTGGATCGTGAGAGTATCAGAAAGAGTGTTATTTATTTTGACCTGTATTGTTCTGTTAGTGAGAAAACTATTAACCCAACCGAGCATGTTACCCTTTATCCCAATTTTAACCATTTTGTTTAGAAGTTCAAACTTCCATATCATATCAAATGCTTTCTGGAAGTCAATAAAGACTCCAATTAAATATTCTTTCTTTACAAATGATTTTATTGAATTGAAAATCAGTCTAATAACTGCATGAAGAAAATTATATACAAAACATACTTTTTTGACAGTTTTTGTTTTTGTTATTTCAGCGACCACACACATGTTTCAATAACAGTTTAATGAACATCAAACGAAAGATTTCCATTCAGAAAAAATACAACATTATTGTAAAAAATACATTTTGTGAGGTCATTTGAGTCAGTTTTGTTTTGATTAAAACAAATCTGTTAAGAAGGGCTATATCTAGCCATACATGCCATGGCAAGATGTGGAGAAGGAATATACTGAATCTTTGAAATGAAGAATAGGTTTTAAAGCGCATTTCATATGCGTTTGTTGTTAGTATTGTAAGAGATTAAAGGGAGTTTGTGCCATGGCATACATTACACCTTGTATATTAGTCAGCGGTAGATACAGTAGCATGCATGACTATTCTTGAGAAAGAGTTAACTAAAAATTATACTTGTTTCGATCGCAGTTTCAAAGATTGCTAGAAAAAGGCTCAGTACTGAAAGTCTTACATTTGTTATTATTGAGATCATATCGTTCTTGTAGCAACGTCATTAGCAGTGCATGGTTGTATATAAAAAAGTAAATAATTTTGCACAGTAAGTATAAACACCCCCCATATAAAAAATCCAACTTATTTAGATATTTTTGGAAAGGAAATTAACTTCTGATTTTAAATGGCTCACATCTGTTCTATTCTTACAATTGGCCGCTTTGGCCTAGAGGCTATAATCTGGTAAGACATTTTTTAACATAGGTATACCAAGAATATACACCTTGTAATTAAAGGGATTTTGAAAGTTCAAATGCCTATTTCAAAAATGGGTTTAAATTATCAATATTTAGTCTACAATACAAGAGGTTATTTTTTTCTACATTAGTATGAGCCTAATTAAAATTGCAGAATTATTTCATAAGAATATAATTCAACTCAATATACCACTTCGGAGTTATGACCTTCAACGCACAAAATCGACAATTAACCAACAAAAAAAGAATTGCCTGTATACATGCACTATTTAAGTTCAACAAATATCCTCGAGATTATTACGAAAGATAAACTAGAAAAACATGTTTGTTCCTTATGTATAGTATCTTGATTTGATAACATTATATTATATATAATAACAAATTTTATTAAATTTTTCATAGGTTTGCTTACATATTGTATTACTATCAATACCAATAAAACACTTAGAAATTATCTTTTTATAAAAATTTATAAATAACCCTTTTTATTGTATTGCATTATGCAGTGTTCTCATGTTACTTCCGGGTTGTCACATTACGTCATAAATAATGCATATTTAAAGTTTTTTCCTGGTCGTTAACCACCTGAGGTAAAGTTACAAAAAGTTAAATGATGTGTTATCCACTTTGAAGTTATCAAAAGATTATACATAATTGTCCAAGATTAACTAGATAAATAAATGAATAAAAAATCTATTTTCGGTACAACGCAGTTGTAAAACTTTTAAATGTTAAAAAATGTAAAGATTATTTTAATTTTGCTTATATGTGTCACTGTTTTGTTCCCTCCTGCTAATCGTCAAGGTAAAGACCAATACAAATAAACTCATCAAAGATACCAGGATAGAACATGTATATTTACGCCAGACGCTCGTTTCGTCTACAAAAGACTCATCAGTGACGCTCGAATAAAAAAAAAATTAAAGTGCCAAATAGAGTACGAAGTTGAAGAGCATTGAGGAACAAAAAATCCTAAAAGTTTTGCAAAAAATAGCTAACTTAAAGGTGATCTATTCAAAAAGACTGTTTATTATTATTTATATTTGCTATAAAAATACTAAGATATGGTATAATTGCCAATGAAAAATTTCTATCGGATAAGTTTTTCGCAGCAATTACTAGTCACGATACAACCATCAACAATGAACAAAATCCATACCACATGTCAATTTTAAAGAGGGCCTGACAGGAAAATTTAAAACAGTTCAAAAGAGAAAGTAACAGGATTAGAAAACAACAGATTTCATTTACAGCCAGCTATTGAAATAATAAAATATAAGGATCAAACTTATAGGCACATTCAGAATGCAAGCTTGCAAGTGATAAATCATCCAGTTGTGAGTCAGCACAACATCCCACCAAATCATATATTTCATTTATCAAAGTTTGTATTCATTAGAATGACACAAAGCCTGTTTAATGTCTTTTGATAGTTTTAACTTGTTACCTTTTTTTTTCAGTTTGTTTTCGACTTACGAGTATTATCCTACCTTCTATGCTATCCTCTGCTCTCGTTCATGTGCTAATATACTTTAAGAATTGTATAGTTTTCGATACCGCACATATTAAGCACACATAGTTCAATTTTGTCTGGTAGCATGATTCGCATTTTCACTTTGGAATTAAATACAAAACTTTTTTTTTTAAATAATTTGTAATGTGTTTTTTTATGCGACCCGTTGTTTCCTTGACAATAAACATGAATAACACTATAACTATATACAAAGTTTTAGCCAATTTCCACTAATACCCTATTTTATTTTATAGACAAAATGAATCAGCTGATACGGACCATTCTTCTAACTACCATGACATCAGCGTGGGTGGTCGATTGCCAGCTATCAGGTTTGTTAATTTTAATTGACACTCGTTTTACCTTACACTAGTATAAGTACACTTCTACGTGACAATAACTATTGTAGTGAATTATGATAAAGAAATTGACAACGATTTTCTTGATCCATAATATACATGATACCCATGACTAAATAGATCTATACTGGCGTACTTAAAAAACGCAACTGACACATATTGATGATGGTTTTAACCAAGGCATGATTGATTCTCAAATATCTACTTTTTATACTTCTTTCTCTTTAAAAAGTTGATTATCTGACTTACATGGAAATTTTCTGATATGTTTGTTTTGTTGTGAATTTACTCTGTGTATTTCAAAACATTTGTTTAAGTGATATTTGTAATAAAAATGTTAAATCACGTTTCTATAAAAATATTTAGTCTGTTTATTCATGATCATATTTAAGTTTTGGCCTAACTATCTTTAGGTGATTTGCGTATAGTTTCGACAAGTCAAACGAATAAAGGACGATTGGAAATTTATCATGAAGGTGAATGGGGAACAGTTTGTGATAATCATTTTGAGAATGTTGATGCAGAGGTGTCATGTAGACAGCTCGGATATTGGTGTGTATTGCCTTAAAGCAGATACAAAATGTATAGATCAATTTCAATAAGTGCAATTGTCACAATCAATGAAGGGTCATCTAAGGTTTTAAATTCAAAATAAGAAATGTTATATCCAAAGATGGAATGTCTTTTTATTAACAGCTGAATTTATTTCACAGAAATCTGCATTTGATATTATGTAATAAATTTTGAAAAAATATAATTTCATAAGTCATGTAAGTATTCAGTCATCAGAAAGCTCATAAAGATACGGAAGCCGATGAAATGAATTTGTTACTCACGTCTTTTATTCCACCATTTTTATTTTATTTTGTTATTCCATTCTTGTGTCATTGTTTCATGCCTTAGTCTTCAAACCTTAATATTCTGATATTCCATCAACATGTCACTCCATTTTGATGTCATTATGTTATTAGTTCATTAAGTTATTTTGATGGTTCGTCTTCTTATCATGTTAAGACAGAAATATGTATGCGTTAATAAAAAATGCCTTTCGGAACGGTTATTGTCTTTTTGCGATATAAAAGTCCTGGGAAACTATAAAATTTTTAAACAAACAGCTGACATTCACCCAAATTACCTTGAAAACTGTCAGCCAACGTTCTGTCGTGTTTCTTTTTAATTTGGTTTAAAGCGCGCTCATTTGAACACTGGTCAATTATATGTCAATAACCAGTTTAACATGAGCCCTAATCATATATAATTTAACTAAACATGTGAAAGTATCTTTTCAACGTTGTTTTTTTTTCAAACTGTGAATTAAATAGTAATCAAGTATTTAACAAAACATTGCGTCGAAAACTGAACAGAACTAAAAGAAGAAACTATTTAACCCCGTTTATCTTTCATTTATTTAAAGTTCCGGAATGATGATTTCCTCTAATCGTGTTGATGATGGCCAAGGCACTATTTGGTTAAATGACGTAGACTGTTCCGGTTCAGAAACTAAATTACAGAATTGTTCGCACTCTATTGAAACATCACAATGTCATCACTATGAAGATGTTGGCGTTCATTGTTTTCTCAGCTGTCCGGCAGAAGAAAATGAAGGTAGGATTGGGTTTAAATCAAACGTTCGAAGCAATTGTATTAGTATGTAAATGCTGACTATTGTATATAAATAAGGAAAACACGGTACCGTTGGTTCGGTTTGCTTCAGTGTAGTACCTTTAAAGATAACTGTATATTTCTGTATGAACGTCAACTTTCAACTAATTGATGTCCATCGTAATCGATATTTATTATAGGTGCATTGGTGTTTGCTATGGTATCGGGAGATGTTGTTTCGTGATGTTTATTCAAACAATGCCATCATTTGTATAGAGTATTTGTATGAAATTTCGAAAATTAAAAACTGTCGAAGCAATTAAAATTTCACATCTGCATACAACCTAATTCAAATCAAATCAATTTAGTAATTTGAATTGCAAAACTGTTTGGAATTTTTGGTCCCAATGCTCTTCAACTTTGTACTTCTTTGGCTTTATATATATTTTGATCTGAGCGTCACTGATGGGTTTTATATAAACGAAACGCACGTCTGTCGTACTAAATTATAATCCTGGTACCTTTAATAACTAGTAAGAATAAAAATAATAGCAGAAAACAAAAGTTTTGAATGTTTGATTGATTTAAATCGTTTTGTAAAAATCCTGATTTGTAGCATACAGATAACAAAATAATTATAATTGTAAACGTTATTATCACATGGTTCTGAAGGAAATCAAACTTTACTATAATCAATTTACCTAAATAGTTTCGAAAAGAAATATTCGTCACATAAATCATCTTTGCTAGCCAAGGGTTACGATCTGCTCTCCTCCTCTTCCCCTTGTCGGATTGAGATAAAATTTTGGAGACTCGAGGTAATGATTTCTATTGGTCGCAATTGTACCTGTTTGTATGTAATCAAAAATCGCATATAACATGATCACGTGTAAATCATGTAAATGTAGAAAATGTAGGGGAACAATTGCCACGTTCTGATTGTGCAACAAGTCTCTACCCCGAAAAACATACGACAATATTTAGTGACAATTCAAATGTTCTTATTCAACATGATTAACTATTAGAAGTTTCTGTGTATGTTTCTTGCATAAATGTTGAAATGTGAACGTATATTTACATTTCCAGCTCCAAAAAGTTTGTAGTCACTAGACGCTATCGTGTTATCACCTCCATACTTAAGGTAGTTCAGGGGTATAGAAAAAAATGACAGAATTTTCTTATACTTTGTGAAATTTAACTTTGAAGTATTGTAAATGAAAAAATGCAATACAAAATGGGGGTCACCAGCCATCTAAGAGATATTTTGACCTCTGAAAATGAGTGCAAATAGGTTATATGGAAATATAGGGAAAATGGACAAAAATACACTTTGATTGAATTTTCAAAGCAAAATAAATGACAGAAGTTGCTCATTATTTCATACTGTCAAGCTTGATGTCTCTATTTTATAAAATTGGAATAAAATTTGGTGGTCACCGGCCATCCAAGAGATTTTTTGACCTCTGAAAATGAGTGCAAATAGGCTAAATATAGGAAAAACAGACATAAAATCTCTGTGATTGAATTTTCAGAGCAAAAAAAATGACAGAAGTTGCTCATTATTTCATACTATCAAGCTTGATGGTTTTTTTTTATAAATTGAAATAAAATTTGAGGGTCACCGGCCATCCAAGAGATTTTTTGACCTCTGAAAATGAGTGCAAATAGGCTTAGTATAGGGAAAACAGACATAAAATCTCTGTGATTGAATTTTCAGAGCAAAATAAATGACAGAAGTTGTTCATTATTTTATACTGTAAATCTTGATGTCTCTATGTTATATAATTTGAATAAAATTTGGGGGTCACCGGCCATCCAAGAGATTTGTTTACCTCTGAAAATGAGTGCAAATAGGCTAAATATAGGGAAAGCAGAAATAAAATCTCTGTGATTGAATTTTCAGAGCAAAATAAATGACAGAAGTTGTTCATTATTTCATACTGTAAATCTTGATGTCTCTATGTTATATAATTTGAATAAAATTTGGGGGTCACCGGCCATCCAAGAGATTTGTTTACCTCTGAAAATGAGTGCAAATAGGCTAAATATAGGGAAAACAGACATAAAATCTCTGTGATTGAATTTTCAGAGCAAAATAAATGACAGAAGTTGCTCATTATTTCATACTGAAAATCTTGATGCCTCTATTTTATAAAATTTGAATAAAATTTGGGGGTCACCGGCCATCTAAGAGATTTTTTGACCTCTGAAAATGAGTGCAAATAGGCTAAATATAGGGAAAACAGACATTAAATCTCTTTGATTGAATTTTCAGAGCAAAATAAATGACAGAAGTTGCTCATTATTTCATACTGTAAATCTTGATGTCTCTATTTTATAAAATTGGAATAAAATTTGGGGGTCACCGGCCATCCAAGAGATTTTTTGACCTCTGAAAATGAGTGCAAATAGGCTTAATATAGGGAAAACAGACATCAAATCTCTTTGATTGAATTTTCAGAGCAAAATAAATGACAGAAGTTGCTCATTATTTCATACTGTAAATTTTGATGTCTCTATTTTATAAAATTGTAATAAAATTTGGGGGTCACCGGCCATCCAAGAGATTTTTTGACCTCTGAAAATTAGTGCAAACAGGGAAAACAGGCAAAAAAACTATTTGATGGAATTTTCACAGCAAATAAAATGACAGACTTTGTTGATCATTTTGTCATACAGAAAAGTTTAATGTCTACATCTTATATAATTGAAAAAGAATTCAAGGGTCACTGGCAATATAAGAAAAATAATTTCTTTTAATTATTGCTGGTGAAAGACGTACCATGGATGCAGACATTATGTACCAATTCAGAAAAAAAACAATGTTTATGCATGTAAAGGTGTCATATCAACAGATATCTTTAAAAGTTTCCAAGGGAATTTGATAAAATTTGGAAGTGTAATTAGGTACTATTTGCAGATACACAAAGTTAATTTAAGGGGTTTCCCATGGTAAAAACATGGACTTTATAATTAGCCATTACTCTATTTCAAATGTCATCATCATATCGCTTGCAATTTACATTTGTAAGAATTAATTAAAACTTCATAGGATTATTTTTAGGTATCATTTGTAGATATATAAATTACTAAGCATATAGATTTTTTTATCTACCATTCTGACTGTGTGGTCAATTATGTTAAACGAGGACTTAGCTATTTATGTTTACTCTATATATCACCTTTCTGAGGAGTACCACCATGAGATATGGTGTAAATAATACATTTGTACATGGAACAGGCATATCTTGATGTGACATTTACTTATCCAGTTCAGTAATTAGGCTGTGATGGTTCTTAATTAAACATAGTTAACTACCTTTCAAGTCTGTTTGTGGGGAGGAGGCACTTCAGTATTTTTTGGTAGCGATAAGAAGCCGCTATATGTAATTCCCTGCCATTTTCATATATTTTAAATATTTAATCCAAAATGGTGCCTCCCACAAAAAAATTAAATTTTCATAGTTTGCATTGTAAGGCATGGACAAAACCATTTCTACAATTGTCATTTGTTATATAGTTCTCATATCTCAGATATGCAACTTCCATAAGACTTCACTTTTTTTCAAAACTTCATAGTAAAAGTGGTACAGTTTTAGCCAAAAAGGAGTTCCTATGGGAAATTGCATTGTTAATGTTTACAGAAATGCAACCTTAACAGTTCTTGCGTTATGTCCCTTTATAACGTTAAATGCTAGCGAGGGCATCATCTGTGTCCCTTTGGACACATCCCATTTATTTTTTTAGAAGTTACTATTAATTAATATTAATTTTAACCATGACTGTATGACATTTTATATTTTAATATTTTATGATGGATTTAAATGAGTAGTAAATGTTGCATTAGAAATTTGATTTGAGATCATTGTTGGAATAGGGGAAAGGGGGAGGTGAAAAAAAATTGGGGGCGGGGGGGTAAATTTTTCTCATTTCATATTTCAGAAATTAAATCTGAATTTCTTCAAATACTTTTTTTTCCAGAGAGGATTAATATTCAACGGCCAAGGTGAATTGCTCATTTTTAAGACAAAACAAAATATTTTTAGTTCATTAGACCACATTGATTCTCTGTCAGAAACCTATGCTTTGTCAACTATTTAATCACAGTCCAAATTCAGAGCTGTATCCAGCTTGAATGATGTGTCCATACTAGCCGCAACCGTTCAGGGTTTGACCTCTGTGGTTGTATAAATCTACGCCCTGCGGAGCATCTGGTTATTATTGTGCTTAAACCATGATTGTGACAACATACGAAAAGTGTAAACTGACAGTCTGCTAAGTTTTTATCCATAAGTCTCATTCTGACTTTCTATCTGACAGTTTTGTATGTGTCAATATTTGTGTTTCAATATACTAAATAAAAGAAATATGAGGTATGATAATTCATTGTTAATGATGCAACTCTCCGCAATAGACCAACTGACACAGAAGTTAACAGCTACAGGTCAAAAGCCGTTATCGCATAGTTAGCTGTAAAAGGCCCTTCAATTACTAATGAAAAACAATTCAAACGAGAAAACTGAAGGCATATTAATGTACAAAAAAAATATGTGACACAACAACAAAAGACAACCACTGTCTGAATTACAGGTTCATGACTTGGGACAGGCACATACATAAATAATGTGGTGGGGTTAATATTTGAAGGTGACAACCCTTCCCCTTAACCTGGGACAGTGATGTAAATTGGTACAATATATGGGTTTTATCAATTTGTATTATTCATTTGGGAACTCTCAATCTAGCGAAAAGTAGATTATCACAGATAAATTTGCAGAATGAGTCGGGATTCTTGTCTTACAACCTTTATGAAGCAAGAAAAATGTGACGAGGTTTGTATGTACATAAAAGTCTGTCATAAAATTTAAAATTTTAGTATATTCGCATTTTACAATATCTTTTGTAATATCTAATGCACTTCAAAATAACTGTGTAGAGATCTAACAAGCTTTTAAATTTAGAAAAAAATCAATTGATGACAAGACCGCTTTTTCTGTTTAGGTAGTAAAAGTTTTGTTTATCTCTCATGAAGGTTCTGTATGATCAAATATATTATAGGAGGGTCAAGACAAATTTTAAAGAATAGAGAATAATGCATGTAATGTTCACAATACATTTGTAAATAAAGACAATAGACATACACGTAACAATGAAGAAAAATGGGGTGTTAAATTATAAGAAGTAGAGAAAAATAGAAAAACAAAAAAATAAATAGAGATAAATGGTAGAAAGAATTAGATAAGAATGAAATGAAGGACCCTCCATCCAGACCATCGGTAAGAAAGGTAGTTTTGTGAAATGATTCATTTTTAAAAAATATTTTATACAGTCTAGATCCCGCCAACATGTTTAACCCCGCCACATAATTTTTGTATGTGCCTGTCCCAAGTCAGGAGCCTGTAATTCAGTGGTTGTCATTTGTTTATGTGTTACATATTTGTTTTTCGTTCACTTTTTTTTATACAAATAAGGCCTTTTTGTTTTCTTGTTTGAATTGTTTTACATTGTCATATTGGAGCCTTTTATTGCTGACTATGCGGTATGGGCTTTGCTCATTGTTGAAGGATGTACGGTGACCGATAGTTGTTAATGTCTGTGTCATTTTGGTCTCTTGTGGATACATTGAAATTGTCTCATTGGCAATCATACCAAACATTCTTTTTTATATAGATGGGATATGTTCTAAATTTTAAGTGTGCATGCTTAACCAAAAATGGTACGTCCAACTGCATTCGCATTCGAATATTCCAGGTTTACAACAAGAAAATTCTGTTTGCATGTACATGTAATTATATTAACAGCCTACTTTCATGAATCATGACCTTTTCTCCCAGAAACCCAAATGGTCTAAACCCTATGCAGATGACATATTTCTCAGGTCCACACATTTTCAAATATGTTACATGATAGAAATACCATGAGCTATGCCTATTGTTACATGTATAATTAATTTTCAGCCTGAAAAGGGGGGGGGGGGGTGTCATTAATTTGTTGTTCGACACGGTTATTGTCTTGACATTATTTCCGCTAATTTGACGCTTTAATATTATTTTTCCGTGGTCGTGAATCGCTCTTTGAGCATGTATATTCAATTCATTAGTACTTACTTTTTAGTTTAAATTTCCCCCTTTTCATGATTTGTTTACATCCATCTTTCGCATGTTTGTCGGACCTTTTCTAGTGTAAGACAAGGGTGAAACTGCTTCATAAGCTACCAAAAAGAAAATCGTTATCTATAATTTCGATCTGCATTACATTATTCACGAAAAGCAGTTCACGTGTTCGATTAATATGAGTTATTCTCTCTTCATTCTTCTCCTACGTCAAAACATGCTCCATATTTATTTTTAGAACGGAAATACTATTTCGACAATGACAATAGTAACAATAAACTTTATTAAGTTTTAAAATTGTATTTAAAAGTTATTCAACTCTTTTTCAATGTATTTGAATAAAAAAGATTATTTAAATGATCATATTTTATTCTTATGGAAAATTACGACAATGTACATGACTTACGATATCATTGCGCAACTTTATGCGCAGACGGCGCGAAAATTTAAACCCCCAAACTTTTTCTTTTGGTTTTGTTCCTTTGTGACGGGTTGTGCGAAAATTTAAACCCCCGAACTACATTAAGAGAGTTAAAGTGCTTCCATTGGCCAAGACTAATGTATTCGTGATGAGCGTGACTTTAATCAACCGATAGAGTCGGCATCATTATCATCACAAATGTTGACACCATCTGCCAAGGATGAAGAGCAGGGAAGTAGATCGTGAACTTTAGCTAGCAAAAATGCATATGAATATACAAAGTTTGAAAAATACTCTAAACTACTAAAGCAGCTTCTTCTTATGATCGAATTTTCTTTGCAGGTCGTTTGCGTTTTATAACGAGTTCCGTTGAAAATATAGGACGACTGGAAATTAATTATAGAGGTGAATGGGGAACAATATGTTCTAATAGTTTTGGTCATGCTGAAGCAGCAGTAGCCTGTAGACAGCTCGGATATTGGTGAGTATTACATTAAAATCAGAATAACAAATGTATCAATGAATTAGTATAAATGTAAATCAGTTGATTCATCCTATTATATTTCAAATTCATGAGATAGTTTTGATTGTTTACAATTCGATGTTCGTAATATATCCAACGATTGGTAGTTTTTATTCGACAGCAAATTTTGAAATATGGACTTCTCATTTAATATGATACGAAAAGTTTGAAAAGTAATATGAAAAGACTTCAGTCAAAATTGAGTTTATGAATACTAGTATATCAATACCGCAGAAAAAATTAAAGCCATTAAATTGTTAAATTTGGTTGTAATTAACTTGTTTTAAAGATCATATGCCTTATCAAATAATGTTTACAGGGTTATTGTTTGCTGATGCACTTATCCCGCTTGCATTAACTGTTTTGAAATGATATATTTGAGGTTGGTAGGAATGTTGACCGAAAAAAGGGGGTACATTTTGGTATGTGTCTAATGAATTTTTTTATACAAACTGTCCCAAATTGAGAGAATGATGCGGCACATAGAAGAGAAGTTATCTGAAGAACATTCACCATAACTTTAGAAACATTAAAAAGCATACTTAATATTGAAAGTGCTTAACAAAATTTGAATCTCGGAACGACAAGTAGTGAATATCAAATATCCCATGTATCTTTCATTTATTTATAGTTCCGGACAGATGATTCCCTATCAATATATAGATGATGGCAATGGAACCATTTGGTTAGATAGAATAGATTGCTCTGGTTCAGAACATAAATTAATCAATTGCACAAACTCAATCGATACTTCACACTGTAGACACAGCTACGATGCCGGCGTCAAATGTTATATCAGCTGTCCAGCAGAGGAAGATGAAGGTAGGATGTGATTTAAATCAAAAAATTTGAAGCAATCGTATTTATATGCACATGGTGGCTATTGAACATAAATAAGGAAAACACAGTACCATTTATCCGGTGTACTTCAGTGCAGTACCTATAAAAATAACTGTACAATTGTGTATGAACGTCAACTTTCAACTAATTGATATCTATCGTAATCGATATCTAATATAGGTGCACTGGTGTTTGCTATGGTATTGGGAGATGTTGTTTTGTGATATTTATTAATAAAATGCCATCATTTGTATAGAGTATTTGTATGAACTTTCGATAATTAGAAACTGTTGAAGCAATTAAAATTTTACATATGCAAACAATCTAATTCAAATCAAATCAACTTAGGAAATTTGAATTGCACAACGGTTTGGAATTTTGGGTCAAAATGCTCTTGAGGGTTGTACTTGTTTGGCTTTATATCTATTTTAATCTGAGAGTCACTGATGAGTCTTATATAGACGAATCGCGCGTCTGTCGTACTAAATTATAATCCTGGTACCTTTGATAACTAGTAAGAATAACAATAATTGCAGAAAACAACAGTTTTGAATGTTTGATTGATTTAAATCGTTTTGGAAAAATCCCGATTTGTAGCATACAGATAACAAAATAATTATAATTGTAGACGTTATTATCACATGGTTCTAAATGAAAACAAACTTTACTCAAATCAATCTACCTAAATAGTTTCCGAAAGAAATATTCGTCACATAAATCATCTTTTTAGCCGAGGGTTACGATCCGTTCTACTGCTTTCCCCTTGTCGGATTGAGAAGGAATTTTGGAGACTCGAGGTAATGATTTTTATTGGTCGCACTTGTAAATGGCTTTATCCAATCAAAAAGCGCATATAACATGATCACGTGTAAATGTAGAAATGTAGGTAAACAATTGCCACGTTCTGATTGTGCAACAAGTTTTTACCCCGAAAAACATACGACAATATTTAGTGACAATTCAAATGTTCTTAATCAACATGATTAACTATTAGAAATTTCTGTGTATATTTCTTGCATAAATGTTGGAATGTCAACGTATATTTCAATTTCCTGCTTCAAATTTTGTTATCACTAGACGCTACCATGTTTTCACCTCCACATTTAAAAGAGTTAAAGTGTTTCCATTGGACAAGAATAATGTATTCGTGATGAGCGTGACTTCAATCAACCGCTAGATGGCGCAACATTGTTACACAAATGTTGACACAATCTGCCAAGGGTGAAAATCAGGGAAGTAGATTATGAACCTTAGCTAGCAAAAATGCACATGAATATACAAAGTTTGAAAAATATTTTAAACTACTAAAGCAGCTTCTTCTTATGATGAAATTTTCTTTGAAGGTCGTTTGCGTTTTATAACGAGTTCCGTTGAAAATAGAGGACGACTGGAAATTAATTATAGAGGTGAATGGGGAACAATATGCTCTAATAGTTTTGGTCATGTTGAAGCAGCAGTAGCCTGTAGACAGCTCGGATATTGGTGTGTAATACATTAAAAGCAGAATCACAAATGTATCAATGAATTAGTATTGTAAATCAGTTGATTCATCCTATTATATTCCAAATTCATGAGATAGTTTTGATTGTTTACAATTCGATGTTTGTAATATATCCAACGATTGGTAGATTTTATTCGACAGCAAATTTTGAAATACGGACTTCTCATTTAATATGATACGAAAAGTTTTTAAAAGTAATATAAAAAGACTTCAGTCAAAATTGAGTTTATGAATACTAGTATATTAATACCGCAGAAAAAAAAATTGAAGTCAGTAAATTGTTAAATTTGGTTGCAATTAACTTGTTTTACAGATCATGCCATATCACATAATGTTAACAGGGTTATTGTTTGCTGGTGCACTAATCCCGCTTGCATAAAATGTTTTGAAGTGATATATTTGAGGTGGGTAGGAATTGGGAGAGAAAAAAGGTGGTACATTTTGGTATGTGTCTAATTAGAATTTTTTGATACAAACTGTCCGAAATTGAGAGAATGATGCTGCACATAGACGAGAAGTTATCTGAAGAATACATTCACCATAATTTAAGAAATATTAAAGAGCATACTTAATATTGAAAGTGCTTCACATTATTTGAATCTCGGAACGACAAGTAGTGAATATCAAATATTCCATGTATCTTTTATTTATTAATAGTTCCGGACAGATGATTCCCTATCAATATATAGATGATGGCAATGGAACCATTTGGTTAGATAGAATAGATTGCTCTGGTTCAGAACATAAATTAATCAATTGCACATACTCAATCGATACTTCACACTGTAGACACAGTTACGATGCCGGCGTCAAATGTTATATCAGCTGTCCAGCAGAGGCAGATGAAGGTAGGATGTGATTTAAATCAAAAGTTCGAAGCAATCGTATTTATATACATATGGTGGCTATTGTACTTATATAAGGAAAACACAGTACCATTTATCCGGTCTACTTCAGTGCAGTACCTATAAAGATAACTGTACAATTGTGTATGAACGTCAACTTTCAACTAATTGATATCCATCGTAATCGATATTTAATATAGGTGCACTTGTGTTTGCTATGGTATTGGGGGATGTTGTTTCGTGATATTTATTCATAAAATGCCATCATTTGTATAGAGTATTTGTATGAACTTTCGAAAATTAAAAACTGTTGAAGTAATTAAAATTTTACATATGCATACAATCTAATTCAAATCAAATCAACTTAGTAATTTGAATTACACAACTGGTTGGAATGTTGGGTCCCAATGCTTTTCAACGTTGTACTTGTTTGGCTTTATATCGATTTTGATCTGAGCGTCACTGATGAGTCTTATATAGACGAAACGCGCGTCTGTCGTACTAAATTATAATACTGGTACCTTTAAGAACTAGTAAGAATAAAAATAATTGCAGAAAACAACAGTTTTGAATGTTTGATTGATTTAAATCGTTTTGTTAAAATCCCGATTTGTAGCATACATATAACAAGATAATTATAATTATAAACGTTATTATCACATGGTACTAAAGGAAAACAAACTTTACTCAAATCAATCTAACTGAATAGTTGCGAGAAAAAAAAATCGTCACATAAATCATCTTCGCTAGCCAAGGGTTACGATCCGCTCTCCTGCTTTCCCCTTGTCGGATTGAGTAAGAATTTTGGAGACTCGAGGTAATGATTTTTATTGGTCGCAGTTGTAAATGGCTTTATCCAATCAAAAAGAGTATATAACATGATCACGAATAAATGTAGAAATGTAGATAAACAATTGCCACGTTCTGATTGTGCAACCGACAATATTTAGTGACAATTCAAATGTTCTTAATCAACATGATTAACTATTAGAAGTTTCTGTGTATGTTTCTTGTATAAATGTTGAAATGTCAACATATACTTAAATTTCCTGCTTCAAAAAGTTTGTAGTCACTAGACGCTTCCGTTTTTTCACCTCCACACTTAAGAGAGTCAAAGTGCTTCAATTGGCCAAGAATAATGTATTCGTGATGAGCGTGACTTTAACATGTTTAATCAAACGATAGATGGCGCAACATTGTTATCACAAATGTTGACACAATCTGCCAAGGGTGAAGAGCAGGGAAGTAGATCATGAACCTTAGCTAGCAAAAATGCACATGAATATACAAAGTTTGAAAAATGCTTTAAATTAATAATGCAGTATCTTCTGATGATGAAATTTTCTTTGCAGGTCGTTTGCGTTTTATAACGGGTTCCGTTGACAATATAGGACGACTGGAAATTAATTATAGAGGTGAATGGGGAACAATATGTTCTAATAGTTTTGGTCATGTTGAAGCAGCAGTAGCCTGTAGACAGCTCGGATATTGGTGTGTATTACATTAAAAGCAGACTCACAAATGCATCAATGAATCAGTATTGTAAATCAGTTGATTCAACCTATTATATTCCAAATTCATGAAATAGTTTTGATTGTTTACAATTCGATCTTCGTAATATATCCAACGATTGGTAGATTTTATTCGACAGCAAATTTTGAAATATGGACTGCTCAATTAATATGAAACGAAAAGTTTTTAAAAGTAATATAAAAAGACTTCAGTCAAAATTGAGTTTATGAATACTAGTATATAAATACCACAGAAAAAATTGAAGCCATTAAATTGTTAAATTTGGTTGCAATTAACTTACTTTAGAGATCATGCCATATCACATAATGTTTACAGGGTTATTGTTTGCTGATGCACTAATCCCGCTTGGATAAAATGTTTTGAAGTGATATATTTGAGTTGGGTAGGAATGGGGACCGAAAAAAGTGGTACATTTTGGTATGTGTCTAATTAGATTTTTTTGATACAAACTGTCCGAAATTGAGAGAATGATGCTGCACATAGACGAGAAGTTATCTGAAGAATACATTCACCATAACTTTAGAAATATTAAAGAGCATACTTTATATTGAAAGTGCTTCACATTATTTGAATCTCGGAACGACAAGTAGTGAATATCAAATATCCCATGTATCTTTTATTTATTAATAGTTCCGGACAGATGATTCCCTATCAATATATAGATGATGGCAATGGAACCATTTGGTTAGATAGAATAGATTGCTCTGGTTCAGAACATAAATTAATCAATTGCACATACTCAATCGATACTTCACACTGTAGACACAGTTACGATGCCGGCGTCAAATGTTATATCAGCTGTCCAGTAGAGGCAGATGAAGGTAGGATGTGATTTAAATCAAAAGTTCGAAGCAATCGTATTTATATACATATGGTGGCTATTGTACTTATATAAGGAAAACACAGTACCATTTATCCGGTCTACTTCAGTGCAGTACCTATAAAGATAACTGTACAATTGCGTATGAACGTCAATTTTCAACTAATTGATATCCATCGTAATCGATATTTAATATAGGTGCACTTGTGTTTGCTATGGTATTTGGAGATGTTTCGTGATATTTATTGATAGAATGCCATCATTTGTATAGAGTATTTGTATGATTTTTCGAAAATTAAAAACTGTTGAAGTAATTAAAATTTTACATATGCATACAATCTAATTCAAATCAAATCAACTTAGTAATTTGAATTACACAACTGTTTGGAATGTTGGGTCCCAATGCTCTTCAACGTTGTACTTGTTTGGCTTTATATCGATTTTGATCTGAGCGTCACTGATGATTCTTATATAGACGAAACGCGCGTCTGTCGTACTAAATTATAATCCTTGTACCTTTAAGAACTAGTAAGAATAAAAATAATTGCAGAAAACAACAGTTTTGAATGTTTGATTGATTTAAATCGTTTTGTAAAAATCCCGATTTGTAGCATACATATAACAAGATAATTATAATTATAAACGTTATTATCACATGGTACTAAAGAAAAACAAACTTTACTCAAATCAATCTAACTGAATAGTTGCGAAAAAAATAATCGTCACATAAATCATCTTCGCTAGCCAAGGGTTACGATCCGCTCTCCTGCTTTCCCCTTGTCGGATTGAGAAAGAATTTTGGAGACTCAAGGTTATGATTTTTATTGGTCGCAGTTGTACATGGCTTTATCCAATCAAAAAGAGCATATAACATGATCACGTGTAAATGTAGAAATGTAGATAAACAATTGCCACGTTCTGATTGTGCAACAAGTCTTTGCCCCGAAAAAAACCGAAAATATTTAGTGACAATTCAAATGTTCTTAATCAACATGATTAACTATTAGAAGTTTCTGTGTATGTTTCTTGTATAAATGTTGAAATGTCAACATATACTTAAATTTCCTGCTTCAAAAAGTTTGTAGTCACTAGACGCTTCCGTTTTTTCACCTCCACACTTAAGAGAGTCAAAGTGCTTCAATTGGCCAAGAATAATGTATTCGTGATGAGCGTGACTTTAACATGTTTAATCAAACGATAGATGGCGCAACATTGTTATCACAAATGTTGACACAATCTGCCAAGGGTGAAGAGCAGGGAAGTAGATCATGAACCTTAGCTAGCAAAAATGCACATGAATATACAAAGTTTGAAAAATGCTTTAAATTAATAATGCAGTATCTTCTGATGATGAAATTTTCTTTGCAGGTCGTTTGCGTTTTATAACGGGTTCCGTTGACAATATAGGACGACTGGAAATTAATTATAGAGGTGAATGGGGAACAATATGTTCTAATAGTTTTGGTCATGTTGAAGCAGCAGTAGCCTGTAGACAGCTCGGATATTGGTGTGTATTACATTAAAAGCAGACTCACAAATGCATCAATGAATTAGTATTGTAAATCAGTTGATTCATCCTATTATATTCCAAATTCATGAAATAGTTTTGATTGTTTACAATTCGATGTTCGTAATATATCCAACGATTGGTAGATTTTATTCGACAGCAAACTTTGAAATATGGACTGCTCAATTAATATGAAACGAAAAGTTTTTTAAAAGTAATATAAAAAGACTTCAGTCAAAATTGAGTTTATGAATACTAGTATATAAATACCACAGAAAAAATTGAAGCCATTAAATTGTTAAATTTGGTTGCAATTAACTTACTTTAGAGATCATGCCATATCACATAATGTTTACAGGGTTATTGTTTGCTGATGCACTAATCCCGCTTGGATAAAATGTTTTGAAGTGATATATTTGAGTTGGGTAGGAATGGGGACCGAAAAAAAGGGGTACATTTTGGTATGTGTCTAATTAGATTTTTTTGATACAAACTGTCCGAAATTGAGAGAATGATGCTGCACATAGACGAGAAGTTATCTGAAGAATACATTCATCATAACTTTAGAAATATTAAAGAGCATACTTAATATTGAAAGTGCTTCACATTATTTGAATCTTGGAACGACAAGTAGTGAATATCAAATATCCCATGTATCTTTTATTTATTAATAGTTCCGGACAGATGATTCCCTATCAATATATAGATGATGGCAATGGAACCATTTGGTTAGATAGAATAGATTGCTCTGGTTCAGAACATAAATTAATCAATTGCACATACTCAATCGATACTTCACACTGTAGACACAGTTACGATGCCGGCGTCAAATGTTATATCAGCTGTCCAGCAGAGGCAGATGAAGGTAGGATGTGATTTAAATCAAAAGTTCGAAGCAATCGTATTTATATACATATGGTGGCTATTGTACTTATATAAGGAAAACACAGTACCATTTGTCCGGTCTACTTCAGTGCAGTACCTATAAAGATAACTGTACAATTGTGTATGAACGTCAATTTTCAACTAATTGATATCCATCGTAATCGATATTTAATATAGGTGCACTTGTGTTTGCTATGGTATTTGGAGATGTTTCGTGTTATTTATTCATAAAATGCCATCATTTGTATAGAGTATTTGTATGAACTTTCGAAAATTAAAAACTGTTGAAGTAATTAAAATTTTACATATGCATACAATCTAATTCAAATCAAATCAACTTAGTAATTTGAATTACACAACTGATCGAATGTTGGGTCCCAATGCTCTTCAACGTTGTACTTGTTTGGCTTTATATCGATTTTGATCTGAGCGTCACTGATGAGTCTTATATAGACGAAACGCGCGTCTGTCGTATTAAATTATAATCCTGGTACCTTTAAGCACTAGTTAGAATAAAAATAATTGCAGAAAACAACAGTTCTGAATGTTTGATTGATTTAAATCGTTTTGTAAAAATCCCGATTTGTAGCATACATATAACAAGATAATTATAATTATAAACGTTATTATCACATGGTACTAAAGAAAAACAAACTTTACTCAAATCAATCTAACTGAATAGTTGCGAAAAAAATAATCGTCACATAAATCATCTTCGCTAGCCAAGGGTTACGATCCACTCTCCTGCTTTCCCCTTGTCGGATTGAGAAAGAATTTTGGAGACTCAAGGTTATAATTTTTATTGGTCGCAGTTGTAAATGGCTTTATCCAATCAAAAAGAGCATATAACATGATCACGTGTAAATGTAGAAATGTAGATAAACAATTGCCACGTTCTGATTGTGCAACAAGTCTTTGCCCCGAAAAAAAAAGAAAATATTTAGTGACAATTCAAATGTTCTTAATCAACATGATTAACTATTAGAAGTTTCTGTGTATGTTTCTTGTATAAATGTTGAAATGTCAACATATACTTAAATTTCCTGCTTAAAAAAGTTTGTAGTCACTAGACGCTTCCGTTTTTTCACCTCCACACTTAAGGTGACTTCCGATACTAAGGGAGATAACACCATTTTACTGATGTAAAACTTGTTCCCGTTTAAAAATTTAGGATATATCGCCTGTATATCTAGGTCACCGTAACAGATCCGATGTCGTATGTTGACAACGGGTTTAAACAACTTCCAAGTTACAGCTCATCGCTCAGAAGAAATTAAAGGAAGGTTTATCATAAAGGATAAGTGCATGCGTTCTTTAAACATAAAGAATATGAATAGCTTCAGCCTGAAAGTTCACACAGTCTTAAATATCAAAAAACATGGATGATGAGATTCAATCCAACAAAATGCAATATTATCCGCATACCACCAAAGAACAAAGAACCTATACAATACCCATACACTCTGCATGGACACATACTCGAACCAGTAGATAGTGCCAAGTACTTGGGAGTGTCAATATCAAACAATCTCTCATGGAACAAACATATCCAGAGTGTAACAGCAAAGGGTAACCGAACACTTTGTTTTGTTAAACGAAACCTAAAAGAATGTACAAGGAAAGTAAAGGCTGCTGGCTATACAACACTCGTGCGACCTGTCATAGAGTATGCTTCTACTATATGGGACCCAACCAACCAAGCAAGCATCAACACACTAGAACTCATACAGAGGAGAGCTGATAGATTCGTCTATAATGACTGCACATCACGCACACCAGGGTGCGTCACTACCATGTTAGAAGATCTAAAATGGGACACATTACAGACGAGACGCCGTTACAACAGGCTATGCATGCTCTATCGTATCCAGAATAAGCTGATAGACATCAACAAGAGTACTTACCTCAAAGGTGGCGACAGTAGAACTCGTGGAGGACACAAGTTTTACCAACAAAGGGTCACCAGTGATGTCTACAGGAACTCCTTCTTTCCAAGAACAAACATGGAATGGAATACATTACCTGCCAGGGTTGCTGAAGCGGGATCAGTTGAAGATTTCCGCTCAGGGCTACAGACAACACATTAATACCAGACTGGACGATTGTACATAATTTTAACCGTAACAATCTGATTTTATTGTAAATACTGTATATAGCCTTAGGGGACTAGATATGTAATGTCACCATGCGTAGTCCCGCAGAGTTTAAACGTTTCATTCAAGGAACCCAACTCTTATATGGAAGAAGAAGAGAAGAAATAATTCTCAACTTATAATATCATATGATATAAGTTTTTGGAAGTTGGAGAAATTCGGCGTCCGATCAATCACAGACAGTGATGTTTTGTTTGACGAAACCTGGAAAGAAGGTCGACGGCAAGCTCTGGTTGATCACCTAGCGCAGAATATGTTCGTTAAGATGTCAAACTGTCCCCTGCGGATACTGTCTGTGAACGGAAATACGACCTTCAAGGCTTGTACCAGGAGGTGGAGGCCGTGGAGCATTTTGTCCATACCATATCGTTGTAGCTGCAGTGCATGTACATGTAACCTGCATATCATGTGTGACAGTGTAGAAACGAGGGGGAAAATGGGACTGGTGAATTTTTTATCAATTCAAAAGCTGCACATGCCTGATGGTAAGAGAATTCAATTTTCTCTTAATAATATATTCTCTTTACACATTTTACTGGTTGGAGAAGGTGTATGGTTTCATGTCTTGAATAAATGAACCTGCCCCACACCTCATTTTTTTCTTTCTTTAATTCCCCTCTATTATGGTCTGGGGTTTATGTGGTTTGAGGGTAAAAAGCTTTATTTTTAGGGGAAGTGCTGCCCAAATTTTTTATGAAGGTGGACTTAGTAATTTTTCTGGAATTTTGCCCCTGGAAGCTATTTATCATTTTTGCAATGAACACAAAGACATCTATACATAAGGGGCTTTTTAGTTTTGCATCCAAAAGGAGAGGACTATTTTGTAAATACTTATTTGGTAGCAATTATATAACCATACATAAAATAAGAATTGAAAAAGTAAACAATTGCAGTCACAATGATTCATTCACAAAAATATTGTTTTACAAACTCAAAATACATTGTATTAGTTTTCTTTATTTATAATCAGAATTTTCATATTAAGTCATCTTTTGCATGTGATCAGAGACCAAGTGGTCTGATACCTTACATATTTAGTCATTTAAAAACACTTAGATTGATGTGTAGAATGCAGGATAATGCATGAAGGCAAAAAAGAAAATTAAGAAGGGGGCACCCATTCTCATTTCACATTATTAGAAATAAATGTGAGTCTGTGATCTATAAGAATAAAGGTAAACATGAATTCACAATCATATTATATAAATATAAATTGAAAAAAATCAATTGTTTATTCCAAATAAAATTATGAACTCAAGTCTAAATAGTTTATAGTTTATCTAATTAACCAATACATGTGCAAACTGACATTTCATATCATATTTTTCAGGAATGATACATGCAGGAATTTGTGCCACACATTTCAACAATTTCCTTAATGGATTGAATGTACTTTCTGTGAATTCATCAGCAATACTTAAAGAAAAAGGAGAATTAAACTGGAAAGAAAATATTTGCAGTTGCAAAAGAATCCTGTAAATAAAGTCAAAAGAAGAAACAGTTTTAAACATGGTTAATTTAATGAATAATTAGAAGGTAACTAAACCTTTAGTCATATACTTTCAAAGTATTTTTTGATAATTTCCCTATGTAGTTATATAAAGTATAACGAGGACCATAATTATATTCGTATTTGCACTTAAGCAGTCATAAAAATGAATTAACAGATCTTGGTAATAATTTCAAGTTGAGGGTCAATATTTCCAATCAATTTTGTGGTGAAGCATTGTTATACATTTGTATATACTTGAAGACTTTCATGTATAGAACATGACAGAATTTGTTTCAACAAAAATATTGAACTAGAATTAGTCACATTTGTATTTATTAAATGAAATCTATATTAATGTATAATTTCAACAAATTTAATGAAACCTATTTGGTTTTGAAAGCCTTTATACATATTATTATTACAAATTTCATTGTTAACAGCCTGAGTTTCCAGTTAATTTTAGATGTAATATGTTTAAGCTATAGTATTTGAACACTGCATGCACTTTCATTTATATATATTTGTTATCACTTTTTTTTTCATTAGGTTGAAGCTAGTTTTGTTGCAGAATTGCAAATGTTTGGTACTGGTTGAAACTATGAAAGTTTTACAGTCAGGTAAATTTAAAGAATTTAGACTCTAACTTTATTAATAGAAAAGATATTCCCAAATGTCAAGGTGAAAGTGGACATTGTAGAGTCTAAACACCCATGTGAAAGCAACAGTCTTTTATGGTGAGAGGATGCCATACTTAGCATTAATGCTCTTGTTATTATATGGAATATGGCTTTTTTTATCATTATTTTCACTATTTTGATATTCAACAACCAACATTGATAACAAGTAATATAAAACTCACTTTTTATGAATCCTATATCATATTAATTTACTTATTTAATTTTTGTTATATTTGTTGTCAATTGTAGGTCTCATGGTCATCATTTAACAGCAGGTTATTAGCAGCAGTTTTGTAGAAAAATGAAGGATGACTGTCAATGGTAAATACATACATTTTAGGATAATTACATGTAGTTACCTTTCAAAAAAAACCTAAGTTTCATTTGAGACTTTTTAATCTGATAACGTGTTTTGCAGGCATTTATAACATTTCTTTTTGGACAATATATTTAGTAGACTCAACTATAAAATGTAGGATCATGTAAACTTGTACACAGATGTCTTTGACCTACATTTTCCACTTCACTGACTTTGGTTACATTAAACATCCAATTTCATATACAACAAATGTATATCTCAGCAACTAAAAGGTGTCAGATCATGCAAACTTATATATACACTCTCAGAGTCTCAGTAACTCAGCTTCCAGGCAAAAGAAGGTCACAGTGATCGACATTTTACACTATTGACAATGATTGATTTGTACTTTATTTTATTATTTAAATACAAAGTATATTATCAAGACTGCCACTGGTTCTTGTGTGCCACAATTCTGACAGTGAAGATACATTGTAACTATGTGATGTAGATAACTTATGTTTATTTCAAACTTGGTCACATGCTGTATATGTAAATTTTTACCAAAAAGAACAGTTTAACTGTATTGATTTAAGGTATATGGTAAAGGTCACACCTATTAAATATACATGTATACCTTGATTTTGCATTGGACCCTATAATGCTCCCTATATCATTTATATTGTCAATTATTGCATTCCAAATTGCCATTGTACACAAAACAAAAACCACTAAAATGGATGGCCATCATATGCAAAAGCAATATAAAATGCATACCCATCAGCTGACCTAATTATTGCAATCACTTCAAAAACCTGGCCATATATCATATTATAAAACTCTTAATGAGTACCTTTGTTAGTCAGGTATAATATAATCTTTTTAAATTGATGTTGTAATGCATGATTGGATTAATTTTGCACTCACTGAAATATTATATAGATTTAGTAGTTTATTAGTATATATTACACCTTTTCATTACAAATAAATAAATTAAACTTTCAGGTAAATAAAATGCAGCAATAGAATGTTCCCCTGGAAAATTTACGCAGAAAATTTGGGAAAGTATGAATAAGAAATTAGAGAGGCAAACAGATAACCAGAAAACAAAGATTTTAAAAGAAAAGAATTGCCACTAATAGTAATATGATATATCTGACTGGGAGCAACATGTACTATTCAATATGGAAGGATTGACAATTTTGACTGAGAACAAAGTGAACTCTAATAATGCTATGACTATCAATAAGTACTTGACTGAATCAGAGGAGTAAACTATTTACATATTTGTAAATATAACAGTTATATGTTTGCTTGATTATTGAGGCATTCAAAATAAAGAAAGTTGAAAAACCTTTGAAAAAGTTATTATTTCATCATTTTTTGGTTATGTTACTATGACAACTGAAATATATAATGTATTATCATTATGCTTCATCAAACTTAAATCATTAACTGAGGAAAAGGTGACAAAGTCTTTTTTAATCCATTTACTTGCATGACTGTTACCTATGAATCGATAATTTAAAAAAAAATATATTTGGTGATTTTCGCTAACTTCTGAGTAATTTATTTTGCTCATTTAAGACCACAGTAATGCTAATATAAGCTGCATTACAATGTATCATAGTATTTGTTTACATTTACATAGAAGCCATGTGTTGTTGCTCTGAAATCATGGTATTTGATCTGCCATTGTCTGTTAGGTTGTTAATCTTGCACATCAGAACAATGCAAAAACTTGAATTATCCAACTTCATGTCCTGTTGCCATGGTAACCGTTGTTCATAGAAACCAAAAAATTGTTCTCATTTGATTGCCTTGTGAAACTGTATTATTCTGTGTTAGCTTAACAAAGGATATGACAACATATGTCACACTTTGATCACCGATGATGAAAGATATACAAAAAACTGCTGTTGATCACTGTTTCGTTAGGGATCACAAAAACGTTTTTCGGGCAAAAAATAGTCTGGTGACCTATATTTTTTTTTATTTCTTTTTAAAGCTCATTGTTATGACCATATTATGTCAAATTGAAAAAAATATTCATTGGACCATTTTTTTGGAAATTTAAGAAAAATAGAAATTTTTAACAAAATCTGTGTCTTTTTTGTGGAGCAGTGTTGATGAAATTAGAGCCGAAATCAATAAAAATGAATAAAACTGCCATTATTTGTGTTTAATTTACATTTCAAATAATAATTTTGTAATAAATGAAGAACAAACCTTTCAAAATACTTTCAAAGGCTTAAAAAAAAATCCAGAGTTTCTACATCAGGTATGTATTTATGCATACACGTGATGTACCAACTTTGGTGACGGTTACCATGGAAACGAGTCTGGTGACATACTATTTTTAACTCAAATTTTCATAGAGGCCATTGCATAGTATATGTATGCAAATTCTAAGAAAAATTCAATGGTGAAAAAAAATTTGCTATATCTGTAGGGATCCACCTTAAGAGAGTCAAAGTGCTTCAATTGGCCAAGAATAATGTATTCGTGATGAGCGTGACTTTAACATGTTTAATCAAACGATAGATGGCGCAACATTGTTATCACAAATGTTGACACAATCTGCCAAGGGTGAAGAGCAGGGAAGTAGATCATGAACCTTAGCTAGCAAAAGTGCACATGCATATACAAAGTTTGAAAAATGCTTTAAATTAATAATGCAGTATCTTCTGATGATGAAATTTTCTTTGCAGGTCGTTTGCGTTTTATAACGGGTTCCGTTGACAATATAGGACGACTGGAAATTAATTATAGAGGTGAATGGGGAACAATATGTTCTAATAGTTTTGGTCATGTTGAAGCAGCAGTAGCCTGTAGACAGCTCGGATATTGGTGTGTATTACATTAAAAGCAGACTCACAAATGCATCAATTAATTAGTATTGTAAATCAGTTGATTCATCCTATTATATTCCAAATTCATGAAATAGTTTTGATTGTTTACAATTCGATGTTCGTAATATATCCAACGATTGGTAGATTTTATTCGACAGCAAATTTTGAAATATGGACTGCTCAATTAATATGAAACGAAAAGTTTTTTAAAAGTAATATAAAAAGACTTCAGTCAAAATTGAGTTTATGAATACTAGTATATAAATACCGCAGAAAAAATTGAAGCCATTAAATTGTTAAATTTGGTTGCAATTAACTTACTTTAGAGATCATGCCATATCACATAATGTTTACAGGGTTATGTTTGCTGATGCACTAATCCCGCTTGGATAAAAAGTTTTGAAGTGATATATTTGAGTTGGGTAGGAATGGGGACCGAAAAAAAGTGGTACAATTTGGTATGTGTCTTATTAGATTTTTTTGATACAAACTGTCCGAAATTGAGAGAATGATGCTGCACATAGACGAGAAGTTATCTGAAGAATACATTCATCATAACTTTAGAAATATTAAAGAGCATACTTAATATTGAAAGTGCTTCACATTATTTGAATCTTGGAACGACAAGTAGTGAATATCAAATATCCCATGTATCTTTTATTTATTAATAGTTCCGGACAGATGATTCCCTATCAATATATAGATGATGGCAATGGAACCATTTGGTTAGATAGAATAGATTGCTCTGGTTCAGAACATAAATTAATCAATTGCACATACTCAATCGATACTTCACACTGTAGACACAGTTACGATGCCGGCGTCAAATGTTATATCAGCTGTCCAGCAGAGGCAGATGAAGGTAGGATGTGATTTAAATCAAAAGTTCGATGCAATCGTATTTATATACATATGGTGGCTATTGTACTTATATAAGGAAAACACAGTACCATTTATCCGGTCTACTTCAGTGCAGTACCTATAAAGATAACTGTACAATTGTGTATGAACGTCAATTTTCAACTAATTGATATCCATCGTAATCGATATTTAATATAGGTGCACTTGTGTTTGCTATGGTATTTGGAGATGTTTCGTGATATTTATTCATAAAATGCCATCATTTGTATAGAGTATTTGTATGAACTTTCGAAAATTAAAAACTGTTGAAGTAATTAAAATTTTACATATGCATACAATCTAATTCAAATCAAATCAACTTAGTAATTTGAATTACACAACTGTTTGGAATGTTGGGTCCCAATGCTCTTCAACGTTGTACTTGTTTGGCTTTATATCGATTTTGATCTGAGCGTCACTGATGAGTCTTATATAGACGAAACGCGCGTCTGTCGTACTAAATTATAATCCTGGTACCTTTAAGAACTAGTAAGAATAAAAATAATTGCAGAAAACAACAGTTCTGAATGTTTGATTGATTTAAATCGTTTTGTAAAAATCCCGATTTGTAGCATACATATAACAAGATAATTATAAACGTTATTATCACATGGTACTAAAGAAAAACAAACTTTACTCAAATCAATCTAACTGAATAGTTGCGAAAAAAATAATCGTCACATAAATCATCTTCGCTAGCCAAGGGTTACGATCCGCTCTCCTGCTTTCCCCTTGTCGGATTGAGAAAGAGTTTTGGAGACTCAAGGTTATGATTTTTATTGGTCGCAGTTGTAAATGGCTTTATCCAATCAAAAAGAGCATATAACATGATCACGTGTAAATGTAGAAATGTAGATAAACAATTGCCACGTTCTGATTGTGCAACAAGTCTTTGCCCCGAAAAAAACCGAAAATATTTAGTGACAATTCAAATGTTCTTAATCAACATGATTAACTATTAGAAGTTCCTGTGTATGTTTCTTGTATAAATGTTGAAATGTCAACATATACTTAAATTTCCTGCTTCAAAAAGTTTGTAGTCACTAGACGCTTCCGTTTTTTCACCTCCACACTTAAGAGAGTCAAAGTGCTTCAATTGGCCAAGAATAATGTATTCGTGATGAGCGTGACTTTAACATGTTTAATCAAACGATAGATGGCGCAACATTGTTATCACAAATGTTGACACAATCTGCCAAGGGTGAAGAGCAGGGAAGTAGATCATGAACCTTAGCTAGCAAAAATGCACATGAATATACAAAGTTTGAAAAATGCTTTAAATTAATAATGCAGTATCTTCTGATGATGAAATTTTCTTTGCAGGTCGTTTGCGTTTTATAACGGGTTCCGTTGACAATATAGGACGACTGGAAATTAATTATAGAGGTGAATGGGGAACAATATGTTCTAATAGTTTTGGTCATGTTGAAGCAGCAGTAGCCTGTAGACAGCTCGGATATTGGTGTGTATTACATTAAAAGCAGACTCACAAATGTATCTATGAATTAGTATAATGTAACACTACACGAAAAGGCAGATTTACAACAATTTGGGCAATCATGTAAATGTTTGACAAATATAACTACTTTTCTGCCAGATATATTTGCGGATTTACTAATGTATATGTAAATGCATTATTCCTTTGGAATTATTTAGGACGTTATCAAAGATATGCTAAAGATAATTATTTTATTTCCATATCTTTATTCATATTCTAAATATATGTAAAGATAGGCCTTAGATTTGCATGCACTTTCCAGGATAGGAGATGTATACAAAGTTTAAAATTTACATATTTGTTTTACAGAGGTGTGGGCAGTTTTGAGAGACCGCGGTTTATAAAACATTTACAACCAATGTAAATGCTGTCAAATGTTTATGTTATATTTGCAAACGTTTTTCGATATCGTTCATGCATGTAAAGAAATGTATTTTATTTACTAATACTTTCCAGTATTATAGTTATTTTGATAAATATCGATATTTGCAACATATCTTTACAGACGTATGCAAAGTTTTGAGAGACCGCGGTTTATAAAACATTTACAACCAATGTAAATGCTGTCAACTGTTTGTGTTATATTTGAAAACGTTTGTCGATATCGATTATGTATGTAAAGGAGTGCATTTTATTTACTTATACTTTCCATTATCCATAAATATTTTGATAAATATCGATATTTGCAACATATCTTTACAGACGTATGCAAAGTTTTGAGAGACCGCGGTTTATAAAACATTTACAGCCAAAGTAAATGCTGTCAAATGTTTGTGTTATATTTGCAAACATTTGTCGATATTGTTTATGTATGTAAAGACATGTATTTTATTTACTTATACTTTCCATTATCATAGTTATTTTGATAAATATTAATATTTGCAACATATCTTTATAGACGTATGCAAAGTTTTGAGAGACCGCGGTTTATAAAACATTTATAAGTAAATGCTGACAAATATTTGCTTATTTTTGCAAACATTTGTCGGATGTATTTATGTACGTAAAGAAATGCATTTTGTTTACTTCATAGTTAGTATATGAAACATTGGTACTGTTAAGTTGTCTTCACACAGGTATAGCTTTGCGAGACTGCAGTTTATATCTCGCATGCACATCAAACGTAAATGAGGGTCGTGATTACAGCTAAAAGAAGAAAATAAGAAAATAATTTACTCCCAAAAAATTAGATAAAAAGGGTCTAATATATACAGAATAGAAAATAATCATGACAATGGGCATAAAATATAAAAGAAATAGAGAAATGTGATCAAAATTATCATAGAATACAGATATGAAAGACCCCATCCAGACCCTAGTAAATGCTGTAAGATGTGTCGATTATTTCGCATTTACGGAAAAAATTAATCCATATATTGTATAGTACTTTTTGCAGCAAAGTTCACGTATTGATGGTTTGAGAGAGTCCCACCGAGCGAATATTTGAATTGAAGTAGATATTGTTCTTCCCGATTTAAAACAGAACTGCTTGAAAATATAATTAATGATATTAAAAAATGGCAAGGTGCTTTTTATATGTCGGACCGATGATATTTTTTTTTCTATTTCAATAAATAAGGAAATCTCCAAAGCTTTACTCCAGAACCATGGAATTTTTTTTAAACAGTAATGGGATTTTTTTTTAATATTTTGCTTGCATAACAAAACACTGCTTTAAAATGTCCATAACTTTCCTTACAGCAGATTTTACAATTCAATATGTTTGTATCAGAACGGAAACTTTAACTAAGACGATGAATTGTAACAGTAAACCAAGGAGGTTATATCTAATATAACCTCCTTGAGTAAACTGATATTTTTTTTTACATCTTATAGCCAATAATAAATGGGTAGATGGATTGATTTGTGTAAACGTCCAGTTGCAAATACTACATGAATATCAGGTGTAGGGAGAAATGCACTATTATAATAACACTGTACTAAATTGTAAGCAGCTTTTCCTTTTGTACTTCAAAGTTTGAAAACAACGATGTCATTAAGAATGAACTCTAAACTAGAATAAATAAGATCAAATCGATAAACACGGTACGTTTTCTCAATCCAAGCTTAAGTCTACCAATCTTAATGTGGACTTGGAAAAAAGTTAGTTTAGCTTCTGCTTATTTGTGATTTTTTTGTCATTTTAAACAAGAGAATACAAAATAATTATTTCAATATAACTTGAGCCAAGGCGTGTGTTTTGCATGATCCTATAATTTCAAAATACACGAGTATGCACATACATGTATTTTATCAGAATTTTGTCAGAATGTTTACGTGTACAATTGAAAATGTCTAATAATACAATGAAGAAAGAGATGATGATGATGATGATGGGAGTTTTTAACGACCTCGACTGGCTATACTGCGAAGAAAGAGCATGAATTAACTATCCCTTAATAGGTGGTAAATGTGTCACTTGTATGTAAATGAAAGGATTTTCCTGACTATGAAATGGTTCATCTGTTAACACTACAAGGTACTTTAAAAGGAAAACCGTATGTGTTAATTACCAAAATTGATCAAATACAATGTAACGCTAATTGCGTATAATAAAATCCAGACGTTGTAAACAGATTATACCAATTACGCAAGCCAAGAGTTGCCAGATAAAGACATTATTAAACATGCAGTTTGTATTCGTGAAAACGTGTTAAATTAATACTTTGAAAAACGCAGATAATTTAAAAGTTTATATGCTAGAAAATTAAAAGAGAAATAAGGACAGTTACTGTAACATTGTATCTAAAAATATGTTGCAATTATATACAGTAAAACTGTTTTTAAACAATTATCTTTTGTATATAAAAAAAAACATTCTCGTTTCCCCGCTTCTCATACATGTAGCAGATATAATAGATTCGATGCAAAGCAAGTAATTTAATTTTTGAATCAGGTATAATAATCTCTGTATTTCGGGTTTTAACAAGAATAAAAATGACCAACATTAATGAAAAAAAAACTACATCAATTTCAATAACTTTCCTGCTCCTGTATCAGTTTTATTCTAAAGATATATATGGTAGTTTCAATCAATTCAAAATTTTTATAAAATATCTTGGTGCCCATTGGTTTCCCGATCTTGACTTTATCCTATTTGAAGGTACATGTATAATGATATAAAAAAAAAATCCCAGTACATGTATTTGTTCTAATCGAAGGCTCAAAATTTTTAAAACATTTCTTAGCAATAGCATTTCATTTCAAATCAAAATAATGTTGTTGCTGAATGATGTAAAGTTAGTCGTCAATATCGAACTCTACCTCCATTTTCTCACCAGTTACAACATATTAAAATTTGAAAACCTTTGGATAACCCGTTATATTCCGCTGATCTACGAAGGCTACATAAACGTGTGGGAGAAAATCGGACATGGTAAGGGCTTGAATTATTCGAGTTAACCTTTGGATGAAAGGTTCATAAGTCATCGCACGGAAACGACTGGAGCAGTCCGCCTGCTCGTCCGCAGTACAACAATAAATCAATAACGGGACTGGAAATCCGGTAATGAAAATAGCAAGTCATTAATAAATGTAAAATAAATCCAGTTTACTGTCACATTAATTCTGACATCCTCGTGTTTATGTCGTATACTTGTAAACTGGTGTTTGTCTTTGAGTCGCTTTTTGTTTTTACTCAATGCAATAAGCAGTTTGTCGGCACTGATTTTTGAAACTTGTCAGCAACAAGGCTGATATATTCCTGATATATAAGTTTTATAAAAATCTGGCAAGAATTGTACACGTTAGAGAGCTAACAGGACCGGACGGAAGGACGGACGCCCGACATTTCAATGTCCCCATCAACGCGTTGCGCGGGGGACAAATCTTAAAATCATTTGGAATTTAGATTCATATTAATTTGCAATTTGGTCTTCGGAGATGGGTGTGTTTTTTGGTTGGTTTGAGTTAGATATGATATCCAGGCCTGGTACAGCTGGTAAAAAACGCACCTTTTCACAAAGTGGGGAGACAAAACGACTCACATGCGATTAGCAAAGGTGCCTTTTTGTGGGGGGCATATTGGTCACATGGGCGTCGGGAAAAGCCCGAGAGTATTCACAGTCTTATAAGGAGTTTTTCTAACAAGTATACAAGTGTTTATGTAAATTAAAAGGGTTGCTATTTCTTTATTTGCAAAAATGGAAATGTGGGATATACACAGCAACCGGCCAATTAACGACAATCAAAACCAAAGACATATAGATAACAAGTGACTAATGCAGAATGAACAAGTATTTTTCTACTGCTAATCTGTTACGGTAGTTTTAGTAAAGATTTGTTGGTTTCTTGAATATGAAAGTTAATAATTATAAAAAAAGAAGATGTGGTATGATTGCCAATGAGACAACTCTCCACAAGAGACAAAAATGACACAGAAATTAACAACTATAGGTTACCGTACGGCCTTCAACAATGAGCAAAACCCATACCGCATAGTCAGCTATAAAAGGCCCCGAAATAAGTATATTTAGTATAGCAAGTATTAAATGTATCAAATTATAACATCACATGTTCACAACAATAGTAAGATCTAAGCTATAACAGCAACATAGTTTATTCTCCTAGTACGTATTTGTTAGTCTTGAAAAAAACTCAAACCATTATGACATAAGGAGATGTGATATGCAACTTTCCATCAGAGTCAAAATGACAAACATGTTAGCTTGCTATATTTGATGTCTCCCAATTACCATCCCACTATGAACTGCTTATACAAAAAGATATTTTGTCACCAAATGATTTATAATAATTTATAAAATAGAACATCATTATTATATGCTAATATAAATTGTGTGTCCTTGGCTAAATACTGGGATCATATTGTTTACCAGTGTCCTTTCGACAGTCCCGCACTTGGTATACTAGTATAGGATTATGCGGCTGATTTCGTAGGATTGTGTACAGTTTTTAAGCTTAAACTTTTAAATGATGTACCTGGTGTTAGTACATACACTAACGATTCGCATCTTGTCAATTTTTTCTTAATTTTATGACAGGTTGCTAAATTTGGCATTTTTAAATATATTGCGCCGATATATTTTTTTACCTATATTGAGGGTGCATATATATTCTCAGGATCATTTTTTCTTTAATAATTTTTCACGAACGACAGAATGTTGAACTTGGTGTATTTGAGTGAAATTTTGCATACAGTTTGCAAGGTTTGTCCGACCATGGAAGTATATAATACTTCCACTTCCATGGTCCGACTAACTACGCACACAACCCACACGTTTACATCATACAAAGTATGCTATATTAAGATTGTGTATTGTATCAGGATGTTGATTTTATTTTTATTTTTCACAAATAACAGAATGTTTAACCTTTCTTGACTGCTGCACCAAATGTGTTTTTCAGACACAAAAATTCAAATTGCACTGTATCGTCATGTAACTGCATGAAATATTTGCTACCGGACGTTGAGCAACCATCAATCAATCAATTCAAATTGTACCTCAATATCACTGTTTACCAAATTACTTTATTCTGTAACGTCACACGTTTTCTGTCAAATTCTAAGCGTATCGGTCAACTTTGAAGCAATGTATGTAAAACACAAGGATGATGACATATGTGTTTCTATATATATAAAAAAAAAATTAAGAGGATGTGGTATGATTGCCAATGATACAACTCTCCACAAGAGACCAAATGACACTGAAATTTACATCTATAGGTCACTGTACTGTCTTCAACAATGAGCAAAGCCATACCGCATAGTCAGCAATAAAAGGCCCCGAAATGACATATGTTAAACAATTCAAACGAGAAAACAAACGACCTAATTTATGTACAAAATAATGAACGAAAAACAAATATATTACATAGCAACAAACTAAATTACAGACTACTTGACTCGGGACAGGAACATACAGAATGTGGTCAGGTTAAACTCGTTTAAAGGCGCACACCCTCCCTCCCCCTAACCTGGGACATAAACTGGACCCCTGTTGTGTTCCCTTATCGCTACACTAACGGTGCGAAGCTTAAGATGGAATGACGGACCAGTTTAACTTGGGACAGTGGTGTAACAGTACAACATGAGAATAAACTGTAGAAAATAGTTAAAAAAAGGCTTAACTCATCAGATAGATACAAATAGAATACATCTAACAAAAACAAAGTGAACATGGAAGGGTACTTATACATCCCAACAACCAAAAGACTTTAAGTACAGAGTACTCGCAGTTACTGACAGCTAGTTGAAAGCTAATAACTAATACAAAAAGCATGCATCTTAGAGGCATAATCCGGGATATTATGTTAGTTTTTAGTTTTCTCCGTATATAACATGTATAAGAAAAAAGCCATCTATTGAAAAATCTTTAAAAAAAAAGAAAAGTTAAAACAAGGCATTTTCCCTGTGTAAATTTCTCGTCAAAATTGACGTTTTCTAATCAAATTTACGAAAAAACAAAAATGGTGACCGCCTTTTTTTTTTATTACATCTTCCGATGTAACTCGATTCAAAGTACAAGTATGCCAAAAATTTTAGAAATCGGGAGATATGCCATTCTGTGTCGTGTTATCTTGAAATATAAGTACACAGTTTGGATAATGAAGAAAAATTGCCCACTTAGAGGGGAACACGAAACTGCATTGAAAATGAAAAAAAATCTGGAGCAAAAAAGACACTACTTTTAAAAAAGAAATAAAAAAAATTAACTTTAAAGAGATACAATCATAATAATTTAGTGAAATCTTCTATGAGGATGTGGATGGAGTTTACAGAATAGAGAATAATGGGCTAAAAAAAATTAAGAATAGAAAAGAAAAGGATAGGCCAAAAATTTAAGAATACAGAATAGTGGGCATCTAGAATATAAAAAATAAAGAATAATGGGCAAAATTTATATAGAATAGAGAAAAAATGGCGTAAATAATATTAAGAATTGAAGAACACCCACCTCCCTCCTTTTCCAGACCCTCTTTTATCCTATGACTGTTAAAAGAAAGAAGCGCCGTAATTCATAGGAACAAATAGATTTGAAATATACTATTTTTTCTCATAAAGTCTTTTGTATAGTTGAAAACATTGTCAACTAGTTATACTTATTATTAGAAATGAAATTGATATCTGTTCGTTATTTCACGAATTACAGAGTTCAGTTTACTAGTGCATTTTACGAATAAGGGACGAAAATTAAAAGGACAGGAAATCACATGACAAAAAAGTCACGATTTACAAAAAAGTTACCTACATATTAAATTTGATTATCATTATTTACAATGAACAAGATTTATATTTTGGTAGTTCATTTTATGACTTTCATTTAACATAGTTCTAGTCTTAGGTTATTTTTTACTTTTGTGGACCATTTCGTTCATTGTATTCATCCGCTGGCGTTGTTGCATGTCTCCTCTCTACTCTGACGTCCTGGGTAGCATTTTTCATTTCTGTACTTTTGTCCTTGTGTTGTAAACGTTCACACTTAATTTTTTGTGTAAATGCTTAATGAAACTTGGTTGATAAAAACGAAGCACTCAGTCTGTCATAAATTAGTTTTGGCACAATCTTAGTACTAAAGATTAATCTCATCTGCTAAGAGTGTATCTAGTAGCAATCTTAGAAGGATTGACAGCCTTTAAACTCATGTTGCGCTTGCAACCCTTGGAGTACTCTTTACCCTTCTCGGAACGGTCGGTTAATTTTTATTTGCTCTACTTAAATCGTCAGGGGCACCCCAATCTTTATCTTAGTTAATGAAATAAGCAAGTGCAGTTTTTTGTCCAGCGCATAACTGTTGTCCTAACTAACAAGAACCTAAGTTCACGAAACATAACAAGTAGATGCATCACAGGAAAGCAGTATTTCACATACCCCCCACCCCCCCAAAAAAACAATTAAAAAAAAATCACTGTTGCTAGTACCTGGACTATGACCTGCGACCCCCAATGTCCATAACTTATGTGCATTGATTAGTAGATACAATCATGACATGAGTGTTCGTCTCTTGCCAAAAACAATTCATTTTAACATTTCTTTTTTACATTTGAGCCATCTGTGATTTTTTTTAAGCATTTTTTACAATGACTATTAATTTATAAACTAACCTCACATTTTGAATAGCAATTTGAATATATGGGCATTTGCATTGATAGATTCTGCCAGATTTGTACTTAGCATAATTAACTAATTACAAATTAATTTATTTAAAAAGGTCACGTTTGGTACCCAAAGAAATAAAACTTCAATAGATAAACCTTTAAATTGAAGTTCAACCTGCATAGGTATTACAACATCGTGAACGGAGGAGTTGTATGTAAAATAAAAGAAGTCGTATGATACCCAATGGGACGAATACTTTTATCCGCCAGGGACCAAAGGAATTGATATTAACAGCTTCAAAGATAAGCATGATGCGAGTTAAATATTGTAAAATCAGAAATGTGCCTAGATATATATATAGACACAGGGGCTTGTCACCTTTTTTGTTTTATTCTTTTATTGGAAAAAAGTTCAACTTACATGTATTTAGAGTTTTAAACACTTATCAATGCGATTTAACAATAATGGTAGTTTATGTATGTTGCCCCTCTTTCCTTATTTTCAGCCTGTGTGGAAAGCAAGTACAATGAAACATGTGTTAGACTCGGCTTTTAAAGGACAAATGATACATGTAGTTATTTTAAGACTTTGCGTAAATATGTATAAGAAAGAAGTGCAAGATATTCCATTATTCAAACACGAATCATATACATTTCCGCTAAAACTATAAGTCTAGACTTCGTCTTGTTGTACAGGGTACAATTGCCGTATTTTTTTTAAAGATAGTTTTTCCATGATACGAGTCCCTATCAACATTAGTGTAATATGTATTTGTCGTTTACAAATCTTCTTGAATTATGTTAAAACTTTTTGAGACTTATTATAACCTTCAATCTTGTTTCAATGTTATTTCAATTGAAATGTGTGCAAAGACTATGTTAAATGCAATTATTGCAACAACAAAAAAACACAAAAAAAACTTATTTGATCATGATAGAAAATATAAACAGCTATGAGCGCATGATACGCCCGTCACCTTTTCAAAGAATAAAGTTCAATAACTTCTCAATGTCATATCAGAAAATCATTAAAAAATAAATGGAGGTTATTTTAATAGATATAAACCAGTCACCAAAGCTTCATTATAACTGCTCAAAGCATTGTCCGAAAACTGGAAAGTCCTCCCTTTTTTATGAACAAAATCACGTAACTCGGAAACTTTTTAAAAAATCTAAAATTTATAAAAATCGATAGGGAGCTCACGTCAATAGATATTAACATGGAAGTATGATATTAACAATTCACCAAAGTTTCATGCGAATTGGGTCATAAAATCTAAAATTTATAAAAATCGAAAGGGAGCTCAATAAACATGTCAAAATATAGATATAAAATAATCACCAAAGTTTCGTGCAAATTGGTGAAGTGTTCTTGAGTTATTGTCCAAACACTGGAAAATCCCCCCTTTTTTCATAAATAAAACCCCAAAACTCGGAAACGTAAAATCTAAAATTTATAAAAAAAACCAAAGGGAGCTCACGTCAATAGATATTAACAATTCACCAAAGTTTCATGCGAATTGGGTCAAGCGTTTTTGAGTTATTGTCAGACATGTTGACGACGGACGGATGGACAGACGGACAACGGTATACCATAATACGTCCCATAAACGGGCGTATAAAAAAACGATTCCTGTAAAGGTACATATGAACGCTGTAAAATTTTAGGATAAAATAGGCGGTAAATGAGATTTCGAATGACTGATAGTTCGATAACTTGTTTTAAGTTTTGCGTATTTAAAACAACACAATCAAATGACAACGGGAGCATTGTTTTAAGACAATTTATAAATCATAAAGAAATGATAATTATTTGTGCCTTATTACATGGAAGTATTATATAATACTTCCATGCTTATTATAATGATGGATATTGCTATTAGCGGTTGTCTTTTATTGATCTTTTCGGACCAGATCTTTCTGTAAAAGGTGATAATTGTCACACTTACCTGCTGATAAACCCCGTTAATCAGAGGAAGGGCGACATCTCGTCGATGGAATTATATTATCTATCGATTTTGTTTGATTTCATTGGTAAATTGTGTGTCAATTATGACACGTGACTCACTGGTTCTTTGTTTGTAATTTTTAACTTTAACAAGAAAGTTTTTGCAGAGGACGCTTCATGAAGCACACGGAGTTCTACATCTCGTGACAGGACTTAACGGATAAGGAAAATATTCGTCAATAGATTTAACGTTTATATAATTATGTGTGCAAACTAGCCGATGCTTTTAAAACAAAAGCATTCTCTCAAGATGTGTTTTGTGTCAAATATTATGTGGCAACTTTACTACAGATGAAGGAATATTTCTAGACTATTTCAGAAACTTGGACTTTTTATAAAAACTTGATAAATCGCTCGATAACCTTCCGAATGCGACCGATTTTAAATTTGTTACTATCTAGTATTGTTTTGGCTTAATTTGTATATGTGTATTATTTCTACCAGTAACAAGAGAGAGATATATATAGTATATATGTCTCTGCAGTAACATATAATACATATTGTAGTATATGTCTCTTTTAAAAAAAGTAAATTCTATGTTTTATAAACAGAGTGAGTTATGACTCGAGCAATTCCAGAAGTTTCAAAGAGATACTCAAAGGAAACGATCGTGTTATGCTACGCGAATGAATCATCATAACTTCCCGAGAGTAGAAGATTTTGATGAATTCACGCAGTACATCAAGAGATCAAGACTCGATTTTGTAGACCCGATTTTTTTTTTATTAAACGAAATTATTGAAATACATGTATAATAAATGATTTTACCAATATGCCAAAACCAATCCCAAAGCAGCTATATTTGTCATATCATAGCTTTACCAGTAAAGCTATGGAAATATTTGTCCATATAATCTGCACCTTTCAAGTATATCAGCAAACTAAAAGCAAATATAACTATTTACCATACATTTCTAGCTGTCTTAAATATCTTTCTTTATAATATCTTTGCATACATATTCAAAGTTTCATATGCCCAATATATGTACACATGTCACTGATATTATCATTTGGCCACATTTCTTAATTAAACAAATTGTCTGCAAATCTATGTATTTACCATACATTTAGGAATATGCTCAAAGGCTTTTGATATGTTCTGATTTGACATACATTTCAGCCGACTATAAAGACTAACAAAAATATTCCTTTACAATACATTTGACAGGTCTCTGCAGATTAAAGGAAATGATGCTTTACACCCCTCTATAAAGTTCTCGTTTTCAATTGGTTCACATACCAGGCAAATGTAGATGCACCTTACACTTTATAACCCCTATAAAATTATTTGAATGATGATACTTTGCTTCCTAGACAAAGAAACACATTTGCGGATAAATTTACATCATAGAAAAATACATGACAAAGATTTCCATTTGCAGAGGTATACAAATACATAAGTTTGCGAAAGTTTTGAGATGGTTATAAATATATGCAAATTCTAAACTTTAAAATGGTTTGATTAGGTGTTAATATATTTTATGAAACGCGGTCTTTCATAACCGCCCATAGGAGGGTATAGCACAAGAAATATTGATATTTACTACATGTAAAGACAAGATAAACTAAATGCAGCGGTTTGTGAATATATGTTAATGTCGGTCTCTGAATACATTTACATAACATTTGCATACCTCTTCAAATCCGGGATTTCGTGTAGTGTAAATCAGTTGATTCATCCTATTATATTCCAAATTCATGAGATAGTTTTGATTGTTTACAATTCGATTTTCGTAATATATTCAACGATTGGTAGATTTTATTCGACAGCAAATTTCGACATATGGACTGCTCAATTAATATGATACGAAAAGTTTTTAAAAGTAATATCAAAAGACTTCAGTCAAAATTGAGTTTATGAATACTAGTATATTAATACCGCAGAAAAAATTGAAGCCATTAAATTGTTAAATTTGGTTGCAATTAACTTACTTTAGAGATCATGCCATATCACATAATGTTCACAGGGTTATTGTTTGCTGATGCACTAATCCCGCTTGGATAAAATGTTTTGAAGTGATATAATTCAGGTGGGTAGGAATGGGGACCGAAAAAAGTGGTACATTTTGGTATGTGTCTAATTAGAATTATTTTGATACAAACTGTCCGAAATTGAGAGAATGATGCGGGACATAGAAGAGAAGTTATCTGAAGAATACATTCACCATAACTTTAGAAATATTAAAGAGCATACTTAATATTGAAAGTACTTAACATAATTTGAATCTCGGAACGACAAGTAGTGAATATCAAATATCCCATGTATCTTTTATTAATTTATAGTTCCGGACAGATGATTCCCTATCAATATATAGATGATGGCAATGGAACCATTTGGTTAGATAGAATAGATTGCTCTGGTTCAGAGCATAAATTAATCAATTGCACATACTCAATCGATACTTCACACTGTATACACAGTTACGATGCCGGCGTCAAATGTTATATCAGCTGTCCAGCAAAGGAAGATGAAGGTAGGATGTGATTTAAATCAAAAGTTCGAAGCAATAGTTTGTATATGCACATGGTGGCTAGTGTATATAAATAAGGAAAACACAGTACCATTTATCCGGTCTTCTTCAGTGCAGTACCTGTAAAGATAACTGTACAATTGTGTATGAACGTCAACTTTCAACTAATTGATATCCATCGTAATCGATATTTAATATAGGTGCACTTGTGTTTGCGATGGTATTTGGAGATGTTTCGTGATATTTATTCATAAAATGCCATCATTTGTATAGAGTATTTGTATGAACTTTCGAAAATTAAAAACTGTTGAAGTAATTAAAATTTTACATATGCATACAATCTAATTCAAATCAAATCAACTTAGTAATTTGAATTGCACAACTGTTTGGAATGTTGGGTCCCAATGCTCTTCAACGTTGTACTTGTTTGGCTTTATATCGATTTTTATCTGAGCGTCACTGATGAGTCTTATATAGACGAAACGCGCGTCTGGCGTACTAAATTATAATCCTGGTACCTTTACGAAATAGTAAGAATAAAAATAATTGCAGAAAACAACAGTTTTGAATGTTTGTTTGATTTAAATCGTTTTGTAAAAATCCCGATTTGTAGCATACATATAACAAGATAATTATAATTATAAACGTTATTATCACATGGTACTAAAGGAAAACAAACTTTACTCAAATCAATCTAACTGAATAGTTGTGAAAAAAATAATCGTCACATAAATCATTTTCGCTAGCCAAGGGTTACGATCCGCTCTCCTGCTCTCCCCTTGTCAGATTAAGAAAGAATTTTGCAGACTCAAGGTAATGATTTTTATTGGTCGCAGTTGTAAATGGCTTTATCCAATCAAAAAGAGCATATAACATGATCACGTGTAAATGTAGAAATGTAGATAAACAATTGCCACGTTCTGATTGTGCAACAAGTCTTTGCCCCGAAAAAAACCGACAATATTTAGTGACAATTCAAATGTTCTTAATCAACATGATTAACTATTAGAAGTTTCTGTGTATGTTTCTTGTATAAATGTTGAAATGTCAACATATACTTAAATTTCCTGCTTCAAAAAGTTTGTAGTCACTAGACGCTTCCGTTTTTTCACCTCCACACTTAAGAGAGTCAAAGTGCTTCAATTGGCCAAGAATAATGTATTCGTGATGAGCGTGGCTTTAACATGTTTAATCAAACGATAGATGGCGCAACATTGTTATCACAAATGTTGACACAATCTGCCAAGGGTGAAGAGCAGGGAAGTAGATCATGAACCTTAGCTAGTAAAAATGCACATGAATATACAAAGTTTATAAATGCTTTAAACTAATAAAGCAGTATCTTCTTATGATGATATTTTCTTTGCAGGTCGTTTGCGTTTTATAACGGGTTCCGTTGACAATATAGGACGACTGGAAATTAATTATAGAGGTGAATGGGGAACAATATGTTCTAATAGTTTTGGTCATGTTGAAGCAGCAGTAGCCTGTAGACAGCTCGGATATTGGTGTGTATTACATTAAAAGAAGACTCACAAATGTATCTATGAATTAGTATAATGTAAATCAGTGATTCATCCTATTATATTCCAAATTCATGAGATAGTTTTGATTGTTTACAATTCGATGTTCGTAATATATCCAACGATTGGTAGATGTTATTCGACAGCAAATTTTGAAATATGGACTGCTCAATTAATATGATACGAAAAGTTATCAAAAGTAATATAAAAAGAACAGTCAAAATTGAGTTTATGAATACTAGTATATAAATGCCGCAGAAAAAATTGAAGCCATTAAATTTTTAAATTTGGTTGCAATTAACTTACTTTAGAGATCAAGCCATATCACATAATGTTGACAGGGTTATTGTTTGCTGATGCACTAATCCCGCTTGGAAAAAATGTTTTGAAGTGATATATTTGAGGTGGGTAGGAATGAGGACCGAAAAAAAGTGGTACATTTTGGTATGTGTCTAATTAGATTTTTTTTATACAAACTGTCCGAAATTGAGAGAATGATGCGGCACATAGAAGAGAAGTTATCTGAAGAATACATTCACCATAACTTTAGAAATATTAAAGAGCATACTTAATATTGAAAGTGCTTAACATAATTTGAATCTCGGAACGACAAGTAGTGAATATCAAATATCCCATGTATCTTTCATTTATTTATAGTTCCGGACAGATGATTCCCTATCAATATATAGATGATGGCAATGGAACCATTTGGTTAGATAGAATAGATTGCTCTGGTTCAGAACATAAATTAATCAATTGCACATACTCAATCGATACTTCACACTGTAGACACAGTTACGATGCCGGCGTCAAATGTTATATCAGCTGTCCAGCAAAGGATGATGAAGGTAGGATGTGATTTAAATCAAAAGTTGGAAGCAATAGTTTGTATATGCACATGGTGGCTAGTGTATATAAATAAGGAAAACACAGTACCATTTATCCGGTCTTCTTCAGTGCAGTGCCTGTAAAGATAACTGTACAATTGTGTATGAACGTCAACTTTTAATTCATTGATATCCATCGTAATCGATATTTAATATAGGTGCACTTGTGTTTGCTATGGATTTGGAGATGTTTCGTGATATTTATTCATAAAATGCCATCATTTGTATAGAGTATTTGTATGAACTTTCGAAAATTAAAAACTGTTGAAGTAATCAAAATTTTACATATGCTTACAATCTAATTCAAATCAAATCAACTTAGTAATTTGAATTGGACAACTGTTTGGAATGTTGGGTCCCAATGCTCTTCAACGTTGTACTTGTTTGGCTTTATATCTATTTTGATCTGAGCGTCACTGATGAGTCTTATATAGACGGAACGCTCGTCTGGCGTACTAAATTATAATCCTGGTACCTTTAAGAACTAGTAAGAATAAAAATAATTGCAGAAAACAACAGTTTTGAATGTTTGATTGATTTAAATCGTTTTGTAAAAATCCCGATTTGTAGCATACATATAACAAGATAATTATAATTATAAACGTTATTATCACATGGTACTAACGGACAAAAAACTTTACTCAAATCAATCTAACTGAATAGTTGCGAAAAAAATAATCGTCATCTTTGCTAGCCAAGGGTTACGATTCGCTCTCCTGCTTTCCCCTTGTCAAATTGAGAAAAAAATTTGGAGACTCGAGGTAATGATTTTTATTGGTCGCAGTTGTAAATGGCTTTATGCAATCAAAAAGAGCATATAACATGATCACGTGTAAATGTAGAAATGTAGATAAACAATTGCCACGTTCTGATTGTGCAACAAGTCTTTACCCGGAAAAAAACCGACAATATTTAGTGACAATTCAAATGTTCAAAATCAACATGATTAACTATTAGAAGTTTTTGTGTATGTTTCTTGTATAAATGTTGAAATGTCAACATATACGTAAATTTCCTGCTTCAAAAAGCTTGTAGTCAATAGACGCTTCCGTTTTTTCACCTCCACACTTAAGAGAGTCAAAGTGCTCCAATTGGCCAAGAATAATGTATTCGTGATGAGCGTGACTTTAACATGTTTAATCAAACGATAGATGGCGCAACATGGTTATCACAAATGTTGACACAATCTGCCAAGGCTGAAGAGCAGGGAAGTAGATCATGAACCTTAGCTAGCAAAAATGCACATGAATACACAAAGTTTGAAAAATACTTTAAACTAATAAAGCAGTATCTTCTGATGATGACATTTTCTTTCCAGGTCGTTTGCGTTTTATAACGGGTTCCGTTGACAATATAGGACGACTGGAAATTAATTATAGAGGTGAATGGGGAACAATATGTTCTAATAGTTTTGGTCATGTTGAAGCAGCAGTAGCCTGTAGACAGCTCGGATATTGGTGTGTATTACATTAAAAGCAGACTCACAAATGTATCAATGAATTAGTATTGTAAATCAGTTGATTCATCCTATTATATTCCAAATTCATGAGATAGTTTTGATTGTTTACAATTCGATGTTGGTAATATATCCAACAATTGATCAATTTTATTCGACAGCAAATTTTTAAATATGGACTTCTCATTTAATATGATACCAAAAGTTTTTAAAAGTAATATAAAAAGACTTCAGTCAAAATTATTGAAAGAGCATACTCAACATTGATAGTGCTTAATATAATTTGAATCTCGGAACGACAAGTAGTGAATATGAAATATCCCATGTATCTTTCATTTATTTATAGTTCCGGACAGATGATTCCCTATCAATATATAGATGATGGCAATGGAACCATTTGGTTAGATAGAATAGATTGCTCTGGTTCAGAACATAAATTAATCAATTGCACATACTCAATCGATACTTCACACTGTAGACACAGTTACGATGCCGGCGTCAAATGTTATGTCAGCTGTCTAGCAGAAAAAGATGAAGGTAGGATGTGATTTAAATCAAAAGTTCGAAGCAATCGTATTTATATGCACATGTTGACTATTTTATATAAATAAGGAAAGCACAGAACAATTTATCCGGTCTACTTCAGTGCAGTACATATAAAGATAACTGTACAATTGTGTATGAACGTCTACTTTCAACTAATTGATATCCATCGTAATAAATATTTAATATAGGTACACTGGTGTTTGCTATGGTATTGGGAGATGTTGTGTCGTGATATTTTTTTCATCAAATGAGTATTTGTATGAACTTTCAAAAATTGAAAACTGTTGAAGCAATTAAAATTTCACATATGCATATACAATATAATTTAAATCAAATCAATTAAGTAATGTGAATTGCACAACTGTTTGGAATGTTGGGTCCCAATGCTCTTCAACTTTGAACTTGTTTGGCTTTATATATATTTTGATCTGAGCGTCACTGATGAGTCTTGTATAGACGAAACGCGCGTCTGACATACTTAATTATAATCCTGGTACCTTTGATAACAAGTAAGAATAAAAAATAATTGCAGAAAACAACAGTTTTGAATGTTTGATTGATTTAAATCGTTTTGTTAAAATTCAAATTTGTAGCATACAGATAACAAGATAATTATAATTGTAAACGTTATTATCACATGGTACTAAACATGCTAAAGGAAAACAAACTTTACTCAAATAAATCTAACTAAACACTTCAAAAATAAATAATCGTCACATAAATCATTTTTGCTAGCCAAGGGTTACGATCCGCTCTCCTTCTTTCCCTCTGTCGGATTGAGACGGAATTTTGGAGAATCGAGGTAATGATTTGTATTGGTCGCAGTTGTAAATGGCTTTATCCAATCAAAAAGCGCAAATAACATGATCACGTGTAAATGTAGAAATGTAGGTAAACAATTGCCACGTTCTGGTTGTGAAAAAAAAAAATTCCCAAAAAAAACATACGACAATATTTAGTGACAATTAAAATGTTCTTAATCAACATGATTAACTATTAAAAGTTTCTGTGTATGTTTCTTGTATAAATGTTGAAATGTCAACGTATATTTAAATTTCCTGCTTCAAAAAGTTTGTAGTCACTAGACGCTACCGTTTTTTCATCTCCACACTTAAGAGAGTCAAAGTACTTCCATTGGCCAAGAATAATGTATTCGTGATGAGCGTGACTTCAATCAACTGATAGATGGCGCAACATTGTTATCACAAATATTGACACAATCTGCCAAGGGTGAAAAGCAGGGAAGTAGATCATCAACCTTAGCTAGCAAAAATGCACATGAATATACAAAGTTTGAAAAATACTTTAAACTAATAAAGCAGTATCTTCTTCCAGCAGAGGCAGATGAAGGTAGGATGTGATTTAAATCAAAAGTTCGAAGCAATCGTTTGTATATGCACATGGTGGCTATTGTACATAAATAAGGAAAACACAGTACCATTTATCCGGTCTACTTCAGTGCAGTACCTATAAAGATAACTGTACAATTGTGTATGGACGTCAACTTTCAACTAATTGATATCCATCGTAATCGATATTTAATATAGGTGCACTTGTGTTTGCTATGGTATTTGGAGATGTTTCGTGATATTTATTCATAAAATGCCATCATTGAGTATTTGTATGAACTTTCGAAAATTAAAAACTGTTGAAGTAATTAAAATTTTACATATGCATACAATCTAATTCAAATCAAATCAACTTAGTAATTTGAATTACACAACTGTTTGGAATGTTGGGTCCCAATGCTCTTCAACGTTGTACTTGTTTGGCTTTATATCGATTTTGATCTGAGCGTCACTGATGAGTCTTATATAGACGAAACGCGCGTCTGTCGTACTAAATTATAATCCTGGTACCTTTAAGAACTAGAAAGAATAAAAATAATTGCAGAAAACAACAGTTTTGAATGTTTGATTGATTTAAATCGTTTTGTAAAAATCCCGATCTGTAGCATACATATAACAAGATAATTATAATTATAAACGTTATTATCACATGGTACTAAAGAAAAACAAACTTTACTCAAATCAATCTAACTGAATAGTTGCGAAAAAAATAATCGTCACATAAATCATCTTCGCTAGCCAAGGGTTACGATCCGCTCTCCTGCTTTCCCCTTGTCGAATTGAGAAAGAATTTTGGAGACTCAAGGTAATGATTTTTATTGGTCGCAGTTGTAAATGGCTTTATCCAATCAAAAAGAGCATACAATGTATAACATGATCACGTGTAAATGTAGAAATGTAGATAAACAATTGCCACGTTCTGATTGTGCAACAAGTCTTTGCCCCGAAAAAAACCGAAAATATTTAGTGACAATTCAAATGTTCTTAATCAACATGATTAACTATTAGAAGTTTCTGTGTATGTTTCTTGTATAAATGTTGAAATGTCAACATATACTTAAATTTCCTGCTTCAAAAAGTTTGTAGTCACTAGACGCTTCCGTTTTTTTCACCTCCACACTTAAGATAGTCAAAAGTGCTTCCATTGGCCAAGAATAATGTATTCGTGATGAGCGTGACTTTAACATGTTTAATCAAACGATAGATGGCGCAACATTCTTATCACAAATGTTGACACAATCTGCCAAGGGTGAAGAGCAGGGAAGTAGATCATGAACCTTAGCTAGCAAAAATGCACATGAATATACAAAGTTTGAAAAATGCTTTAAATTAATAATGCAGTATCTTCTGATGATGAAATTTTCTTTGCAGGTCGTTTGCGTTTTATAACGGGTTCCGTTGACAATATAGGACGACTGGAAATTAATTATAGAGGTGAATGGGGAACAATATGTTCTAATAGTTTTGGTCATGTTGAAGCAGCAGTAGCCTGTAGACAGCTCGGATATTGGTGTGTATTACATTAAAAGCAGACTCACAAATGTATCTATGAATTAGTATAATGTAACACTACACGAAAAGGCAGATTTACAACAATTTGGGCAATCATGTAAATGTTTGACAAATATAACTACTTTTCTGGCAGATATATTTGCGGACATACTAATGTATATGTAAATGCATTATTCCTTTGGAATTATTTAGGACGTTATCAAAGATATGCTAAAGATAATTATTTTATTTCCATATCTTTATTCATATTCTAAAGATATGTAAAGATAGGCCTTAGATTTGCATGCACTTTCCAGGATAGGAGATGTATACAAAGTTTAAAATTTACATATTTGTTTTACAGAGGTGTGGGCAGTTTTGAGAGACCGCGGTTTATAAAACATTTACAACCAATGTAAATGCTGTCAAATGTTTATGTTATATTTGCAAACGTTTTTCGATATCGTTCATGCATGTAAAGAAATGTATTTTATTTACTAATACTTTCCAGTATTATAGTTATTTTGATAAATATCGATATTTGCAACATATCTTTACAGACGTATGCAAAGTTTTGAGAGACCGCGGTTTATAAAACATTTACAACCAATGTAAATGCTGTCAACTGTTTGTGTTATATTTGAAAACGTTTGTCGATATCGTTTATGTATGTAAAGGAGTGCATTTTATTTACTTATACTTTCCATTACCCATAAATATTTTGATAAATATCGATATTTGCAACATATCTTTACAGACGTATGCAAAGTTTTGAGAGACCGCGGTTTATAAAACATTTACAGCCAAAGTAAATGCTGTCAAATGTTTGTGTTATATTTGCAAACATTTGTCGATATAGTTTATGTATGTAAAGACATGTATTTTATTTACTTATACTTTCCATTATCATAGTTATTTTGATAAATAATAATATTTGCAACATATCTTTATAGACGTATGCAAAGTTTTGAGAGACCGCGGTTTATAAAACATTTACAACCAAAGTAAATGCTGAAAAATATTTGCTTATTTTTGCAAACATTTGTCGGATGTATTTATGTACGTAAAGAAAAGCATTTTATTTACTTCATAGTTAGTATATGAAACATTGGTACTGTTAAGTTGTCTTCACACAGGTATAGCTTTGCGAGACTGCAGTTTATATCTCGCATGCACAACAAACGTAAATGAGGGTCGTGATTAGAGCTAAAAAAAGAAAATAAGAAAATAATTTACTCCCAAAAAATTAGATAAAAAGGGTCTAATGTATACAGAATAGAAAATAATCATGACAATGGGCATAAAATATAAAAAAAAATTAGAGAAATATGATCTAAATTATCATAGAATACAGATATGAAAGACCTCATCCAGACCCTAGTAAATGCTGTAAGATGTGTCGATTATTTCGCATTTACGGAAAAAAATAAATCCATATATTGTATAGTACTTTTTGCAGCAAAGTTCACGTATTGATGGTTTCAGAGAGTCCCACCGAGCGAATATTTGAATTGAAGTAGATATTGTTCTTCCCGATTCAAAACAGAACTGCTTGAAGATTTAATTAATGATATTAAAAAATGGCAAGGTGCTTTTTATATGTCGGACCGATGATATTTTTTTTTCTATTTCAATAAATAAAGAAATCTCCAAAGCTTTACTCCAGAACCATGGAAATTTTTTTAAACAGTAATGGGATTTTTTTTTAAGATCTTGCTTGCATAACAAAACACTGCTTTAAAATGTCGTCCATAACTTTCCTTACAGCAGATTTTACAATTCAATATGTTTGTATCAGAACGGAAACTTTAACTAAGACGATGAATTGTAACAGTAAACCAAGGAGGTTATATCTAATATAACCTCCTTGAGTAAACTGATATTTTTTTTTACATCTTATAGCCACATAATAAATGGGTAGATGGATTGATTTGTGTAAACGTCCAGTTGCAAATACTACATGAATATCAGGTGTAGGGAGAAATGCACTTTTATAATAACACTGTACTAAATTGTAAGCAGCTTTTCCTTTTGTACTTCAAAATTTGAAAACAACGATGTCATTAAGAATGAACTCTAAACTAGAATAAATAAGATCAAATCGATAAACACGGTACGTTTTCTCAATCGAAGCTTAAGTCTACCAATCTTAATGTGGACTTGGAAAAAAGTTAGTTTAGCTTCTGCTTATTTGTGATTTTTTTGTCATTTTAAACAAGAGAATACAAAATAATCATTTCAATATAACTTGAGCCAAGGTGTGTGTTTTGCATTATCCTATAATTTCAAAATACACGAGTATGCACATACATGTATTTTATCAGAATGTTGTCAGACTGTTTATGTTTACAATTGAAAATGTCTAATAATACAATGAAGAAAGAGATGATGATGATGATGGGAGTTTTAACGACCTCGACTGGCTATACTGCGAAGAAAGAGCATGAATTAACTATCCCTTAATAGGTGGTAAATGTGTCACTTGTATGTAAATGAAGGGATTTTCCTGACTGTGAAATGGTTCATCTGTTAACACTGCAAGGTACTTTAAAAGGAAAACCGTATGTGTTAATTACCAAAATTGATCAAATACAATGTAATGCTAATTGTGTATAATAAAATCCAGACGTTGTAAACAGATTATACCAATTACGCAAGCCAAGAGTTGCCTGATAAAGACATTATTAAACATGCAGTTTGTATTCGTGAAAACGTGTTAAATTAATACTTTGAAAAACGCAGATAATTTAAAAGTTTATATGCTAGAAAATTAAAAGAGAAATAAGGACAGTTACTGTAACATTGTATCTAAAAATATGTTGAAATTATATACAGTAAAACTGTTTTTAAACAATTATCTTTTGTATATAAAAAAAAAACATTCTCGTTTCCCCGCTTCTCATACATGTAGCAGATATAATAGATTCGATGCAAAGCAAGTAATTTAATTTTTGAATCAGGTATAATAATCTCTGTATTTCGTGTTTTAACAAGAATAAAAATGACCAACATTAATGAAAAAAAAAACTACATCAATTTCAATAACCTTCCTGCTCCTGTATCAGTTTTATTCTAAAGATATATAGGGTAGTTTCAATCAATTCAAAATTTTGATAAAATATCTTGGTGCCCTTTGGTTTCCCGATCTTGACTTTATCCTATTTAAAGGTATAATGATATAAAAAAAAATCCCAGTACATGTATTTGTTCTAATCGAAGGCTCAAAATTTTTAAAACATTTCTTAGCAATAGCATTTCATTTCAAATAAAAATAATGTTGTTGCTGAATGATGTACAAATGTAAAGTTAGTCGTCAATATCGAACTCTACCTCCATTTTCTCACCAGTTACAACATATTAAAATTTGAAAACCTTTGGATAACCCAAATAATTAAGTCGTTATATTCAGCTGATCTACGAAGGCTACATTAACGTGTGGGAGAAAATCGGACACGGTAAGGGCTTGAAATATTCGAGTTAACCTTTTGATGAAAGGTTCATAAGTCATCGCACGGAAACGACTGGAGCAGTCCGCCTGCTCGTCCGCAGTACAACAATAAATCAATAACGGGACTGGAAATCCGGTAATAAAAATAGCAAGTTATTAATAAATGTAAAATAAATCCGGTTTACTGTCACATTAATTCTGACATCCTCGTGTTTATGTCGTATACTTGTTAACTGGTGTTTGTCTTTGAGTCGCTTTTTGTTTTTACTCAATGCAATAAGCAATTTGTCGGCACTGATTTTTGAAACTTGTCAGCAACAAGGCTGATATATTCCTGATATATAAGTTTTATAAAACTCTGGCAAGAATTGTACACGTTAGAGAGCTAACAGGACCGGACGGAAGGACGGACGCCCGATATTTTAATGTCCCCATCAACGCGTCGCGCGGGGGACAAATCTTAAAATCATTTGGAATTTAGATTCATTTTAATTTACACTTTGGTCTTCGGAGATGGGTGTGTTTTTTGGTTGGTTTGAGTTAGATATGATATACAGGCCTGGTACAGCTGGTAAAAAACGCACCTTTTCACAAAGTGGGAAGACAAAACGACTCACATGCGATTAGCAAATGTGCCTTTTTGTGGGGGGCATATTGGTCACATGGGCGTCGGGAAAAGCCCGAGAGTATTCACAGTCTTATAAGGAGTTTTTCTAACAAGTATACAAGTGTTTATGTAAATTAAAAGGGTTGCTATTTCTTTATTTGCAAAAATGGAAATGTGGGATATACACAGCAACCGGCCAATTAACGACAATCAAAACCAAAGACATATAGATAACAAGTGACTAATGCAGAATGGACAAGTATTTTTCTACTGCTAATCTGTTACGGTAGTTTTAGTAAAGATTTGTTGGTTTCTTGAATATGAAAGATAATAATTATAAAAAAAGAAGATGTGGTATGATTGCCAATGAGACAACTCTCCACAAGAGACAAAAATGACACAGAAATTAACAACTATAGGTTACCGTACGCCCTTCAACAATGAGCAAAACCCCTACCGCATAGTCAGCTATAAAAGGCCCCGAAATAAGTATATTTAGTATATCAAGTATTAAATATATCAAATTATAACATCACATGTTCACAACAATAGTAAGATTTAAGCTATAACAGCAACATAGTTTATTCTCCCAGTACGTATGTGTTAGTCTTGAAAAAAACTCAAACCATTATGACATAAGGAGATGTGATATGCAACTTTCCATCAAAGTCAAAATGAAAAACATGTTAGCTTGCTATATTTGATATCTCCCAATTACCATCCCACTATGAACTGCTTATACAAAAAGATGTTTTGTCACCAAATGATTTATAATAATTTATAAAATAGAACATCATTATTATATGCTAATATAAATTGTGTGCCCTTGGCTAAATACTGGGATCATATTGTTTTACCAGTGTCCTTTCGACAGTCCCACACTTGGTATACTAGTATAGGATTATACGGCTGATTTCGTAGGATTGTGTACAGTTTTTAAGCTTAAACTTTTAAATGATGTACCTGGTGTTAGTAAATACACTAACGATTCGCATCTTGTCAATTTTTTCTTAATTTTATGACAGGTTGCTAAATTTGGCATTTTTAAATATATTGCGCCGATATATTTTTTTACCTATATTGAGGGTGCATATATATTCTCAGGATCATTTTTTCTTTAATAATTTTTCACGAACGACAGAATGTTGAACTTGGTGTATTTGAGTGAAATTTTGCATAGTTTGCAAGGTTTGTCCGACCATGGAAGTATATAATACTTCCACTTCCATGGTCCGACTAACTACGCACACAACCCACACGTTTACATAATACAAAGTATGCTATATTAAGATTGTGTATTGTATCAGGATGTTGATTTTATTTTTATTTTTCACAAATAACAGAATGTTTAACCTTTCTTGACTGCTGCACCAAATGTGTTTTTCAGACACAACAATTCAAATTGCACTGTATCGTCATGTAACTGCATGAAATATTTGCCACCGGACGTTGAGCAACCATCAAACAATCAATTCAAATTGTACTTCAATATCACTGTTTACCAAATTACTGTATTCTGTAACGTCACACGTTTTCTGTCAAATTCTAAGCGTATCGGTCAACTTTGAAGCAATGTATATAAACACAAGGATGATGACATATGTGTTTCTATATATATAAAAAAAAAAATTAAGAGGATGTGGTATGATTGCCAATGATACAACTCTCCACAAGAGACCAAATGACACTGAAATTTACATCTATAGGTCACTGTACTGTCTTCAACAATGAACAAAGCCATACCGCATAGTCAGCAATAAAAGGCCCCTAAATGACATATGTAAAACAATTCAAACGAGAAAACAAACGACCTAATTTTTGTACAAAATAATGAACGAAAAACAAATATATTACATAGCAACAAACTAAATTACAGACTACTTGACTCGGGACAGGAACATACAGAATGTGGTCAGGTTAAACTCATTTAAAGACGCAAACCCTCCCTCCCCCTAACCTGGGACATAAACTGGACCCCTGTTGTGTTCCCTTATCGCTACACTAACGGTGCGAAGCTTAAGATGGAATGACGGACCAGTTTAACTTGGGACAGTGGTGTAACAGTACAACATGAGAATAAACTGTAGAAATCAGTTAAAAAGGCTTAACTCATCAGATGGATACAAATAGAATACATCTAACAAAAACAAAGTGGACATGGAAGGGTACTTATAAGACTTTAAGTACAGAGTACTCGCAGTTACTGACAGCTAGTTGAAAGCTAATAACTAATACAAAAAGCATGCATCTTAGAGGCATAATCCGGGATTTTATGTTAGTTTTTAGTTTTCTCCGTATATAAGAACAAGCCATCTATTGAAAAATCTTTAAAAAAAAAAGAAAAGTTAAAACAAGGCATTTTCCCTGTGTAAATTTCTCGTCAAAATTGACGTTTTCTAATCAAATTTACGAAAAAACAAAAATGGTGACCGCCATTTTTTTATTACATATTCCGATGTAACTCGATTCAAAGTACAAGTGTGCCAAAAATTTTAGAAATCGGGAGATATGCCATTCGGTGTCGTGTTATCTTGAAATATAAGTACACAGTTTGGATAATGAAGAAAAATTGCCCACTTAGAGGGGAACACGAAACTGCATTGAAAATGAAAAAAAAATCTGGAGCAAAAAAGATACTACTTTTAAAAAAGAAATTAAGAAAAATTAACATTAAGAGATACAATCATAATAATTTAGTGAAATCTTCTATGAGGGTGTGGATGGAGTTTACAGAATAGAGAATAATGGGCTAAAAAAAATTAAGAATAGAAAAGAAAAGGATAGGCCAAAAATTTAAGAATAGAGAATAGTGGGCTTCTAGAATATAAAAAATAAAGAATAATGGGCAAAATTTATATAGAATAGAGAAAGAATGGCGTAAATAATATTAAGAATTGAAGAACACCCACCTCCCTCCTTTTCCAGACCCTCTTTTATCCTATGACTGTTAAAAGAAAGAAGCGCCGTAATTCATAGGAACAAATAGATTTGAAATATATTATTTTTTCTCATAAAGTCTTTTGTATAGTTGAAAACATTGTCAACCAGTTATACTTATTATTAGAAATGAAATTGATATCTATTCGTTATTTCACGAATCACAGAGTTCAGTTTACTAGTGCATTTTACGAATAATGGACAAAAATTAAAAGGACAGGAAATCACATGACAAAAAAGTCACGATTTACAAAAAAGTTACCTACATATTAAATTTGATTATCATTATTTACAATGAACAAGATGTATATTTGGGTAGTTCATTTTATGACTTTCATTTAACAGAGTTCTAGTCTTAGGTCATTTTTTTTACTTTTGTGGACCATTCCGTTCATTGTATTCATCCGCTGGCGTTGTTGCATGTCTCCTCTCTACTCTGACGTCCTGGGTAGCATTTTTCATTTCTGTACTTTTGTCTTTGTGTTGTAAACGTTCACACTTAATTTTTTGTGCAAATGCTTAATGAAACTTGGTTGATAAAAACGAAGCACTCAGTCTGTCATAAATTAGTTTTGGCACAATCTTAGTACTAAAGATTAAACTCATCTGCTAAGAGTGTATCTAGTAGCAATCTTAGAAGGATTGACAGCCTTTAAACTCATGTTGCGCTTGCAACCCTTGGAGTACTCTTTACCCTTCTCGGAACGATCGGTTAATTTTTATTTGCTCTACTTAAATCGTCTTTGAATTCTCATAGCATATGATACTTGTCAACATTCTTTTTTTACTGAAAACTTTACAGAAAATTGTAAGAGTGGTCAGGGGCACCCCAATCTTTATCTTAGTTAATGAAATAAGCAAGTGCAGTTTTTTTTTCAGCGCATAACTGTTGTCCTAACTAACAAGAACCTAAGTTCACGAAACGTAACAAGTAGATGCATCACAGGAAAGCAGTATTTCCCATACCCCCCACCCCCCCCCCCCAAAAAAAAAACTATTAAAAAAAATCACTGTTGCTAGTACCTGGACTATGACCTGCGACCCCCAATGTCCATAACTTATGTGCATTGATTAGTAGATACAATCATGAAATGAGTGTTCGTCTCTTGCCAAAAGCAATTCATTTTAATATTTCTTTTTTACATTTGAGCCACCTGTGATTTTTTTTGAAGCATTTTTTACAATGACTTAATTTATAAACTAACCTCACATTTTGAATAGCAATTTGAATATATGGGCATTTGCATTGATAGATTCTGCCAGATTTGCACTTTGCATAATTAACTAATTACAAATTAATTTATTTAAAAAGGTCACGTTTGGTATCCAAAGAAATAAAACTTCAATAGATAAACCTTTAAATTGAAGTTCAACCTGCATAGGTATTACAACATCGTGAACGGAGGAGTTGTATGTAAAATAAAAGATGTCGTATGATAGCCAATGTGACGAATACTTTTATCCGCCAGGGACCAAAGGAATTGATATTAACAGCTTCAAAGATAAGCATGATGCGAGTTAAATATTGTAAAATCAGAAATGTGCCTAGATATATATATAGACACAGGGGCTTGTCACCTTTTTTGTTTTATTCTTTTATTGGAAAAAAATTTCAACTTACATGTATTTAGAGTTTTAAACACTTATCAATGCGATTTAACAATAATGGTAGTTTATGTATGTTGCCCCTCTTTCCTTATTTTCCGCCTGTGTGGAAAGCAAGTACAATGATACATGTGTTAGACTCGGCTGTTAAAGGACAAATGATACATGTAGTTATTTTAAGACTTTGCGTAAATATGTATAAGAAAGAAGTGCAAGATATTCCATTATTCAAACACGAATCATATACATTTCGTCTTGTTGTACAGGGTACAATTGCCTTATTTTTTTTAAACATAGTTTTTCCATGATACGAGTCCCTATCAACATTAGTGTAATATGTATTTGTCGTTTACAAATCTTCTTGGATTATCTTAAAACTTTTTGAGACTTATATAACCTTCAATCTTGTTTCAATGTTATTTCAATTGAAATGTGTGCAAAGACTATGTTAAATGCAATTATTGCAACAACAAAAAAACACAAAAAAACCTTATTTGATCATGATAGAAAATATAAACAGCTGCGCCATGAGCGCATGATACGCCCGTCACCTTTTCAAAGAATAAAGTTCAATAACTTCTCAATGTCATATCAGAAAATCATTAAAAAATAAAAGGAGGTTATTTTAATAGATATAAACCAGTCACCAAAGTTTCATTATAACTACTCAAAGCATTGTCCGAAAACTGGAAAGTCCTCCCTTTTTTATGAATAAAATCACGTAACTCGGAAACTTTTTAAAAAATCTAAAATTTTTAAAAAATGATAGGGAGCTCACGTCAATAGATATTAACATGGAAGTATGATATTAACAATTCACCAAAGTTTCATGCGAATTGGGTCATAAAATCTAAAATTTATAAAAATCGAAAGGGAGCTCAATAAACATGTCAAAATATAGATATAAAAAATCACCAAAGTTTCGTGCAAATTGGTGAAAGTGTTCTTGAGTTATTGTCCGAACACTGGAAAATCCCCCCTTTTTTCATAAATAAAACCCCAAAACTCGAAAACTTAAAATCTAAAATTTATAAAAAACGAAAGGGAGCTCACGTCAATAGATATTAACAATTCACCAAAGTTTCATGCGAATTGGGTCAAGCGTTTTTGAGTTATTGTCAGACATGTTGACGACGGACGGACGGACAGACGGACAACGGTATACCATAATACGTCCCATAAACGGGCGTATAAAAAAACGATTCCTGTCAAAGAACATATGAACGCTGTAAAATATTAGGATAAAATAGGCGGTAAATGAGATTTCGAATGATTGATAGTTCGATAACTTGTTTTAAGTTTTGCGTATTTAAAACAACACAATCAAATGACAACGGGAGCATTGTTTTAAGACAATTTATAAATCATAAAGAAATGATAATTATTTGTGCCTTATTACATGGAAGTATTATATAATACTTCCATGCTTATTATAATGATGGATATTGATACTAGCGGTTGTCTTCTATTGATCTTTTCGGACCAGATCTTTCTGTAAAAGGTGATAATTGTCACACTTAACTGCTGATAAACCCCGTTGATCAGAGGAAGGGCGACATCTCGTCGATGGAATGATATTATCTATCGATTTTGTTTGATTTCATTGGTAAATTGTATGTCAATTATGACACGTGACTCACTGGTTCTTTGTTTGTAATTTTTAACTTTAACAAGAAAGTTTTTGCAGACGACGCTTCATGAAGCACACGGAGTTCAACATCTCGTGACAGGACTTAACGGATAAGGAAAATATTCATCAATAGATTTAACGTTTATATAATTATGTGTGCAAACTAGCCGATGCTTTTAAAACAAAAGCATTCTCTCAAGATGTGTTTTGTGTCAAATATTATGTGGCAACTTTACTACAGATGAAGGAATATTTCTAGACTATTTCCGAAACTTGGACTTTTTATAAAAACTTGATAAATCGCTCGATAACCTTCCGAATGCGACCGATTTTAAATTTGTTACTATCTAGTATTGTTTTGGCTTAATTTGTATATGTGTATTATTTCTACCAGTAACAAGAGATATATATATATATAGTATATATGTCTCTGCAGTAACATATAATACATATTGTAGTATATGTCTCTTTTAAAAAAAAAGTAAATTCTATGTTTTATAAACAGAGTGAGTTATGACTCGTGCAATTCCAGAAGTTTCAAAGAGATACTCAAAGGAAACGATCGTGTTATGCTACGCGAATGAATCATCATAAATTCCCGAGAGTAGAAGATTTTGATGAATTCACGCAGTACATCAAGAGATCAAGAACCGATTTTGTAGACCCGATTTTTTTTTATTAAACGAAATTATTAAAATACATGTATAATAAATGATGTTACCAATATACCAAAACCAATCCCAAAGCAGCTATATTTGTCATATCATAGCTTTACCAGTAAAGCTATGGCAATATTTGTCCATATAATCTGCACCTTTCAAATATATCAGCAAACTAAAAGCAAATATAACTATTTACCATACATTTCTAGCTGTCTTAAATATCTTTCTTTATAATATCTTTGCATACATATTCAAAGTTTCATATGCCCAATATATGTACACATACATTTCTAGCTGTCTGAAATATCTTTCTTAGTCATTTCTTTGCATATGTATTCAAAGTTACATATACCCAATATATTTACACATGTCACTGATATTATCATTTGGCCACATTTCTTAATTAAACAAATTGTCTGCAAATCTATGTATTTACCATACATTTAGGAATATGCTCAAAGGCTTTTGATATGTTCTGATTTGACATACATTTCAGCCGACTACAAAGACTAACAAAAATATTCCTTTACAATACATTTGACAGGTCTCTGCAGATTAAAGGAAATGATGCTTTACACCCCTCTATCAAGTTCTCGTTTTCAATTGGTTCACATACCAGGCAAATGTAGATGCACCTTACATTTTATAACCCCTATAAAATTATTTGAATGATGATGCTTTGCTTCCTAGACAAAGAAACACATTTGCGGATAAATTTACATCATAGAAAAATACATGACAAAGATTTCCATTTGCAGAGGTATACAAATACATAAGTTTGCGAAAGTTTTGAGATGGTTATAAATATATGCAAATTCTAAACTTTAAACTGGTTTGAATAGGTGTTAATATATTTTATAAACCGCGGTCTCTCATAACCGCCTATAGGAGGGTATAGCACAAGAAATATTGATATTTACTACATGTAAAGACAAGATAAACTAAATGCAGCGGTTTGTGAATATATGTAAATGTCGGTCTCTGAATACATTAACATAACATTTGCATACCTCTTCAAATCCGGGATTTCGTGTAGTGTAAATCAGTTGATTCATCCTATTATATTCCAAATTCATGAGATAGTTTTGATTGTTTACAATTCGATTTTCGAAATATGGACTGCTCAATTAATATGATCCGAAAAGTTTTTAAAAGTAATATCAAAAGACTTCAGTCAAAATTGAGTTTATGAATACTAGTATATTAATACCGCAGAAAAAATTGACGCCATTAAATTGTTAAATTTGGTTGCAATTAACTTACTTTAGAGATCATGCCATATCACATAATGTTTACAGGGTTATTGTTTGCTGTTGCACTAATCCCGCATGGATAAAATGTGTTGAAGTGATATGATTCAGGTGGGTAGGAATGGGGACAGAAAAAGGTGGTACATTTTGGTATGTGTCTAATTAGAAATTTTGTGCTACAAACTGTCCGAAATTGAGAGAATGATGCGGCACATAGAAGAGAAGTTATCTGAAGAATACATTCACCATAACTTTAGAAATATTAAAGAGCATACTTAATATTGAAAGTGCTTAACATAATTTGAATCTCGGAACGACAAGTAGTGAATATCAAATATCCCATGTATCTTTTATTTATTTATAGTTCCGGACAGATGATTCCCTATCAATATATAGATGATGGCAATGGAACCATTTGGTTAGATAGAATAGATTGCTCTGGTTCAGAACATAAATTAATCAATTGCACATACTCAATCGATACTTCACACTGTAGACACAGTTACGATGCCGGCGTCAAATGTTATATCAGCTGTCCAGCAAAGGAAGATGAAGGTAGGATGTGATTTAAATCAAAAGTTCGACGCAATAGTTTGTATATGCACATGGTGGCTGTTGTACATAAATAAGGAAAACACAGTACCATTTATCCGGTCTACTTCAGTGCAGCACCTATAAAGATAACTGTACAATTGTGTATGAACGTCAACTTTCAACTAATTGATATCCATCGTAATCGATATTTAATATAGGTGCACTTGTGTTTGCTATGGTATTTGGAGATGTTTCGTGATATTTATTCATAAAATGCCATCATTTGTATAGAGTATTTGTATGAACTTTCGAAAATTAAAAACTGTTGAAGTAATTAAAATTTTACATATGCATACAATCTAATTCAAATCAAATCAACTTAGTAATTTGAATTGCACAACTGTTTGGAATGTTGGGTCCCAATGCTCTTCAACGTTGTACTTGTTTGGCTTTATATCGATTTTGATCTGAGCGTCACTGATGAGTCTTATATAGACAAAACGCGCGTCTGGCGTACTAAATTATAATCCTGGTACCTTTACGAAATAGTAAGAATAAAAATAATTGCAGAAAACAACAGTTTTGAATGTTTGATTGATTTAAATCGTTTTGTAAAAATCCCGATTTGTAGCATACATATAACAAGATAATTATAATTATAAACGTTATTATCACATGGTACTAAAGAAAAACAAACTTTACTCAAATCAATCTAACTGAAAAGTTGCGAAAAAAATAATCGTCACATAAATCATCTTCGCTAGCCAAGGGTTACGATCCGCTCTCCTGCTTTCCCCTCTTCGGATTAAGAAAGAATTTTGGAGACTCAAGATAATGATTTTTATTGGTCGCAGTTGTAAATGGCTTTATCCAATCAAAAAGAGCATATAACATGATCACGTGTAAATGTAGAAATGTAGATAAACAATTGCCACGTTCTAATTGTGCAACAAGTCTTTACCCGGAAAAAAACCGACAATATTTAGTGACAATTAAAATGTTCTTAATCAACATGATTAACTATTAGAAGTTTCTGTGTATGTTTCTTGTATAAATGTTGAAATGTCAACATATACGTAAATTTCCTGCTTCAAAAAGCTTGTAGTCACTAGACGCTTCCGTTTTTTCACCTCCACACTTAAGAGATTCAAACTGCTTCAATTGGCCAAGAATAATGTATTCGTGATGAACGTGACTTTAACATGTTTAATCAAACGATAGATGGCGCAACATTGTTATCACAAATGTTGACACAATCTGCCAAGGCTGAAGAGCAGGGAAGTAGATCATGAACCTTAGCTAGCAAAAATGCACATGAATACACAAAATTTGAAAAATACTTCAAACTAATAAAGCAGTATCTTCTGATGATGACATTTTCTTTGCAGGTCGTTTGCGTTTTATAACGGGTTCCGTTGACAATATAGGACGACTGGAAATTAATTATAGAGGTGAATGGGGAACAATATGTTCTAATAGTTTTGGTCATGTTGAAGCAGCAGTAGCCTGTAGACAGCTCGGATATTGGTGTGTATTACATTAAAAGCAGACTCACAAATGTATCAATGAATTAGTATTGTAAATCAGTTGATTCATCCTATTATATTCCAAATTCATGAGATAGTTTTCATTGTTTACAATTCGATGTTCATAATATATCCAACGATTGATAAATTTTATTCGACAGCAAATTTTGAAATATGGACTTCTCAATTAATATGATACCAAAAGTTTTTAAAAGTAATATAAAAAGACTTCAGTCAAAATTATCGAAAGAGCATACTCAACATTGATAGTGCTTAACATAATTTGAATCTCGTAACAACAAGTAGTGAATATCAAATATCCCATGTATCTTTCATTTATTTATAGTTCCGGACAGATGATTCCCTATCAATATATAGATGATGGCAATGGAACCATTTGGTTAGATAGAATAGATTGCTCTGGTTCAGAACATAAATTAATCAATTGCACATACTCAATCGATACTTCACACTGTAGACACAGTTACGATGCCGGCGTCAAATGTTATATCAGCTGTCCAGCAGAAAAAGATGAAGGTAGGATGTGATTTAAATCAAAAGTTCGAAGCAATCGTATTTATATGCACATGGTGGCTATTTTATATAAATAAGGAAAACACAGAACAATTTATCCGGTCTACTTCAGTGCAGTACATATAAAGATAACTGTACAATTGTGTATGAACGTCTACTTTCAACTAATTGATATCCATCGTAATAAATATTTAATATAGGTACACTGGTGTTTGCTATGGTATTTGGAGATGTTGTTTCGTGATATTTTTTCATGAAATGCCATCATTTGTATTGAGTATTTGTATGAACTTTCAAAAATTGAAAACTGTTGAAGCAATTAAAATTTCACATATGCATATACAATATAATTCAAATCAAATCAATTTAGTAGTGTGAATTGCACAACTGTTTGGAATGTTGGGTCCCAATGCTCTTCAACTTTGAACTTGTTTGGCTTTATATATATTTTGATCTGAGCGTCACTGATGAGTCTTATATAGACGAAACGCGCGTCTGGCATACTTAATTATAATCCTGGTACCTTTGATAACAAGTAAGAATAAACAATAATTGCAGAAAACAACAGTTTTGAATGTTTGATTGATTTAAATCGTTTTGTTAAAATTCCAATTTGTAGCATACAGATAACAAGATAATTATAATTGTAAACGTTATTATCACATGGTACTAAACATGCTAAAGGAAAACTAACTTTACTCAAATAAATCTAACTAAACAGTTTCGAAAATAAATAATCGTCACATAAATCATTTTTGCTTGCCAAGGGTTACGATCCGCTCTCCTTCTTTCCCTCTGTCGGATTGAGACGGAATTTTGGAGAATCGAGGTAATGATTTGTATTGGTCGCAGTTGTAAATGGCTTTATCCAATCAAAAAGCGCAAATAACATGATCACGTGTAAATGTAGAAATGTAGGTAAACAATTGCCACGTTCTGGTTGTGAAAAAAAAATTTCCCCCAAAAAACATACGACAATATTTAGTGACAATTCAAATGTTCTTAATCAACATGATTAATTATTAAAAGTTTCTGTGTTTGTTTCTTGTATAAATGTTGAAATGTCAACGTATATTTAAATTTCCTGCTTCAAAAAGTTTGTAGTCACTACACGCTACCGTTTTTTCACCTCCACACTTAAGAGAGTCAAAGTACTTCCATTGGCCAAGAATAATGTATTCGTGATGAGCGTGACTTCAATCAACTGATAGATGGTGCAACATTGTTATTACAAATGTTGACACAATCTGCCAAGGGTGAAAAGCAGGGAAGTAGATCATCAACCTTAGCTAGCAAAAATGCACATGAATATACAAAGTTTGAAAAATACTTTAAACTAATAAAGCAGTATCTTCTTACGATGAAATTTTCTTTGCAGGTCGTTTGCGTTTTATAACGGGTTCCGTTGACAATATAGGACGACTGGAAATTAATTATAGAGGTGAATGGGGAACAATATGTTCTAATAGTTTTGGTCATGTTGAAGCAGCAGTAGCCTGTAGACAGCTCGGATATTGGTGTGTATTACATTAAAAGCAGACTCACAAATGCATCAATGAATTAGTATTGTAAATCAGTTGATTCATCCTATTATATTCCAAATTCATGAAATAGTTTTGATTGTTTACAATTCGAAGTTCGTAATATATCCAACGATTGGTAGATTTTATTCGACAGCAAATTTTGAAATATGGACTGCTCAATTAATATGATACGAAAAGTTTTTAAAAGTAATATAAAAAGACTTCAGTCAAAATTGAGTTTATGAATACTAGTATATAAATACCGCAGAAAAAATTGAAGCCATTAAATTGTTAAATTTGGTTGCAACTAACTTGTTTTACAGATCATGCCATATCAAATAATGGTTACAGGGTTATTGTTTGCTGATGCACTAATCCCGCTTGCATGAAATGTTTTGAAGTGATATAATTCAGGTGGGTAGGAATTGGGATCGAAAAAAGGTGGTACATTTTGGTATGTGTCTAACTAGAATTTTTTGATACAAACTGTCCGAAATTGAAAGAATGATGCAGCACATAGAAGAGAAGTTATCTGAAGAATACTTCACCATAACTTTAGAAATATTAAAGAGCATACTTAATATTGAAAGTGCTTAACATAATTTATATCTCGGAACGACAAGTAGTGAATATCAAATATCACATGTATCTTTCATTTATTTATAGTTCCGGACAGATGATTCCCTATCATTATATAGATGATGGCAATGGAACCATTTGGTTAGATAGAATAGATTGCTCTGGTTCAGAACATAAATTAATCAATTGCACATACTCAATCGATACTTCACACTGTAGACACAGTTACGATGCCGGTGTCGAATGTTATATCAGCTGTCCAGCAGAGGAAGATGAAGGTAGGATGTGATTTAAATCAAAAGTTCAAAGCAATCGTATTTATATGCACATGGTGGCTGTTGTACATAGATAAGGAAAACACAGTACCATTTATCCGGTCTACTTCAGTGCAGTATCTATAAAGATAACTGTACAATTGTGCATGAACGTCAACTTTCAACTAATTGATATCCATCGTAATCGATATTTAATATAGGTGCACTGGTGTTTGCTATGGTATTGGGAGGTGTTGTTTCGTAATATTTATTCTTAAAATGCCATCATTTGTATAGAGTATTTGTATGAACTTTCGAAAATTGAAAACTGTTGATGTAATTAAAATTTCACATATGCATATACAATATAATTCAAATCAAATGAATTTAGTAATTTGAATTGCACAACTGCTTGGAATGTTGGGTCCCAATGCTCTTCAACTTTGAACTTGTTTGGCTTTATATCTTTTTTGATCTGAGCCTCACTGATGAGTCTTATATAGACGAAACGCGCGTCTGGCATACTTAATAATAATCCTGGTACCTTTGATAACAAGTAAGAACAAAAATAATTGCAGAAAACAACAGTTTTGAATGTTTGATTGATTTAAATCGTTTTGTTAAAATTCCAATTTGTAGCATACAGATAACAAGTTAATTATAATTGTAAACGTTATTATCACATGGTACTAAACATGCCAAAGGAAAACAAACTTTACTCAAATAAATCTAACTGAACAGTTTCGAAAATAAATAATCGTCACATAAATCATCTTTGCTAGCCAAGGGTTACGATCCGCTCTCCTTCTTTCACTCTGTCGGATTGAGAAGGAATTTTTGAGACTCGAGGTAATGATCTTTATTGGTCGCACTTGTAAATGGCTTTATCAAATCAGAAAGCGCATATAACATGATCACGTGTAAATGTAGAAATGTAGATAAACAATTGCCACGTTCTGATTGTGCTACAAGTCTTTACTCCAAAAAACATATCACAATATTTAGTGACAATTCAAATGTTCTTAATCATCATGATTACCTATCAAAAGTTTCTGTGTATGTTTCTTGTATAAATGTTGAAATGTCAACGTATATTTAAATTTCCTGCTTCAAAAAGTTTGTACTCACTAGACGCTACCGTTTTTTCACCTCCACACTTCCGGAACACCTGAGATCACCCCTAGTTTTTGGTGGGGTTCGTGATGTTTATTCTTTAGTTTTCTATGTTGTGTCATGTGTACTACTTTTTTTCTGTTTGTCGTTTTCATTTTCAGCCATGGCGTAGTTAGTTTGTTTTAGATTTATGAGTTTGACTGTCCCTTTGGTGTCTTTCGTTCCTCTTTTAAGAGAGTCAAAATGCCTCCATTGGCCAGGAATAATGTATTCGTGATGAGCGTGACTTCAATCAAACGATAGATGGCGCAACATTGTTATCACAAATGTTGACACAATCTGCCAAGGGTGCAGAGAAGGGAAGTAGATCATGAACCTTAGCTAGCAAAAATGCACATGAATATACAAAGTTTGAAAAATACTTTAAACAAATAAAGCAGTATCTTCTTATGATGAAACTGTCTTTGCAGGTCGTTTGCGTTTGATAACGGGTTCCGTTGACAATATAGGACGACTGGAAATTAATTATAAAGGTGAATGGGGAACAATATGTTCTAATAGTTTTGGTCATGTTGAAGCAGCAGTAGCCTGTAGACAGCTCGGATATTGGTGTGTATTACATTAAAAGCAGACTCACAAATGTATCAATGAATTAGTATTGTAAATCAGTTGATTCATCCTATTATATTCCAAATTCATGAGATAGTTTTGATTGTTTACAATTCGATGTTCGTAATATATCCAACGATTGGTAGATTTTATTCGACAGCAAATTTTTAAATATGGACTTCTCATTTAATATGATACGAAAAGGTTTTAAAAGTAATATAAAAAACTTCAGTCAAACTTGAGTTTATGATTACTAGTAAATTAATACCGCAGAACAAATTGAAGCCATTAAATTGTTAAATTTGGTTGCAATTACTTGTTTTACAGATCATGCCATATCACATAATGTTCACAGGGTTATTGTTTGCTGGTGCACTAATCCCGCTTGCATAAAATGTTTTGAAATGATATATTTGAGGTGGGTAGGAAAGGGGACCGAAAAAAGGTGGTATATTTTGGTATGTGTCTAATTAAATTTTTTTGATACAAACTGTCCGAAATTGAGAGAATGATGTGGCACATAGAAGAGAAATTATATGAAGAATACATTCACCATAACTTTAGAAATATTAAAGAGCATACGTAATATTGAAAGTACTTAACATAATTTGAATATCGGAATGACAAGAAGTGAATATCAAATATCCCATGTATCTTTCATTTATTTATAGTTCCGGACAGATGATTCCCTATCAATATATAGATGATGGCAATGGAACCATTTGGTTAGATAGAATAGATTGCTCTGGTTCAGAACATAAATTAATCAATTGCACATACTCAATCGATACTTCACACTGTAGACACAGTTACGATGCCGGCGTCAAATGTTATATCAGCTGTCCGGCAGAAAAGGATGAAGGTAGGATGTGATTTAAATCAAAAGTTCAAAGCAATCGTATTTATATGCACATGGTGGCTATTTTATATAAATGAGGAAAACACAGAACAATTTATCCGGTCTACTTCAGTGCAGTACATATAAAGATAACTGTACAATTGTGTATGAACGTCAACTTTCAACTAATTGATATCCATCGTAATCGATATTTAATATAGGTGCACTGGTGTTTGCTATGGTATTGGAAGCTGTTGTTTCGTGATATTTATTCATAAAATGCCATCATTTGTATAGAGTATTTGTATGAACTTTCGAAAATTAAAAACTGTTGAAGTAATTAAAATTTTACATATGCATACAATCTAATTCAAATCAAATCAACTTAGTAATTTAAATTACACAACTGTTTGGAGTGGTGGGTCCCAATGCTCTTCAACGTTGTACTTGTTTGGCTTTATACCGATTTTGATCAGAGCGTCACTGATGAGTCTTATATAGACGAAACGTGCGTCTGGCATACTTAATTATAATCCTGGTACCTTTGATAACAAGTAAGAACAAAAATAATTGCAGAAAAGATCAGTTTTGAATGTTTGATTGATTTAAATCGTTTTGTTAAAATTCCAATTTGTAGCATACAGATAACAAGATAATTATAATTGTAAACGTTATTATCACATGGTACTAAACATGCCAAAGGAAAACAAACTTTACTCATATCAATCTAACTGAACAGTTTCGAAAATAAATAATCGTCACATAAATCATCTTTGCTAGCCAAGGGTTACAAGGGTAATGATTTGTATTGGTCGCAGTTGTAAATGGCTTTATCCAATCAAAAAGCGCATATAACATAATCACGTGTAAATGTAGAAATGTAGATAAACAATTGCCACGTTCTGATTGTGCTACAAGTCTTTACCCCGAAAAACATACGACAATATTTAGTGACAATTCAAATGTTCTTAATCAACATGATTAACTATTAAAGGTTTCTGTGTATGTTTCTTGTATAAATATTGGAATGTCAACGTATATTTAGATTTCCTGCTTCAAAAAGTTTGTAGTCACTAGACGCTACCATGTGTTTACCGTTACATTTAAGAGAGTTAAAGTGTTTCCATTGGACAAGCATAATGTATTCGTGATGAGCGTGACTTTAACATATTTAATCAAACGATAGACTGCGCAACATTGTTATCACAAATGTCGACACAATCTGCCAAGGGTGAAGAGCAGGGAAGTAGATCATCAACCTTAGCTAGCAAAAATGCACATGAATCCACAAAGTTTGAAAAACACTTTTAAACTAATAAAGCAGTATCTTCTTATGATGACATTTTCTTTGCAGGTCGTTTGCGTTTTATAACGGGTTCCGTTGACAATATAGGACGACTGGAAATTAATTATAGAGGTGAATGGGGAACAATATGTTCTAATAGTTTTGGTCATGTTGAAGCAGCAGTAGCCTGTAGACAGCTCGGATATTGGTGTGTATTACATTAAAAGCAGACTCACAAATGCATCAATGAATTAGTATTGTAAATCAGTTGATTCATCCTATTATATTCCAAATTCATGAAATAGTTTTGATTGTTTACAATTCGATGTTCGTAATATATCCAACGATTGGTAGATTTCATTCGACAGCAAATTTTTAGATATGGACTTCTCATTTAATATGATCCGAAAAGTTTTGAAAAGTAATATAAAAAGACTTCAGTCAAAATTAAGTTTATGAATACTAGTATATTAATACCGCAGAAAAAATTGAAGTCATTGAATTGTTAAATTTGGTTGCAATTAACTTACTTTACAGATCATGCCATATCACATAATGTTTACAGGGTTATTGTTTGCTGGTGCACTAATCCCGCTTGCATAAAATGTTTTGAAGTGATATATTCGAGGTGGGTAGGAATTGGGACCGAAAAAAGGTGGTACATTTAGGTATGTGTCTAATTAAAATTTGTTGATACAAACTGTCCGAAATTGAGAGAATGATGCCGACATAGAAGAGAAGTTATCTGAAGAATACATTCACCATAACTTTAGAAATATTAAAGAGCATACGTAATATTGAAAGTGCTTAACATAATTTGAATCCAAGAACGACAAGTAGTGAATATCAAATATCCCATGTATCTTTCATTTATTTATAGTTCCGGACAGATGATTCCCTATCAATATATAGATGATGGCAATGGAACCATTTGGTTAGATAGAATAGATTGCTCTGGTTCAGAACATAAATTAATCAATTGCACATACTCAATCGATACTTCACACTGTAGACACAGTTACGATGCCGGCGTCAAATGTTATATCAGCTGTCCAGCAGAGGAAGATGAAGGTAGGATGTGATTGAAATCAAAAGTTCGAAGCAATCGTATTTATATGCACATTGTGGCTATTGTACATAAAAAGGGAAAACACAGTACCATTTATCCGGTCTTCTTCAATGCAGTACCCATACAGATAACTGTACAATTGTGTATGAACGTCAACTTTCAACTAATTGATATCCATCGTAATCGATATTTAATATAGGTGCACTGGTGTTTGCTATGGTATTGGAAGCTGTTGTTTCGTGATATTTATTCATAAAATGCCATCATTTGTATAGAGTATTTGTATGAACTTTCGAAAATTAAAAACTGTTGAAGTATTTAAAATTTTACATATGCATACAATCTAATTAAAATCAAATCAACTTAGTAATTTAAATAACACAACTGTTTGGAATGTTGGGTCCCAATGCTCTTCAACGTTGTACTTGTTTGGCTTTATACCGATTTTGATCTGAGCGTCACTGATGAGTCTTATATAGACGAAACGCGCGTCTGGCATACTTAATTATAATCCTGGTACCTTTGATAACAAGTAAGAACAAAAATAATTGCAGAAAAGATCAGTTTTGAATGTTTGATTGATTTAAATCGTTTTGTTAAAATTCCAATTTGTAGCATACAGATAACAAGATAATTATAATTGTAAACGTTATTATCACATGGTACTAAAGGAAAACAAACTTAACTCAAATCAATCTAACTGAATAGTTTCGAAAAAAAATAATCGTCACACCATTCATCTTTGCTAGCCAATGGTTACGATCCGCTCTCCTGCGTTTCCCCCTGTCGGATTGAGAAGGAATTTTTGCGACTCGAGGTAATGATTTTTATTGGTCGCAGTTGTAAATGGCTTTATCCAATCAAAAAGCGCATATAACATGATCACGTGTAAATGTAGAAATGTAGGTTAACAATTGCCACGTTCTGGTTGTGAAAAAAATCTTTACTCCAAAAAACATATCACAGTATTTAGTGACAATTCAAATGTTCTTAATCAACATGATTAACTATTAGAAGTTTCTGTGTATATTTCTTGCATCAATGTTTAAATGTCAACGTATATTTAAATTTTCTGCTTCAAAAAGTTTGTAGTCACTAGACGCTACCGTGTTTTCACCTCCACATTTAAGAGAGTTAAAGTGCTTCCATTGGCCAAGAATAATGTAATCGTGATAGACGTGACTTTAATCGACCGCTAGATGGCGCAACATTGTTATCACAAATGTTGACACAATCTGCCAAGGGTGAAGAGCAGGGAAGTAGATCATCAACCTTAGCTAGCAAAAATGCACATGAATATACAAAGTTTAAAAAATACTTTAAACTACTAAAGCTGCTTCTTCTTTTGATTGAATTTTCCTTGCAGGTCGTTTGCGTTTTATAACGGGTTCCGTTGACAATATAGGACGACTGGAAATTAATTATAGAGGTGAATGGGGAACAATATGTTCTAATAGTTTTGGTCATGTTGAAGCAGCAGTAGCCTGTAGACAGCTCGGATATTGGTGTGTATTACATTAAAAGCAGACTCACAAATGTATCAATGAATTTGTTTTGTAAGACAGTTGATTCATCCTATTATATTCCAAATTCATTCGATAGTTTTGATTGTTCACAGGGTTATTGTTTGCTGATGCACTAATCCCGCTTGCATGAAATGTTTTGAAGTGATATATTTGAGGTGGGTAGGAATGGGGACCGAAAAAAGGTGGTACATTTTGATATGTGTCTAATTAGATTTTTTTGATACAAACTGTCCGAAATTGAGAGAATGATGCGGCACATAGAAGAGAAGTTATCTGAAGAATACATTCACAATAACTTTAGAACTATTAAAGACCATTCTTAATATTGAAAGTACTTAACATAATTTGAATCTCGGAACGACAAATAGTGAATATCAAATATCCCATGTATCTTTCATTTATTTATAGTTCCGGACAGATGATTCCCTATCAATATATAGATGATGGCAATGGAACCATTTGGTTAGATAGAATAGATTGCTCTGGTTCAGAACATAAATTAATCAATTGCACATACTCAATCGATACTTCACACTGTAGACACAGTTACGATGCCGGCGTCAAATGTTATATCAGCTGTCCAGCAGAAAAAGATGAAGGTAGGATATGATTTAAATCAAAAGTTCGAAGCAATCGTATTTATATGCACATGGTGGCTATTGTACATAAATAAGGAAAACACAGTCCCATTTATCCGGTCTACTTCAGTGAAGTACCTATAAAGATAACTGTACAATTGTGTATGAACGTCAACTTTCAACTAATTGATATCCATCGTAATCGATATTTAATATAGGTGCACTGGTGTATGCTATGGTATTGGGAGATGTTGTTTTGTGATATGTATTCATAAAATGCCATCATTTGTAAAGAGTATTTGTGTGAAATTCCTAAAATTAAAAACTGTTGAAGCAATTAAAATTTTACATATGCATACAATCTAATTCAAATCAAATCAACTTAGTAATTTGAATTGCACAACTGTTTGGAATGTTGGGTCCCAATGCTCTTCAACGTAGTACTTGTTTAGCTTTATATCTATTTTGATCTAAGCGTCACTGATGAGTCTCATATAGACGAAACGCGAGTCTAACGTAATAAATTATAATCCTGGTACCTTTGATAACAAGTAAAAAAAATAATTGCAGAAAAAAACAGTTGTGAATGTTTGATTGATTTAAATAGTTTTGTAAAAATCCCGATTTGTAGCATACAGATAACAAGATAATTATAATTGTAAACGTTATTATCACATGGTACTCAAGGAAAACAAACTTTACTCAAATCAATCTAACTGAATAGTTTCGAAAAAAATAATCGTCACATAAAATCATGTTTGCTAGCCAAGGGTTACGATCCGCTCTCCTGCTTTCCCCTTGTCGGATTGAGAAGGAATTTTGGAGACTCGAGGTAATGATTTTTATTGGTCGCAGTTTTAAAAAGCGCATATAACATGATCACGTGTAAATGTAGAAATGTAGGTAAACAATTGCCACGTTCTGGTTGTGAAAAAAATCTTTACCCCAAAAAACATACGACAATATTTAGTGACAATTCAAATGTTCTTAATCAACATGATTAACTATTAGAAGTTTCTGTGTATATTTCTTGCATCAATGTTGAAATGTCAACGTATATTTAAATTTTCTGCTTCAAAAAGTTTGTAGTCACTACACGCTACCGTTTTTTCACCTCCACATTTAAGAGAGTTAAAGAGCTTCCATTGGCCAAGAATAATGTAATCGTGATAGACGTGACTTTAATCGACCGGTAGATGGCGCAACATTGTTATCACAAATGTTGACACAATCTGCCAAGGGTGAAGAGCAGGGAAGTAGATCATGAACCTTACCTAGCAAAAATGCACAGGAATATACAAAGTTTGAAAAATACTTTAAACTACTAAAGCTGCTTCTTCTTTTGATTGAATTTTCCTTGCAGGTCGTTTGCGTTTTATAACGGGTTCCGTTGACAATATAGGACGACTGGAAATTAATTATAGAGGTGAATGGGGAACAATATGTTCTAATAGTTTTGGTCATGTTGAAGCAGCAGTAGCCTGTAGACAGCTCGGATATTGGTGTGTATTACATTAAAAGCAGACTCACAAATGTATCAATGAATTTGTTTTGTAAGACAGTTGATTCATCCTATTATATTCCAAATTCATGTGATAGTTTTGATTGTTCACAGGGTTATTGTTTGCTGATGCACTAATCCCGCTTGCATGAAATGTTTTGAAGTGATATATTTGAGGTGGGTAGGAATGGGGACCGAAAAAAGGTGGTACATTTTGATATGTGTCTAATTAGATTTTTTTGATACAAACTGTCCGAAATTGAGAGAATGATGCGGCACATAGAAGAGAAGTTATCTGAAGAATACATTCACAATAACTTTAGAACTATTAAAGACCATACTTAATATTGAAAGTACTTAACATAATTTGAATCTCGGAACGACAAATAGTGTATATCAAATATCCCATGTATCTTTCATTTATTTATAGTTCCGGACAGATGATTCCCTATCAATATATAGATGATGGCAATGGAACCATTTGGTTAGATAGAATAGATTGTTCTGGTTCAGAACATAAATTAATCAATTGCACATACTCAATCGATACTTCACACTGTAGACACAGTTACGATGCCGGCGTCAAATGTTATATCAGCTGTCCAGCAGAAAAAGATGAAGGTAGGATATGATTTAAATCAAAAGTTCGAAGCAATCGTATTTATATGCACATGGTGGCTATTGTACATAAATAAGGAAAACACAGTCCCATTTATCCGGTCTACTTCAGTGAAGTACCTATAAAGATAACTGTACAATTGTGTATGAACGTCAACTTTCAACTAATTGATATCCATCGTAATCGATATTTAATATAGGTGCACTGGTGTATGCTATGGTATTGGGAGATGTTGTTTTGTGATATGTATTCATAAAATGCCATCATTTGTAAAGAGTATTTGTGTGAAATTCCTAAAATTAAAAACTGTTGAAGCAATTAAAATTTTACATATGCATACAATCTAATTCAAATCAAATCAACTTAGTAATTTGAATTGCACAACTGTTTGGAATGTTGGTTCCCAATGCTCTTCAACGTAGTACTTGTTTAGCTTTATATCTATTTTGATCTAAGCGTCACTGATGAGTCTCATATAGACGAAACGCGAGTCTAACGTAATAAATTATAATCCTGGTACCTTTGATAACAAGTAAAAAAAATAATTGCAGAAAAAAACAGTTGTGAATGTTTGATTGATTTAAATAGTTTTGTAAAAATCCCGATTTGTAGCATACAGATAACAAGATAATTATAATTGTAAACGTTATTATCACATGGTACTCAAGGAAAACAAACTTTACTCAAATCAATCTAACTGAATAGTTTCGAAAAAAATAATCGTCACATAAAATCATGTTTGCTAGCCAAGGGTTACGATCCGCTCTCCTGCTTTCCCCTTGTCGGATTGAGAAGGAATTTTGGAGACTCGAGGTAATGATTTTTATTGGTCGCAGTTTTAAAAAGCGCATATAACATGATCACGTGTAAATGTAGAAATGTAGGTAAACAATTGCCACGTTCTGGTTGTGAAAAAAATCTTTACCCCAAAAAACATACGACAATATTTAGTGACAATTCAAATGTTCTTAATCAACATGATTAACTATTAGAAGTTTCTGTGTATATTTCTTGCATCAATGTTGAAATGTCAACGTATATTTAAATTTTCTGCTTCAAAAAGTTTGTAGTCACTACACGCTACCGTTTTTTCACCTCCACATTTAAGAGAGTTAAAGAGCTTCCATTGGCCAAGAATAATGTAATCGTGATAGACGTGACTTTAATCGACCGCTAGATGGCGCAACATTGTTATCACAAATGTTGACACAATCTGCCAAGGGTGAAGAGCAGGGAAGTAGATCATGAACCTTACCTAGCAAAAATGCACAGGAATATACAAAGTTTGAAAAATACTTTAAACTACTAAAGCTGCTTCTTCTTTTGATTGAATTTTCCTTGCAGGTCGTTTGCGTTTTATAACGGGTTCCGTTGACAATATAGGACGACTGGAAATTAATTATAGAGGTGAATGGGGAACAATATGTTCTAATAGTTTTGGTCATGTTGAAGCAGCAGTAGCCTGTAGACAGCTCGGATATTGGTGTGTATTACATTAAAAGCAGACTCACAAATGTATCAATGAATTTGTTTTGTAAGACAGTTGATTCATCCTATTATATTCCAAATTCATGTGATAGTTTTGATTGTTCACAGGGTTATTGTTTGCTGATGCACTAATCCCGCTTGCATGAAATGTTTTGAAGTGATATATTTGAGGTGGGTAGGAATGGGGACCGAAAAAAGGTGGTACATTTTGATATGTGTCTAATTAGATTTTTTTGATACAAACTGTCCGAAATTGAGAGAATGATGCGGCACATAGAAGAGAAGTTATCTGAAGAATACATTCACAATAACTTTAGAACTATTAAAGACCATACTTAATATTGAAAGTACTTAACATAATTTGAATCTCGGAACGACAAATAGTGTATATCAAATATCCCATGTATCTTTCATTTATTTATAGTTCCGGACAGATGATTCCCTATCAATATATAGATGATGGCAATGGAACCATTTGGTTAGATAGAATAGATTGTTCTGGTTCAGAACATAAATTAATCAATTGCACATACTCAATCGATACTTCACACTGTAGACACAGTTACGATGCCGGCGTCAAATGTTATATCAGCTGTCCAGCAGAAAAAGATGAAGGTAGGATATGATTTAAATCAAAAGTTCGAAGCAATCGTATTTATATGCACATGGTGGCTATTGTACATAAATAAGGAAAACACAGTCCCATTTATCCGGTCTACTTCAGTGAAGTACCTATAAAGATAACTGTACAATTGTGTATGAACGTCAACTTTCAACTAATTGATATCCATCGTAATCGATATTTAATATAGGTGCACTGGTGTATGCTATGGTATTGGGAGATGTTGTTTTGTGATATGTATTCATAAAATGCCATCATTTGTAAAGAGTATTTGTGTGAAATTCCTAAAATTAAAAACTGTTGAAGCAATTAAAATTTTACATATGCATACAATCTAATTCAAATCAAATCAACTTAGTAATTTGAATTGCACAACTGTTTGGAATGTTGGGTCCCAATGCTCTTCAACGTAGTACTTGTTTAGCTTTATATCTATTTTGATCTAAGCGTCACTGATGAGTCTCATATAGACGAAACGCGAGTCTAACGTAATAAATTATAATCCTGGTACCTTTGATAACAAGTAAAAAAAATAATTGCAGAAAAAAACAGTTGTGAATGTTTGATTGATTTAAATAGTTTTGTAAAAATCCCGATTTGTAGCATACAGATAACAAGATAATTATAATTGTAAACGTTATTATCACATGGTACTCAAGGAAAACAAACTTTACTCAAATCAATCTAACTGAATAGTTTCGAAAAAAATAATCGTCACATAAAATCATGTTTGCTAGCCAAGGGTTACGATCCGCTCTCCTGCTTTCCCCTTGTCGGATTGAGAAGGAATTTTGGAGACTCGAGGTAATGATTTTTATTGGTCGCAGTTTTAAATGGCTTTATCCAATCAAAAAGCGCATATAACATGATCACGTGTAAATGTAGAAATGTAGGTAAACAATTGCCACGTTCTGGTTGTGAAAAAAATCTTTACCCCAAAAATCATACGACAATATTTAGTGACAATTCAAATGTTCTTAATCAACATGATTAACTATTAGAAGTTTCTGTGTATATTTCTTGCATCAATGTTGAAATGTCAACGTATATTTAAATTTTCTGCTTCAAAAAGTTTGTAGTCACTACACGCTACCGTTTTTTCACCTCCACATTTAAGAGAGTTAAAGAGCTTCCATTGGCCAAGAATAATGTAATCGTGATAGACGTGACTTTAATCGACCGCTAGATGGCGCAACATTGTTATCACAAATGTTGACACAATCTGCCAAGGGTGAAGAGCAGGGAAGTAGATCATGAACCTTACCTAGCAAAAATGCACAGGAATATACAAAGTTTGAAAAATACTTTAAACTACTAAAGCTGCTTCTTCTTTTGATTGAATTTTCCTTGCAGGTCGTTTGCGTTTTATAACGGGTTCCGTTGACAATATAGGACGACTGGAAATTAATTATAGAGGTGAATGGGGAACAATATGTTCTAATAGTTTTGGTCATGTTGAAGCAGCAGTAGCCTGTAGACAGCTCGGATATTGGTGTGTATTACATTAAAAGCAGACTCACAAATGTATCAATGAATTTGTTTTGTAAGACAGTTGATTCATCCTATTATATTCCAAATTCATGTGATAGTTTTGATTGTTCACAGGGTTATTGTTTGCTGATGCACTAATCCCGCTTGCATGAAATGTTTTGAAGTGATATATTTGAGGTGGGTAGGAATGGGGACCGAAAAAAGGTGGTACATTTTGATATGTGTCTAATTAGATTTTTTTGATACAAACTGTCCGAAATTGAGAGAATGATGCGGCACATAGAAGAGAAGTTATCTGAAGAATACATTCACAATAACTTTAGAACTATTAAAGACCATACTTAATATTGAAAGTACTTAACATAATTTGAATCTCGGAACGACAAATAGTGTATATCAAATATCCCATGTATCTTTCATTTATTTATAGTTCCGGACAGATGATTCCCTATCAATATATAGATGATGGCAATGGAACCATTTGGTTAGATAGAATAGATTGTTCTGGTTCAGAACATAAATTAATCAATTGCACATACTCAATCGATACTTCACACTGTAGACACAGTTACGATGCTGGCGTCAAATGTTATATCAGCTGTCCAGCAGAAAAAGATGAAGGTAGGATATGATTTAAATCAAAAGTTCGAAGCAATCGTATTTATATGCACATGGTGGCTATTGTACATAAATAAGGAAAACACAGTCCCATTTATCCGGTCTACTTCAGTGAAGTACCTATAAAGATAACTGTACAATTGTGTATGAACGTCAACTTTCAACTAATTGATATCCATCGTAATCGATATTTAATATAGGTGCACTGGTGTATGCTATGGTATTGGGAGATGTTGTTTTGTGATATGTATTCATAAAATGCCATCATTTGTAAAGAGTATTTGTGTGAAATTCCTAAAATTAAAAACTGTTGAAGCAATTAAAATTTTACATATGCATACAATCTAATTCAAATCAAATCAACTTAGTAATTTGAATTGCACAACTGTTTGGAATGTTGGGTCCCAATGCTCTTCAACGTAGTACTTGTTTAGCTTTATATCTATTTTGATCTAAGCGTCACTGATGAGTCTCATATAGACGAAACGCGAGTCTAACGTAATAAATTATAATCCTGGTACCTTTGATAACAAGTAAAAAAAAATAATTGCAGAAAAAAACAGTTGTGAATGTTTGATTGATTTAAATAGTTTTGTAAAAATCCCGATTTGTAGCATACAGATAACAAGATAATTATAATTGTAAACGTTATTATCACATGGTACTCAAGGAAAACAAACTTTACTCAAATCAATCTAACTGAATAGTTTCGAAAAAAATAATCGTCACATAAAATCATGTTTGCTAGCCAAGGGTTACGATCCGCTCTCCTGCTTTCCCCTTGTCGGATTGAGAAGGAATTTTGGAGACTCGAGGTAATGATTTTTATTGGTCGCAGTTTTAAATGGCTTTATCCAATCAAAAAGCGCATATAACATGATCACGTGTAAATGTAGAAATGTAGGTAAACAATTGCCACGTTCTGGTTGTGAAAAAAATCTTTACCCCAAAAAACATACGACAATATTTAGTGACAATTCAAATGTTCTTAATCAACATGATTAACTATTAGAAGTTTCTGTGTATATTTCTTGCATCAATGTTGAAATGTCAACGTATATTTAAATTTTCTGCTTCAAAAAGTTTGTAGTCACTAGACGCTACCGTGTTTTCACCTCCACATTTAAGAGAGTTAAAGTGCTTCCATTGGCCAAGAAAAATGTAATCGTGATAGACGTGACTTTAATCGACCGCTAGATGGCGCAACATTGTTATCACAAATGTTGACACAATCTGCCAAGGGTGAAGAGCAGGGAAGTAGATCATGAACCTTACCTAGCAAAAATGCACAGGAATATACAAAGTTTGAAAAATACTTTAAACTACTAAAGCTGCTTCTTCTTATGATTGAATTTTCCTTGCAGGTCGTTTGCGTTTTATAACGGGTTCCGTTGACAATATAGGACGACTGGAAATTAATTATAGAGGTGAATGGGGAACAATATGTTCTAATAGTTTTGGTCATGTTGAAGCAGCAGTAGCCTGTAGACAGCTCGGATATTGGTGTGTATTACATTAAAAGCAGAATTACAAATGTATCAATGAATTTGTTTTGTAAGACAGTTGATTCATCCTATTATATTCCAAATTCATGTGATAGTTTTGATTGTTCACAGGGTTATTGTTTGCTGATGCACTAATCCCGCTTGCATGAAATGTTTTGAAGTGATATATTTGAGGTGGGTAGGAATGGGAACTGAAAAAAGGTGGTATATTTTGATATGTGTCTAATTAGAATTTTTTGATACAAACTGTCCGAAATTGAGAGAATGATGCGGCACATAGAAGAGAAGTTATCTGAAGAATACATTCACACTAACTTTAGAAATATCAAAGACCATACTTAATATTGAGAGAAGTTATCTGAAGAATACATTCACACTAACTTTAGAAATATCAAAGACCATACTTAATATTGAAAGTTCTTAACATAATTTGAATCTCGGAACGACAAGTAGTGAATATCAAATATCCCATGTATCTTTCATTTATTTATAGTTCCGGACAGATGATTCCCTATCAATATATAGATGATGGCAATGGAACCATTTGGTTAGATAGAATAGATTGCTCTGGTTCAGAACATAAATTAATCAATTGCACATACTCAATCGATACTTCACACTGTAGACACAGTTACGATGCCGGCGTCAAATGTTATATCAGCTGTCCAGCAGAAGAAGATGAAGGTAGGATGTGATTTAAATCAAAAGTTCGAAGCAATCGTATTTATATGCACATGGTGGCTATTGTACATAAAAAGGGAAAACACAGTACCATTTATCCGGTCTACTTCAGTGCAGTACCTATAAAGATAACTGTACAATTGTGTATGAACGTCAACTTTCAACTAATTGATATCCATCGTAATCGATATTTAATATAGGTTCACTGGTGTATGCTATGGTATTGGGAGATGTTGTTTCGTGATATTTATTCATAAAATGCCATCATTTGTATAGAGTGTTTGTATGAACTTTCGAAAATTAAAAACTGTTGAAGTAATTAAAATTTTACATATGCATACAATCTAATTCAAATCAAATCAACTTAGTAATTTAAATTACACAATTGTTTGGAATGTTGTGTCCCAATGCTCTTCAACTTTGTACTTGTTTGGCTTTATACCGATTTTGATCTGAGCGTCACTGATGAGTCTTATATAGACGAAACGCGCGTCTGGCGTACTAAATTATAATCCTGGTACCTTTAATAACCAGTAAGAATAAAAATAATTGCAGAAAACAAGAGTTTTGAATGATTGATTGATTTAAATCGTTTTGTAAAAATCCCGATTTGTAGCATATAGATAACAAGATAATTATAAATGTAAACGTTATTATCACATGGTACTAAAGGAAAACAAACTTTACTCAAATCAATCTAACTGAATAGTTTCGAAAAAAATAATAGTCACATAAATCATGTTTGCTAGCCAAGGGTTACGATCTGCTCTCCTGCTTTCCCCTTGTCGGATTGAGAAGGAATTTTGGAGACTCGAGGTAATGATTGGTATTGGTCGCAGTTGTGAATGGCTTTATCCAATCAAAAAGCGCATATCACATGATCACGTGTAAATGTAGAAATGTAGATAAACAATTGCCACGTTCTGATTGTGCAACAAGTCTTTACCCCGAAAAACATACGACAATATTTAGTGACAATTCAAATGTTCTTAATCAACATGATTAACTATTAGAAGTTTCTGTGTATGTTTCTTGTGTCAATGTTGAAATGTCAACATATACTTAAATTTTCTGCTTCAAAACGTTTGTAGTCACTAGACGCTTCCGTTTTTTCACCTCCACACTTAAGAGAGTCAAAGTGTTTCAATTGGCCAAGAATAATGTATTCGTGATGAGCGTGACTTTAACATGTTTAATTAAACGATAGATGGCGCAACATTGTTATCACAAATGTTGACACAATCTGCCAAGGGTGAAGAGCAGGGAAGTAGATCATGAACCTTAGCTTGCAAAAATGTACATGAATATACAAAGTTTGAAAAATACTTTAAACTAATAAAGCAGTATCTTCTTATGATGAAATTTTCTTTGCAGGTCGTTTACGTTTTATAACGGGTTCCGTTGACAATATAGGACGACTGGAAATTAATTATAGAGGTGAATGGGGAACAATATGTTCTAATAGTTTTGGTCATGTTGAAGCAGCAGTAGCCTGTAGACAGCTCGGATATTGGTGTGTATTACATTAAAAGCAGACTCACAAATTTATCAATGAATTAGTATTGTAAATCAGTTGATTCATCCTATTATATTCCAAATTCATGAGATAGTTGATTGTTTACAATTCGATGTTCGTAATATATCCAACGATTGATAGATTTAATCCGACAGCAAATTTTGAAATATGGACTTCTCATTTAATATGATACGAAAAGTTTTTAAAAGTAATATAAAAAGACTTCAGTCAAAATTATTGAAAGAGCATACTCAACATTGATAGTGCTTAACATAATTTGAATCTCGGAACGACAAGTAGTGAATATCAAATATCCAATGTATCTTTCATTTATTTATAGTTCCGGACAGATGATTCCCTATCAATATATAGATGATGGCAATGAAACCATTTGGTTAGATAGAATAGATTGCTCTTGTTCAGAACATAAATTAATCAATTGCACATACTCAATCGATACTTCACACTGTAGACACAGTTACGATGCCGGCGTCAAATGTTATATCAGCTGTCCAGCAGAAAAAGATGAAGGTAGGATGTGATTTAAATCAAAAGTTCGAAGCAATCGTACTTATATGCACATGGTGGCTATTTTATATAAATAAGGAAAACACAGAACATTTATCCGGTCTACTTCAGTGCAGTACATTTAAAGATAACTGAACAATTGTGTATGCACGTCTACTTTCAACTAATTGATATCAATCGTAATAAATATTTAATATAGGTACACTGGTGTTTGCTATGGTATTGGGAGATGTTGTTTCGTGATATTTATTCATAAAATGCGATCAATTGTATAGAGTATTTGTATGAACTTTCGAAAATTGAAAACTGTTGAAGCAATTAAAATTTCACATATGCATATACAATCTAATTCAAATTAAATCAATTTAGTAATTTGAATTGCACAACTGTTTTGAATGTTGGGTCCCAATGCTCTTCAACTTTGAACTTGTTTGGCTTTATATTTATTTTGATCTGAGCGTCACTGATGAGTCTTATATAGACGAAACGCGCGTCTGGCATACTCAATTATAATCCTGGTACCTTTGATAACAAGTAAGAATAAAAAATAATTGCAGAAAACAACAGTTTTGAATGTTTGATTGATTTAAATCGTTTTGTTAAAATTCCAATTTGTAGCATACAGATAACAAGATAAATATAATTGTAAACGTTATTATCACATGGTACTAAACATGCTAAAGGAAAACTTACTTTACTCAAATAAATCTAACTAAACAGTTTCGAAAATAAATAATCGTCACATAAATCATCTTTGCTAGCCAAGGGTTACAATCCGCTCTCCTTCTTTCACTCTGTCGGATTGAGAAGGAATTTTGGAGAATCGAGGTAATGATTTGTATTGGTCGCAGTTGTAAATGGCTTTTTCCAATCAAAAAGCGCATATAACATGATCACGTGTAAATGTAGAAATGTAGATAAACAATTGCCGCGTTCTGATTGTGCAACAAGTCTTTACCCCGAAAAACATACGACAATATTTAGTGACAATTCAAATGTTCTTAATCAACATGATTAACTATTAAAATTTTCTGTGTATGTTTCTTGTATCAATGTTGAAATTTCAACGTATATTTAAATGTCCTGCTTCAAAAAGTTTGTAGTCACTAGACGCTACCGTTTTTTCACCTCCACACTTAAGAGAGTCAAAGTACTTCCATTGGTCAAGAATAATGTATTCGTGATGAGCGTGACTTTAATCAAACGATAGATGGCGCAACATTGTTATCACAAATGTTGACACAATCTGCCAAGGGTGAAGAGAAAGGAAGTAGATCATGATTCTTAGCTAGCAAAAATGCAAATGAATATACAAAGTTTGAAAAATACTTTAAACAAATAAAGCAGTATCTTCTAATGATGAAATTTTATTTGCAGGTCAATTGCGTTTTATAACGGGTTCCGTTGACAATATAGGACGACTGGAAATTAATTATAGAGGTGAATGGGGAACAATATGTTCTAATAGTTTTGGTCATGTTGAAGCAGCAGTAGCCTGTAGACAGCTCGGATATTGGTGTGTATTACATTAAAAGCAGACTCACAAATGTATCAATGGACTAGTATTGTAAATCAGTTGATTCACCCCATTATTTTCCAAATTCATGAGAGTTTTGATTGTTTACAATTCGGTGTTCGTAATATATCCAACGATTGGTAGATTTTATTCGACAGCAAATTTTGAAATATGGACTTTTTAAAAGTAATATAAAAAGACCTCAGTCAAAATTGAGTTTATGAATACTAGTATATTAATACCGCAGAAACATTGAAGCCATTAAATTGTTAAATTTGGTTGCAATTTACTTGTTTTACAGATCATGCCATATCACATAATGTTCACAGGGTTATTGTTTGCTGATGCACTAATCCCGCTTGCATAAAATGTTTTGAAGTGATATATTTGAGGTGGGTAGGAATGGGAACTGAAAAAAGGTGGTATATTTTTAGTATGTGTTCAATTAGAATTTTTTGATACAAACTGTCCGAAATTGAGAGAATGATGCGGCACATAGAAGAGAAGTTATCTGAAGAATACATTCACCATAACTTTAGAAATATTAAAGAGCATACTTAATATTGAAAGTGCTTCACATAATTTATATCTCGGAACGACAAGTAGTGAATATCAAATGTCCCATGGATCTGTCATTTATTTATAGTTCCGGACAGATGATTCCCTATCAATATATAGATGATGGCGATGGAACCATTTGGTTAGATAGAATAGATTGCACTGGTTCAGAACATAAATTAATCAATTGCACATACTCAATCGATACTTCACACTGTAGACACAGTTACGATGCCGGCGTCAAATGTTATATCAGCTGTCCAGCAGAAAAAGATGAAGGTAGGATGTGATTTAAATCAAAAGTTCGAAGCAATCGTATTTATATGCACATGGTGGCTAATCTATATAAATAAGGAAAACACAGAACAATTTATCCGGTCTACTTCAGTGCAGTACCTATAAAGATAACTGTACAATTGTGTATGAACGTCTACTTTCAACTAATTGTTATTTATCGTAATCGATATTTAATATAGGTACACTGGTGTTTGCTATGGTATTGGGAGATGTTGTTTCGTGATATTTATTCATAAAATGCCATCATTTGTATAGAGTATTTGTATGAACTTTCGAAAATTGAAAACTGTTGAAGCAATTAAAATTTCACATATGCATATACAATCTAATTCAAATCAAATCAATTTAGTAATTTGAATTGCACAACTGTTTGGAATGTTGGGTCCCAAAGCTCTTCAACTTTGAACTTGTTTGGCTTTATATATATTTTGATCTGAGCGTCACTGATGAGTCTTATATAGACGAAACTTGCGTCTTGCATACTTAATTATAATCCTGGTACCTTTGATAACAAGTAAGAATAAAAAATAATTGCAGAAAACAACAGTTGTGAATGTTTGATTGATTTAAATCGTTTTGTTTACATTCCAATTTGTAGCATACAGATAACAAGATAATTATAATTGTAAACGTTATAATCACATGGTTCTAAACATGCAAAAGGAAAACAAACTTTACTCAAATAAATCTAACTAAACAGTTTCGAAAATAAATAATCGTCACATAAATCATCTTTGCTAGCAAAGGGTTACAATCCGCTCTCCTTCGTTCCCTCTGCCGGATTGAGAAGGAATTTTGAAGACTCGAGGAAATGATTGGTATTGGTCGCAGTTGTAAATGGCTTTATCCAATCAAAAAGCGCATATAACATGATCACGTGTAAATGTAGAAATGTAGATAAACAATTACCACGTTCTCATTGTGCAGCAAGTCTTTACCCCTAAAAACATACGACAATATTTAGTGACAATTCAAATGTTCTTAATCAACATGATTAACTATTAAAAGTTTCTGTGTATGTTTCTTGTATAAATGTTGGAATGTCAACGTATATTTAAATTTCCTGCTTCAAAAAGTTTGTAGTCAATAGACGCTACCATGTTTTCACCTCCACATTTAAGAGAGTTAAAGTGTTTCCATTGGACAAGAATAATGTATTCGTGATGAGCGTGACTTCAATCAAACGATAGATGGCGCAACATTGATATCACAAATGTTGACACAATCTGCCAAGGGTGAAGAGCAGGGAAGTAGATCATGAACCTTAGCTAGCAGAAATGCACATGAATATACAAAGTTTGAAAAATACTTTAAACTAATAATGCAGTATCTTCTTATGATGAAATTTTCTTTGCAGGTCGTTTGCGTTTGATAACGGGTTCCGTTGACAATATAGGACGACTGGAAATTAATTATAGAGGTGAATGGGGAACAATATGTTCTAATAGTTTTGGTCATGTTGAAGCAGCAGTAGCCTGTAGACAGCTCGGATATTGGTGTGTATTACATTAAAAGCAGACTCACAAATGCATTAATGATAAAATTAACGGTACCAATTTTCTTGCATCAGATGTGCATTTCGACAATACATGTCTCTCCAGTGATGCTCATGGCCAAAATATTTGAAATCCAAAGCTTATATAAAAGATGAAGAGCTATAATCCAAAAGGTACAAAAAGTATAGCCAAATCCGTGAAAGGAATCAGAGCTTTGCATGAGGGAGATACATTCCTTGATTTATAACTTTTTAATATTTTGTAACAGCAAATTTTAATAACACAAATAAATCCGTATTTTCATGCCAGTACCGAAGTAAAGAAACGGAAATACCGTAACGTTTCCGATTTTGATTCTGTTGTTAGGGATTTTAGTTGTGACGTTATTTAAATTATGACGTCATGTGCAATGTAAACAAAGAAACGCTATCATCAGGTAACGTTTATTCATATCAAGGAATTATTAAAAATGAAATTGGTATTGCACGTTCCTTCCTATTTTATACTAGACTGATAAATATGTATTTTACTCAAAGTTTCATACAAACGAGACCGGAAAAAGGAACAGCATTGTACATTTCTGCGCAGGTTCGGGATTTCAAAACACGACAAAAAAAAATTGAACGATTTTGAGTTCATTAGTACAATGAAAAATTCGGGAAATTTTCCCGAATTTTTTTTTTTATTGAATTTTCTACTGTTATTGGGGACTTCGTCCCCATATAAATTTGTCCTAGTACTACTTCAGAGTAATCGCTGCACATAAGCGTGAGAGTAATAAACAAACACTTATAAAATGAAACCCTTGCCAATACATTTTATCATACAATTACAATAAATGTTTAAGTGCTAGTTTCACTCTGGATAAATACAATAAAGTCAATATACATGTACATGTAACACTGATAAAGAGATGCATGTACAGTTAAGATGGGGTCAGCAATCTTAATTCAATTGTATATATAGATGGTTGTTCATGTAACAGGATTTAAAGGTGCATGTGTATATTTGTATGTGTTTTTTTTTTCTTTTATGTTTTTCTTCTTCAATTGTATGAATTGAATGCATGTACCTGTGTTGGTAAAAATGCTCTGTTGTTATTGTGTTGTTTTCTTTTTTTCGTTACTTTATTTTCTTTTATTTAGCATGGGGATTATAAATTAGCATGTTGACTATTATTATATGCGATTCTTTGGTATACATCTTCTCTCGTAAAATCGAACAATACACAAATTTAAAATTAAAACGTGCAAATCGAGGTACAAAATTAAGTTTCACAGAACTTTTTTGATATATATTTCAGTTTTACTTTAGCACAAAAATATTTGCTCATTTTATTTATACTATGATGCTCTCGACACTTTTTTTTAGGGGGTTGGGGGTAACTCTAAGTAAAAAATTGAAACATTGGGAAAACATTTTTACATATAGATGCACATTTGTATGGTTTGTTCATACTGCTTGGATATATTGGGCTTATATATATTTATATTTATTATTATTTAAGCTATTCTTGTTTAACCACTTGATAATATTATGTCGACTATAACTATTGGTAGTGTAAACTGCAGGGGTTTATCAGAAACAGTCAAAAGAATTGATATATTTACAAAATATAAGGACTTATATGATATAATTATATTAGTAGACACCCATAGCACATCTGAAAAAGAAAAACAATGGCTGCATGAATGGGGATATGTGGGGTAATTTAGTTCTTTTTCTAGTAAAAGCAGAGGGGAGGCTGTTCTTTTCAGAAATACTTTTGAATTTAAAATCCATGGGGAAACTATAGACTTGTCCGGTAATTTTGTTATATTAGATATCACCATTCAGGACTATCTTATAACTTTGGCAGCAATATATGGACCGAATAATGATGAACCAGCCTTTTTTGACAACATAAAAAACAAAATATCCCACTTTGGCAACTCGTCAATTGTAGTGGTGGGTGATTGGAACGTTGTTCAAGGTTATGAGATGGACACATTATATTATAGAAATGAAAATAACCCCCAGTCAAAAGCTAAGATACATGAGGTTATGCATGACCTTGATTTATTAGATATATGGCGCCTGCAACACCCTTTTGAAAAGAGGTACTCATGGCGGGGTCCAAATCGCAAACAAAGTCGTTTGGACTACTTCATGATTACCTCTGATATAGAAGCATTTGTAATTTCATCAGATATAGGAATAAGTTATAAATCGGATCATTCTCCAGTACTTATTAATTTAAAATTTTCAAGCCAGATTAGAGGGAAGGGTACATAGAAATTTAATAACAGTCTATTGAAGGAAACTGAGTTTATTGAAAAAGTTAAAGGGGATATCAAAAATGTCATTGAAGAATATGAGTCTGATCCATCTATTGATATTGATATTGAGACAGAGGATAAACAGTTTAATATAAGCTATCAGCTTCTATGGGATATGATTAAGATGAAAGTTCGTGGATCTGCAATCTCATTTTCGTCTTTCCGGAAGAAGGAACAAAATAATAAAGAAAAAGAATTATTATACAAGATATCATTATTAGATAAAAAAACTCATAGAGAATAACTTGCCATCAGTACACCAAGAAAGGGAAGGGTTGAAACTAGAATTAAAAGTAATAAGAGAAAAAAATGTTAAAGGAATAATTACAAGAGCAAAGGCAAGATGGCAAGTAGAGGGGGAAAAGGGAAGTAACTATTTTTGTAATTTGGAAAAAAAACATTATACAGAAAAAATTATTCCCAAACTTATCCTGGAGGACGAATCTGAGATAATGGATCCATGTATTATTAGAAATGAACAAAAACAATTTTATGAAAAATTGTATACTAGTTCTAACCCATTGTTACTTGAGACTCACAGGAGCACATTTCTTCAGCATGACAATCCTTTTATTACAAAACCTATTGAGGAAGAGGTGGAATCATGTGAAGGACCTTTATCAGTACAGGAATGTCTGTCTTCTCTTAAACATATGAAGAACTCTAAATCACCTGGTATAGATGGATTCACTGTTGAGTTTTATAAAAAATTTTGGAATGATATTAAATTACCACTAGTAAGATGTTTAAATGAGGCTTTAGAGTATGGAAAGTTCTCTATCACTCAAAGACAGGGACTCATTACCTGTATACCAAAGGAAGGTAAGTCAAAGTTTTATCTTAAGAACTGGCGACCTATCACACTGCTGTGTGTAGACTATAAAATAGCTACAGTCAGTCTAGTAAATAGATTTAAAAAGGTCTTGGTAAACATAATTAGTCAAACACAAAAAGGTTTTCTTAAAGGTAGGTATATTGGCGAATGCACTAGATTTATTTATGATTTGATGGAAAAGATGGAAGAAGACGACATTCCTGGACTTTTACTTTTAGTTGATTTTGAAAAAGCTTTCGACACAGTCGAATGGTCCTTTATATATGAGGCTTTGCAGTTTTATGGCTTTGACCATACATTTATAAATTGGATTAAGGCTTGCTACTGTGATGCTTCTAGTGCAGTGTTAAATAATGGTTATATTTCAGAATTTTTTTCATTAAAAAGGGGGGTCCGTCAAGGGGATCCTCTGTCTCCTTACCTGTTTATTTTAGTGCTAGAATTACTAAGTGCAGCTATTAAAAATGACCCTGATGTTGCGGGTGTAACAATTAATGACTCTGAATTTCTGTTGAGTCAATACGCTGATGATTCTTCCGTAGTCCTGGATGGTGACCAAAAATCCCTAAATCAGTGTTTATACTTGTTTGATAAATTTTCAGAATGTGCTGGACTTAGGTGTAATGTTGACAAAACCGAAGCCGTATGGATTGGGTCAAAAAAGGGTAGTATGGAAAAACTTTTTCCAGAAAAAAATCTTGTATGGAACCATTCTGGGAGGTTTAAACTACTAGGTATATGGTTTGAGCTTGCTAAAATGGATAAAACTCTATGTAATTTTACAGCCAAGATAAACAGTATCAAGTCATTACTCAATACTTGGGCTTATAGAGAACTAACATATATTGGGAGGGTTGTAGTTATTAAGACTTTAGTACTTCCCATTTTGGTTCAAGTTCTGACTGTCCTACCTAACCCCCCAGAAGGGGTTTTGAAGGAGATTCAGAATATATTTTTTAACTTCTTATGGAAAGGAAAACCTGATAAAGTGAAAAGGGCAGTGATGATGTCCGAACACTGTGATGGTGGTCTTAAGATGCCTAATATTTATTATTTTTGCTATAGTGTAAAAATGTCTTGGCTGTATAAATTATTAGATCACCAAAATTACTCTCCTTGGAAAGTCTTGCTACTTAGTTATATACAAAAATTTGGGGGAGACAAGATTTTACACTTAAGTCAAGAAGGTTTACTTTATTTAGCAGAAAAAGTTAATCCATTTTGGCATGATATCCTGGTAAATTTTTCCAAGTTAAAAAATAAGCTTCAAGCTGATAACAATACTGAAATTTTGACCCAGTCCATATGGCTGAATCCGAACATCAAAATGGATGGCAAGATGATTTTGAGGTTCAAATATGTTGAAAATAGTATATTCTTCATTAATGATCTGATGTCAGATAATAATACATTATTCTCATATGATGAATTTAAAAAAAAGTATGATATCAATACTAATTTTGTAGAATTTTATAGTATTTTAAGTGCGATTCCAAAGAGATGGAAAATTATAATAGAAGGTAGTTCAAAACTGGAAATTATTGAAAATAAATTAATAGATAAAGTTAAAAAGGAACCAAAATCTTGTAAATTTTTCTATACATTATTTTTGGAGGATAATAAAGTATTATCTTTATCTTCCCGTGAAAAATGGGAAAGAGATTTAAATATGCAGATTGAGGATTGGAATGCTATTTATTCCATGCCTTTCATTATAACCAGAAACTCTTTTTTGTAAAACTTTCAATTTAAGATTGTTCATAGGATTCTACCATGTAATTCATTTTTATTGAAATGTAAATTAAAAGAAACTGAACTTTGTACTTTTTGTTCAGAATTTAAAGAAAATATTTTTCACATTTTTTGGGAATGTAATGTATCACAAAACTTCTGGCTATCCGTTATAGATTGGATTAAAAATTATGGCATTCTCCTGCCTTTTAGTGCAAAAGAAGTCATGTTAGGTGTGTCTGAGGATTTTGTTAACAGTAAAACAGTTAACAATATTTTGTTGTTATTCAAATACTATATATACAAATGTAGATGTAAGAACATATCCCCCACAAAATATGGTGGGGTAGAATATTTAAAATATTTGATTAATATAGAAAAATACTCTGTATGTTTCTTAACCCCTGTACGAAAAGTAAAAATGGATCAGAAATGGCATATGTTAGAAGCAGCTTTTATTTAATTTATTTGATTAATTAACAAAATATTTTTGTAATATTTATATATATATCTTATTATATCCATATGACTTAATTGATTTATCAAGTATTACTTTATTTTTAAAATGTGTATCGAATACTGTAGTATGTAATTTCACATGTTTCATCATCAAAAATAAAATAATTACAAAAAAATAGTACTAGCTACGGGGCTGGTGATACCCTCGGGGACTAATAGTCCACCACCAGAGGCATCGACCCAGTGGTAGTAATAACATTAACGGTACTAATTTTCTTGCACCAGATGCGCATTTCGAAAATACATGTCTCTTCATCAGTGATGCTCATGGCCAAAATATTTGAAATCCAAAGCTTATATAAAAGATGAAGAGCTATAATCCAAAAGGTCCAAAATTAGTATTGTACATCATTTGATTCATCCTATTATGTTCCAAATTCATGAAATAGTTTTGATTGTTTACAATTCGATGTTCGTAATATATCCAACGATTGGTAGATTTAATTCGACATCAAATTTTGAAATATGGACTTCTCATTTAATATGATACGAAAAGTTTTTAAAAGTAATATAAAAAGACTTCAGTCAAAATTGAGTTTATGAATACTAGTATATTAATACCACAGAAAAATTTGAAGCCATTAAATTGTTATATTTGGTTGCAATTACCTTGTTTTACAGATCATGCCATATCAAATAATGTTTACAGGGTTATATTTTGCTGTACACTTATCCCGTTTGCATGAAATGTTTTGAAGTGATATAATTCAGGTGGTGAGCATGGGGACCGAAAAAGGTGGTACATTTTGGTATGTGTCTAATTAATTTTTTTTTTATACAAACTGTCCGAAACTGAGAGAATGATGCGGCACATAGAAGAGAAGTTATCTGAAGAATACTTCACCATAACTTTAGAAATATTAAAGAGCACACTTAATATTGAAAGTGCTTAACATAATTTATATCTCGGAACGACAAGTAGTGAATATCAAATATACCATGTATCTTTCATTTATTTATAGTTCCGGACAGATGATTCCCTATCAATATATAGATGATGGCAATGGAACCATTTGGTTAGATAGAATAGATTGCTCTGGTTCAGAACATAAATTAATCAATTGCACATACACAATCGATACTTCACACTGTAGACACAGTTACGATGCCGGTGTCAAATGTTATATCAGCTGTCCAGCAGAGGAAGATGAAGGTAGGATGTGATTTAAATCAAAAGTTCGAAGCAACTGATTTATATGCACATGGTGGCTATTGTACATAGATAAGGAAAACACAGTACCATTTATCCGGTCTACTTCAGTGCAGTATCTATAAAGATAACTGTACAATTGTGTATGAACGTCATCTTTCAACTTATTGATATCCATCGTAATCGATATTTAATATAGGTGCACTGGTGTTTGCTATGGTATTTGGAGATGTTGTTTCGTGATATTTATTCATAAAATATCATCATTTGTATAGAGTATTTGTATGAACTTTCGAAAATTAAAAACTTTTGAAGCAATTAAAATTTTACATATGCATACAATCTAATTCAAATCAAAACAACTTAGTAATTTGAATTGCACAACTGTTTGGAATTTTTGGTCCCAATGCTCGTCAAGGTTGTACTTGTTTGGCTTTATATCTATTTTGATCTGAGCGTCACTGATAAGTCTTGATTAGTCGAAACGCGCCTCTGGTGTACTAAATTATAATCCTGGTACCTTTGATAACTAGTAAGAATAAAAATAATTGCATAAAACAACAGTTTTGAATGTTTGATTGATTTAAATCGTTTTGTAAAAATCCCGATTTGTAGCATACAGATAACAAGATAATTAAGGTCTTTCCTTTATTAATGGAAAAACCTTACTGTATTTCGTTTGTTTATTATTATTATTTTTTCTCGTCCGTTTTCAAAGTCCAAAATCACAAAAAGTACACAACATATTCAAATGATCTTTGGTACCATGTATCAGGGGTTTAATATCTATCTTGTATCAGAAGAACCATGATTTACTATTTACCTTATAGGAGTTATCTCCCAAATTACAAAAAAACACTCTTATCACTACTCCTCTTAAACTGTAAGACTTAGCGGCAAATGGTTTTTTTATAATGTTCCTTGCCAGATGGCGCAACTTCAAATAATTTTAACCGAAGCGATCCAGTGACTTATTATAGGAGTTATTTCCCCTTGAATATATATCGGTATGCATATACATCTTATGAACCGTAAGTTGTAAAGACCTCGGGTCTTTTGATTTGAGGTCATTGGACCACTTGAAAATATAGGTCAAGGTCAAAGGTCAAGGTCATATTTTAGATTTTCACATGTCTTTGATTTCCCTATAATTCTTGAATGGTTATAGATACAGAAAATGTAAGTAGTGAAAAATGCTTGGTACTTCAAGGGGCAACTTTGTTACGTTATGACTGTATAAGTTTTACTATTATGTAAGGGACATAACCCCTATCTATGGTTTATGAAAAGCCAATATTAGCTAAAACCCTTAAACAAAAGGTTCTTGACCCATAGGGTCTTTTGCAATGACATTTTGGAGCAATGACCTTGAGGAAGGTGTACTAAAAGGCAAATTATGTTATTTTGGCACTATTTAAATAGTTTTATATGTGTTTGAATTCCAACCAACCAACCAACCAACAAACCAACAAACCAACTAACAAACCAATCAATCAATCAATCAGTGCATGCATGTTTCCGTCTCATGTGTTTTATATGGGGTCCAAGATCTCATTTATTTCTTTTCCGCTTGTTTCAAGAAACCTATCCAACGTGTTTAACCAAGCAACCAACGTGTTTAATCAACCAATCAACGTGTTTAATCAACCAATCAACATGTTTAACCAACCAATCAAGCAATCAATCAGTGCATGTTTCCGTCTCATGTGTTTAATATGGGGTCCAAGATCTCATTTGTTTCTTTTTCGCTTGTTTCAAGAAACCCTATCCAACGTGTTAAATCAACCAACCAACCTGTCTAATCAACCAATAAACATGTTTTATCAACCAATAAACATGTTTTATCAACAAATCAACATGTTTAACCAACCAACCAATCAATCAATCAATCAATCAATCAATCATAAGTGCATGTTTCCGTCTCATGTGTTTTATATGGAGTACACGATCTCATTTGTTTCTTTTTCGCTTGTTTCAAGAAACACTATCCAACGTGTTTAACCAACCAACTAACGTGTTTAATCAACCAATCAACATGTTTAACCAACCAATCAATCATTCAATCAGTGCATGTTTTCGTCTCATGTGTTTAATATGGAGTACAATATCTCATTTGTTTCTTTTTCGCTTGTTTCAAGAAACACTATCCAACGTGTTTAACCAATCAACCAACGTGTTTAACCAACCAACCAACGTGTTTAATCAACCAATCAACATGTTTAACCAACCAACCAATCAATCAATCAATCAGTGCATGTTTCCGTCTCATGTGTTAAATATGGAGTACAATATCTCGTTGTTTCTTTTTCGCTTGTGTCAAGACACACTATCCAACGTGTTACCAACCAACCAATGTGTTTAATCAACCAATCAACATGTTTAACCACCCAACCAACCAATCAATCAATCAATCAATCAGTGCATGTTTCCGTCTCATGTGTTTAATATGGAGTCCAAGATCTCATTTGTTTCTTTCTCGCTTGTTTCAAGAAACATATCTTACGTGTTTAACCAATCAACCAAAGTGTTTGATAAACAAATCAACGTGTTTAACCAACCAACCAATAAATCAATCAATCAATCAATCAATCAATCAATCAGTGCATGTTTCCGTCTCATGTGTTTAATATGGAGTCCAAGATCTCATTTGTTTCTTTCTCGCTTGTTTCAAGAAACCTATCCAACGTGTTTAACCAATCAACCAAAGTAATTGATCAACCAATCAAAGTGTTTAACAAACCAACCAATAAATAAATCAATCAATCCATCAATCAGTGCATGTTTCCGTCTCATGTGTTTTATATGGGGTCCAAGATCTCATTTGTTTCTTTTTCGCTGGTTTCAAGAAACCATATCCAACGTGTTTAACCAACAAATCAACGTGTCTGATCAACCAATCAACGTGTTTAACCAACCAACCAATCAATCAATCAATCAATCAATTAATCAATTAATAATTCAATCAATAGATAAAGGCAGATGTGGTGTGAGTGCCAATGAGACAACTCTCCATCCAAATAACAATTTAAAAAAGTAAACCATTATAGGTTAAAGTACGGCCTTTAACACGGAGCCTTGTCATGTTTCTGTTTCATGTCTTTAATACGGGGTCCAATGTCTCATTTCCTTTTTTTTCGCTTGTTTTGATTGACCCTATCCAACATGTTTAATTGATCAACCAACCAACCAATCAATCAATCAACCAACTATTCAATCAATCAACCAACCAATAAATCAATCAAACAACTAATCAATCATTACATATATGCATGCACACATGTTTCCGTCTCGTGCTTAATACGGGGTCCAAGATCTCATTTTTTTCCCGCTTGCTTCAAGAGACCCTATCCCAAGTGCTTAAGTAATAAACAAACAAACCAATCAATCAATATATATGACCGTTTATTTATGACAGTATAATTAAAACAATATGGAAGGAAAGACCTATCAATTATTCAAGAAGAATTGAATTTTAATTATAATTGTAAACGTTATTATCACATGGTACTAAAGGAAAACAAACTTTACTCAAATAAATCTAACTGAATAGTTTCGAAAAAAAATAATCGTCACATAAATCATCTTTGCAAGCCAAGGGTTACGATCCGCTCTCCTGCTTTCCCCTTGTCGGATTGAGAAGGAATTTAGGAGAATCAAGGTAATGATTTTTATTGGTCGCAGTTTTAAATGGCTTTATCAAATCAAAAAGATTTTCATCTCCACATTTATGAGAGTTAAAGTGCTTCCATTGGCCAAGAATAATGTATTCGTGATAGGCGTGACTTTAATCAACAGATAGATGGCGCAACATTAATGTTATCACAAATGTTGACACAATCTGCCAAGGGTGAAGAGCAGGGAAGTAGATCATGAACCTTAGCTAGCAAAAATGCACATGAATAAACAATGTTTGAAATATACATTAAACTACTAAAGCAGCTTCTTCTTATGATTGAATTTTCTTTGCAGGTCGTTTGCGTTTTATAACGGGTTCCGTTGACAATAAAGGACGACTGGAAATTAATTATAGAGGTGAATGGGGAACAATATGTTCTAATAGTTTTGGTCATGTTGAAGCAGCAGTAGCCTGTAGACAGCTCGGATATTGGTGTGTATTACATTAAAAGCAGAATCACAAATGTATCAATGAATTAGTATTGTAAATCAGTTGATTCATCCTATTATATTCCAAGTTCATGAGATAGTTTTGATTGTTTACAATTCGATGTTCGTAATATATCCAACGATTGGTAGATTTTATTCGACAGCAAATTTTGAAACCTGGACTTTTCATTTAGAAGGATACGAAAAAAATTTCAAAGTAATATAAAAAGACATCAGTCAAAATTGAGTTTATGAATACTTAAGAAATAATTCATGGATGCCATAGATTTTTTGGAAATTTACACATGGCCTGGGCCGTGATATTCGAATTTTATCCTGAGCGTTAGCGACGGATAAAATTAACAAATATCACGGCCCAGGCCATGTGTAAATTTACAACAAATCTATGGCTTCCATGAGTTATTTCGATTCTAATAGGACAAATACGATCATTTAAAAACTGAAGCGATGATGGGTATACCGTGTGTGTGGCTGTTCTATTTTACCCACTGTTCGATAAATGTAATACAAATTTAATAAACCTGCATGAATGATCCTTAACTAACCGCTAGAAAAAAAAATTGATTACTTTTTTTACTTCTCAGTAAACCCAACATTTGCAATTTTAAATTTACATTTTTTATCGTAAGCTACCGTCAAATTAACTGTTGACATGTTGTAACCAAGCAGCCGCCATGTTGATTTGCTGAAATCAGTAAATGTGCGAATAATGCAATTGAACATAAAACAAGCAACACCTACCTCAATACTTTATTTCAATGCAATTGTATCAGAGTTTAGAAGGTAAACGCAATAGAAAAATCTTCAGATTTGACGTTTTCATTCGTATGACGTCATGTTTTTTAAGTGACGTTAATGCGCCAATATCATTACTGGAATTTCACGGAATTTAATTTATTTTGTTTTTGTCCATTTTTCCGTTCTCTAATGTGTAAATTCTTTTTGTTATGCGTCAGAATCAGAATAAATGTTTTATTCAATTGTAATTATACATGTGGATTTACGTGGGAGGCAAATTTAAACAGCCATTTGTGTACATCTTGGAGTCTGAGCTAAGTATAGATATATCGAGAATTTTATCACGGTGTTGTGTACAAAGCGAAAGAAGCACGTCATATTAGAATAGCATATAAACACCGCAGAAAAAATAGAAGCCATTAAATTATTAAATTTGGTTCCAATTATCTTGTTTTACAGATCATGACATATCACATATTGTTTAGAGGGTAATTGTTTGCTGATGCATTAATCCCGCTTGCATAAAATGTTTAGAAGTGATATATTTGAGATTGGTAGGAATGAGGACCGAAAAAAGATGGTAGATTTTGGTTTGTGTCTAATTAGAAATTTTTGATACAAACTGTCCGAAATTGAGAGAATGATGCGGCACATAGAAGAGAAGTTATCTGAAGAAAACATTTACAAAAACTTTAGAAATATTAAAGAGTATAATTAATATTGAAAGTGCTTAACATAATTTGAATCTCGTAACGACAAGTAGTGAATATCAAATATCCCATGTATCTTTCATTAATTTATAGTTCCGGACAGATGATTCCCTATCAATATATAGATGATGGCAATGGAACCATTTGGTTAGATAGAATAGATTGCTCTGGTTCAGAACATAAATTAATCAATTGCACATACTCAATCGATACATCACACTGTAGTCACTGGTACGATGCCGGCGTCAAATGTTATATCAGCTGTCCAGCAGAAAAAGATGAAGGTAGGATGTGATTTAAATCAAAAGTTCGAAGCAATCGTATTTATATGCACATGGTGGCTATTGTATAGAAATGAGGAAGACACAGTATCGTTAATTCGGTTTACTTCAGTGCAGTACCTATAACGATTATTGCACAATTGTGAATTTACATCAATAATAATATCATTTTCTATATTGCCTCTTATGTACTGGTATGTGTCTGTTTGTCTTGATCCTTTTTCGGTCATGGCGTTGTCAGTTTATTATCGATCTATGAGTGTGACTGTACATTGTGTATCATTCGTCCCTCCTTTCAACTAGTTGATTGCCATCGTATTATATATTTAATATAGGTGCACTGGTGATTTCTATGTAATTTGGAGATGTTGTATAACAATATTTATTCAAACAATATCATCATTGTGAAAAGTTATTTTACATGTTTTATGAATTTTCGAAAATTGAATACTATTAAACCAATTGGAATTTCATACAAGCATACAATCGAAATTGATAACAAGCTTAAGTAAACAAGTATCTAAAATAAGTATAAGAAAACAGCAGTTTTGAATATTTAATTTGATTTTTTTTTTATATAATTTCAATATATTGCATCCAGATAACAAAATAATTCTGATTATCAATGTAATTATGATTTAGTGCTTCAGGAAAACCAACTTCACTTGAAATAATCTATCAAAATACTAGTAGTTCAGAAAAGTAATTTGTGTCATATGAATACAAAAAGTTTAGGAAACTGCTGAAAATTATAAAAGAGGGACGAAAGATACGAAAGGGACAGTCAAACTCATCAATCTAGAACAAACTGACCACGCCATGGCTAAAAATGAAAAAGACAAACAAACAACAGTTCACATGACACAACATAGATAACTTAAGAATAAACAACACGAACCCCATAAAAAAAATAGGGGTGATCTCAGGTGCTCTGCTTTGATTGAATTTTCGTTGTAGGTCGTTTGCGTTTGATAACAGGTTCCGCTCAGAATAGAGGACGACTGGAAATTAATTATAGAGGTGAATGGGGAACAATATGTTCTACTGCGTTTGGTCATGTTGATGCAGCAGTAGCCTGTAGACAGCTCGGATATTGGTGTGTATGACATTAAAAGCAGAATCACAAACATGACAAATGTATAATTGAAATTAAATCGGTTAAATCAACCTATTTTAAACTAAATTGATTAGGAGTTTAACAGGTTTGACATAGTTCTTTGAAAATGAAAGACTGCTTTTGCTCGGAAAAGATACGATGTTATAAATTCCTATGTGTACAGATAACATTGGGATTGACAACTGTTAATTATAAAACATTAGAATAGTTTGACCCGATGTATTGATCATTAGAAGGGAATGCCACCGTTTATTAATGAATTATCGTATGCTTAAAAATTTATTTCTACATCACTTGAATTTTTCAATCACCCGAAACCTTTTGAATGTTTTGATTAATAGCTTCATGCATAAATAACTGCACATTTACCTCCTATCGCAAAAATTGTCTTATTACAGAATCAAGGTTGCTTATTGTTTGAACATTTAATAGCTGTTTGGAATAAAAACAAAATTTGAAGATAGTGTTAACATGATTGGAATAGTGTAAATACTGGGTTCTTAATGCACGAAGTGTTGGATGTTAGGTGCATTTAAATATAAAAAAATGTTACTATTTTACCAGACCGTTGTATAATTAGGTTCCTCTAGACTTATATGTACCAAGTTACACTGGCACACACAAATTGAACTATTTCCTATTCATATTCTCTTTTTTTCTCATAATGTTAAACTTTGCACATTTTCCAGCAAGTGATTGGTACTTTTATAGATATGGAATAACTTAACAATACACTGATGTTATTCTGAATTGATTAACTTGAAATAAAAAAGTTACTCTCTAAATAGGTTTTTAAAAGAACCATTGTTTGACCTTTCTTCAAGTATTCAACTAAAAAAAAAATAAAAAAACTGAATATAACAAAAATCTTGGAACCAAAACTATTCAATATTTAAACCATGTGTCTTTCGTTTGTCATTAGTTCCGGAGAGGCGCTTCCCTCAAATTTGGTGGATGATGGCAATGGAACCATTTGGTTAGATGATATAAATTGCTCTGGTTCAGAACATAAATTAATCAATTGTACATACTCAATCGATACTTCACACTGTAGTCACTGGTACGATGTTGGCATCGATTGTTTTAACTGTGCAATAGGAGATGAAGGTAGGGTGTTATCTAAACATGTTAAGATAACCATTAGAAACAGTTGTTTAAAAAAATACATAGCTTTTTATACGTGTTATATGCATATGACAAAACAGTACAATGTAGAAGTGACTCAGACTTCTTCGTTGCAGAACCTATTACAAACATATTACACCAAACCTTAACTACTGTGAATTGATTTATTTTTGTTGGTACCAATTTTCGTGGATTGAAGAAAATTTGCAATTCGATGAACATGAAATATCGTGGTTTTCTTTTTCACGATATGAAATATAACAACCTTACGGCGTTAGTATTGTTGAAATGTTACTAGCTGTCGAATTCAAGTTCACCGATTTTAATCAAATTCTCATATTTGATTTTGAACAATGAAAAACGTTTAACCAAACTATTAAAAGTCTAAAAATAAACAATTAACATGGCAAGGGTATGAAAATACGTAGCTTAGTTTCGTGTGTATTGTAGTGTAGACGCAATCTAATTAACTATCAACCTCTTAAGTCATCTGATGACCATATAAGCGATGTAAACATAAATATAGATATACAATATATTAATCAAAATCGTGCTGCTTTTTCTAGGTCTATCTAATTTCATATTATAAATGAAAAATAAATGTTTATCACTGTTTTTACCTGTATAGGAAGTAAAATCACAAAAATACTGAACTTAGAGGAAAATACATTCGGAAAAGTCCATAATCACATGGCAACATAAATAACAAAACGAGTAAAAAACGAATGTCATATTCCTGACTTGGTACAGGCATTTTCAAATATAGAAAATGGTGGTTTTAACCTGGTTCTTTAGCGCTAACCCTCTCACTTTGATGACAGTCTCATCAAATTCCGTTATATTTACATTGATGCGTTAACCAAACAGACACAATGAATACAATAGTCAAAATATGAGTACATCAGTCATCATCGTATAATAATTTTAAAAGGAACAATTTAACAGAACACAAAAACATCTATTTGCAAACACATTCATTGATTTGTGTGTCTGCCGTCAGAAAATTTTATACGTCACATAGATTTGTCGTTCAATGTGCAAACAAACAATTTTAAAATTTACAATACAAATGAAAGAACTATAAAACATGTTGTTAAGATGATAAACAATATCAGTACGCAGAATCTGTACATTAAGACCATCGTGTATATTTTGTGAAGTTCATACAGAATATTTATCAACAAGGTCTTGGTACCTTCCGATGAACTTTTTTAGAAAAAAGAACGAGACGTTCTTTGACATACCCCTGGTTCATCAACTTTCTACTCAGATACTGATGATGTTTTACAAAGTCTGTGTAGGAGCAGCAAGCTCTTGAATATCGAATAAGTTGGGAAATATATATATCCCATATGCAGGTGAAGTTGGTATATTGCTATTAAAGTGGAGGAAATTTATAATTTCAAAATTAAAATCCTTTCGTTCGTCATCGATTCTGGTACTGAGATGACTGTGTAAGTCAAATTCGAGATATAAGTCTAAAAATGAGGCAGAGGAAGCCGTGCCTGTTGTTTCTTTAATCTCTAGTTCAGGGGGATATATTAATGGAACCCAATCAGAAAAGTTCGGATAGTTTATGGAAAGAACATCATCAATATATCTGAAAGTGAAATTAAATAATCTGGCTTCTTTGATCCTCTTGTTTTTGAGAAGTGTCTGTAGGAACACCGATTCATAAGAAAATAAGAAGAGGTCGGCAAGAAGAAGTTCACAGTTTGTTCCCATAGGAATGCCTACAACTTGTTGGAAAAGTCTACCTCCAAACTCAACAAATATGTTGTCGATAAGAAACTCCAGCATACTGACTACTTGTTCTTCAGTGTAGCATGTTTTACCTTTTTGTTTGTCACTATTAACGAAATATGCCTTATGAAATCCCAAAGTAATAAATTTATAGCGTATGCTACCAGTTTTATGTTTAAAGGCATTGTGGATTATTTCTTTAAGGCGATTTTTCAATTTCACATGGGGAATGGTGGTATACAGGGTTGAAAAATCAAGTTTTGATAGAACTAATTAGTAAAAGACCTAGATTTAAAATTGTTTAGAAGTTCTTTAGAATTTTTAAGAATCCACATATGGTTAATACCACTACGCGGGTAAACAGTTTCACAGTATTTCTGAAGACCCTCTTTCACTGCGGACAGAATTGTAGTCAATTTAATGGACAATTCTTTAGTGGAACATGAAGATGAGCCAGCAGTATACCGTTGTTTGTACGGATTTTTATGAAGCTTTGGTATCCAATACAAACAAGGTAAGTTCTCCGATTTGGCATTCAATGTAATGTTTATTGAAGGACTTAAGATTTGCTAAAATCTCATCCTTGTCAAATGATATGTCTTTGTATGTGGGATTACCTGATTGCTCCTTTATACCCAATTCTTTGACAAGACATTCGTAGTAATACGATTAACATACACATACAATATTATTTTAAGCTTTGTCCGCGGGAACAACAACATACTTATCATGAAGAGATGATAGACATTTCATGGCCTCTTTGTCTCTGAAAACAGACTTTGGTCGACTGTTCCCACTGTTTTACAACTTGTGAAAGCGACGTTTTATCAGAGACCTGATAGTTTTAACCCATTCTGACAAAGTGTCCAGTTCAACTTCTTCTCGCTTAGCCAATGCTCTGGCGCAGTCCTCAATGGAACCCATAATTATTTTGAAGTTATGGTTCCAATTGATGTGTTGGGGTTCTCTAAACTTAGGACCATGAGAAATCACCTTTCGGAGATTTTCATGTTGAATGATGTTTTGTGGATCGAATCAGTCAATCAAATGTTTACCTTTGTTTCACTTTCTATGTTGACATTTTGTTTTTCTTTAAATAACTTTTCACACACACAATTCACTCATTATAAGTGGTTAAGTTGAGGTTCACATGAATATGGATTCAATAAGGTCGAATTATTCACTTGCAAGTGAATAATTCATAATCAATGTTTTTATTATTTAAACAAAATTGAACCATACTGGCTGTCAAAAGCGAAGTATTATTTAAGTATTTGCATTTCATTATTGAGCTCGAGTGTGCAAACACAATTATATATCAGATTTTTTTTATATATCTCTTAGCTTGTGCCCTTTTAATAGTTACTAGTATTTTAAGGATGTACCCTTCTGACGTTTAAGTACCGTTGAAATCTCGCTCTGGAATTATTTCGAAAATATGTGATACAAGTGAAAAATATCAATAAATTTCAGAAATATAATAATCAAACATAACTCTGTGAAAAATTGTGTATTTACAATGAATAGTTTTTTAGTAATCTGGCATTATAATACCTGTATTAAAAAAAGGAAATATCCAGTGATGATGGACAACTACAGGGGAATTGCCGTCACACCTGTTGTGTCAAAGCTCTTTGAATGTACCATACTGCCATCTCTGACTCAAATCTTTAAACAATCAACTCTTCAATTTGGTTTACAAAGGGCATGTCTATGCTTATGGCTGCGCTGTTATATCTGAGGCTAGAGGAGAAGTTAAAATCTCATAATTGAACATTTGTACCTAATTACTGTTGACAGTCAGAAATCATTTGATATAGTGGATCATATTATAATGCTGGATGAGCTACATGAACACACACAAAACCATTCAATGTGGACAATAGTAAAATAAACTTATACAGTGGTCTAGTCTCAAAGGTCAAATGGAAAGGAAACATTGACAATAGCGTCCAAATTTATCAAGACGTACGCCAGGGTGGAATCCTTTCTCCATTTCTCTACAAAGTATATGTCAACAATCTCCTTAAAGATCTTAAATCACATAGCTTAGAATTTAAAATAGGCACAACATATGTGGGCTGCTCAACATGTGAAGACAATGTAGCCTTTATTAGCAACTGTGAACAGGAACTGCAATGTATGTTCTCTGTAACTAATCACCATGCCCACCAATCTAGAGTAACCAATAATCCTTCAAAAACAAAGGCAGTCATTTTAAATAAACCTAAAATCATTAACACATCTGATCTACAATTGACCTTAGACAAAAACTATATATATATATATATATATATATATCCATCAGAAGATACTACACATCTTGGTCTAATAAGAGCAGAAATAAAAGAAAATGATGTAAACATCGAAGTACGTATCAGCATTGCAAGAAGAACGTTGTATTCCCTGATGAACACTGGTCAGCTTGGCAAAAATGCTATCAATCCGCAAAAAAACATCTCATAAAATTTATCAGAGCTACGTCATTCCACGGCTGATGTATGGCATATAGAGATTCAACCACTTAAACAGAAGCATATGGTCATCTTGTCACCCTTTCATGAGAATAAATCAGTCAATGCCCGCAAGAACAGCTACTGGAGCTGTAAATCTCATCTTAGGCGCTCTTACAATTGAGGCTAAAATCCATAAATGGCAACTTTCTTTCCTGTATAACATTTTCTCATGCAACAACTCAACAATACTGGATCTGTTATACAGACCACTAATTATGAATATGGATAATCAACAACGCTTCTTCTGTAAGGTCGCAGGTACGTTAGCTATGTCTGATTTGCCAAGCATTGATTCATTAAAGCAACAACCTTCAACAAAACTTAAATGGAAATCGTCGATAAAAATGGCTCTTCAAAAATATTGGACAAATTTTTTTGTGGAAGAAAAAGAATCTAAAACTACTTTAGTGCACCTGGATAGAACTCTTTTACAAATTGGATCAGTACACTCAGCTGTTTGGACCTGCTTATCATCAACAATATTAGATGTTAAGAAAGGAGCAGTAAAAATTCGTCTTTTAACGGGAACATACCTCGTTGAGTCAAATACACATAAATTTAGTGTTGGAACAGAGTCTTCCTGATGCAGATTATGTGGAACATCAAATGAGGACATAACACACTTTGTACTTCTCTGCCCGGTATTACATCAGCAAAGAAAAGCAGTATTCCTCATTTAAAGGCCTTAGTGATCTCTATTATTGGCACGTCAGGATGGACCGAAAGATTTAAAAATCAATTAGATATCGTTAAATTAATTATTGACAGTACGTTTATGTTGCCTGATAATAACAGTTTTACCGATTTAGACAAAATTCAGAAAATGTCAACCGATCTGTGCTATAGGTTGCATACCGAAAGATCTTGTATTCTGCAGAAATCGTGAATCCGTCCAATGAACTGTATATAAAGTTAAAACCATATATATATATTGAACATTTGTGATATGAGCTGCTTGTGCATATGTGACAAGGTAGAAGCAGGGGTGTCCCCTTTATTTTTATTGTATAAAACTTAAGTGATCTTGTCCCGTTATTATTTGGTTTTTTTTTTGTTCCCGTTTATATTTCAATCCGTGAACTTTGTATCTTAGTGTATATAATTTTAATTTACTAGAAACTTTTATGTCTGCGACAAACTTTTATTACTCATCATCTGGAAATAATTCCAATGAGAAGGTGTTCCATAATTGGAATTAAATACGTATAGAAGAAGCTAGCAGAATCCAGTTTCAAAACTTTACGATCAATCAAATAAGTCTTTTTAGCCAAAATTTTGAGAACATGGGTGAGAGATACAAAAATGATCGTACTAGAATCATGAACATCCCATATCAAAATAAATAACAAAAAAATCGAAATAATCTGCATATAATTATTGTTCTTAAAACTGAGAAAAATCACAAATTTATAAAATTGACAGCAAGGAAAATTTGACACAAAAAAGCATCAAAATATGACAAAACTTTCTAATATAATTCAGATTGGTCCACTTCATCTTTATTGCAAGTATGAAAAAAATTTAATTGTGGAACTGTGATTTTTTTCACGATAATAGCCCAAAAATAGGTAAAAATTGATGAAAAATGGAAAAATCATCCAAATTGGGTATTTCCAAAGAGTCGTAGCATAGAAAAAGTGCACAACCATATCATTTTGTCTTCACCAATTATTTTTTAACAAAAATAAGGTTAAGAAAACAAGTGTAATTCTAGAAATTGTTGGCTTCTTAGAGGAGTACATGCTTAAAAGACAAAATCATCAAACAGCCACACATCCTGGTTTTTTTTTAAATATTGAATATATTGCTTCAGCTGTATTGATTTGCAATATGTTAACGATGTATATAACATTATTTTATTACCTAAGACACTTCAACTCAAGCAACAACACTAGAAACTTCAAAGGACACAACAACAAAGTCAACAACACCATCTACACAAACAACAAACACATCACAAACAACATCAGGCGCAGCACGTGCCTCAGGTATGATATTGTTTTTTTCTTTCTTATATTTGATTGTAGAAACATATGCCAGTTTGTTATAAAAAAAGTAGATAAAACATGACAGGTGTGCATTTCTTTGGTTTGACACATGGCATTATATTGAGGGGAGGAAAATAACTCTTAATTCGAAGTTTCAGAAAGATATGCATCCACTGTACTTAACGAGTTCAAAACAGTGTGGTTAGTTTTAAGTAACATACACAATGGATATTCGGACATTATTCATATTTGTTGTTCATCAAATTTTTTTTTAAAGATAATGAACTAGTAATACATTTATTGATGCCCCGGTATCTCTTGCCAGAGTCATCAATCAATCAGTAGATCTTAAAAGTCATGAGTAACAATATTTTTGCATCTATTAATATGGTTATATCTGAATAGAAAAATACACTTAAGAATAATAGACAGCAACACAACAACAAGTTGTCAAAACATAAAGTTTCAAAGAGGTTACTATTTATCGCTGTACCGTCATCGGAACTCTTATGTATATAATATTCATTTAAACATGTAGTTTTGTGATGTTAATAACACATTTAGACAAATATTCCAGAATTTATGGCATTCGGAGAACCAACTGCTGATTCACGACTTTACGGAGATGACGTGTCAACTAATAACTTAGGATGTTTCACATCAATTCCTTTCTTAGGTGACAGTTACAAATACTTGACAGTAAGTTTATACTCTTCTACACATTTCATATCATTTGCAGCTCAGCAAACATTCGTTCATGTATTTTTTAATCGTGACTGTTCCTTTTTATTCACTAGTTGTTTCAATGTTTTCTTATCTAGACGATACAGGTTATTCCACTTGCGAGAGGATAGGAGGATGTCATCTTGAAATTCCAGAAAATGAAACGCTGAATTTAAAATGCCTGATAAAATAAAGCCTACTTTTCCCAATTTCGAAATATTAATCACAAATTCATAATTTCTAAGCATAACACAATATGAGTTTAAGTCCTAAACACCCTCAAAATTAAAGATGTAATTCCTCAGTCACGAAAAAGATAAATATTTTCATCTAGCTCTAGGGTTTTTCAAACAAATACTTGTTCGCTACACGGACGTTATACATACGTTATAAGCACGTTGGAAAACGGTACAGATAATTTTGACACACGTTTAGGGCACGTTGTATAGGCCCCAAGATTGTTCGACTTTTACTTGGACTTTTGCTAGAACATATGCGGGGCGTGTTTGTGACATGTGCCTGGCGTTGTTACAGCGCTCCGTGGACGTATAAAACGCACCCATGGCGTATCAGAAAACGTATTCTGACATTCATTAACACGTCCTTTGATATTAAAATAGGGGCATATGTCCATGAATTTACAAGATCATGTATCCAGAAGTAGTATACACAATAAAATTAACAAGGAAGAAGGGGAATACTTTTTTGTCAAAAGAGACAATAACGTGACCAAGAGCATATATATAACAAACGAAGGCAACTTATGGGTATTGAATGCAGCGCGAAAATCATTCACCCGGAGATGAGGATCAGAGGGACTCTTAATAAAAAAATGTACTTGTTCAGTGAAACATCCCACAATTGCATGTCTAAGATGCGCCAAAAGCATGGCTAGTCGTCCATTGTACGACCAAGATGCGTCTCATATACATTCAATGGAAGTTTTTCCTGCGTAGCGTCCATCTTCTCCATGTTTGACAAACACCAGACAAACGCCAACATACAGTACATAAACGCCCGATAAAAGTGCGCTTCTCGTTCGCCCTAAATACGGATAAAGCTCATTGTATACACGATACAGACATGATTGACAAGTTAAATGTGTCCATAATTACTAGCATATCGGTAGCGTACATGTTTTTTCCACGACCGGCGTTCGTCGGTGGTATACGCTGAAGTGTGACGCCAGTTTTAGGATGTTCTTGTCCCAGACATAGATTATCTTTACGGTATTTGGCACAACTTTTTGGAGTATTTGGTCCTCAATGCTCTTCAATTTTATTCTTGTTTAGACTTCCTGACCTTATGTGAGCGTCATTGATGAGTCGTTTGTAGACGAAAAACCAGTCGGGTATGTCAAATTATAAGCACTGTTACCATTGATAACTATCATCAATCATACCTGTTGCTATAAAGTTGTTACAATCTGCATATTTCACTTTTTTGTACATTTCATTCACAGTTTTCCTCCAATGGTCTGGCATGCATGGGATGCAGATATACTTCCTATGTTCCAAGAGAATTGAGCGTGGTTTCAGATCGAGATATACTAGCTGCATTATGGACAGATTTGGTTGTATATAAATCAACTGAGAAGATGTATTATCATCTCTATAGTGACGATGATGATTTTGGAAATAGAACCCTGATTGAAACAGTGTTGAATAAAGTCTCTTCTAATGTCAATTATTACTCTAAAAAAGGTGACTTTTCGGCGTCTTGTGTGTATATTGCGACATGGGAAAATGCAAGGCTATATGGTGATGTAGTAAGTACACATAGTAAGATTTTATGTACAATTATTTGCTTTTACTAAGATTGATACAATGATTTATTAACCACAGAGACATGATATTCACTGAGGCCAATAACTAAGGGGGATATCATATGCATGCCTCTCTTTGATTGGTGTATCATTGAAAATACTATATTGGTTTATACCTATCTCCTATTTCTAGTACATGTTTTTTTTTCAAAATTTTTAATTGCTCCTTGTTTTTTATACTGAATATTTTATCTGCTTTGGCACATGCTGATTTTGATACCAATAGGTAAAAATGTGTATTCAAATTCACTAAAAATAAACACTAAAAAAGAGAAAAAAAAAAGAAAAGGGTAAATTTACAAGATTTCATACCTATAGAATTTGCCTGAAATAACTATTTAGGTTCATGTTATATATCTATATTATATACCCTCTCATGATTTATCTTATGGTGAATATATTGTGAAAACAGTATACCCTATGTTTTTAGCTATTAGGAGAAAGGACATTTTTATTATTTCGTTCGTCAGTCTGTCTGTCCCGCTTCAGGTTAAAATATTTGGTCAATGTAGTTTTTGATTAAGTTGAAGTCCAATACATTAGAAACTTAGTACATATGTTCAACTAAACTTTTTATATATATAAACGACGCGTGGAGCAGGATCTTCCAGAGCACCTGAGACCATCCCATTTTTTGACGGGATGCGTGTTGCTAATTCATAGTTTCTATGTTGTGTCTTGTGTTCTGTTATTTTTGTGTTTGTCATTTTCCTTTTTAGCCATGACGTTGTCCGTTTATATTCGATCTATGAGTTTGATTATCCCTCTGGTATCTTTATATCCTCTTTTAGACATTAAGTATTAGGTCCTGAGATCTACTACGAAAATTGTTTTATACCAAGTTAAAATGATAAATGATACCTTTATACCCATAATGCTGATAGTAGCTGTATATAAATATTGTCATTCAGGGGAAATATTGTGTTTAAATGAAGTTTCATATACATTTTATTACGTTCTTTTTTTCTTTTAAGGAAACTGTAACATTTCAATTTATTTTGGCAACAAATGGTGCAAAGACCTATGCTTACTCCTTGTTTAAGGATGTTAATATCCTGTCTCCACCTGGTGGTAGACAATGTGCTATGGGATATTCTGGATTAGATGGAACTTTATCAAGTATATACTCCTTCACAGAAAGTGCCTTTAACGTTAGTGAATTAAAAGGGAACACATTTGATGGTGGGTAGATATTGAAATTTTTAAGGATTAATGCCACTAAGACTAGGAAAATTGTTGCATTTGACATGTTTAATACTTGTATTTAAACGCACAAATAATGTTTAATGAATAAGCATATCTTTATTAATGATAATCCTATGTTATCTAAACAAATTCATCAGTTCCAAAAAGTTTAATGAAATGTATATATGCATATAAATATGTTTGCCTCAGTGGTTTGAAACCTAAGTTTCTTGAAGTTTTCAATATATTAAACTCAAAGAAAGATACTGAGCATCCAATGTTTTACACCAAAATAATTATTGTGTTTTATCTCAAAAAGACTGATCTGTACCTTTAGAATCATGACAGTTGAAAAGCCAAACCATTTAGGAATTTAATCATCTTAGCTGGCATATATGACATACGATAAACTCTGTATGTCTGAAGATGACAAATCAAGACATCAATTGTACTGATAAACATCTGATTGTGTGCGTAACACCATACACACCCTTTTATTAAAATAATCAATAAACTCATTGATACCAGAAATAACATTTTGTATGCTAGACCAATGTTTTGTCTTTGCATTACTCATAAAAAATAAGCAAATGAAAAAGTTAAAAGCAAAATAAAATAAAATTAGATAAAGAGCATTGAGAACCCAAAGTTTCAAAAGGTTTAGCCAAAACAGCAAACTTTAAAGTAAACTATTTTAGAGTAGAAACCATTCAAAGTTTTACAAACAGGTCACTAAAGTATGATAATGACCATGCATACACTATAAAAGTCAAAAAGTCTGAAAAGACCAGTTTTTGTCTTGATTTGCATGAACTTTTACTCGACATTCTCCAAAAGTATGACTTGTGTCTTAATTTTTCTTGACAAATTCTCATTTATATCAAATTTGTATGAAATTTACTCGACATATTCTTGACATTCTGAATATTGTCTTAAAATTTCTTGACAAATTCTTGACATTTGAATACTGTCTTGAAAATTCTCGACATATTCTAGACATTCTTATTTTTTCTCAGTATGGCTTGACATATTCTGAACATTTTGAATTGTGTCTTAAATTTACTTGACAGTTCTCAATTTTACAACCGATATTCATGATATAACTTCATTCTTAATTTCTCTTTACATAATATACTGTTGTTTTAAGTTACTTCTTACAACAATTATGAAAGTTGGGCATGTAAAATAATTTTAAATTTGGGTATCTAAATATTTTTAAAAATGCATATATGGCTATGAAATCTAATGTATAAAATAATTTAAATATGGGTGTGTTGATATAAAACAATTTAAAAGTGGGTTTTTAAAAAATACAAATTTTGATTCCTAAATCTTATTAATTAAATGATTAAAACCAATCATACTGTAGACATATTTCACTCTACATTCATAATATTCAATGTTAATATGGTAAATAATTATTATTGAAAAATGTGGTTTATATAAATAGCAAATTATGATAATATACAAATCATTCATTTAACAGAAGAAAAATTTGTGTAATGTCATCTACTGGAATATATACTAAGTATTATACATTGACAGGATGTTCCCCATAAAATTAAGGCATTCCACACCCTAGAACACGCGCAACTGATATAATAATAGAAATTACTGATTTACCTGTAAGCAGCCATACAACTTATCAGTTGACCATTCCAAAGATTAAAAGAAAATTATTATCTACTCCAGGAATAATAAAAAAAAAATTTATTCACAATGAGTGTTGAATTTTTTTTTGTCAATGATTCGATTGGTCTTATGAAATGGATCTCAAACAGACATACATAGAATAGATCTAAACATTTTATTCTTTTCAGGAAGGAAATATTTCAAACTTTTTTTTATAAAAAAATTATAAAATTCAACACTCAAATTTGAATAAAAAATGTTTTTGGGTTGTTCTAAAAATGAAAAGGGTCTGAATCAAGCTGATAAAAAAATTCGTTGACCTGTACGAAAGCCCCTACCCCTCTTGTTTTCGCCACACAAACCCAAAAGATGAATTGTGGGGTCAAAGAGACACATGGTCATATTTTAAAACCGCCTTCAAGACACCTATTTTAGTAAAGCAAATTTGACTGGCAGTTTTGCGAATGGAAAAAATCTAAATGCTGTTTGTCAGTTACTTCGACTTGTATTCCAAGTGAAAACAATTAATTTAATGTTTAATAAAAATAAATCAAATGTAAACTACATGGGGGATTAATCAGGGTATTCTAACTTAGGTGTACAAAAAGGGTATCTTACTATACCAAATTAATCCTTGATTCTTCAAAGTTTAGTTTAGCCATAAAAATAACGGGTACTAGTATATAACAGCAATAGAATGTCATAAAACGTGCAGAATAAGTCTGTACACATTTCAGGCGAAATTTATACTGTTGAGATAGTGTTAAGACATATTTTATACTGTCAACAATGTGTCAAGACATATTCAGACATTATTTAGAATGTCAAGAATATGTCAAGACAGATCGAGACAAATTTAAGACAGTCAAGAATTGGTCTTATCAGATGGTACAGGAAGTGTCGAGAAATTTTAAGACAATGTTAATACTGTCAAGACACTTGTCAAGAAAAATCAAGAACCTTTTTAGACAAATTAATACTATGTCAAGATTTTTTAAAAATTATGCAGACAAATAAAAATTGTCTAGTAAAAATTCATGCAAATTCAGACAAAAACTGGTCTTTTCAGACTTTTTGACTTTTGTAGTGATATCAATGTCTGTTTTGTCAGCTCAGATACATATATGCCTTTAAAATCGATGAAACAATTTGAATTTATATAAGCAATCTATAGGACAAATATATTTTCAACTGTAAAATGATTATTTGCTGGAATCATATATTTTGAATTTTATTGCAGGTGTAAATGGTGTATTTTTTATGTCACTTCATGCAAAGCGTCCAATACAAGATAATCCAGCTTTTCAGTGTGTGCGGTGGTATCGTAGGAATGTTAATTCAGTTAGATGGAGCATGAGAAATGCAAGGAGGTTGTTATCTAATATTTGTCCGTGTAATCAGGGAATGCTTGTTTTTGATGGAAGATTTTTTGTCTTTTCGTATCACAATAATGCTGTGTGCTATGCCAACTACAGATTTGGTACCAGTCGTGTAAGTACACATATGAGTCGGCTTCATATCTTGACTTACATCTAGAAATTGACAATGAGGGTCGGTTGGAAACAAAACTTTACGACAAAAGAGATGATTTCAGCTTTCCAATTGTGAACTTTCCATTTCTAAGTAGCAACATTCCAGCAGCACCTGCATACGGGGTATATATCTCCCAATTGATACGATATTCCCGTGCTTGCATTTCCTATCATGATTTTCTTGATAGAGGTTTGCTGCTCACAAGGAAGCTATTAAACCAAGAGTTCCAAATGGTGAAGTTGAAATCATCCCTTCGTAAATTTTACGGACGCCATCACGAGTTGGTTGACCGTTATGGAATAACCGTTTCACAAATGATATCGGATATGTTCATTACGTCGTAACTACAATCCCCTTTCCTTTCATGAATATGACCTACCGATTTAGACTATTTACCGGATTTGTAATCACATAAGCAACACGACGGGTGCCACATGTAGAGCGTGTTGTTTATTCTTTAGTTTTCTATGTTGTGTCGTGTGTAATATTGTTTTTCTGTTTGTCTTTTTCATTTTTAGCCATGGCGTTGTCAGTTTGTATTTGATTTATGAGTTTGACTGTCCCTTTGGTATCTTTCGTCCCTCTTTTATATCTGCTTTAATATGCATCACTGCATCTATGAAGATGAAAACAATTTTAGCATATGATGTTTAGAATGAAATCTCATCTATACCTGTTGATTGATATCATTCAATAAAGTGATGGTTAAATGCCTTTAAAGACCATCACTACATGTCTTTGACTTACTAAAAAGGGACCTTGGAAGTGGTTTTACTAATCTATGTATTTGTGAAGATCTAGATTACAAAGAATGAAATTGACTGTTAAAAGAATACGCTGTCGTATGTTACATCGACATAGAATATAAAAGCAACATAAAAGAAACCAACCATGCATCTATACATGACAGGCCTTGTGTGTATTTCGTAAAATTTTATATATCATTTTTAGATATAAAGCACACACAACCATGCCAAACAAACGCTACATTCAAACGTAATTGTTTATAATTTAATGTTGGATGATGATTGTCTTCTGATTGGCTGACAGTGTTTTGTTAATCATTTCATAGGAACAATTATGTCATGTGAACAAGACGTAAACAACGTTTTTTTATGATTTACGCCGGTTGAAAATCGAAATTTTGAATTAAATTATAAGAAATGACTGTAATATGTTTTCTGTCTATTCAGAATAACATAAAAAAATGAAGTGCACACTTAATATTATTAGTCAGTGTGCACCACATCACTTATGTAATTTCTTCATAGACAGAAAAAATTACAGACATTCCTTAAACAAATATATAAACTTTATTTAACAGATTTGCTGCTATCACCAGTGGTGGGGATTCCTTCTCAGGAATAGTCCAGACGCTGGTACTATGATTACAGGAAATCCTTTTACTGAAACTGTCACATACCAAAGTGATAATGTTATCCCTAAAGAAAATTGTTGTGAAAAATCGAATAATTGTCATCTGTTCTACAGAGTAAGACCAGTGGGATTTTGTTACAGGCGGTCGCCATTTGGTATATGTAAGTACATATATTTTGCAGATGTAAAGGTCTTATCTATTGTACCAAGCCATAAACCAACTTATTGTTTGTGATATTCGATAGTATAAAAAATATGCAAATATAAGAACTATTCAAATATATATAATCACAATTAGGTTGGCTTAGATCTTGTTTATTCAACAACATCAAGAAAATATTAAATCGTAAACTTTAATCGCCACAAAGTGGACTTGCAGTAAGGTGAGATTTTTTTTGGCGCTATGTTAAAGGCCCCCTTATGACTTTCAGATGAAAAAAAGCAATAAAAGTACCGTTACTGTTGCTTTTTTTGTGGGTATATAGCAGTAAATGTACTGTCTTTTTAGTCATTGATTGATACTCAAAGGTACAAAAGGCGAAAAGATGTATGTTTGCAGTTATAAATGTATCTTTTGTTTTGCTGTAAAGAATTGCTTTTTTAATGTTAGCTTTTACATATTGATTACTCATGTACATGTTAAGGTAGTACCACTTTTTAATACTTTAAAAAAAATATAAGCAATTGTTTATCAAGGTTTCAAAACGTTCTGAGAGTTAATTAGTAGCCGATCAGCAATTACTGTATGAAATACAATCTGCCTATTATACATGATGGGTTCTTAGCTTACGCTAAATGATTTGCATAGATGACTTGCATAGGTGACTTGGTTTATTATATTTGCATGCATGTATTGGTTCCATAATTACTTTCACATTATTATTAAAAGTAAATAGCTTCATATGACTTCAATTGGTAAATAAAATATTTATTTTTAGTCTTTACGTTTGGGGATCCACATGTTGACACATTGGATGGATTTCAATACACATTCAACGGCTGGGGTGAATACACAATGATGAAAATTAAATATGAAAATTTAACCTTCGAAATTCAAGCTAGAACAGATTTAGCAACATCAAAGAATGGAACAGAACTGAAGAAAATAAATGCTACTATATTCAGTGGTTTTGCTGCAAAAGAAGATGGAAATGCCTCTATGCAAGTAGAACTAGCCAGTGATTTGGAAAGTAAGTGATAAACCCTGGTTATCTTTGAAAATAAAACCAGAATGAAATTATATTATTTTTTTGTTTTGATTGCCTCAACTATTTAAAAATTGTTAATATTCTCTCAGAAAAATTACTTCAGTTTTGGAAGAAGCACAGTTTTAGTCCAAAATAAAATTATGTTTTTGAACTGACAGTGAAAATATAGATTCCACCATGGTATTTATATTTTGATATGATCGTCACTGATGTGTTTTATGTAGACGAAACGCGCGTCTGGCGTACTAAATTATAATCCTGGTACCTTAGATATCTATTATCCGATTGAGATTCAACTTTGATTCCCCAGCAATGTTTATCTACAGAGATTGGATAAATATACTTTAATTTTACTTCATACTTAAAATATGTACTCGTTGAACACTTTTACAACACTGTAAAGTTAATATGAAACTTCTGTGCAAGGTTATTATATACTGAAATATTATACAGTATTTTATTCAATTACATGTTGTAATGACTTTTCTTTTATGATATATGAAAACTTTCTTAATTATAGCAATGGTAGTCTATGGTAATGGAAACGACTACACACCACAGTTTAATAATGAAGAAAACTTTGCTGTTCTTCTAACTGGTATCGTTTTGAGACGTCAAAATCATACACTTTCTGTTGCTTTTACTCAGTCAGGTGATTTTAATAATACAATATATATATTTTGAATCTTTAAATTCAAGAATATCCTACAGTGAGGTAAATTATATGGATTTTCAGGAATACTGGTACTTTGATAACTTCTTCAACATACCGTTTAGATCCATAACATCACTGTTACATTTAAGAACATCAGTTGTTCGACTTGTTAGTCAAATGCGTTGGATAAAACCGCAACTTGTTTACGTGAGCATGTAAAACAAATTTCGTTGTAGTAGGGTCTAAATGCATCACAAACAACATTTTCAAAAAGACCAAAAAAGTGAAAAAGTATATTTTAACAAAACGCATTTGACTAACAGGACGAACAGCTGATGTTCTGAAACCCTGCTGACTGCCATTTGCATTTGGCAAATAAATTGATCACAATATGTAACAAAATGGATCTTAATAGTAATTTAATACTTAACAGAAAGCAATAAACTCGCGACAAAGAAGTTATACCACACAAATAAGGTGTAAAAATGTGTACACCAGATCAGGATTTCGACAATAAATAGAATTGAGAATGGAAATAGGGAATGTGTCAAAGAGACAATAACCCGACTATAGAACGGACAACAGCAGAAGGTTACCAATAGGTCTTCAATGCAACGAGATATCCCCGCACCCGGAGGCTTCCTTCATCTGGCCTCTTAACATCCGGATTTCGACAATAGATGTTAGGGATCGAAACGGTATTTGGAAGGCCATTTAGATTTACCTCACTTTAGAATAGACTCTTGAATTTTAAAGAGTCAAAATGGGATGAACGGATCATTTAAACCGGAGGGAAAATATGAAACAAGCCCAAACGAAAAATATACACAAATCTTAATTAAAAACTACGTTTTAACCAATGATTGCTTGGATAAAAACCACAAACTTTTATACGTGTGCATGTAAAACAAATTTCGTTGTAGAAGGATCTAAATACAGCAAAAACAACATTTTTCGAAAAGACCAAAATAGTGAAAAAGTATATTTTAACAAAACGCATTTGACTAACAGGACCAATACTGTATTTGGAAAATAGACCCGCTAGGTTTAGTCGACTGTACAATTTTGGTTCACTCTAAATGTTTGGTTTTGACAGCTGATGGCAAATAGATAATTATTATCTTTGTTAAGGAGCACTACTAGCATCATGTATGACAATATAAGACCGTTAGATATGCTTACTATGGATATCATTACTGTTCATATATCTCTTTGAAAGAATAATTTGTTGAAATAAGAAAGTAAAGATGTTTGATACATTGCTTATAAGTTTAAGTTGTATTTGAGCATGTTTACGCTTATTAACATGTTTGTGAATTTATTATTGGAAATAAAATTGGTGAAAAAAACTTTGAGATATTGAACTATGATTCTTCATTAAATATAGTCCTTTACATTTGCAGGGATTCAGTTAAATTTTCAGGTAAAAACTCGACAGTTGACTTTATCAGCATCAGTTCCTGAGGATTTTAAAGGTCACGTTACAGGTCTTATGGGAAACTTTGATGGTGACAAAACCAATGAATTTGTGTTACAAAATAGAATTGTACTTTCGTCTGGTGATGTTGATTCTGAAAGAAAAATTTATAACAATTTTGGTCAGCAATGTAAGTAATAAAATCTTCTGTTTAGTGATGTTAGTTAAAAAAATAAATTTAAATATTGTAAGAGTTTTATGTCTATTATAATTTGCAATTTAATGGATCAATAACATAAATTTAAATTTTTGGTGTCGGTTTTATTTACATTTATAACATGTTTTTATTATAGGGGAGACAACTTCAGATAGTTCAATATTTGATTACACTGATGGGAAATCCTGGGCTGATTACAGTCACCAAGATTTTGTTCCAATATTTATTGATGAATTTGATAATAGTACCCTCCAGTTAGCTTATACCGTCTGTGGTGGTGTGAGTGACCAATTTAAAGCTTGTATCTTTGATTACCTGGCAACTGGTGACCAATCATTTGCTGCTGATACTCAAATAACAAATGCTGAAGCTGAGTCTGAAACTGCACAAATACGTTAGTTCTATTCTTATTTCTAAATTTTAAAGACAAAATAAAACAAAATGTGAGATGTAAGCTTTTATTTCAATGTGAAATTTTTGAATATCTCAATATTTGAATTGAAGTACAGCAATAATAGCCCTGTTCTCGTGAATTTTGTGTAGTTATTTATGTTATATCCAAAAACATCATATCCCCTCTTTTCTACAAGTTTGATAATGACAGAATCTTTCATTCGAATACTTTTAATTGAACCATATAAGCACATTTTAAGGTAAGGTTTGCGTACACAGGGAGATAACTCGAATTCAAATAATTGAAAAAAAGGAGGGACCCGCCATTTTGAATTGCTTTGATTAACCAATGTTCGATAACTACAATATTATCGAAAATAAAACAACACCTACCTCAAAATCGCCGTTTTGATGTAATTTTATCACAATTTGAATCGTACAAGTAACGTTATGACCTTCAGTTTGTTAGTTTTCATTGATATGACGTCCCGTTTAGCCATAACGTCTTTGTACAAAAACCATTCATGAAGTTTCGCGAAGTTTTATTTTATTTCATAAATGTACATTGTTATGCCCCCGCCGTAGCAAAGGGGGCATTGAGTTATATCCTTGTCTGTTTGTACGTAGATCCGAATGTACGTATCATAGTGTACGTCCGTTTTTACAAAATTGATTTCCATCCTCTAACTTCATTCTCTAACTATAGTTTCCTAAACCAACTGATATAAAACTTGTGTACAATGCTTTTTGCTACAAAAACACAGAATAGATTTGAATTTTGATGTCGTCACTTTTACAGTTCTAGATTTATGAGGGGTCGGACAGGGGATACCTTTCTCCATTCTCCCATCCCCTTTCTCTTGTCTCCCGCCGTAAAACCTAAAAAAAACTAATGTATGGGAAGCTCATTTCAATAGAAATCGATCTAAAATCTTGTGTTTTTATGGCTTGTTCCCGTCTTGTCCTTTCACAAGATAGAAGTGTTGTTTATTCTGCTTCAAGAACTCCGGTAGCTTTTTCACTAACTGTTAAGTTGTCTCTTTAATTGAATTTGTAAGTCTGATGCACGCTGTTTCCGCTTTTTAATACAGTATAAATACAAATAATAGAAACGCAGGATTGAATGAAAAACGGCACATTTTTGTGACACTTTCAGTCAATTTAGTTTAAAAATTTACATAATACGCCATGTGTTTTACTTATAGAGGATGCATATATATATTCTCAGATATTTTTATTGCATAATTTTTACGAATGACAGAATGTTGAACTTGATCTTTTCAAATTAATAGTTTGCAAGGTTTGTCCGCAAATACGCACACATCCCACACATTTACATCATTTGAAATATATTTTATTTTATCAATCACTTTTACAACTGACGGAGTATTCTAATAGTATTTTTTTTATGGATGCATTAAGACACAACTATTGTATTGTGTCGTCCTGAACATGCCTGAAGTATTTGCCACTGGACATTTTACAACCTCTTATTAAACAAACTTCTATGCATATCAGTAAACTTTGAATCAATTTATCTAAAAACAAGGATGGTAATATGTGTTTCTACAAATGCACGGACTCACTATAAAATCCGGGAAATTGTTAGTTTTCAGTCTATCTCCGTATATAAGAGATCATGACGCTCGGAGTATTTTTATGAGGTCGTTTTCTGAACTTTTCGTTTCTGTTCTCCAACTTTAGTTTGCTTTTACCAAAATGTTATAAAATTTATACGTAATGCTTTATAATGTTTCATGTTTATGTAAGAGGGGGCATCGTCAGTGTCCCATGGACACATTACCCATTTATTCCAAGCTCTAACGTATTATTTCTTTTTGTAATGCATTATAATCGGAATAACATTACTGTGGTTGAAGAGTAGCCACAATCAATTTTGATTTGACGGTCGCAAATTTCCGTTTTACTGTCTCCCCTACGCGTGGACAGTAAAACTGCATTTGCGAACATCAAATCGCCAATTGACGGTGGGGATTCCTCAACTACAGTTCCTTTACTCCTGTGAACTTCATTGAACTGATTTTAATTTTTTGAAAGTATGTGGAAGATTTTCATATTATAGGTCTACATAACTGCATTTCTTATTTTAAATATCAACAATACATATACGGCTGGTCATTTGTATTCCGAGGCCATCGTCTGTTTCGTCTTTCATCATGTATAGGAGCATGTAGTTTGTTTGTTTGGTCAAAGACCCCAAATCTGAACATCATGTGTAACAATTGGACAAATCATACCAGTAATCTATCTTCCCCTGCAAGGCTTTCCCCTGCTTAGTCATAAATATTTGATCATATTTGAATAACATTTGTTGATGTCTAGATTTAAATGAATGGAATAAACACGGCTGTTGTAAATGACTATACTATAGTCAAAACTGATGTCTTTTCATCCAATTGCTGCATACAAACAATTAATCAAACATGGGACAATGAAGCAATTTTCATTACTTTTAATGGCAATTTGAATGCTTTTCTAAGATTTAAAATTTTACAGTTTGAAGCACTGAAAGAATATAAGTGTTTCCTTCAAAATCAGAGTCTTGTCCTCCCCGTCCCCCTCTTAACTTAATTTGGGAAATTGATTAACCGATATGGATATATGTAAAATCGATGTCAAATTAACAAAACTTGCAGCAACTTTTATCCCCCACCCCCAAACTATTTGAATTAAGTTTTTTTATCCTACATTGATCTTTTGGTGTCATCCCTAAGTTAATCACTGTTTTCTCTCATTGATTATGGTCAATTCTAAAATGTTACAAGACAAAATGATTCTTTGTAAAAAGATGCTATTAAAGATGACTTTCTTCTTTGGAGATCAACAAAAAAAATATTTTTGTGTTTTACAGAAATGACAAGATGGACACATATAACGGCCATTTCTGTAAAAACGAGTTCGGGGACATACCAATTTTATTAGCTCATTATAATGCAAATAGTTAATTCCTTAAGTTCATAGTTTTTTACAAAAACGGTGGACCCGGAAAAGGGGTATTTTTGGCTTTTTGTTGCCATGGCAACGGGTTTTTTTTAACCCAAAAATTAAAAATTCTTGTTTTTAGGAACTTTTTTATGATATTTTTAATTAAAATTTATTATAAATGAATGGACCACAATTATTTATACATGTTTAATTTAGTTTTATTTTTTTATAGTCACTCGCATACATTATTATTTCAGAAGAATTCAAATACAATTTTCCCTAAAAATCGTCAAACATCGGAATTTTTAGCTTTTCACCTGAAAAAACGGGACGGGCGATGTTCGATTTTTTTTCATTAAATGATTGGATACTCCTCCCTGAACAAAATGATGTATCATATTGGTATAATATCACTAAGAAAAAAATCCAGGTTTCATGCAAACCTTACCTTAAGTCTTCTCACATTGAAATAGGAATTCTGAAGAGGGAAGATATTTGCAGATCGAGTTATGATCAATTCATTCAACATTTTCTTGCTCTTTTTTCTGTTTATGGTTCTCATAAACATCCTTGAATTTCATATATTCTGCTTTTTTGTGTACCTGATGATAATAGATAAATCTGGAAAAGGGCCTCAAATCTATATAAAATGCCTGTATCAAGTCAGGAATGACACAGTTGGTATCCATTCGTTTGATGTGTTTGAGCTTTTAATTTTGCCATTTGAATAGGGACTTTCCTTTTTAATGTTCCTCGGAGTTCACCATTTTTGAGATTTTACTTTTTATGAATACAATTTATAAATTGTTATCTACAAAGTAACCTGAACTCTCTTGAAATCATTTTGGTTGGTATTCCTCAATCCTTGTTTTCTGTATAGGTATGTACAGACTCTTTTTCTAGTGATCGTTTCACTTTTGATGAAACTGTTAGTATAATGCTATTTAACAATTTCATTATTTTCCAGAAAATGAGGCACCAGAAATAAGTGGACAAGAATCTATCAAAGTAGTAGTAAATCAATCTATAGTTTTAAACTTCACTGGTCATGATGATAAATCAGATTTTAGATACAGTATAATAGATCAGCCAGTTGGAGGCTCTTTTACATCTGATACTTCCACGGGAAATCTGACATTAACGTGGACACCTGCAAATCTAAATACAGACAAAATCAGGTAATTTTGGTTAATATTGTGTTTATTAAACAACTCTAGGGTTAAGGAGGGGGAAAATGTGGATGCTCTATGTTATATGCAACATGTAAGTAATCGTTATTCATTATGTACGTGTACACTATTTCTAACTTGTGTATTACGAAATTTTTCCTTTCTCAACATTTGAATCTTAACTATTTAAAAGCTAGGCTCAAGCTTAAAATATTACTATTCAACTGTCTCGAGTAGAGAAATATCGTTACATACGTGCAGTGGTGGAATCTGTCTCTATTATGATTGTATCCTCCCTTTTGCACAGATTTGCAGACAGTTGTGTTCTTAATATGTGATGTTATATGGTAATTATGCATGGTCGCATTTTAGATCATATAGCCCAAAAGGTCAAGTAAGCTTTTCATATCACTTATTGTCGGTTGTCCGTTGTCCGTCGTCCGTCGTTTGTATTCGTCGTTGTGAACTATTACAAAAACCTTTTCCTCTGAAACTACTGGGCCAAATTTAACCAAACTTGGTTACAATAATGTTGAGATCTTTCTGCCTGAAAAAATTGCATACGAGTCAGACAACCTTTTATTGGGTTGCTTCCCCTGAATTGACCTTTTTAAGTAAGTTTTGCAGTTTTTGGTTTTTATCTTGAATATTATTTAAGAAAGAAATAAACAGTAAACAGCAATAATGTTCTGCAAAGTAAGATTAATAAAAAAAAAAAAAAAAGTCAACAAAATCAAAATTGTAAATCGACCCCTTAAGAAGTGTTTGCCATTTATTGAAGACCCAAAATGCCAAGAAGGTTGCCTGTGCTATATAAAAGCGGAAACTATTTGAGTACCATTTTTATTTAATTCATTTCCTATAAATCAAAATTGAAGTCAAAGGATATCATTTTCTAATTCATGAGTTTGAACATTTTTGTATTTTATTCTAAAATGTTATTATGTGATGCGAGGAATATTAATCGTCTGTCAGACTTTGATGCACTTGTATATATCAATGTGTAATAAATTTGACATACACTTCACAGGGTAACAACAGTGGACAGTGATGGTTTAACAGCTGATGCTATAGAGGTGGTGATTATGGCATGTAGTGGATGTTCAGGTGACCAAGGAACATGTGACTATGACAATCTCAGAAATGAATCCAATCCAAACTACTTGATAGCCTCATGTAACTGTAAAACTGGTTGGTCTGGTAAGTACATGTTTTAAATATACATTTGTATTTGACATTTGATTTGGGATTGCATCTGTCAGACAATTTAAACTCAAACGTGATATCAAAATTTAATTGTATAAAATTTTACTCCAAATCAATGTTAAAAACTGTTAATATCAGATTATAACATGGCATTTTTCATATCGCATGTATTATCAGTCCTAGGTTCAATATCAGCCTAAGAGCCGCATGGCTCGAGGTATGATATTGACCGAGGAATGATAATTCATTCTATATCGAAAAAGACATGTTATGATATGTTTATCATATGCATCAACAGTGGAGAAAAATAACAGATTCATATATTGATTCTTTAACGTGGTTCCCAAATAGAAGTTCAAAGTGTGAAAAGTTCACGGATGTCGGACCCCAAATTTAGTACATTCGATATGAAATATTTCTATCATATGCTTAAACAGAGAAGAAACATGTTTTAATATGGACGAATCGACAAAAATATACATAATGAACACTGTTTGGAAAAGTAAACTTTGTTAAGTAACTTTCTAAATTATGTTTGAAACTTTTAAAAATGCATCTGTTTAATAATTTGTTTATTAGTTTTTTAGTTGTTTTTTTTTTTATTATTTTACACTATATACTTTCCAGTATCCAAATAATTGTTTTGTACACTTCTATAGTGTTTTTCATAGAAAACGTAGCATTGAGGTGTATTTTCCGGAATGTGCCGAGTATCACCGGAATGCCATGCGATAACGTTACGGAAAGACATGTGATAACAATCGAAGTATGTGATAAACTTTTGAGATCAGCCCGCTAAACACCAATTAACAAAAAATATGGAATTTAAGTTAATTTAATGCTATTATCCTTCAGTAAAAACCATATGTTATTTAGTCTAAGTATATGATAACAGGAATTATCAGACTAAAATAACATAAAAAGGACACCAGTTTGTGAATCTTTATTTATCAAAATATTTGTTTCCGTTTTTGCCAAATGTATTAACTTTGAAAATTTATTCTTTGTCTGTGTTGTTTTGGTCTGTTTTACGTCTATTTTTGTCTTTTTTGTCTTTTTTGTCTTTTTTGTATTTTAGTTAAGGCTTTATCAGTTTATTTTCGATCTTTGACTTTGACTGTCCCTGTTGTATCTGTCGCCCCTCTTTTTTAAGCATGTTAAAATACCAGCAAGCAAGTGACCGTGTAAGTACAACCTGGGGTTTAAAAAAATATCATGTATCTTTGTGCTTCGTATTGAATACCTGTAAGACAAACAGTCACATGTACAATACATAACCACACACATTTGTTCCTTACGTTTTTCAGGTGATGATTGTGATATTAATACAGATGGTTGTGCTGATGACCCATGTGTTCTAGGACGTACCTGTATAGATCTATCACCACCTGATGAAGTATGTTTTGGTCGTGGTTACAACTGTTCTGATTGTCCACCAGGCTATAATATTACCGCTGATGAAAAATGTGAAGGTAAACAAAAAAGAACGATTGATTCAAAATCATGCAAACGAGGACATGCATAATAAAGTTTCTTTATAATTTTTAACAGTTAAGATAAAGCATGAATACTTTAATTGCGTCTGGTTTTTACACATGCAAACTCCAACTGAATGAATTCGGTTCATTGATGTTCCTGATGAAATATATAAATGATAAATCAATCCTTCGATATAATAGATGAACACGTGATTTCTTAATCGTATATAACATTATCGATCCACAGTGGTATCTTCTTCCTGTATTGATTGTCACTGCTCTATAGTAGTTTCCTTATTTTTTCTAATAACTCTTATGATATTTTGGGATGATCCCAAATAAAAATAAAATGCCAACCTCGAAAAGAATGGAGTAGGATGCAAGTAAAATGACTCTTTTATTTTTAGATATAAATGAATGTTTAGATGGAACTGATAACTGTACATCAACAAGTAATTGTACGAACACAGATGGAAGCTTTACATGCATCTGTCTAGAAGGGTTCCGAAAATTCGGTTCTGAATGTCAAGGTTTGTAATACGATAACAAAGTTTATTTTAGGCTCAATCACATTGATGACTTTTTTATGTAAAAGATAAAGTAACCACAGTAGTTAAAACAGATTTTTAATTCTGGAGTTTGAAAACAAGAGCATTCAGATCATGTGTACAGAAGCTTGCATTTTTGTAATTTAATCAGCTTAAAAATTATTAAAATTTGTTACTCTTATGATTTTAGTTGAAAATATATACTCTTTTAAAAAGTACTATATTTCAATGAACAACAAAAAATTATTTTTAAAACACATGGTGACACCATGTTTCTTGACATGATTATAAAATGATATCATTTCAATGAAACATGATATCTTATTTGAATGTTCACCAATGCAAAATGAAAAACTGATAATTATAAATTATAAATAAATTAAATGGTGTGATCAAGATTGACCTGTATTAAATTCCTATCACTTAATCATATTTCACATGCAGACATTGACGAATGCACTGAAAGGACAAGTGGTTGTGAACAGATATGTGCTAATAGCGATGGAACCTTTTCATGTAGTTGTGTGTATGGATTTGAGTTGCTAGCTGACGGTAAATGTAACCAAAGTAAGTTTAATTTGGAATAATACAATAGGAAGCAGGTGTGTTGAAATAAGGTAATTTTGATAGTTTAGTTTTTCATTTTGTTGATAGTAGTTTGATAATGAACTTTGTATGTAACTCTCGGTAGGTGTCATTATTGAGAAAAGTTTGAACGTTATAGAATCGGAATAAAGGCTTGTATAGAACATGCCAGAAACGGGTGCGCACTATAGAGTACGAGAAGCAAGCAATAAGAGAAAAACATCATATTCGGGAGGTTTGTTAATGTCCCGCCAATTATTTTCATTTACACATGCTGTTGGAAATTGTATTTTAAACATATACAAGTTTCTAAACTGTTTTTTTTTGTGTGACTAAAACACTCGTAAAGTATTCTAGAAACATTACAAGCAATTTCAACTACTATTTATTGACGAAAAACAGGTTTTGCATTGAAGACTTGTTGGTGACCTTCTGCTGTTGTCTGTTCTATGGTCGGGTTGTTGTATCTTTGACATATTCCCCATTTCCATTCTCAATTTTATTTTACATGGAAATATTGCAAACAATCACACACGATTTGAATTTTCTTAAGTTTCTTTAGACATTTTCTAACAGTTAAGCAAGTTTTTTTTTTACCTGCAATTGCATGATAAAGAGAAGACGTGCACAATGTAACAGTGCAAACTGTACAAGCCTAATTATACTTCTTGAAGATTTTATATTTAAAGATAATATTATAATTTCAAAATCCCATAATGTTTAATCGATGTTGTCAATATACAGTTGGGTGCAGACCAAGCATTACATAAAGTAAACGCAAGTTAACGCAGCGTGCACATATTTCGTTAGTTAACTTTAAATTTCGCGTTTACTAGTAAACGCCCGTTTACTTCATTAACGTTAACGCGGTCAAAATGAAAATTTCTAATGTCTACTCGAGTAAACGCGCGTTTACTCTGTGTCCGTTTAGTCAGTAGTAAACGGCCGTTTACTTCAGATTTCACAAGTTTAATTTTACGTGCACGTAAAAGTAAACGGTTGTTTACTACAGATTTCTCAATTGTATTTTTACGTGCACTTGAAAGTAAACGCGCGTTTACTTTTCGCGTTAACTAATTGTGTATCTTATAAAATAATCGTCGTGTGCATTTGTACATTTATTTATGTTGTTAAAATGACTTCATATTCTACGTATATGTGTTTTGAACCTTAACATTCAAAAACACATTTTATCAGAAATATAAACATTTATCTAGCGGATATTTCTAGATCATTACGAATTGTTTCGTCAATAAATTCTAGATGTACTTCCTGTAACATTTTCTGTCTAGTGTTTTTTTTAAAGTCAATAACAGATCCACTCTGACGGAAACGTCGTAGAAATGCACTTATCCCCTGTCTAGAAACTTGAAGATTATCTGATCGTATCAACTCATCTCTAACTTCAGTATGTTTTTGCCAGATCTTCTTATACTTAATATCCTCTCACGAATGGTTTTACAGCTCCAGGACGAATTTCCATTTTGTTCTTATATGCAATGATTAATTTTCAATAAATTAATTAAACAGGTGTCATTTCATTAAATGCAATCGTCAATATGTTGATCGAAAATGGGCAGATGGATATTTTGATGTACCTTATCATGTGATATATTAGGTCAGTGTATCCAGGATACGAGGTCAATCTGCGTTAACGCGCGTTTACTACAAACAGTAAACGGGCGTTTACTTTTTTTTTTACAAAAATAGAAGACACGCCTTTTTTCGCGTTAACGCGAAGTAAACGCGAAAGTAAACGCCCGTTTACTCTTTACAAAATTAGAAGACGCGCGGTTTTCGCGTTAACGCGGAGGTAAACGCGAAAGTAAACGCCCGTTTACTATTTATGTCTACTAAAATTTCGGAGTTAACGCAGAGTTAACGCGGCGTTTACATGAAGTGCACGCGAGTAAACGCCGCGTTAACTTTTTAGGCCCGTTTACATGTAATGCTTGGTCTGCACCCAACTGTACATGATGTACTGTACTGAGTCATGATCCTCCTGTTTGTCAAATCTTGAAACTAATGGTTTTTTTTTTCATCTTAGCAATATTTGATGTTTGTGCACTGCAGAATTTAACCTGTAGCTATGGTTGTGATAATACTACAAATCCAGGAACATGGGAGTGCATTTGTCGTAAAGGGTATCTACTTGATAGTAACAGTGGCGTCTGTTCTAGTAAGTCTCATTATACAAATATAAAATATGGTATGGTTGCCAATACGAAAACCTTCAACAAGTCACATAATAACCAAATTTTGAGCAACTAAAGGTCACTTTACAGTCTTCGACGATAACTAAGGTCATAATGTATAGTAAATCAGAAATTATTACAACTTGACAAAGGCAAAAAACCAAGGGCTTTATTCATGCCAAAAATGAATAAATAAAAACAAATATCACTTTATGAATTTATGACAGTATCAAACCACTACAAACCTCGATTTGTTTAGTACAATGAAAAAAGTTAGATTTGCAAAAGCCCACAACAATAAAAGCAAAATAAAATTTCTGCATTTTGATTGTCAAACAGCAATATGTTTATACCAGATTTGATATTTATATGTTTCACAAACCTTCAGAAAGAATACCATATGCTGGCATGTATATAAGTTGAAGAGTTGTCACTGACTCAGACGTACTTATAAATATAATTATTTTCTGTGACTTTATATTACATTAATTTGTAGGATCCTTTACTATAGATAATTTAGCTGAATTGTAACAATAACATCTTCATGCCTTATATATCATGTACTGTAGTACGCCACGAGATTAAAACTGACGAGGAAAGGTAACACACGGCCAGCGAAAGCTCTTTTTTTGAGAGCCCAGGTGGTCGAGTGGTCTAGCGCAGGCGATTTGGTGTCACGATATCACAGTAGCATGGGTTCGAATCCCGGCGAGGGAAGAACCAAAAATTTGCGAAAGCACATTTACAGATCTAACATTGTTGGGTTGATGTTTAGACGAGTTGTATATATATATATGATATATATAGTGCTTTATCTTTGTCACCTAGTGTGATATACTTTAACATTAAATTTAAATTCCTTTTATAATTATGCAAAACACTTAAATGCCTTAATAACTATCTTTTCAGTTTGATTCAAGGCTCTGCGTTGAAGGCCATACTTTTAGCCATCATCTTAGCAAATTGTGACTTGATTGGAGAGTTGTGTCAATGGCACTCATACAACATATTCCTATATCTTAGCATAACTGAATTAATACAAGTAGCAATATTTCTGTAACTATTGATATTTGTACATTTCAGATATAAATGAATGTGATGCTAGTGTATGTACACAGACCTGTCAGGATACTGTTGGTAGTTATACCTGTTCATGTTACACAGGTTTCAAATTAAATGCCGATAAAACATCTTGTTCAGGTAAAAATTATAAAATTAATATTAATGCCTGAACTTGAATATTTGAAAGTCATGATCCACATACATATTTCTTATGATGACTGTCTCTTTCTTTTGAATAAATATCAGTTTGATAGTAATACACTAACCTGCAAAACGCCTTCAAAGACACGAAAATTAGAAAAAAAATCCATATCAATTTAGATTCAGGAAGGGACATTTCACCCTTGTCCGTCTGTTCGTCGGTCTGTATGTCTAAAAAATTGTTTCCATCGTCTAACTTAGTTTTGTTAAAATAAATGATATAAAACCTATTCACCTTTTTACCACAACCCACAGATCAAGAATGAACTTTGGTGGCGTCACTTTTACTGTTCTAGATTTAAGCCCCTTAACAAATAGTAAAACACTTTTGGTAGTCTCTGAAAATGTAAGGCGATGAGAAATATATTTAATTATTAGTCCAATCTGATATAATATATTTTTTATTTATTATGTGTATTACCAAAATGATCTATCTTGTGACAGCCTGTGTAAGTCCATTTTATGGTGATAACTGTGCAAGTCAATGTAACTGTGGACCAGGCGCATTAAGGTGTGATCCTAGTCGTGGATGTGTTTGTAACAGCGCCTGGACTGGAACTTATTGTGACGTTGATGCCAATGAATGTGTAGATACTCCAGATATATGTCAATCTAACGACAAGACTTGTGTAAACGAAGATGGCGGCTATGAATGTAACTGTAGATCTGGTTATGAAAAAGTGTCTGCAGACGACAGCGTTCCTTGTGCAGGTAAATATTAGGTTATTGTAATTAATGATCCAATATTTGTGTTGTATATCAATAGAGCCTGCCACAACAATGTATTACATTTATATATATATATATATATATTTATATATATTTATAAGTCTAAATTGAAAACAACATTCCAACATATGTTTGCGTTGGATACAAACTGCAATTGCAATACGTGTACATGCAAAACAAAAAAGGTACAGCACAAACAAGATAAAAAAAGTGGTTTGTAATTCATTTGATTGTGTAGCTCAAATTTTAGGCACTATGATTGGTTAATAATATTATGTTATCTTGTCTTATCTGTATGCCTGATTTTAGATATAAATGAATGCAGTAGTGCAACAACAAACAATTGTCCAGCAACAATTTCAACATGTCAAAATACAGATGGGGGATATACCTGTAGATGTAACACTGGCTACCAAACAAAAAATTCATACGAATGTAAAGGTATGATCAGAAATGTAAAACATTAAATATAAGTGACAAATTAATCCAATATAACTATATAATTCACAGTAGTAAGTTCTAAAGTTTGTAAGGTTCCATAATGTTGATGTTGCACATATTAGATTTAACATGCTAAATCTGTGCTTGGTCCAGGTACTGAGTAGTTGATGCTTTTGCTAAAGTAGATAGCTACATCGACTATTGAAATGTATTTCATCTTATATGATTGATGGCATGATTAAAGCAACATTGAAACGTTTGATAGACAACTAGATAACAATAACTCGTAAGCATTATGTGTTAAAACATGGAAATAAATATAAATAAAAAATATAACATAAAGTATAAACCCTTACAAACTGTGCTTCAAACCTTGATACTGCAATTATTGTTATTAGTCAAAAGCCCATTTTTTGGATATTCTTTATTATCATTTAAAAGTCAAAATTGATCATTGTTTTTCCATCATGCATGACATGCCATGTGTTGGCTTTCGCTTTTAATCAAATAAACATGACCAGGTTTTGGTACATACACCAATAATAAACCTACCCAATAACAAAAACAACCCAATAACAAAAACAACCCAAAAGATTTCTAGAGAGAAACAGCATTTGTTGTCATCATTTAACTGTTGTTTATACAGTATTTCAGACTCCAAATCGTCTGAAATATATAACTATTAATTGTGAATAAAAACTATTACACAGAAAGGTTATCTTCCATTTACACTAAATTTTCTGAATAACTAGAATATTTAAATATGAAATGAAGACACCGCTGGCAGTAAAGTTGCTTTTTAACCTAGTTGGTAGTGATGGATCTTAATTTAAAAAAAAACTTTGATATACTACAGATGTAAACGAATGCACAACCAAGTCTGATGATTGTGAACAAGACTGTGTCAATAATGTGGGAAGTTATAACTGTCGGTGTTTATTTGGGTATGAACTCAACAATGACAGAAAAACTTGTAAACAAGGTAGGTTAATTAGTTTCTGTGTATCAAAGGAGCGCTAGCTGTCAAATTTGTGTTCACTGATTTGACTCAAATTCTCATATTTGATTTTTAACAATGTAAAACATTTATCAAAATTATAAAAAGTCTAAAATAAACAATATACCGTGCATGAGGTCGATAAATATAGCTTAGTTTCGTGTGTATTTTAGTCTAGATACAACATAATTAACTGTCGAGTTGACCTACGATTGCCATATAAGCGATATAAACATAGTTAAAAACCAATTGTTCAGAGAACAATTGAAAGTCTTTCCACATCAAAGAAATTTTTATAAGAAGATAGTTTCTTCATACTGATACAATAAATAATGGTTTAATTATATTTTTGAGTGATAAAAGGGAGATAACATGCTACTTCCGGTGAAATGAATGTCACTTCCGGTGTCATATGATAGCTTCTTTCACACTGATTCCAAAAAATATATAATTTCATATTATAGATTAACAATATATTTTAATCATCATTTTTACCTGTATAATTATTTTTTTTGTGGATCAAATCAGTCCATCAAATGATTTGTCTTTGTTGCACTTTCAATGTTGACATTATTTTCCTTTAAACAATTGAACACGCAAAATGTGATATATCTAGTTGTTAGTGCCACTTTAAATAAGATTCTGAATATGAGGGAGTTTTAGTCATATTGAATATGTTTCTGTATATTTCATCAGTTTCTGTATATTAAATCAATTTTCTGTATAATGACAGTTTCTGTATATTAAAATGAGTTTTCTGTATAATGAATTAGTTACTGTATAAAGAATTAGATCTGTTTATTAAATTAGTTTCTGTATATTAAAGCATATTCTGTATATTAAATACATATTCTGTATATTCAATGAATTTCTGTATATCTAACTCATACTTGAATGTCGAGAAAGATACTTGTTCACACAAAATATTATGTAATATATACAACAACTCTTCAATTGATTCGAATGATGCAGAATCTTTATATATTATTAAACATATTGAGTGTTTAAAAAAATACTATAGATTTTAAGAACTCTTTTATCTCAATATCTCTGATGTTTTTTTACTGACACTTTTTATTTGCTAGTTACATTTCTCTTATTAAAATATACTCTTAAAGAATGTTTATAGATGATAAATTTGAACATGAGGTACAAGTATATTATTTTAATTTTTAGTGTTTGATCCATGTGGTACCCTGAGTAACCTGACCTGTAGTTATGCATGCAGACTAAAAGACAGCACTGCATTTTGTTATTGTAAATCTGGATATGTGTTACAGGCTGATAACCAAACTTGTACAGGTAAACACTGTTATTACGTCATTTCTGGAGTAATGTCTTTCATCGAAAAAGATCGTCGATTTCGCACATCTTTATGACTTCATTTACTAAATAGTAGGCACGCCTGTATCCCTGCTCTAATAAAGTTTCCAGCACTTTAAGAATCGTCATTCTGAATGGTAGTATAGAAAATATTTATGTTCCGTAAGTACGTAACTTGATTCCTGTACGACTGAGGGGTGACCATCTCATTAGATTTTGGTTTCCAAAATATTTTGTAAGGTATAGAATGAAAATGAATCGCCCATTTATCAGCATGTGTTGGAATTGACGATGACTACATTCTGGTCACGTGGTAAAGAAAGATTCAACTAACTACCGTATCACAGAACTATCGTATTGGTAATACCTTATATGAAAAGTGTCACTCGATGGTCACAGATATTAAACAAAATATTCATATAATGAGGTCTTTGTTGTGAGCTTTAAAACCCAACCAAACAGCAAAAGGCTAGAGGTTCCTTAATGTATGGAATCATGATAATACATTTATTCCTTATTGATATGGAACAAAAATTGAATTGAATGTTACCACAGTCAAATCTTAAAAAAAAATTATATTTGTTTGTAGATATTAATGAATGTAACGATGACAGTACAAATCTGTGTTTTGATAAGTCAACTTGCTCTAATATAGCAGGAAGTTTCAAATGTAGTTGTAAAATTGGTCAGTTCTTGGAGAACGATCATAGAACTTGTTCAGGTGAGTACAAAGTTTTTAGAAAAGAACAATACAACTTTTTTATTTTTATTTTTTTATATATATATATACAAATGTAAATGATTTTTTTCCTTTAATTAAAATGAGATATGGCAAATTGCAGTTGTTACAAAAAAAGTATAATTAATCTTTTGGCAGAAAAATAAATTAAATTTTCAAAATTCAACTTAGCATGGACCTTTTTAATTGATTGATTGATTGTTGGTTGCTTAACGTCCAGTGGCAAATATTTCATGCATATTCAGGACGACCTTTTTAATTTAATATCTACTGAGCCAAAAAAGTTTTGCAACAAAAATATGAAATTTTATTTTATTACCAAATCATAACAAGATATAATTTTGATAATATAAAAATGGAATTATGACTATCAGAAGCAACATGAATGGTTAACACTCATATTCATTAGGATATTTTTTTATGGAGCCCGGGAGGGTCAAAATGCGGAAATGAGTATAGTGTTATTCGAAATCAATTTCTCGGCCATGCTCTGAGTTCATCAATGGAGGATTGGCAGACACACCAGCAGCTGCCCTTAGTCAATGCACTACTCTTGTGGCCGGAAAAAACTTGTTACGTGTTGACGTAAAGCGAAGGTAACGCTCCTCCTTCGTCGATGGTTGTTTTTGGTTTACGACATATCTGTTTGTAAGTCTTTAAACTGTTGACTTATGCAACTTAAATTGAGCCACGAGGTCAGCAACACTAATTCTTGCATTAACCATTCCAAGAGTCATCTGACGGTCATTTTAGGAGAGACCTTATTGACGCCCTATGCAATTTTTTCAAACTTTTATGTGTTTTTCTTACCAATGGTGTGTTTCTGAACGTTGGTGCCAACAAAAATTTAATTTCGTTTTAAAAGTACAGTTACAGAAGGTAAAACATCAATTACACGTGCAAAGCTAAAATTGCGCAAAATCAATCACCAGGGGAAAAATACGACTGTTTAAAACGACAGGTAAAACTAAGGATTATATCAATGATGTTTAATAAAAAAAAAAATCCAGACACAAAATCAACAAAATTTGAAAAAAAGTGTTGCTAAACTTTTTGGCTCAGTATATATTACATGACATATTGTTGACACAATGCTTGCTGTACATTACAGATTGTGATCAGTTTTACTGGGGTGACAACTGTAATAATACATGTAACTGTGGTGCTGGGGCAGAGAGGTGTGACAGTATTACTGGATGTGTGTGTAAATCAGGATGGCAGGGGACTAAGTGTGATGCTGACATAAATGAGTGTAATAGTGTAGTCAACCCTTGTGATACCTCTCTCAACCAAAAATGTGTCAACACCCCTGGCAACTTTGTCTGCAAGTGTGTGGCTGGTTATCAGAATGAAACAGGAACCTGTACTGGTAAACAAAACATGATTTTGATGTCAATATTATTATTAGAAATTTTGCATAACTATTAAATTTAAATCCAACAAAATTGTCTTCTTTAATGAAAATGAAGTTAAATAATCTTGAATAGAACCAAATACCATCAAAACTTAAAACATCAAGTAATACAATCATTGTCAAGTCTTTTCTACATTAAAAAACAAATTATTTGATAGGTTACTTTATGATAAAATTGAGAATGGAAATGGGGAATGTGTCAAAGAGACAACAACCCGACCAAATAAAAAACAACAGCAGAGGGTCACCAACAGGTCTTCAATGTAGCGAGAAATTCCCGCACCCGGAGGCGTCCTTCAGCTGGCCCCTAAACAAATATATACTAGTCGAGTGATAATAAACGTCATACTTATTTCCAAATTGTACACGAGAAACTAAAATTAAAATAATACAAGACTAACAAAGGCCAGAGGCTCCTGACTTGGGACAGGCGCAAAAATGCGGCGGGGTTAAACATGTTTGTGAGATCTCAACCCTCCCCCTATACCTCTAACCAATGTAGTAAAGTAAACGCATAACAATACGCACATTAAAATTCAGTTCAAGAGAAATCCGAGTCTGATGTCAGAAGATGTAACCAAAGAAAATAAACAAAATGACAATAATACATAAATAACAACAGACTACTAGCAGTTAACTGACATGCCAGCTCCAGACTTCAATTAAACTGACTGAAAGATTATGATTTCATCATATGAACATCAGGCACAATCCTTCCCGTTAGGGGTTTAGTATCATACCATCATAACTTGAACTTATTTGTGACATGTGATCAAGTTTAGTTTACTTATTTTTATACAAAGGCTTGGTTAAGCACGCAAGAGAAGAGGTAATTGAATCTAGTTTAAATAACCTTGATTTATTTGTTTTTGTGTAAAGGGGCTTATGGTCCTTTAGTAAAACCTGATTTCTACTTTTAGATGTAAACGAGTGTGATAACAATTTATGTGATCAACTATGTACCAATACAGATGGAAGCTATACATGTAGATGCAACACTGGCTTTACAAAAGATGCTCATGAGAAATGTCAAGGTAATAATGATTATTTAGTATATTGTTGTAAAGTTCAACATCAGATCCCAGTATCACATTATGTGTGATACTTCTACTAAGATATATTCAGCAAAATGTTATGTGATTTGTGTTGGTACAAAAGAAATCAACCAATTACTTGGCATTATTTGTATTAAGGGGAAATCAATTTAATAGCTCGTAGTCTTTTTAATTTTGATATTGTTGATACGAAGATGAATACATATTTTAGTTGCTTTCACTTCTTATTATTTAATTCAAATAAATTTGAAAATTGTTTTTATTCACTGCTTGAATAGAAAATATAAAGAATTGCAACCTTGAAATGGCTGACAAATGTTTAGAAAAATAAAATATTCAGCCATGTTTAATATACTTTGTTAAGACGAATAATGCTAATTTTTATTTTGTAGATATCAATGAATGTGACACAACCTTGAACAAGTGTGACCAGAACTGTCTTAATACTCCAGGAAGTTATAAATGTTTTTGTAATGATGGATACTTACTGAGCAAAACAGACCAGAGGACATGCACGAGTAAATTTTTTGTCAGAAATCTTGAATTCCTGATCCACTTTGTTAACTCTACAGTTTCGAATTAGGATTAACTCTCATTTCATATAATCCGTTTTTATCATAAGTATTTCATGTTGGTCTTAAAAAGGTCGAAAATTAATTAAATAATCAGACTTGTATTTTGAAAAAAATAGCTATTTTTACTAAATTTAGTTTTGATTCGGGATACTATTTAGATGATTATAAGATTCGTATAATGCATCTTATCAAAAAATGGCTTTAATATTTTAATGTACCAATTATATATGAAAATAATCTGGTAAAATATTATCCCAAACGTGTCTAATCATTGCAATACTTATATATATATATGATTACTTATTATTTTTTTTCACAGTTAACACCCAATGTTCCAATTTCAATTGTACCTCGACAGGAACTTGTGCTGTTAAATCTGATGGATCAGAATATTGTACATGTCGAACAGGATTCAATCTAACAATGGCTGATAATGTTACTGGAATCTGTGAAAGTATGTATTTTTTGTATTTCCCATGATACATTTAAGTAATTTGAGACAGTAAAGATTGCAAAATGTGCTCCCTTGATATTGTATACATTATTATTAAAACCTAATCCATCATTATGTTTATAATCAAAATTAAAGAATAATCCTTACGAATACAAGGAAAAGTGGGATATATCTTAAAAAGATACGTATAGAAAAAAACATATATCTAAAAGGAAACACATAGTACGTCTTCAAGAAGCGATGTACTTTATGAACTTTTCTTTACGTTCATTGTACAAAATAGTTACTGTCATGAATGTTGGGAGACGTGAAGGAACTCTCGTAATGTAAAGAGTCTTTGATTTCAATAAAATTCAGTAATGCATCAATCACAATAAATTGTTCTTATAATTCCTAATAAATCCCTTCACCAACCTAATTGTAAAGACTACTAACAAAGACCAAAGGAAAAGTTAATTCATCTCATTTAAATCTAAAAAAGTGTATTTAACCAGAAATTACTACAACCTTATCTTGATACAGTGCTGCCTTACCAATTTTTATGAAATATTTCAGACATTGACGAGTGTGAGACGAGCAATCCATGTGCTGATAAATGTACTGATAAAACACCAGGGTACGAATGCTCCTGTACCAAAAACGGTACAAAACTGGACAGTGATGCACAGAGTTGTACCGGTTGGTAAACAATTTTATGTAGTTAATATTGCATTTGTTTTCTGTTTTAAAAAAGACTAAATAAAAAAGTCACAATGCAGAAAGACTGTTTAGTTATGAGCAAACAAAAAGTAGTCATACGTTGTATTGAAAGTAGAAGCTTCCATTTATATTTTTTTCTTTAAGTCGATACATATAGTTCAATACTTATTAAAACAATCTTTGATGTTCTTGTATGTGTATGTCAGTATGAAACTAACCTACAACAATTTCCATGGTCTTGTTCTATACTAACTAGATTCAATCATATTTTAGCTTGTCCTGAGGGAGAATGGGGACACAACTGTGTTGAAAACTGCACATGTGTGATAGCAAACACCAATTCTTGTAACAGTACAGATGGCAGTTGTAATTGTAAAACCGGCTGGAAAGGAGATAACTGTGAATCAGATATCAATGAATGTCTGACCAACACAACAATATGTCAGACGAATTCAATGTGTGAAAACACCAATGGATCCTATGTTTGTATCTGTAATGATGGTTATTTTAACTCTGCAGATGTTTGTAAAGGTTAGTTGAAAGAAAAATATATATTTTTATCTATACCTGTTTTGTACTTTCAAATTTGACTATCAGCTTTACGTGTTAGGTTATATATCTATATATCTGATATTTACAGGAAGATAGTATATGATCTTCCAGATAAGGGGATCTGGATTTATATAACTGCTTATAGAATAGAGAATGGTAAAAAAAAAAAGATATATAAAAATGACCTTAAAATTAAAAAAATACTGACATGAAAAATCCTCATCCTTAACATCAGATAATAGCATTTTAATTTTGTATTTTTGAAATTTAATCAATTCCTTTCTAGGATGTGGTTCTAACACATTTGGTAACGACTGTGCTCAGACCTGTAGCTGTGTTGTAACCAATACTTACTCTTGTAACAATGTTGACGGTAGTTGTACTTGTAAAACTGGCTGGAATGGGACCACATGTTCTGCGGATGTTGATGAGTGTAACGTTAATCCCTTTATATGCAATACTACTTCTAATTCTGAATGTTACAATTTAAATGGTACCCATGAGTGCAATTGTGTGTCTGGATACCAGAAAGTAGCTGATGGAAGTTGCCAAGGTAGGCTGATTTTTCAAGTACTGTGGATACCAATTTTCGTGGATAGAGGAAACGTTGCATGTGTTGATATTTAATTTTGTGCTTTGCAAAGTCGTAATCAATGACAATATAAAATATGTTCCTCGTTGAGCTTATAATGTCTTGATTTACCTATACAAACAAAATCCACGAAAATTGGTACCCAAATAATAATAATGAATGCACAATTATCAAATTGGTTATGCAGGACTTGTTTCCATTGTGTACCCTTTAATATGTTTATGTTGTTTTATTGCATGGTATTGATGAAGCCATGTGCAATTCTATATAAAAAAATTATATTTGTTTATATAGCACAAACATTATGTTGGTTAGAATTTCCTGATTATTAATTTATTATTCTTGTTGACACTGTTAAGACATGACATGGCTAAATATTTCTATACATGTTGTATCATTTTAACAAATTTTGAAATTTTGCTGCAGTATATATGAATAACGATTTTTGTAAATGATTGATGTGACACTCAATAGAAGATCCAATGATCTGGTATAAGAAATGGAAAAGCTTTACAAATGCAATGTTGCCATTGGTCGAAACAGATTTGTAACATTTCATTAAAATAATTTAATTTTTTGCTTCTTAAGCTCTAGAAACCACTACTGCCGGAAACACTGCACAAGAAGCTACAACACAAGACGCCACAACACAAGGAGCTTCAACGCAAGACGCTACGACGGAAGACGCTACAAAGAAAGAAGCTGCAACGCAAGAAGCTACAACGCAAGACGACACAATGAAAGAAGCTTCAACGCCAGAAGCTACAACGCAACCTGCTACAACGAAGGAAGCGACAACGCAAGACGTTTCAACGAAAGAAGCTACAAAAACAGAAGCTACAACACAAGAAGCTACAACACAAGAAGCTACAACACACAAAGCTACAACACAAGAAGTCACAACGCACAAAGCTACAACGCATGAAGCTAACACGCAAGAGGCTTCAACAAAACAAGCTACCACAACACAAGAGGCTACAACGAAAAAAGATACAATGCAAGAAGCTTCAACAAGCGAGGCTACAACACAAGAGGCAACAACACAAGACGCAATAACTCGAGAAAATACAACACAACATGCTATCACAACACTCGACGCGACGACTCAAGGTGTTACCACAGTTAAGACAACAACTGCAGAAGCAAACACTAAGGTTGTCACATCAAAAAGGGGGTCAACTGAAAAAGTTACAACTCAAGAAACAACAACCGAAAAAGCAACAAAACCAGAGGCATCAAACACAGATGCCACAACTACTGAAGGTATCAAAGTACAAAATATACTATAGTTCAATTTTTTTAAAAGAAGATACAGTTTTTTTTTTATTTGAAAAACAGAACAAAACTAGATTTGTAATTGCTAGCAATAACGGATGGCACCATCGTTCTCCAACTGTTATTATAACGGCAGCCATTTTGAAATTTCCAAATGTTAAAGAGCACATCTACACCCAAATTAACATTGTTGTAAAGATTCATTAAGTTTGGAGCATTTCCGAAATTATTGACATTGTTGCTGTTTCCAGGGTTACGGCGGCCATTTTAAAAGTTCAAATGTCAAATTACAATTATCCACATGTTCAGGTATCATTCGGTTGAAGTTTCATAAAGTTTACGTTTGGAAAATTAAGAATATCTCTGCTTTGTCCATGGTAACAGTGACCATTTCCAAATTTCAGGCATACTCAAATTATTCACCACAAACAAAAAATATGTTCACAATTCTTCTGTTTCCATTGTAATGATGTCCATCTTGGAAATGCCATACAATTCCAAGATATAAGCTGATCTTAAAAAGTGGAAGAAAAAAGAAAAAAAGACACGTACAATAACAATATTTCACCAAAACTCCGTGAGGTTGCCATACAATTTTTCTTTTCTTTTCTTATGCACATTGCAATAAAAGGTCAATACAATCTTTAAAAGGATAAATATGATGAGATAGTACTGATGAATATTGTATATTAAATTAGGATAGATGTTACAAAATAATACATAATAATGTTCTGTCACATACTATAATGTACTTGAAAATTTATTTAGAAAAAAATAGAATTTACAGACATAATGGAAAATATTGCTGACTTATTTACTGCTTCGGGGAATCAGTTTCAATGGCTAAAAATTAAATAGACAAACAGACAAACAATAGTATACATGACACAACATAGTAAACTAAAGAATAAGCAACACGAACCCCATAACCCTTCATAGTTCAATTACATAAAACTAATTTGTTATCAAGTGAATGAACTGATTGTAAGCAGTTATGAGTATAAAAGGACACATTAATTCGGTGTTTGGAATCATTGCAAGTTATACATGTATAACAAACATGGTTAGCCAGACATCATATTAAAATTCATTGGTCAACATTAAGATTTTATGATTAAGTTTACTTTTTACACACTGTAAGCAAAAGGTCATTTATATTTGATCAATGATTCTTGTTCATCCTGCAATATTAATTTGACCTCCACCTCATTTCCACCAAGCATTGGACATCCAGTAGTTTTGGTGATTAGGTCGGTATACTCTTCATAACAGCTCAACTGTATTTGGTGTACATAATGACAGTAAAGTTTACATGTCTTTCTTGTTTTGTGTATTCAACCTTGACCTTAGTTTAATGAATCATTGTAAGTGTCAAGTTCTTGTCTTACTATATATACATTGTACCTACGTTTTAGATACATTAAAATCATTTACAAAGACCGTTACTCAGACAAGACATTTCAGTGTGTGCCTTCGTATTAAAGATTAAATTTTAAAATCTCGTCCTTGAAGATTATTTAAAAAAGTAACTAATTTTGGTAAATTCTATTTTAGTGAATATTCCAACAACAACAATATATACGCCTGTATCTGGTAAGTTTTATTATTCTATTTTTTATAAATTTTAACAAAGTATTTTTATTTAGTTTAAATGTTGATATTTTTATCATTATATTGAAATTGAAGAACACGAGTTGATACCAAGTAATTTTCAATTCTCACTCTCGTTACTAAACTGGTAAGTAGTGGCACTCTGTCACCATTAAATATATATTTTTTTATTTTTCAAAATCTTAAATTGTTGTAAGATTAACTACATGAATTTTGATTGCTGTATGTAATCACTAGTTCTCATCTGAATAACGCTCAATTGCTCTGAGGAATGGCGAGGAATAACAATCAATTTGTGAAGTTATATGTCATTATTTCCTTGTGAAAAAAAATCAAAAGTAACATATCTGATGGTTTTCTGATTCCCGCTTATAAGTTCATCTTTGTCTCTCACAGTCTTGCATTTAAGGTGTTCATATAGTGTCATGTTTAGTCAAAATCTGAACTGCCGGGTACCAATATTTTAATAATTTGAAATTGATAATTCTGTTTATAGGTGAATTAAAAGTAGAAGTAATTATGACAATAAGTGTAACGCCTAAAGGAGACTTGACCAATGAAAAGACTGTGTATTATCAAGAATTATTTAATGAGACTTTTGCAGTGGTAAGTTCATAAACAATGCCCTTGAATGTCGTATTCGGTCCAACAGAACCTTATTGAATGATATTATAAATATCTGAAAATATGATTTAATACAGTATCCATCTTGGTTTTAAAAGTTACTTGGAAAAAACATTGTTGATTTGATGTGAAAATTGGATCGTTTACATCATGGTAATATAAATAAAGAACAATTCAAAACGGTAAAGGAAAAAACAGGTGAAGGAACAGTAGAAACATCATAACTTTAAGAAGACTACACTATGACCAAGAGTAAACAGAATAATGGAACAATCAGAAGTCAACCATCGAGCTCTGTGTAAATACATTGAACAACAAGAATCCTGCTTTCAAAAAACCGATGGTCTTATAACTAATAGCATCATGAAATTCATAAATCTAATTCTACTTAAATCTTCTGAAAAAGTCAATATAAATTTCCAGGTGAAATAGAGCAAACATTGATAACAAAATTGTTTATGAAATTAAATTGTCATAAATTAATGTGACTGAAGCGTACGTTAACCTTTTTCAGTTTGTGAAAACATTTTTTTTTACTTTTCAGTTGACAACTTACTACTCTAATTCAGCTGCAACAAAAGACAACTTCATAAAAGTAGTTGTGTATAGAATAAGGTAGGAGAAGCTTCACATATTCTTTATATTCCCTTGAAAGTTGTGTATAGAATAAGGTAGGATAATTCGAAGCTACACATGTACTTGATATTCCCTTGAAAGTTGTGTATAGAATAAGGTAGGATAGTTCGACGCTACACATATACTTTATATTCCCTTGAAAGTTGTATATAGAATAAGCTAGGAGAAGCTACAGAATATTCCCTGTTCCAATAATTTGCAAATAGTTTTATGCGAATGGTACCAATACTAATGTCTTTATCACTCCTAATAAATGAAAATTAGATGACAACAGGAGTTAGGAAGTTATCATGTTCGTGAAAATTTCGTGGGTCTTAATTCATTTCTAACCATTAGTTAAGAAAAAAAAAACGACACTCTATAAGGAGAACACACTTCTTGTCCTTGTATATTTTGAATAGTCCTTTTATCTTGTTTTGTTAAAGTCTGTTCAAATGAGTACATAAACAAAGGAAATACATCCTTATCAAAGAAACTTAACAAATATGTTGATTTAACTTAAAAGTGATGCAATTGTATTGGTTTTTTAAGGTATTTGTTCTTGGGATCAGTGTAGTTATGAGATGGTATTTTGCATGGTTAATACTCATAAATCTGTGTATGAGGAATATGTTTGCTATCATAATGAGAAGACTAATTATATGACCATAATGTTTAAGGCAACAGTAGTATATATCGATGTTCAAAAGACATAGATTATTTAAAAAAATCTGGGTTACAAATTCAAACTGAAAGAAACACGTTAACTATAAGAGGAAAACAAAGGAACAACAAGAAAACTTAAGTAAAAAAAAAGCCCATTTACATAGAAACAAACTTTTCGATAAAACTGCCTTATTCCTGACTAGGTACAGGACATTTAAACAAAATGATGGGTTAAACCTGGTGAAAATATTATAACAATATAGCTAAAATGACAACTCTGTGTGACAAAGTACAGAACAAACACACAAAGAGGTACACACAAACAAATAATACTATAGTTATCTCAATATGCAAACCACGTAAAGGATTTTTGTTTACTGCTTTTCCAAACATTTATTGGTTTTAGTTAAAAAGTTATGTATGGTTTCATGATTTAATTTTCTGATACCACCTTTTGTAATATATCAAAAGTATGGTAAAAGAACGAGTGTGAACCCTGTAGGTAATTAAGCTTGATTAAAAATTCTGTTCAGGTCTTCGTGACCTAAATATTATAATCCGTGCTTGACTGAATATAAAAAGTTTGAAAAAAAATCAAAAGTTTCTTATTCAAAATTGCTTTATTTAAACAAAAATGTTAATAGGATAGAAATTCAGAATTATTTAGATTTATGCGAAACTATTTATCTCTTTGATTTGACAACACAACTGTTATTAGGGTTATTATCACTTTTTAGCTGTAGGTACCGATCCTACCTTGTTGACATTCATAAAGTACATGTACATGACATTAATGTTTTAGCCTCTCTATGTCTCATAAATGCTTCACGATGTTTGCAAGTATTGAAGTTGTTGAAATTTTAGTTTTAAGACCATTTTTTTTTTTGTTTCAGCAAAGGTAGTTTAGTTGTGGATCATGCAGTCATATTGAATTCTAAAACTACGATTGGCCCAAATCAGGTTGCTGCTGCCACTAATAACCTTGTAAATGGTGTTGATATGCTGACATTTGGTGAAGGACTAACTTCTCCGGCTGCAGCTGGTGCCACTTCGGCTGCCATTCACACAGCAGGAGGAGTTAAGGGTAATTTCTTACTCATACTAATTGTTTTCCTTTATTCATAGGCTAAGTTATTCTTTTTTAATAAGATAATAATATCAATTCTTTATTTTCCTAATATAAATCATATTATAGAAATTAAGTCAAATGATCACAATATGACTTGGAATTCTATAATTATAGTATTAAACAATTTGAAAATGATTTGTTCTTCATACTAAGTTTTAAAATGTAGATTATATGGTAGAAATTACCAATGCATACCACATGTTTAAACTCTTAAAAAAAGATCACAAGTTTTTTTCATAATGTTACTTAATAGCCTTTTATATGGATAAATATAGTATTTGCTACATTCGTTGTTTTTTGTTTCAATATAATTTATACCTACCTGTTAACAAACTTTATTTCAATATAAATTAAAACTGAAATAGCTTAGATCAAAGACTTATTCGAATCTGTAAAAAAATTTTGAATTCAGGAAAATTGATACAAAAAAATATAATGAAAACTAAGACATCCAATGATGTTTAGCCATGTGTCATTGACTAAGGCAAATTTGACTTTCACTAATATTCCAGTAAAAACTATCTAAGCCATGTGCGTGTGAGCATGTCAAACCCTGTGTAGTTATGTTAGCTTTCATCATACATTCTTGTCAATTTTCCTGAATTCAAAATTATCCGACATTCAACGAATTCTTTGTTTTAGTATGATTGTTTTTTATTTGCGTTGATGAGGGACAATACATCAGTACTTTCATTTAATCTTGCAGCTACAATTACGACATCAACAACTATTTGTGGCACATTCAATACATTGAACACGTGCCCAACAAAACAGGAATGTTCTGTGAATGGTCATGGCGTACCTTATTGTGCGTAAGTAAACTTATAATTTTAAATTCTAATTTCATTTAAATAAAAAAAAATCATTCTAATGGTACTAAAATAAAAATGTATAGGAACAAAACTGAAGTTATTTTTTAATTTCATTTTTAACGTCTCCTTTATCATTTTAGATTTCGAATATGTCTCACAAGGAAATTAGACTAACAGAATAAATACGGCCAAATGACAGTAGATAGTTCTACTGTAGCAATTAAACAGATACACTACATAAACGAAAAACATTCTACTCTTTATAATGATAAATATTTCCTAAATTAAAGCTATGCGTTATTTAAACTTATAAACTGATTAATAGTATGAATTTGTAATTTCTTTTTTCCTGTTTCATGACGAAATGTATCCTGTGCTTCTAATTTTTTTTATTGCATCTTTAATTAGTTATAGTGTAGTTTTTGAGTTTTACAATCATGTACTACGAATAAGTATTAAACATGTCTTCTTTTTTTTGTTTAGGTCACTTAAGAGTACAGGTAAGTTCAGATAAAAAAAATCATACACAAAATATGTATACCTTAATAATCAGATATAAACATGATAAAGTAGCTGCCAATAGAAGTACAGAAACTGCTAAAAAATAGAAAAAAAATCCTCCAAATAACTTTGATATTGAACATTACAATCACCAATGTCAGGAATATAACAGTTGTTATCCATTCCTTTGATGTATTTGAGCTTTAATTTTGCCATTTGATTAGAGCTTTTCGGTTGTTTTGTGATTTGACTTTCTGCTAGGTTAAAAGTGACCGAACGAAAAATTGTATCACACTAAGTAAGCTTGTACATGTATAAATAAAAGAGATGAGATATCAAGTTTGAATTAAAATCATAAGTCATAAGGATAGATATAATGAAAAAGAAAAGAGAACAAAAACTTATTCACCTAGAGTATGTGTCTTGATAGTAACATGCATTTTGGAAAAGTTCTCAGGAAATGAATTTTGCAATTCAAATAATTTATTTTAGTTAGTTCGTTCATTGTTATTTTTACATCGACACGAGTGAACCAACAACTTCTTACTACGGGCAGTTGGAGTAATAAATGTTCTTCTTAGTTAGATATACAGATATATGCCTTATCATTTCATTTTACCTAATTTGTTTACATAACATATCTAGCTAATAATTTATGTTTAATCTTATTATTTGATTTCAGATGATAATTTCCCATTGATAATTGGCCTTGGTGTTGGACTTCCTTTACTTTTCATCTTCCTAGCATTGATGATAGTCCTATGTGTATGTAACAGTAAACGTCCGAAAAGTAAATCATTAGTAGATGATAATTTAGACAGGTCAGAATATAATAGAACTATTAAGTTAACTTTTTATTTCCAGTTGGTAAAGATTTGAATTTCATTGTATAATCTGTGATTTTCTTCAAGATTCAAACAAATAACCATTAAGTGTTTTGCCAAATCATCATATTGTGTGAAACAGTTTACCATTTTAATCACATGCAGCTATGAATACAGAGTTAACAAAAGCCAAATCTATCAAATCTAACCACTTTTAGTGGTTATAAATCAGAACCATTTTATCTATATTTTTGTATTCTTCTGATGAAAGAATTGTATTGGAAATTTTGCTAATTTAAATGACAAGAAAGTAAGTGATGTATAACATACTTGAAAAAACAATTCAAAAGGTTCATGCACATTGTGTTACCCGGAGTACCCGGGGGTACTCCCATTTAAATTAATTCTCTGAACTGTATTTATTAATAGGATTTAAATAAATTAAAATGCCAAGTTTTTTAAGGAAGCAAATATATTTTAAACCTTCGTCGGTGTGATTTCCAAATTGTACAGTTAAAAGTTTCAATATTTGCCTGTCTCTAATAAATTAGTCATTTGAACATATATTAATATGCATATTTCATCTATTTCTTTTCAGAACAATGCCAGCTCATGAGGGATTTTTTGCTGGTGCTATACCTGGTCGATTCAACAGCTGGAATCGCCCTAGAAGTAGTGCATTCTATGGTTACGGGAATGATAGGTATGTAGAGTCAGAAAGAGGAGCATATGATAATGAGATGTTTCGTGGAAAAGATCTGTATGGGTCTTTATCGTATAAAGAGGCCAGAAACAGATCCAAAGACTAATCGAGTTTTTCCGGTAAGTTTTTTTTTATTTATATAGACTTAAGTCATTGTTAATTCAATTATATTTTAAAGACAAAATTAATTTGTAAAATTAAGAACGTGAAATTAAGAATGGTAATAGGGAATATGCCAAAGAGACAACAACCCGACAAAGAGAAGATAACAGTCGAAGGTCATCAATAGGTAGTCCTCACAGCGAGAAAATTATCCACCCGGACGTGGTCATCAATAACTAGTTGAACTTACATTTACTAAGTGAAAAGTAAAATCACAATGATCACAATTACTGAACCCAGAGTAAAATCCAAGCGGAAAGTCCATAATCACATGGCAAAATCAAATAACAAAACACATCAAAAACGAAGTGACAAGAACTGTCATATTCCTGACTTGGTACAGGCATTTTCAAATGTAGAAAATAATGGATTAAACCTAGTTTTATAGCACTAACACTCTCACTTTGATGACAGTCTCATCACATTCCGTTATATTTACAATGAATGAATGATGCGTGAACTAAACAGACATTATAAATAAAATAGTCAAAATATGGGTACAGCAGTCATCATCGTGTAACAATTTTAAAAGGAACAATTTAACAGAACATAAAAACATCTCTCTATAAACACATTCATTGATTCGCGTGTCTGACGTCAGAAAATGTTATACGTCACATATACTTGTCGTTCAATGTATATACAAACAATTTAAAAATTTCACATAGGCAATGTTAGCATACAGGGTTAAAATATCAAAAGTATGTAAGAATTCATTTCAGAAATAGACCGAGATTTAAAATAGTCCAAAAGTTATATAGAATTTATAAGAATCTACAAATAGTTCATTCCACTACCCGATAGAATAATTTTGACGTTTGTGGTTCAACGTATTTTGTAATTCATAATAGAAATATATTATGACATAAAATAGAACAATATCATACTGACGGGATCTTTTGAAGTACATAATCATGTTATAAGAACCAAAGAAATACAAAAAGTCGCATATACAAAACACACCATTAAAAAATGAAAATGAACGTCACGCTAAACTCCAAAACATATAAATGAACTTAAATTAAAAAAAAACAAATACATGACTAACAAAGGTCAGAGACTCCTGTGACAAGTGCAAAAATGCGGTAGGGTTAAACATGTTTTGTTAGATATTAACCCTCTCCTTATACATTTTTGTTCATGTCTAAATATGTAAATGTTAAATAATTGATACTTAAAATCGATTTTATGTTAAAATTATAAACGACAGTTAAATTATGTTCAAAATGTATGGTTAAAAGAATTCAAAATCAAGGCAACAAAAGAAAAACCTGAGGGAATCGTTTCTCCTGCTATGAATATATCAACAGTCAAAACAAAAAACTCCCCGGCAGTTCCAGCTCCGATCCGCATACGGTTCCGTATACATCTCCACACTGATAGAGTAAAGGAAAATAGTTCCGGAATGGAAACGATCCCTGTACGGAGTTTGTCATAACAACTCAAATTCGGTCTAGATGTGACAACGGGGAATATGCTTTATTTGGTCAAAACAGACCAAAGCTCAAAAAACTTTTAGTTGGTTACTTGTAACACAGAAAGATATCAGTCAACTATGTAATTTATGATCATGGTGGTTGTAAAAAATTTGGAAACATTTTTTTGTGAAAGTAACACATCCCTGTTAATAAAATCTGTATCGTGTGTTCATGCATAAGTATAATTTGTCAATTAAGATATATAAATACCATCAAAATGAGGCATATTGTATGTTCCTGCTAACAGATAGGAAGTTGACGATAAAAAACTAAAATTACAATAAATAAAAATCCAGCTTGTAAGTGTTTCTGACATGGAAGAATAATAACTGCATAACGTCTGGAACTAATGATGATATTTTTGCAATTTCAAGGAAAATATTGTTATTATCAATAATACATTTTTTGGTGAGCTGATATTATATATACATGTTTGATTGACTAAATGAATACATTTTCACTGAAGACGTGTTATATTTTGTTCTTGTGTATAATAATTTGCCAATAATTTCATGTAATGAAATAAATCTCGAAAAGATGCAGAACAATAAAATGTTGCTTTAAAGCTTATTTGCTTTATTTTGTATATTTTTATTTCAGAAGATAGTGGGAGGTCCAACAACTAATGCATAGATGATTTGGGATAGTTAATTACATTTCAACAAGTGTTCATATAAGAGGCCTTTTGTCTAATCATGTGATAATTTTAAAGATATTCTTCATATGATGAAAAAGAGACATAAACGCATTGACATTTCGAATTATGTAACTATCATGTTGTATATATATATATATATATATTCCGATGTCAAAATTATGTTAAAAGTGATTTGTGGAAAAGAAATAATGAATTTCATATATTTAGAAATAATAATCTTTATACTTGACTGCCGCTCAATTGTAATTATTTTAAGGTAAAATATTATAATATAAAAACTGCTGTATTATAAAAAAAATATGGAAAAATGAAAATGTAATCACACAACAATACAGGTGTATTCTGATGAACAGAAACAACGCAGACATGTCGATGAAAATTAATTTGTACATATGCACCAGGGTTTTATAATATAAAACTGTAGATATGATATATGGAAAATATAAACAGATATTATATCAGACTGATTCCTTTAAATTGCATTTCATGTAATAAAGAATAAAATGTGATTTTGAGAAATGGGGAACTTGTTTTTTCACTGTTTTAATTTTTTCATCACAAAAGCTATCATCATCCTTAGTGTTACATCACATATTGATCATCATTTTAAGCAGTTTTTTCTGACTGTTTTTCATTTTATGAGAAATATTATTACCTTCCATTGAATATTTAGTGTAATCACTTTAAACGAAAAAAATGTATCCTAAATTGGAAACAATCAATACTTCTGTTGCCGTAATGGCAAAAACACGTTTATATATATACAGAAATTGATGTTTTCATACTTATTTATTGAACATTGCATTTAAAATTCTCTAAAGTGTGTTTTTTTGTAACGGCCAGTTTGGGATTATAAATCAAAATTAACATTATGAATTGTCATTGCAGAATCTTGTTATTGATATGATGTTTTTTTCTTCAAATTCAATATTGCAATTGTCAAAGAATATTTCCCATTTTTAAGATATTTGTCGGATATATGAAATTGGCGTGCCATATAGATACATTAAACATCAAATTTCTTCCCTGATACTTAAAAAAATCTAAATATTTGTTGCACAAAGTGTTTAAAATTTTGTTCATTACGGAATCTATAGGTATACTCATTCCAGCTGTTAAAACAAGTCAGATTAAAAACAAATAAATATTTGAAAAATATATAAAAAAAAGTCACGAATAGGAACAGTGGTGAGTCTGATGACCCTCACCTTTTATAATTCTACATAAGCTTTACTTTTAATCATTGAATCAACTGCAGTTCATATTGAAAGTCAATACTATTTTAATGATATTTGGAATAGTAATTTTATGTGGTATGGTTGTCTCTCGCTATCTTGGATAACTCAGAACCTTAGGTATAGATTTTCATTAAAATTAGCACAATTTGATACAAAATGTAGATTATTAATCTGACTTATTATTTAAATGAATATATGTTTGTTATGTTTAACATATAAATATAAATATGTTTACAACCGTAAATAATATTTGCTTGAATTGTTTTTATTTTTTTGATATTAGCATTTTCAGGGGAGATAATTCCAAAGTAGTGCATTTCTGAAGGAATCAATGTTCAATTTTCCTATTTCATATTTAAGCCGAAAAAAACGCATGGTGAGGCAATCTTTTCTTTTGTTCTTATGATATTCTCAAAGCATTCACTAAAAGCTATCTTCTCGTATTTAATTTTAATATTGCATCATTTAGTTTAGCTTCTAATCACATTATAATATTTTCAGTATAATCAATAAAATGTAGACCCCCTAATGTTATGACTACTATCAAATACATATCAATTTACTTGTTCATCCTCATATACTGTAACGAAACTTTGTGGTGATTTTTTGTTTTTGTTTTTCGTTAAAATCGCCTTTTTACCTAAGATGTTATTGTCATTTACTTAAATTGAAATTGTAATTTTTTTATATGAAATATGGTATTATGTCATTTTTTTCAAATATAGTAGAATAATAAATAGCTGACAATTTGAATAAATTGTAAGCAGTTTATTACGCAATAGTTAATAATAGATTGGAATTATCTATGATGAGTTTATTTTAAATAATAGAAGACTTCAAAGTAGCAGAGTCATTTAAGATATCATAGAAGAAGGCAAGGTAGCAAAGTCATTTAACATTTAAAACTGGAGTTATTACACCTGTCCTGAAGAAAGAAAAAAATGCGATGTATGTAGAAAACTACATAGACATCACTGTATACTTTATATGTATACAAGTCACGTTACCTGAATATATGTGAAAGCAGTGAAAGTACTATTAAAAGAGATGAATTGAAATCGTTATTATTTTTTATTTATTTTCTTATATATATGAAGTAAGATATGTCCCATAATTACATGTTTTGTCTTTGAATAGTGTTATTATTAATCAACTTTATCTTAAGCAATATAAATCAAAATTTATTTATGCATATATTTTCAAATATAAGAATAAAAATATGTTTATAATAGGGTGTTTTATTGTCTTATACTAACCTAATGCAATGTTCTGGTATATGACTTATTGATTAATATGTTTTATGTTTACTCTGTCTTAATGCGTCACAAAGAAGAAGAAAATAAGAAATATGTGACCATTTAAAATCATTGTAAAACAAATAATATATTGTACAAAGGATGAAGGCTGGTATCTAATGAACTTGTATACTGGTACTTTCATAAAAAATGCAGAATGGTTAAAAGCCTCTCCAAACAAAATATGATTGTTATTTTATGATTACAATGTTCTTACACTTATTCGTATATACTTCATCAGAGTTTAGAATGCTGGAAAAACCAAGATATAATTGGACGTCTAAAAAAATATTGAACTTTCTCACGACTTATCCCTAAAACAGAGCCTATATTTCATTTACACCTTCTTGACATATTTGACTCGGGGGCAATGATTTCCAGAATTCTAAGGCTGAGACGACGGTGCAACAGCACAACATAAAACAAACCATATTGCAACATCACAACATAGGAACAAACTATATTGCAAAAGAACAACATAAGGACAATTTATATTGCAATAGCAAAACATAAGACAAACTGGATTACAAGATCACAACAATAAGAACTAACCATATTGCAATAGCACAACATATTAACAAACTGTATTGCAACATCACAACATGAGAACAAACTATATTGCAATATCACAACATAAGAACAAACTATATTTCAACAGCACAACATAAGAACAAATAACATAAATCAGTTGAAAAGACTGAACTCATCGAATAGATACAAAGGGGAAAAACACAGACTGTACGTGATAGTGTATTTATCCATCCATCATGCCTAACAATTAAATACACACTAAGTACAGATCAGAGCCTATTCGCAGTTACTGTCAACTAGTTTAAAGTCAATAGCAACTAATAAAAAAATAACGTATCTAAAATATGAATCAGTACACACCTAACAAGTAATGAGTGTTTAGACGTCATTAATAGTCAGCGAAAAACATGATCTCAAAATAATTGTTGTATTATGAAATAACATATGTGTATGGGAATGATATTTATTTATTTACTGATAACAAAACCAATATTTATACCAATAAAAAAATCTTCAAAGATTTAGTTCAGTGTTGAATTGGTAACCTTTCAGAATAAGTTTATATTAAATGATTGACATGGATAGTATCTAAATTTCCGGGCTCTGTTAACACATGATATAAATAAACAGTAGTATACCGATATTCAAAAGTAATAAATCGAAAGAGAGAAAAAATTTGGGTTACAAACCAAAACCGAGGGAACACATCAACTTTAAGAGAAAAACAAAGAATCAATAGGTACACCAAAGTGCAAAAATTAAATAAATATATAATTAACCCTTGACAGTCAGTTTTATGCCACAATTCATTTTAAGATACCGTGAAACCTGTCTAAACTGAAAACCTGTCTTAACCAAAAACCTCTCTAAACTGAAACATGCCCAAACCATAAACCATAAAACATACGTGCAGTCTTATTTAATTTGATATGTTGCGATAATAAATTAAGCTAATAAAAGATAACCAAAACACAAACTTGTAAAAGAATCTTATAATACAACTGCATATCAAATATTATTGACTTAACATTAGCGGTTCCTATTAAACGAATATCATCCCAATTTAAACATGTAAACTATGCAAATCATTTTAAATCATAGATCATGACTGAATAGGTAGAGCCAAATATTTTCCATGAAAATGAGTTGTACCAATGCTAATTCATTTACAAACCTTACATAGTTGACCTTCCACTTGCGGCTCCACTTAAACTATCACGAACTAATACATATACATGTATTAAAAAAGTGAGTAAAAGTTTCAAAGTCGAAGATAGTGACTGAGGGTGAATGCAGGGTTGAATAATCTTTACAGAATTGAAAGATAAAACTGTTGATATAACTGCATACCAAATATCATTGACATTCAAAGAGTGGTTCTCAATAAGCTGACCTGCCGCGGTGTAATGGTAAGCGCATCGGACTACAAACACTAACATTCCTAATTCGATTTCAGGAACTAAATTTTCGACTCTCCCTTCACACCATTTGCAAGTATGGTCTTCAGAAACGATGATAGTCTGTTTGAACAATAAATGACTGACCCGTGTTAAGAGAAAGCAATATCTCTTGCACGTTTAATAGTCCCTTGCAGTTGTCGACAAAGAGCAGGTTAATGCCACTACAAGGCAGCACTTGCACCCGCAAAGTGGAGAGGAGTTAATATAAGCTGTACAAACTTGTTTCCAATAAATATGTTTAAATCTGACCTAATCAAAAACTAATATATCGATGCTTCCGACACCGGTGACGCCATCGTCATTTGAGACAGCATACTGTAAATTCAGAAATTATTGCGCACATTTATTATTGCGATTTTGTCATTTTACACTTGAATGCGATTTTAATTTTTACGATTTTGAGAAAAAGTCATGCTTAATTCAGTTAAAATATTACAAAATGCGAGTTTTAATTATTGCGTTTACAACTCCGTCGCATTATTGGCAATAATAAAAACCTCGCAATAATTTCTGAATTTACAGTACCTAAGTCTCGCTTTTCAACTCCATCAAGGCGAGATGAAAAAAAATATACATCTATATATCATAATCGTCAGTTTATATAATCTTTAGTCTATATCTATAAGGAAAAACACAATATTCAATTGATACTTGTAATTATGGATTCTCTATAGCAATATCTTAGTAAGTTCATTAAATCACTTTTAATTTCAGGAACTTTTCCAAAACACTAATCATTTTATGGATTTTTCAAAATCCCGTAATTACAAATACACTATTACATATAATAAATATTATAAAACTAAATTGATCTAACAATACACGACTTAATCTTTTTACTATGTGAACTCCAATAAACAAGGAGTTTGTCATGCGTATAACAACAACGAAACATTAGTTAAGTATTTCATGACTTTTTGTAGCTAAAATCATGGATAAGCGTTGATTCTCGAAAATGAAACTATGAGCCCGGAGGTTCACAAAAGGTCGACGTCACGCAATAGTTTAAGTCGTACTTATTGAATTCAAAAGGCATATTCAATGACCATGTTTATTTACTTTACGGCTTTTCAGTAAGAATGTTTGAGAGGTGCTTGCTCTTATTTCCAAATTCTACTACCCGCAATATGATTTACTGAGCCTGAATTAAACGAGTTGTACAGTAAACATTGCCATCCGTTGAATACAAACGCAGCACAGACATGATCCGCTAAACAATGGTCTGCGCAACGGATTTTGCTTAGGAGTTGTGCCACGTGGTATGGTTGATTCTGAGGTTCCACGTCTACACCACTTAACAGATAATGTCTCTGTGTTACTTCCCCTGAAAATATTAAAATGTACGTATAATATGAGAACGAGGATATCCATAACAATAAGAAAATATATAAAAATAAATGTAACATATGTTGAGAAAAAAAACAATATACATTAAAGTATTCAAAATCAAAAACCGTTTAAAATCATTTGCACTTGCGCAATTTCCAGTTAACAGAAGCTGCTGTGGTTGGTGTAAGATTTCCAACAACTTTTGTTTCCTTATTTCTATTATTTTCATTATTTAAAGGGGTCCTGGAAATTATAAGGTATTCCCATATATATAGGCGGATCCAGGGGGGGGGGGGGATCTCCGTGTGAATAATTTGGCTAATTTTATAGGGAATCACTGAAGCATGACTGGCATGGGACCTCTTTATGTCAGTCAGCGCCCCCTTTTCATGAGAAGTTCTGAGTCCGCCACTGATTCTATCTTTTTTCACAGGTTACACCAGCTTCATTTTCTATTGTATGCATTTTACAAAAGTAATAAGTATCCGATTATTTTGATTTGATTATATTTATTTTAAACTTCAAACTTCTTTTACCTCAGCATGCACATATGTGGTCGCTTCACATCTTATATCTTTAGGAATTTTATCAAAAATCTTTTAAATCAAAGCGTAACGTTTTCACATAACTTTTAGTTAAAATAGTTTATGACCATTTTTAACCTAAACGATCTTTTTTTTAAATATTCTTGGCAATTTCAGATTTCCAATTTAATTGTTGAAAAAAGAAGTTGATGAAAAGAAAAATATAACAGACTAGTCAACAAGAACCAAACCTAACCAAACCCAAACCGTGGATGAGCTTATGCGATCCGGAAAGTTAAGCACATCCTGACACCCGTCATGTTGCTCGTTTAAGTGTGTATCCGGTGGATATAAGCATCATATTATGTCCGTCAAGATTGGACCGTGGGATGGGGTTACGACAATTGAATTATTGGAAAACTAGGGTAACACTTATCCAATAAAAAAAAACAGATCTCATGTGCTCCGAATAAGACAAATATGCAGCTGACACCAAACCATTCTCATCACTGTTATATAGACAAAACAGTGTTTTCCATATTATGTGTCACACGTGAAAAAGATATTAAACCATCGTAGTATGCTCGTGACTTTCTAATATAAATTGATATACCTGCGCTAACACTCGATGTCGATATAGGTGGATAGGTTGCACTAATAGTTGTTGGTGTATCTGGATAAGTTGCACCAATGGTTGTCGTTGGGATGTCACCAATCTGATCAATATCGTTTGATATCGGAAATCTATTGTTTGTTGGATCTATTAAAAGAATTATCGGAATAATATCGGAAATTGCTGTCATAGTTTTAGCCAATAAATATAGAGTAAGTTCACAACATTTTTGCCAATCACGCAATTTTTTTGTTTCAGTCATCGCATCAAAAATCAACATGAAAATACTGGTATTTTTAGATGACATTAACATGTGTGTTGATCGATCTTAAATGGCGTATCGACTACCAATTTGAAAAAAGATATACAAACACGATGACATAAATAAACAATAGAACTTGATTTGTAAATGCTATATTAAATAAAAATGTAATTTATATATAATAAATTATAAGATAATGATTTTCTTTTGTCTTGTTTCGTGTTTTTTAAATCTTGCCTCCTTAAAGTACAAAGAATAAAATCAGACTGATATATATAGTATTAACACCTTTCCACTGTAAACGACTTTATTTCTATTTGACATTTTTCTTGTCGGGTTGCTGTCTTATTTAGCGTATAACCTACATCGTCTATACACGTTTATAATGCTATGCAAACCTCCGAAACAGTGATGACGTTGCTTCGCTATCAACGTAGACAACTCGGCCGATTCCGTACCTTAAAAGGAGAGTAGCGGATTCACCCGAGGATTGTCGATTGATGCAGTGGAGCTAGGAAGACGTTACCACTGTTTCGGAGTTTTATGTTATGCATGAAATCTTAACTGGACCTCTATTGTGTTCATGTATCACTACACTAACTTCGGTGCTCAGCTATAGATGGAATGGGGGACCAGTTTAGCATGATATCTTACATTGACAGAGAACATTGTCGTCTGTGGTGCAGTCTTTACTGTCCCACTGGAACTCATTTCCGACTATAATTACACAATGTGCAATGTCCAATCTATTTGGTTCACCTAGACTCCAGTCCGTAAACAATGCTGGTGTTCCATCGCTCCAGGTATAATTGGTTCCGTTTAGTGTTAGTCCAACCCAGAAATTTTCTGACACAGTACTTAAAGATAGAGGTAGGTAATAATAAAATATCAGTAACGGTTTGTGTTATGTAAATCAGAGAAAAAAATCTTAGTTTCATATTTCTTCATTTGGTTGGAAACTTAACAAAAACAACTAAAACGTTGTAATATACTGTCTGTAACCTTCAGACCATCAGCTTATCATATATAAAAATGAAGATGTGGTGAGACACTAGAGACTAAACGACACAAAAATCAACAACTAAAGATCATCGTACGACCTTCAACAATAGACAAATCCCATACTGCATAATTAGCTATACTGAAAGGCCCTATCCTATAAAATCATATGCAAAATAATTCAAACGAAAAAATTAAAGTCCTAATCTATGTACAAAAAATGGTAGAAAAATAAAAATAAAAATAAAGGCAACAGTAGTATACCGATGTTCAAAACTCGTAAGTCGATCAAAAAAAAAACAAATCCGGTTAACAAACCAGAACCGAGGAAAACGCAATAAAATATATAGGAGAATGACGACACAACATTAAAATGTAACAAACACAGAAACGAACTAAGCATAAGACAAATACGACGAGAATACCAAATATAACATCAAAACTAAATACATGAATTTAAGATAGACAAGTACCGTGACACGTCTTGTAACATAGCAACAAACGACTGAATTGCAGGCTCCTGACATGAAACAGGCACATACATACATGTACAAAATGTGGCGGGGTTTAATATGTTAGCGGGATCCCAATCCTCCCCCTAACCTCGGACAGTGATGCAACGGTACAACATAATAACAAACTATAAAAAAAAGCTTAAATCATAAGACACTTAGTACAGATTTGAGAATACTCGCAGTTATTGACAGCTACATGTAGTTCAAAGCCATTAACAACTAATAAACAAAAATAACGCATCTCAGACTAATTTTTTAATTAGTCCACATCAAACATCCAATTGATTTAGTGTAAAGACGTCATAAACAGGCAAGAAAACAGGATCTACTTTTTTAATTATTGACAGAGGCTTTACTTAGAAGTCACATGACCTAAACTTAAATATAAACGACATGCACGCATTTAAAGCCCCAGTCCCACTAGACCACGATCGCACCACGCTCACCGCAATCTAAAATAAATTTAGATCGTGGTGAGGTCGCGGTATGAGCGGCATGAAAATGTTAATTTTCGTTGCTTTCACGATGCTACTACGTCCTAATTACGCTTCTACAACGATCCCGCTGCGATTAAACCACGTTCTCACCGCGCTTATTCTGCGACCTCACTATGCTTATAAAGATCTTTCTACGCTCTTCACGTTCTCACTACGACCATACTACGAGTTATCCGATTGCAACACGATCTTACTGCTATTATAGCACGTTCTTACCACGATTATACTACGTTCATACCGCGATCTTACTACTTTCTCAGCAATATCGTGTTTCATATCAATATAGTTCCATTCCTTCTATTTCTGATTAAAACGGAAATTTCTCGGAAACAATACAGTCATGCCACCAAAATCTACTAGAACACGTAGGCGTGGTGGTAGGGGTTGGTGTAGAGGCAGAGGGAGCAAATTATGAACGCCATACTAAACTCCAAATAGTACACAAGAAACTAAAATTAAAAATAGTACAAGACTAACAAAGGCCAGAGGCTCCTGACTTGGGACAGGCGCAAAAATAGTGGGGTTAAACATGTTTGTGAGATCTCAACCCTCCCCCTATACATCTAGCCAATGAAGAAAAGTAAACGCATAACAATACGCACATTAAAATTCAGTTCAAGAGAAGTCCGAGTCTGATGTCAGAAGATGTGACTAAAGAAAATAAACAAAATGACAGTAATACATAAATAACAACAGACTACTAGCAGTTAACTGACATGCCAGCTCCAGACTTCAATTAAACTGATACTTTACACATAAGTAGAGTAATACTTGTCATCAAGAGATGTCGGAACGACCAATCAAACGGTCTAATCTATATAAAAACGAAAAGCATGGTTGAGCCGTTAGAGCAAATGGATAAAATAAATACATTCAGACAAACAAAATCTAGGGAGTTTTTTTTATATATTTAATGTGAAAATGACAATAAAAATGATGGTCGTAGTGTGAACGTAGTAAGGTCGTGAGAAGAGCGTGATGAGGACGACAAGGGCGTGCTAGAATCGTACTATGGTCGTGATCAGCATGGAAAAGTCGTAGTGGAAGCGTAGTTGGGTCGCGTTGAGAACGTGATGGTCGTAGTAAGGTCGTGATAACGTCGCTGTGAGATCGTAGCGCAATCTCTCCGAATAGAATCACGCTTTCGCTACGCTCTCGCTACGATTGTACAGCGACCTTTGTGATCTTACTACTATCTTAGTGCGCTCTCACTACGCTTCTACTACGACCTAATTTCGCCACGACCGCACCACGATTGTTTTGAACATGTTCAAAGTTGGCCACGCTCGTCACGATCTTGAAGACCTCACCACGACCGTGGTACGACCTTACTGCGACCTACACGATCGTACCACGATCATCAAAATTTGCATTATTTTCACAGATCGTAGTGCGATCGTGGCCTAGTGGGACTGGGGTATTAATACCGCAGTCCTATTATGCCACGATCGCACTACGATCTGTGAAAAAATGAAAATTTTGACGATCTTAGTGCGATCGCGCATAATCGCAGTAGAAGCGTGGTAAGATCGTGCTGCAATCGGATTAATCGTGGCATGGTCGTCTTGCGGACGTGATGAGCGTAGAAAGATCGTAATAATCGTAGTGAGGTCGTGGTGGGGGTCTTCATGATCGTGATGTGCGTGGACAACTTTGAACATGTTCAAAACAATTATGGTGCAGTCGTGGCGAAATTATGTCGCAGTAGAAGCGTGGTGAGAGCGCAGTAAGGTTGTGGTAAGATCACAAAGGGCGCTGTCCCATCGTAGCGACAGCGTAGCGGACGCGTGATTCTAGTCGAGGAGACTGCGCTACGATATCACAGCGACTTTACTACGACCTCACTACGACCTTCACATTTTTACCGCGACCCAAACACGCTTCCACTACGACTATACCACGCTGTCCAATTACAATGTATTTAGCACGCCCATGCCGTCCTCATCACGCTGTTCTTACGACCCGACTACGTTCATACTACGAACATCATGCTCAATATCGTTTGTCATATAAAATTTATATCCAGCTTTTGTTTGTCTGTATGTAATTTGGACCTATTGTTCTTTGTCTCCAACAGCTAAATCATTATTGACACATCTGTGTCATCCCTACTATCGTTCACTAAAGCATCGCCATGTGTTCTTGATGGCAATACGTATTGATTCAGGTTGGATTGGTCGGTTCGACATATATTTTCTAGATCATGATGCGTTACTATCAGATCTCTCTCTGCTTCTACCGCTACCCTTACCTTACGTAGATTTTTTGCATCAGTGCGTTATTTCCGAGAAACTCTATGTATCAATGAGAAATAGAAGGAATGATACACTATTTATATGGAACACGATGTTGACGTTATTGCTTGGAGCGTAGTAATATCGCGGTATGAACGTGCTATGACCGTAGTATGGTTGTGGTAAGAGCGTGCTATAATCGCAGTAGAAGCGTGATAAGATCGTGCCGCAATCGGATAAATCGTGGCATGGTCGTCTTGAGGACGTGCTGATCGTAATAATCGTACTGAGGTCTCAAAATAAGCGTAGTGAGAACGTGGTATAATCGTATCGGGATCGTTGTAGAAGCTAATGAGGACTTAGGAGCAATGTGATTGAAACAAAAATTTACATTTTCATACCGCTCACACTGCGAACTCACCACGATCTGAATTTATTTTAGATCACGGTGAGCGTGGTGCGATCGTGGTCTAGTGAGATTGGGGCTTAAACATTCGTTGTATTCATTCTGTTTCGTTTTAAAATAATTTCGATCTAACAGTACCGTTGCATATGAAATGTTTTGGGTTGATATTGAACCTTGGGCTACTCATACCCCTGATATGAAAAGTATTATATACTTACTTATCTGATAGTATCGCTAATTTCTAACACAAAGAGGAAAGATAATCTCAAATAAAGTTTTCACATTGCTTCGGTCAAAATTAAACAGGAGATCCTTAATGTAGAGGCTCTAAAGACCCTGTGCCGCTCGCCTGTATTAACTAATGCTTTTGGAAATCATGTAAAATATGGTTAATTTTTGCCAGCAGTCAGATAGCCATAAATGCTTCAGTTTCAGAGATATAAACCAAAAACTGCATTTTACCCTATGTACTTTTTTTAAGCCATGTCTGCCACCTTGGTTCAAGGGCAGGGTCACCGGACACATTTTCAAACTAGATACTCTTATGATGATTGTGGACACGTTTGGTTACATTTTGTCTTAGTAGTTTCAGAGGAGAATATTTTTGTTAAAGATTACAAAAATTTAATAAAAATTGTTAAAATTGACTATAAAGGGCAATAACTCCTTGATAGGTCAATTGACCATTTTGGTCATGTTGACTTATTTGTAAATCTTACTTTGCTGAACATTATTGCTGTTTACAGTTTATCTCTATCTATAATAATATTCAAGATAATAACCAAAAACAGCAAAATTTCCTTAAAATTACCAATTAAGGGGTAGCAACCCAACAACGGGTTGTCCGATTTATCTGCAAATTTCATGGCAAATAGATATAGACTTGATAAACAGTTTTAACCCATGTCTGATTTGCTCTAAATGCTTTGGTTTCAGAGTTAAAAGCCAAAATCTATATTTTACCCTTATGTTCTATTTTTAGCCATTGCGGCTATCTTGGTTAGTTGGCCGGGTCACCGGACACATTTTCTAAACTTGATACTTAAATGACGATTGTCGCCAAGTTTGGTTTAATTTTGCCCAGTAGTGTCAGAGAAGAAGATTTTTGAAAAAGTTAACGACGACGGAAGACGACGACGACAACGACGACGACGACGGACGACGACGACAACGGACGTCGGACGCCGGACGCAACGGGATGAGAAAAGCTAACTTGTCCGTTCGGGCAAGTTGAGCTAAAAATACCTAGAAATATTTTGAAATTTCAATATTTATGGTAACGGACGATATGCGCACACAAGAGTTTGAAGAGATAACTGTCACAAGTCAATGCAAACTGTACGGTTTATAAACAGGTCGAGTTTCAAAAGCGCAATAACTGTAAGATACATTGTTGTATAACATTCAAAATACCTAAGCGAATCTTACACAACCACAATGCAGGTCAAGAAATAAAATTGGTTGAAAAAGAAAAAGAGAGAAGAATCGAAAAAAAGGTGGAAAGACTAAATATTTTTTTTGTATTAATAATTAATAGACCTGTTGATGCATATACTTTTGTCGCTGTACCATATATCTCGAAATTAATTGACCTTCTCGTATTGAACAATGTTGTTGATTTGTAAGCATTTTTTTTTAATTCTTTTTTTTATCTCTTATTGAAATTGATCTCAAAATACATTAGCAAAATGATCAGTTTGCGTGTTATTTAAAGAATATGCATTTCATTAGCTTGGTATGTTGCCCAAAAAATTAACAAAGCAGTTTGCAACTACTCCAGTAAGCGTATTCACTAATCGAAATGAGGTAAGTTATTTGTTTCATTTTGTTTTTATAGAACTTTTTCATTCATCCATGACACAAAATCAGTAAATGCATAGCAAAAAAAAAAAACCAACAAAAAACAAAGTGGTGAAAACTTACACCTCAATGTATGTTTAAGACGGCCCCTAACACCGGTTGTTGTATTCTTTGTAAAATTATTCCAAATTTCCGATATCCTTCGCAAGATGTTCATCACCCCAAATCGGGCCCAGTCAAAGAAAGAGTTTTAAAGAATAAAAGAATTATGAAGTTCTTTCAATGTATTGTTATTCAGTTAAATAATAAATGTAACATGATGAATATCTAGAGAAAGATTTTACTTTTTTCTTTATCTTTGATTGACATATCCTATTGTAAAATGCAAAAACATATAATTTATTTTTTCTTCATTAATGTTCTCATCCAGTATTCTATACCATCAGTCCAAAGCATTGAATTCGGAATATACAGAATCTATTTCTATTCATTGCATACTGTTTAATTGACACGACAAAATATTAATACAAGAACTCCAAGGTTAAAATATATAGATATAGGAAGATGTGGTGTGAGTGCCAATGAGACAACTCTTCATCCAATAACAATTTAAAAAATATATTATAAACATATTATGACATGTGACTTTAACTAGTATGTTCTCCTTTTTCCAGTATATTTACGGTCATCTTTGTAGCATGCATTTCGACATTAACGGACACAGGGCAATCATCCTGCTCCAGAAATGCTTATTTAATCAACAGTATTCAACACCAGCTTAAACTCGTTGACAATAATGATAGAAAATGTGCACAAGATTGTACAGGAAATTGTTCAGGTATAGTATTGTTACAATAACATTTTTTTCTCATAAAACATGACATTATTATTTAAAAGTGACTGTTAGCATGATAGTACATGTAGTTCTCCTGGTGACTATTGTTGTGCTACTGTACAATCATTGAAATTTTCTCGTAATTTTTTTTTCTTTAAATATTATATTAATTTCATTTTAAGAAAACGAACTATTTGAAATAAAAGTAAAATTTTACTGATACCACTTTGACTTCAACCAAATAACCATGACGACAAACATTTTATTTTAGATCGTATTACTTAGGAAAACATTCAATGGGTAGTATTGATTTCTGTGCTTAGTCTTCCGTTTCTTCAAATTTCCATATTTAATCATAATTTTTATTTGTTTCTTTTAAAAGATTTTTTTTCAAAATTTGCCCTGACAACCAATCAGACAATTGTTTTAATTATAAAGACAAAGAATTGTACCAACATTTGAAACTAAGGATCGCCATACTTGATGCACTTTGAAATCAATAGCTATCATGACAGTGCATCTCCGATACAATTACATACATGATTAACAGATTATTTCATTTTCTATAATACCAAAATATAGAAGTTGCTTATAATTCACATGTAAAAAGTAATCAAAAATATAATACATGTACGAATGTTTTACTTCTTTCAGAAACAGACAAAGTTGCGTTTATGGCTAAAAATTCAGTTGCGTTGCAAAAACTCCCTTCAAAGTCAGTTGTTGTATTTAACTCAGCCATAACGAACCTGGGGAATGGCTACAACTCATACACTGGAATTTTTACAGCTCCTTCAAACGGAGTCTACGTCTTTTCCTGGACAATCTTGGGTCAGCAGTGGAAAAATTTTTACACCGAACTTACTCTTAACGGAAATGTTGTAGCAAGAAACTATGTATCGGCAGTGAATGTACAAGATCACCCTTCGGGAAGTCAAAACGTTGTTCTTGAAATCAAGAAGGATGACAAAGTACTTGTTAGGGTCCAAGCCGGACATAAAGGACAGTACATGTATGCAGATGGATGGTCATCTTTCAGTGGTTATAAACTTTAGAACATGTAGAAGATGTGCATGTTACATTGATAAAAAGTTTTAAGATATTATTTTATCATTATTATTACATATATGATCGAGTGGTCTAAGTGGTTTGATACATTTTCGTTGAACAAGTTTAGGGTCCAGCTGAAACCTGCCTCCGGGTGCTGGATTTTCTTGCTGTGTTGAAGACCCGTTGGTGGCTCAGTTTCGGCTCTTTGGTCGGGTTGTTGCCTCTTTGACACATTAACATTTGCATTTGTGATTGCACAGTACACGTTCGGCCCTTAAGATTGACACCAGACTACATCAATAACAAACGCTTGACTCCTCTGAACCCTCAAACCATTTCCTCCAAAAGAAAGAACGATGAAAGACAATCGAAAATGCGATTCACACACAGTGCAAACAGCAAGGGCTCTGTTCATACACAAAAAGTTTTTCAGAAAATTTACCTGACAGACGAGTTCGTTTTTTTCTCCTTAGAAAAAAGTTGCAGACTTGATATAGCCATAACATGTGGCGGGGTTTCAGTATGTAAGTTTACAAAACCCCTACCCAATTCGCGTATTTTGCGTATCTAGACCACCTTTAGTTAAATTATAAAGACAATAAAAAAAATCTGCACTGTTCAGATACCAACAGGAATACCACTAAATTGAACCCGACAAAAAAACAAAATGTTTTGAAATCTAGATGATTTTGGTTTATTTGTTGTTCTGTGTTGCTGTCTTATGATAGTCTAGATAGAGGGTCCTCATTTCTAATTTAGATTTGTCAGTAAATTTTGCTCTATTTTTCATACTTTTTACCAATTATTCTCTGTTAGTTACCTTTTAGAACCTCAATATTCTTTTTTATGTCAAATTTCTCTGTTCTTTATAATTTTTGCGCATTGTTCTCTATTCTGGAAATCATCCTCACAACTCTTTCTTATTTACGGTTACTTAAATTCTCTTTATCATGATAGATATTTTATAATGGAATTAAAACTTCATAAAGAAAAAGTTGAACGATTTTAATTTATTCGATATCCAGCTCATTGTTGAGCGACCTATATTTGCTTTTTTGTAAGTATTTAGTCACAGGCTCTGAAAAAAAGTTGTCTCTTTTGTGAAGAGCTGTGTTATTTGAAATCATATCGCATCTTTTTATTTATATATTGAGTAAAGAATTGTTAATCAAGTATAGATATAAAAAGTAAGGAGATGTAGTATGATACAGCTCATGAGAAAACTCTCCATCAGAGACCAAACGACTCAGAAATGACCGCCTCTAACTTACTGTACGCCAATCAACCGCATATATATATATAGTCAGCTATTAAAGTCCATGAAATGACAAATGTAAAACATTTCAAACGAGGAAAACAGTTGTCTAAATCATTTACAATAATGGTCAGGATCCTGTAATTCAGTGGTCGTCGTTTGTTTTAAATGTGTTACATATTTTTTTTTCGATATTTTTTTCAATAAATAAGGCCGTTAGTTTCTCGTTTGAATTGTTTTACATTGTCATTTCAGGGCCTTTTATAGCTGATTATGCGGTATGGGCTTTGCTCATTGTTGAAGACCATATGGTGACTTATAGTTGTTAATTACTGTGTCATTTTGGCCTCTTGTGGAGAGTTGTCTCATAGGCAATCAAACCACATCTTCTTTTTTATAAAAACTATAATAATATGATAAATAGCATCAAACACCAGCACCACACACCACCCAATACATTACAGCTCGGATCCGATCCTGACCTGGATTTTTTATGGATTTACATTTGTTTTATTTTCAATCTATGAATAAGCAGTTGAAGTAAAATATTATTATTGTATTACTTACTTAGGTGTATTAAGCGCATTTTTTGCGATAATGGCTTCCTCTTGGGTTCTCATAAGAGCCGGATGTAATGCAGACTTCAAACATTCAGCTTCTGCGTCTGCGTATGTCATACCTAACACTACCGGTAGATAGTTAACTATAATAGAAAAAAAGGAAATAAGTATATTCGTAGACAAAGAGCATTCATTTTCAGGAGGGGTATGCATCTTTGAAATTCTTTGTTTGGTTCTTGACAAAAAACAAAATAATTCAAAAATAAGATAACGCGTTGTTTCTCTTGAAAAAAAGTGAATACAAATAATATGAAAACGATACGATCTAAAAAAAAAAAAATTTTAAATGTGTGTATTGATTTTGTCAAGTTTTGGTAAACGTTGAAAAAATGTTTTTATCCCCCCCACGAAGATATCAAATAATTAACATCGACGAGTTATCATTCATTCGGTATTATTGATCACAACGGATGTACCGATCTGACAGAGGATCCTAATTTCAAGGAGCAGTTAATGGATCAGATTCCTAAGGAGGAATTATGCTGCGTTAGAATTAGATCCAAATAGTGTTTAGACATCGTTACAAACTGTTCATTAATTGCCATTTGGTCATTAAGATTCGGATCAATTCGCATATTTCATGATTGTTAATTAAAATAAATATCAAATAGGTATATGATTTAAAAAAAAAATGCTAATTGTTAAAGGCCGTACAGAGACCTATTGTTGCTGACTTCTATGTCATTGGTGTCTGGTTGAGAGTTGTCTCATTGGCAACAATACAATATTTTCCTATCTCTGCATGTAATAAATTTGGTGTGTTTTGAGCGCTTTGTTGGTTTTGACCTGTATCGTGAATGCTGCAACCGAAAACTCTTGAAGCATAGGGTAAAAAAGTACTTGAATACATACGGTCATTATGATTAAAACAAGCCTTCAGAGAAATAGACAAATCCCTTTAAGGTCAAACAAACCTACATCATAAATCTTGTCGAAATTTTCCGAATGTCTTTCCCAAAAACAAGTCGAAGTTTCAAAATGTTGCTTCGTCTTTAAAAACACCAAATTCGTTTAAAGAGTCGTAATTTAGACTTATCAAAGTCAATATATTGATTTTATAAAACTGGAAATTTAAAAAAAAGAACTAAGATATTTAAAGTTCTAATTACCAGTCAAAGTCAATTTTATTTAGTAATAATGTCAAATGTTTATAGAAAAATCCATACTTAAACTTCAGTTTTACTTTGTCCTTTATATACTTCCGTAAGTATGTATCTTTATATATTTTGATTGAACCTTGACATAAAGCATGGTCTGTTCGATCTGTCATCTGTCCTTCTCGCCATGTTAAGTCCGATTTGGTCATCACAACTGCTACCCCCGTATGAGTTTGTGGTACAGTGGTATTCCAGTTGGTGTAAGACACTTCCTCAGCCATGTTTTGCCAGACGAAGTTGGTTCCGTTACCATATAATCCAATCCATATGTCGTTTGTAATAGTCCTAATACAATGTATATAATAAAAATGATCGATTTACCAAGTTTATTTACCTCGAGTTGTTTTTGGTCGTCACCTCATATGCCATAATCGTATTCAGCGATAATTAAGAAGCAATTATTTCTAGTAGGGGAATTATCATTTGATTTGTATGGGAGAGGGGTCGCTAGAATGTAAAAAAAAGTATTCTGCATTGTTTTTAAGTTGTTATCTCTGTGATATCTTTTTATCTTTTAAGTTACTATATTCGATCCTGCATTTTTTTCTTTTAGTCTATCCTGTGTTTTTATTTTTAATAAATTGTCATCCTGCCTTTTTTTTTTTATTCAAAACTCCTGTTCTGCCTTTTTTCTAATTTCATAAAAAAAAATATTCTGTTCAAGTGGAGAACAAAAATAATATTCGGAATCGAGAATTTGATTGATAGCGTTGAAAAACTAAATGAAATAACATAACCCCCAGCCCCTTGAAATTAAATGGTTTGTCCCTTAAGGCAAATAACAAACGGTGTAGCTGTGTTATAATGCATACAACATCCGTACTCTTTTTATATTATGTATTAATTAAGGAACAAGAAATTTTGGCCTGAATTTATGTTCGTCAAATATTTTGTCATGTCGAGATCAAACTATATTAATAAAAAAAATGATAATTCGTGTACAGCTATAAAGTAACAAAGATTAGTTCTCTGCACTCTTAGGTGGTAAGGGTGTCTTCCGCCATCTTGGATTGTAAAAAACAGAGAAGCTAAGGTCCAGATTTTCTAAAAAATTAGCAAAATTTGATGCAGGAATGCAGATATTTAATGGGAATTTTCATTTAAAAGAACCAATTTATAAGAATATAACTTATAAATATTAGTATTTTTACAAGAGTTGATTATTTTTGGTTGGTTTTTTAATTGATTTCAAATTGGAATTTAAAGGGGAGATAACTCTAAAACAGTGCATTTTCTGAAGGATTCTTCATGGAATTTTCCTATTTTGTATTTTAGCCAGAAAAAACGTACGGTGACCCTATCTTTTCTTTTGATTTTCTTAAAGTATTGTTTGAAAGCCGTCTTTTCCTAATTTATTTTGCAATTCTATCATTTAGTTTATTTTCTAATCACAAAATGGTGTTTTTTCCTGTATAATCCATACAAAGTATGTCATTTTGTCACCATCTGTAGCTTGAGAAAATGCACGGTGACCTATCATTTTTATTATATTTTTAAACATACATCAATAGATACTACGTTTTGGCAAAGTATGAACAAATTCTATCATTTTTATTTTAGACTCCCATACCACCTTAACTAGGATTTTATGTGTGTTGAACTTAAATAATTCGCAAAAGATTGTGTATGTCGGCGTCCCACATTAGTGAAAAGACCGACATGCAACAGACGTACAGAGAAATTAGATTAAGTCCGTAAGTTGGACGCGCGTTGCATTAGTTTGAAATTCGTCGAAATATAAAGGTATACGTTTGGTGAACACTGTAATTCCTGGAAATTCATATGCACCCTAAACATTTTCATTAAGCTCTAGCGTTTATCAAGCGTGTACCTGTTCGCTACACGCACGTAATACATACGTTACGAGCGCGTTGAAAAACGCTACAGATAAGTTTAAGACACGTTTCGGGCACGTTGAATACGCCTCAAGATTGTTCGACTTTTAATTGGGTATTTACTTGGATGTAGGAGGGTGTGTTTGTAACATACGTCTTACGTAGTTTCAGCGCTCTTAAACGTATAAAACGCACCCGTGACGTATCAAAAACGAATTTTGACATTCATGGTAACCTGCTCCAAAATTTATAGTGGCAGATGTCCGTGTATTTACAAGGCCAAGGGAATCTATAAGTTATACAAACTCCCCATATATATAATTACATGTTCAAGACTCGCTGCAAGCACGGATAATCGTCCTAGGTACAAAAATTTACAACCGGGATGCGTCTCAAAAACGTTCAAGGGACGTTTTTCCTATGCATTCCATCTACGTCGGATAAACGCCAGACAAAAGACAACATACGATACTAAAATACTTGAATGCCCGATAAACGCTGATGTACCCATCTCGTATGCCCTGAACACGCCTAATGAGTAGTGGATACGATATACAGATATGATTTACAAATTGAATGTGCTCAAAATTACTAGCATATTGGCAGCGCACATGGTTTTTTTTTGGCCACACAGGGCGTACATTTGTTTGTGATATACGTTGATGTGTGACGCCACTATTACTTTACAATATTTAGCACCAGAAATAAGTAAAATATTATGTTGCAATATATATATATATATATTAAAAATTAAATACACAAAAAGAGTTTTAAAAGCAGCATTGTCTAGCGCTTTCATCCATCTTGGGACTTTTCAAGACTATGAACGTCGTTATGGGGAACACATTAGTATTATGAAGTAACGTCATTGTTCGTAACATATTAGTAGTATGACGCGACGTTATTGTTCATGTAACTACTAAGCATTAAGCTTGGCGTCAAACACTTTTATGAATTTTCTCTCTAGTTCTTTACGGTATTCTTCTGTTGGTTCCGTACATTTGAAGAACGGGAAAATTTTGAATTTTCCTCCCGCACAAATGTCTAATAATGCTTAGTAGTTACATGAACAATAACGTCGCGTCATACTACTAATATGTTACGAACAATGACGTTACGTCATAATACTAATGTGTTCCCCATAACGACGTTCATAGTCTTGAAAAGTCCCAAGATGGATGAAAGCGCTAGACAATGCTGCTTTTAAAACTCTTTTTGTGTATTTAATTTTTAATATATAATTCTGTACACTGCTTGAAAAGAAACTTTTTTTGTATATATATATATATATATATATATAATATATATATACTATAAGTATCATCACTTACATGTCATATAGCTCATTCATAACACGGTTCATTGCCACAGGATTGTTTAACACTGCTAGTTGTCCTCCTATGGCCTGACATTCTTTTGAGGCTTCATAGAAGTTGTATAATCCCGAGAGAAGGCTAAAGGAAGGCTGAGCAGGAGCTTTAAATCAAGATTTTATCATACATATTAATGATACAAATAATGTAGTTCGGTCGTTGGCGTTTGTTCAAGGGATTCATAAATTACAATAGTCATTTGTGGAACCCTTTATTGCTTGCTGTTCGATGTAAATCAAGGCTCCGTGTTTAGGACCTTTCTTTGACCTATAGTGGTTTACTAGTACTTTTACAAAATTGTGACTTTAATGGAGAGTTGTATCATTGGCACTAATACATTACCACATATTTTTATATTTAAGTCATATTCGTCAAATAACTTTAATATCTGACTAATTCTTCCATTATACTATTTTAATCTGTCGGCAACTGTCCATTAGATTGTTCATTAAGCCATAGTTTTTCTGATGATATGCCAATTTTTTTCACATTCCCTCGGCATTTAGGAAAACTTGATATTTCCGTATCATTTTGAGATAGTTACGACATCGAATATATAACTTTACCACTATTCACCTCCTGGTTTTTTCTGTCTCCAAATGAACCAAACATGTCAATTTAAAAATAATACTAGTACTCATCTGGTCTGATATCTTGTAGGTATTCAAACGACGAACTATGAAAAAGGGCTAATATCTATATTGACCCCGAGGGCATATAACTAATCTTGACTTCCGGCTAGTATTGGCCATATGCATTTAAAAACGAACATACAAGTACAAAATGTATGATAAGTATATATTATACCATGTCCTTTCACAATTGTCCCTGGTATCATCCCGAGACTCCCACATCGGCCCCGAGGCTTTTGCCGAGAACCGATAGCGGTTAAGGTATGATACCAGAGCCAATATGGAAAAAGACATGTTATAATCTATTTATCACATATTCAAATTCTGCAATAGAGAGAAAAAGAAATTATGACTATCTGATTAACTACAAATATATTTTTTATACGACCGCAAAAATTTTAATTTTTTGGTCGTATATTGCTATCACGTTGGCGTCGTCGTCGTCGTCCGAATACTTTTAGTTTTCGCACTCTAACTTTAGTAAAAGTGAATAGAAATCAATGAAATAACACAAGGTTTATGACCACAAAAGGAAGGTTTGGATTGATTTTGGGAGTTTTGGTCCCAACATTTTAGGAATTAGGGGCCAAAAAGGGCCCAAATAAGCATTTTCTTGGTTTTCGCACTATAACTTTAGTTTAAGTGAATAGAAATCTATGAAAGTTTGACACAAGGTTTATGACCACAAAAGGAAGGTTGGGATTGATTTTGGGAGTTTTGGTTCCAACAGTTTAGGAATTAAGGGCCAAAAAAGGGCCCAAATAAGCATTATTCTTGGTTTTCGCACAATAACTTTAGTATAAGTAAATAGAAATCAATGAAATTTTAACACAAGGTTTATGACCACAAAAGGAAGGTTGGGATTGATTTTTGGAGTTGAGGTCGCAACAGTTTATGAATTAGGGGCCAAAAAGGGGGGGAAATAAGCATTTTTTTTTTACCATTAAAGGAAGGTTAGGTTTGATTTTGGGAGTTTTGGTCCTAACAGTTTAGGAATAAGGGGCCCAAAGGGTCCAAAATTGAACTTTGTGTGATTTCATCAAAAATTGAATAATTGGGGTTCTTTGATATGCCGAACTATGTATGTAGATTCTTAATTTTTGGTCCCGTTTTCAAATTGGTCTTCAAACTTCTTCAAACATTTTTTTGAGAGGATTAATATTCAACAGCATAGTGAATTGCTCAAAGGCAAAAAAAACCTTTTAAGTTCATTAGACCACATTCATTCTGTGTCAGAAACCTATGCTGTGTCAACTATTTAATTTTAGATTTAAAAAGTTTGAAGAAGAAATCTTTAATTGATTTGTAAAATCTTGACATTTGTTTTTTGTAAAAAAAAACCATGTAATGTCAAAAATTTGATCACAATCCAAATTCAGAGCTGTATCACGCTTGAATGTTTTGTCCATACTTGCCCCAACTGTTCAGGGTTCGACCTCTGCGGTCGTATAAAGCTGCGCCCTGCGGAGCACCTGGTTTTATCATGTACTGCAAACAAATGCATTGTAACATTCCCCTTATTTTTGAAATATGGTCCTTCTCTAAAGCTATAATTTGACTGAGGCTAAATCAATAACAGTTAGTTGCACATTGTAAATATTGCCTATTGTAGCCAAATTCTTATAATTTTCAATACAAACACCGTCATTGTTAGCTATTGTCGTCATCCGGGCACAATAACTTATAACCTATTTTGTTTGCCCCTGGCAATTTTGATATTATTACATTCGCAAAACCGAACGTATTCGTAACAACTATGTTATAATATAATGTATTACCTATGCATAACAAAATGTAGTTATCTAGGCACTTTCTTGTTCGCCAAGTAAAGGCAGATATTTCTTCCAAATAAGCATTATTTTTGCACCATAAATTTAGTATAAGTAAATAGAAATCTATGAAATTTAAACACAAGGTTTATGACCATAAAAGGAAGGTTGGGTTTGATTTTGGGAGTTTTGGTCCTAACAGTTTAGGAATAAGGGGCCCAAAGGGTCCAAAATTGAACTTTGTGTGATTTCATCAAAAATTGAATAATTGGGGTTCTTTGATATGCCGAATCTAACTATGTATGTAGATTCTTAATTTTTGGTCCCGTTTTCAAATTGGTCTACATTAAGGTCCAAAGGGTCCAAAATTAAACTTAGTTTGATTTTAACAAAAATTGAATCCTTGGGGTTCTTTGATATGCTGAATTTAAAAATGTACTTTGATTTTGATTATGGGCCCAGTTTTCAAGTTGGTCCAAATCAGGATTCCATATCATGTATTGTGCAATAGCAAGAAATTTTCAATTGCACAGTATTGCACAATAGCAAGAAATATCTAATTGCACAATATTGTGCAATAGCAATTAATTTTCAATTGGAGTTATCTTTCTTTGTATAGAATAGTAGTTGATAATATATGTTGGAAATTTGCCAGACATGACTATGATGTCATTTTCTATTTTTATTTGCCAATTACTTTATGTAAATAACTTCATTGGAAATTTGCCAATATAAAATGTTGCTGATGAAGCTTTTTTTCCTTATCTTATCTAAAATGTTTTTAGATAATGTATGTTGGACATTTGCCAGACATGACTATGATGTCATTTTCTATTTTTATTTGCAAATAACTTTATATAAATAACTTCATTGGAAATTTGCCAATATAAAATGTTGCTGATGAAGTTTTTTTTATTGTTTTATACAATAAACAATGTATATTGACTTTTACTACCAACCAATCTTTACCATTCAGTGATAACAAAATTAAGCACTTTATTTTACATTTTAATATTTTATGATGTATTTAAAAGAGTAGTTATTGTTGCAAACTCCATTAGAAATTTGAATTGATATCAGTTTTGGAAAAAGGGAAACGGGGATGTGAAAAAAAGGGGGGTTTAAATTTTCTCATTTCAGATTTCATAAATATAAAGAAAATTTCTTCAAACATTTTTTTGAGAGGATTCATATTCAACAGCATAGTGAATTGCTCAAAGGCAAAAAAAAAAATTTTAAGTTCATTAGACCACATTCATTCTGTGTCAGAAACCTATGCTGTGTCAACTATTTAATTTTAGATTTAAAAAGTTTGAAGAAGAAATCTTTAATTGATGTGTAAAATCTTGACATTTGTTTTGTGTAAAAAAAAAACATGTAATGTCAAAAATTTGATCACAATCCAAATTCAGAGCTGTATCACGCTTGAATGTTTTGTCCATACTTGCCCCAACTGTTCAGGGTTCGACCTCTGCGGTCGTATAAAGCTGCGCCCTGCGGAGCACCTGGTTTAATCATGTACTGCAAACAAATGCAATGTAACATTCCCCTTATTTTTGAAATATGGTCCTTCTCTAAAGCTATAATTTGACTGAGGCTAAATCAATAACAGTTAGTTGCACATTGAAAATATTGCCTAATATTGTAGCCAAATTCTTATAATTTTTAATACAAACACCGTCATTGTAAGCTATTGTCGTCATCCGGGCACAATAACTTATAACCTCTTTTGTTTGCCCCTGGCAATTTTGATATTATTACATTCGCAAAACCGAACGTATTCGTAACAACTATGTTATAATATAATGTATTACCTATGCATAACGAAATGTAGTTATCTAGGCACCTTCTTGATCGCCAAGTAAAGGCAAATATTTCTTCGAATACAACACATTCATATCTCGGTTCATCAACGTTTTCCCAATTTGCCCAATCAAGTATTTCGCCATCATCCCATTGGCATGGAAGACCTACACATGTTAATGACATCCATACTTTTTCAGTTATTTGCCTGAAAGATTTCATGTAAAAAAATACAAGACATGTTCTCATTGACATGACAATGGACACCACTGTCCAAGGTTAGGGGAGGGTTGGGATTCCGCTAAAAAATTTAACCCCGCCACATTCTGTATGTATCTGCCTGTCCCAAGTCAGGAGCCTGTAATTCAGTTATTGGCATTTGTTTATGTGTTACATATTTGTTTTTCGTTCATTTTTTGTTCTTAAATTAGGCATTTAGTTTTCTCGTTTGAATTGTTTTACGTTGTCATTCGGGGCCTTTTATATCTAACTATACGGTATAGACGCAACGTTAGATATTGCTACTACCACGAAAAATAGTGACGGGACATTTTTTATAGAAATGCTGAAATGAATATTTCAAATTATACATGAAAATAAAGATTGATTCTTAAATTTTCACATTATGACAGAGAAAGAATAAAAATATAATATTCATAGGATTAGGAAGACACAGATTATCCGAAAAACGTTTACTTAGCGTTGTCCCATGTGACAAACTCGAAACTTAAAACTCGAACAATTCGCGAAATGTTCACGTAACTCTTCGAAATTTTGCATGAACATTCTATGAAGTGATATATTTCAGTATTGGTTAGCATGGCTGTCTCCATTTACAATTTGCATATATTTTCATAAGAATATGATGTACGGAAATGACCCATCAGAAATTTAATCTGAAAACTTGAAACATTTCAGATCAAAAATAAAATTTTGACAGATAATTCTTTTAATTGTAAGCACGATCGTTTTGTACTAAGTGTTAGCTCCCAAAATTCGAATTGAAAAACAATCGATTTGCAATGTCTTGCGGAAATGTCCGAGTTAAACTTTCATGCCTTCACAAAACTTTTACGGCCAAAAAAACAGAGATTTGATTTCGTGAAGATTATTTTTCTGTTTTGATAAATATACCAATAAAAAGTACTTTTAAAGTTGGAGTTGGTACACCAAATAGCATTAAGATTATAGGGTTTTCAATAAAAAATACGGATTAATGAAAATGTCTTGCAAGTTTGTCCGTTATCATAATTTGACGTCGCCACACGCGTAATATGCTAGGGACGGCATGAACTGCATTCGCGTGTTCCTTCCTCCACAAAATATAAATGTTCTGCTTTCAACAAAACCAAATGATGCACACATTATAAAAATACACATCTATAAGACGATCAAAAAGTAAGAAAACTTCAGTATCATAAGTATAAGCTATTGTATGTCACTGCTTGAATAAAATCATACTCGGGTTGATTATATAATGCAGCAATATTCCTAAAAAAAACCAAACACATAATTACTAGCAGTAAAATTTAATATCCTATGTTAATCATAAAATCATATTGGATTGGATTCTCACGGCATTTATACTTGTGTTTTATACTTTGCGTTTACCCAAAAAGGAAAGCAGGAAGAATTAGATAAAGCGCGTTTCCGATTTTACGTCATTTTTCTGTTATACTAAATGGTAGCAATATCTGACGTTGCGTCTACAGGCTTTGCTCATTGTTGAAGGCCGAACGGTGACCTATAGTTGTCAATTTCTGTGTTATTTGGTGTCTTGTGGAGAGTTGTTACATTGGCGATCATACCACATCTTCTTTTTTATATTCATTTACAATATAATGCTTTAAATCATTTTAAAAAATGTCAAAATAGCTTACGAAAAATAATGAAATATTATCCAAACATCCGAACGGAATATAACTTCATATGTTTAATACTTTTTTGAGAATTTTGTCCTGAGTCAGTTTAGACTCACATAACATATGTGTCTCTTTTGGGGATGATAATACACTGTGTTTGAAAGGTTTAGCGAACCATCAAGTCGCAGTTAGAGTTTTAATTGCTGTATGCCAAACACTCTTCAATAATCATTACATTGCTGCAGTATATAGTTAAATTATAATTTATTTGATTTTATCATATCAAATTAAATCAAATCATATCTTTAGTGCCATAACACTACTTATTTCTAGTACGTGACACAACATTACAAAATAAATATGAACAATAATAACAAGATCATTAATATTCATAATAAAGTAAATATTTCAAGAGTCCCCTGTCCTCATTTATATAGACTGTTTTAAAAATGATCCTAGCTTATTTACCTGAATGTGTGATCTTGGGTTGAGTATATACTGTATATGTTACTTTATCTTTGTAGTTTAAATTTGTAAAGATCTTTTATCCAAAAATCAAAATAAACTTTATCTAATAAACTTATTACTGTTACTATTACAATATAAAAAGAAATTAGTTTCATCTTCAATTTGTTTGCAGTTTTTGTATAATCTTCCTTCTTTTGGCATTTTCAGATATCCTCCCTTTTTTATTCTATCAAAAGCTTAGGTAACGACCATTCATCTTTCAAGAACGGAAGAATATTTTTATTTTTGTCAGGACAAACATTTATTTCTAATTTTAAAACAATCTCATTAATATACCGTAGCATCTTTTGTTTTTAACTAATCGAATACTGTATATGAATTAAGGTGGTATGGGTGTCTTCCTCCATCTTTGATTGTAAAAAATAGAGAACCAAAGGTCCAGATGTTCTATCAAGTTAGCAAAATTTGATGCAGGAATGCAGATATTTAATGTGAATTTTCATTTAAAAGAACCAATTTATAAGAATATAACTTATAAATATTAATATTTTTGCAAATGTTGATTATTTTTGGTTGTTTTTATTTTTTTTCCAATTGGCATTTTAAGGGGAGATAACTCTTAAACAGTGCATTTTCTGAAGGATTCTACATGGAATTTTCCTTTTTTGTATTTTAGGCGGAAAATACGTACGGTGACCCTATCTTTTCTTTTGATATTCTCAAAGCATTGTCTGAAAGCTCTCTTTTCTTTAAGTATTTAACAATTCTATCATTTTGTTTAGTTTCGAATCAGAAAATAGTGTTTTTTCCTGTATAATCCATACAAAATATGTCATTTTGTCACGTCCTGTAGCTTGAGAAAATGCGCGGTGACCTATCATTTTTATTATATTTTTCAACATATATCAATAGATACTACGTTTTGGCAAAGTATGAACAAATTCTATCATTTTTATTTTAGACTCCCATACCACCTTAAGTCAATGGAAACAAACTTATTTTTTCACTGCATTTTTTTTTAACAAGCTAATTATTTGAAGAAATTTAAATAAACACTCATTTTTAAATATATATTTGTTTTATTTGAAATCAATTGACACCTTTAATTGTGCAATGTGTAACACGAGGTCAATATGCGTAATTTAACCTAATATGTATTATATAATATTATAAACAAGACATGGTAAAACATAGTTTTTTGCGCGACAAATAACTTCAATATATGTATCTAGTAAGAACAAAAAAAACATTTGTTTGTAGAAAATATTGATTCTAACTTGTTTCTCAAGTGAAATGATAGTTAAGTTGATTAAGAATATATGTAACATCAATACTATAACTCATTTAGATGTTGGTTTTAATTAATATTTGTATTTAGCTAATAGTCATCAAAAATAGAATATAAAGACATCCTTTGTAATTCAAAAGACTCAATTAACTTTTTGTTATATCTGTTAATAATCTTTTTGTCAAACTTCCATTCAAAGAGAATATTTAAAAATAAGCAAACTTTAATTTGTAAGGAATTACATACTTATAACTGATGCATTTATTCAAACGTCAACACTGATCAATACATATGTATTTTTAGAACACTTTTCCTAGATATTTAGAAGTCACATTGTCGGTGCTTTTGAACTAGTTACTGTAAACCAACTAATTTTCGCGAGCGATTTATTTTCGCGACTTTCGCGAGTAGAAAAATATCGCGAAGTTAAATCGTCGCGAATATGTAAAACTTGGATCTTTCCGTATTTAACAACATCAAGTTAATTAGAAAACCGCGAATTTAAATTGCCGCGAAATGGACTCGAAAGGGCTAAACGCGAAATAAAGTATCCGCGAAAATAAGTTGGTTTACAGTAGATACATTTATATTTTCGAAACAATTATCATTTCCGGTAAACCTGAACTTTTTTTAAAAATCTATTTTTCCACGATGTTTCTTTCTGATCCTTTCAAGGTTTTTTTTTCACTTCGCATGACCATTATTATCATGTTACTGTCTTAATTAAGAAATAATTCATGGAAGCCATAGATTTGTTGGAAATTTACACATGGCCTGGGCCGTGATATTCGAATTTTATCCTGAGCGTAAGCATGAATTATTTCGATTCTAATAGGACAAATAAGTCCATTCAAATACTGAAGCGAGGGTGGGTTATGCCGTGTGTGTAGCTGTTCTTTTTTACTCCTTGTTAGATAAAGCTCAAATATTCTCATAAATCTTTAGCTTGTATTGTTTTAAATTAGTTCGTTATTAACCACTTGAAAAAATATGTTTAATTCTCAAACCAAATATTTTCGATTTCTAATTTACATGTTTTCTCGTAAGCTACTGTTAAATCCAAAATTGACATTTCATAACGAAGGAGTTGCAATGTTGACTCGCTGAAATCAGTTAAAATGCAAATACTGAATAGAAAAGAAAATGAAATAAAACCTACCTCAGAATTCCATTTTAATACAATATTATACGAACTTCGATGGTTACAAAATAGTTTTATATTTTTGTGACATAAAATCGTAACATAAATATCAAACTTATTTCCATCCCTTAATGAACCCCTGATTGTGGAGAAAGTGTTCCATGATGAAATTGACATTGCACAAAATATAGCTGTGTTACTATATTTAGGAAATAAACACAACTAGTTGCAGCATATTAATTCTTTTTATTATGCATCCGAATAAGAATAAAAGTTTTTTTGTCTTTTGTTTTATTGCAATTTCTAATACGATAAAATCGGCAAAGCGTTTGCAAATAGGTTAAAATACATGTGGATTTACGTGGGAGGTATATTGTAACATCCATTATTATGTATATCTCTGAGTCTGCGCTAAGTATAGATATATCGAGAATTTTCACACGGTGTTGTTTACAAAGCGAAAGAAGCACGTCATATTAGAATTAATATTAGTTAATATGCAGGCAAGTTTTTAAATCAGAATTCAACATCTAAGATAATTCATCCTTGCCGATTCATCACCGGATGAAGATATATTTCGACGGTGAACTATTTTCAAATATCACTACAGCAATACAAACTTATCTTTAAAATTTGTTCCACTACATAATTATGTGTTTTGTTTTTATTTACTGAAAAAAAAAGATCTACAGGTACATGTAATATTTTATATACTTTCTGTTTTGATTATTTCCTCTAAAATGACTTTACAATACTATTGCTGTTCATAAGGATCATTGAAACGTTGCATAATATGCGCTTTAAATCGCACATATGTTTAGAGAGGAATACACTGTTATGTTTAATGTTCAATGGAATAAGAATTGTGGTATGAGTGTCAATGAGACAACTCTCCTTCCAAGTCACAATTTATAAAAGTAAATAATTATACATTGTAGGTCTTAAACACGGAGCTTTGGCTCACACCGAATAACAAGCTATAAAGAGCCCCAAAATGTACTAGACAATGTGAAACCATTCAAACGGGAAAACCGACGGTCTCATCTATATAAAATCCGAAAAACGAGAACCACTTATGAACCACATCAACAAACGGCAATCCCTGAACATCAAGTTCCTCACTGAAGACAGGTGCAAACAAATGCAGCGAGTTTAAACTTTTTGATATGTACCAACCTTTAATCGTACCTGAAACAATAGTGTTACAGAATGGAACATAGAAAAAATGTTTACTTACAAATATCCTCAAAAGCACACCAACATATTGAATATGTTCCATTTTCATTCAAGACTTACTGGATTGTGAGATATTGTTCCACTTATTTTCATGACGTTACAATATTTCATTCTGAAGAAAACAAGACCATTTTGACCGATGAAAAACTTATATCATTAAAATTTTAATACTTACTGGCTGATGAGATATTGTTCCGCTGATTTTTGCAGTCCGATATTATCTAACTTTGCTAATTCCATACCAATACTTTTACAAAAGTCAGTGGCACCATTATAATTCATTCTTATGTTATTGATATGAAAATATGCTCCAAATCCTAAAACATAAACGGATTATAAACACTTTTTCATTTATCAATGACGTCAATACAACACAGTTTCGCGGAAATTTTACGTTGTCCACTCAAAATTAAAATTCAAAATGATTGATTTTACCCTAAATATTTCATTTAGAACAGTTATAAGAGTTGCAGTATATAAAGAACAACCATACATTGTCTCAAAATATGCATTTTATCTGTACTCGACCTGAAACAAGTAGAAACGCTGGGCACAGCTTCCTGTTTCTAAGCTTCGTATAAATAGCATTTATATTTCGAGACAATGTATGGTTATTCTATATATAAATCGGAAGATGAGGTATGACTTCCATTGAGGTAACTCCCTATCCATATCACAAAGTCTAAAAAATACGGCCTTCATTACGGAGCCTTTGGTCACGTAGAACAGCAAGATATAAAGGCTCAAAATGCCAAGTGCTAAACATGTTAAACAATTCAAACAGAAAAACCAACGACCTCATCTATATGCAAACGCGAAACGAGAAACATATGATCCAAACTAAAATAACGACAACCACTGAACAACAGGCTACTGAATATGTATAAAATTATATATGCAGTTTATGCCTGTCCCACATATACAGGTTGAACTTGGCGCAATAGCTTGGTACCAACGACGTAATTGATCTGAATTGCAAATATTTGGTGAGCTCGCTATTTAGGCATTATATTATTATGTGGTGGGCACTTAATAGCTTGCTGTTCGGTGTGAGCCATGACTCATGGTACATATTGTTGAAGACCGCACCTTGAGCTATAATAGTTTACTTTTAGAAATTGTGACTTTTATGGAGAGTTGCCATTAGCACTCATACCATATCTTCTTCATTTTTAACACATTGTTTGATTTTAAATTTCTAGAGAAAACAAACATTAAATATGTTTCCATTCAAAATAAGGGATAAACAAATTTCTTGTTCTTGTTAGTAATTGTAAAAGTAGGTTTTTTTTAACATTAAGATCGCAAAAATATAATGTTTGTTCTCCCACTACCATGCCGTTTCATCACCCTTCTCTCATTCACTGGAGATGAATTTTCAATGCCATAAGTCAGGCATGATTGATGTTCTTGGCAAATGTTAACCTCTCGTCACAGTTTTATACTATGAAATTTACTTACCATTTATCATGACAATCGGCATCAACAAAATCCATATTCTCAATAGTTTTATTGCATCCATTACTGGAATTGAAAGTTTTTAGTTTGAAATTGACACAAAATACATATGTGGAGAGAAGTATTTTAAAACAATTGGAACACAGCACCAATGTTTGACAGCAAGAGTCATTAGCGTTGATTTTTAAAATACGTCTTTACTTCTGTCGAAATCGATACTATGGTGTCAATATTTATTTCTGTAATTGTCATTTTTATCAAACTAAATTAAATTTATTGTAATACAATTTGTGACAAATTTGTACAACGTGTAATAATATAGATTTTTTTAGGCTCGCGTTTACAGAGAATAACTTTTCGAGTGTCAAGAACTCGTTGGAAGTACTTGATAAATTGCATGCTTATAGTGGTGATTTTGAATCTGTTCAAAGTTTTGATTTTTCTACCCCGTATACCACATTGCCTTACATTCTCATTAAGAAAAAAATCACACCTAATGGGCATTTAAAAGTCAGAATGTGAATATATATGTTCAAACTCTTTTAGATCATTTTTTAGTAGCAATAAACAAAACAAAAACTGTGTCAATTGGACATGCTTTGATACTATATATGCCCTTGAATTTTTACTAGATAACATTTTTGTTCGCTTTGGAGATTCCGTATATCGTCAGGTTATCAGAATTCCAATGGGAACTAACTGTGCACCACTTATTGCGGACCTGTTTTTGTATTGCTATGAGTTAATTTATGACAAAAATCAGCAAAGACCAATCGAAACAACATCTGATAAACAAATTTAATAAAACATTTAGATATTTGGATGATATATTGGCTCTCAATAATGACGACTTCAGTATGTATACTAAAGAAACTTATCCTGTTGAACTTACTTAAAATAAGGCTTATACTAACAATGACCACTGCCCTTTCCTCGATCTTGATATCTATATCACTAACGGAAAGCTTAATACTAAAATTAATGATAAAAGAGATGATTTTTCATTTCCTATTGTTAATTATCCATTTTTAGATGGTGAAGTTCCTTTGTCACCATCTTACGGTGTTTATATATCTCAACGTGTACGATTCACTCGTGTATGTCACAAAGTTTTAGATTTTAACGAGAGAAATTTATGTATTACTGAAAAATTATTACACCAGGGTTTTCGATATCATAAACTAGTCATAACATTTACTAAATTTTATCATCGGTATAAGGACATCATTCGTAATGCAGACTTCTTATAAGTTCAGGTATTTCACAGCCAATTGTTTATGGAAATATTCTTTATCAAGCACAAACATGTCAGTATTTACCTCAGAAACTAACAAAACCTTTAAATATACTTATTAAGAAGGGATATAGTTAGGATACTGTTATCAGGTCATTAAAGACTGCATATTTTGGCGTTAATATTAATTTACTTATAGTGTCTTTGCATCTGAACTAAACACATGTATTACAAAAACAGTTGTCGGCATGACACGGGTTATGTTCTTCTCATATATGTTATAATGGTATAATACTAAACCCCTAACGGGAAGGATTGTGCCTGATATTTTTATGATGAAATCATAATATTTCAATCAGTCAAATTTAAGTCTGGAGCTGGCATGTCAGTTAACTACTACTAGTCTTGTTATTTATGTATTATTGTCATTTTGTTTATTTTCTTTGGTTTCTTCTTCTGACATCAGACACGGACTTCTCTTGAACTGAATTTTAAATGTGTGTATTGTTATGCGTTTACTTTTTTACATTGGCTAGAGGTATAGAGAGATGGTTGAGATCTCATAAACCTGTTTAACCCAGCAGCATTTTTGCGCCTGTCCCAAGTCAGAAGCCTCTGGCCTTTGTTAGTCTTGTATTATTCTAATTTTAGTTTCTTGTGTACAATTTAGAAATTAGTATGGCGTTCATTATCACTGAACTAGTATATATTTGTTTAGAGGCCAGCTGAAGGATGCCTCTGGGTGCGGGAATTTCTCGCTACATTGAAGACCTGTTGGTGACCTTCTGCTGTTGTTTTTTCTATGGTCGGGTTGTTGTCTCTTTGACACATTCCCCATTTCCATTCTTAATTTTATTCATTTATTTGATGTGTTTGAGCTTTTGATTTTGTCATTTGATTAGGGACTTTCCTTTTTGAATTTTTCCCACAGTTCAGTAATTTTGTAATTGTACGTATCATAACATTTACTAAATTTTATCATCGGACGGGTATAAGGACATCATTCGTAAATATAAGTCAACATACAGACTTCTTATACGTTCAGGTATTTCACATCCAATATTTTATGGAAATATTCTTTATAAATCACACAAAAATGTCAGTATTCACCTCAGAAGCTTACAAAACCTTTAAATAGACTTATTAAGAAGGAATAAAGTTACGATACTGTTGTCAGGTCACTAAAGATTGCATATTTTGGCGTTAATATTGATTCACTTATAGGGTCTTTGCATAGGAACTAAACACATTTATTATTAATAAACCAATTGTTGGCATGACACGGCTTATGTTCTTCTCATATATGTTATGATGGTATGATACTAAACCCCTCACTGGGAGGATTGTGTCTGACATTCATATGATGAAGACATAATTTTTCAATCAGTTTAATTGAAGTCCGGAGCTGGCATGTCAGTTAACTGCTAGTAATCTGATGTTATTTATGTATTATTGTCATTTTGTTTATTTTCCTTGGTTACATCTTCTGACATCAGACTCGGACTTCTCTTGAACTGAATTTTAAATGTGCGTATTGTTATGCGTTTACTTTTCTGCATTGGCTAGAGGTATAGGGGGAGGGTTGAGATCTCACAAACCTGTTTAACCCCGCCGCATTTTTGCGTCTGTCCCAAATCAGGAGCCTCTGGCCTTTGTTAGTCTTGTATTATTTTAACTTTTAGTTTCTTGTGTACAATTTGGAGGTTAGTATGGTGTTCATTATCACTGAACCAGTATATATTTGTTTAGGGGCCAGCTGAAGGACGACTACGGGTGCGAGAATTTTTCGTTGCATTGAAGACCTGTTGGTGGCCTTCTGTTGTTGTCTGCTCTATGGTCGGGTTGTTGTCTCTTTGGCACATTCCCCATTTCTATTCTCAATTTTATTTCATTATCATAGCTTCTTCCTAATTTTCTCTGGTTTTTTTTTGTGTTTTTTTTTTTTGTGTTTTGGTTTTTGTCATTTGAACCAATTGTTAGCCAAATGGTTGAATTCTTGAATTCCTTTGAAATACGAAAGAAAATGATTCCCATTTTCCATTGTATTGCAGGACTTAATTTTAACACTTTTGCACAATCCATTTGTAAAGACTTAATATTTGAATGAAATAAAATTGAAATGTAATAAACATAAATTCAATTATTCAACTAGGTTTTAAGGTGCTGTGAGCGAGAGGGTCAGATCAATATCAATATACTCTTTTATAACATATCAAAAAGTAAAACAATAAACCAAACACCAATAAAGAGGGAGGTCATAAAAACTGACAAAGTCAAATGAACAGAATGAAGACAAATATAACCATATGCACAAGCAATGCACTAGGTTAAAAATACGATAGTGGAATATAAATACCCTGTCACTTCAAAATTCACTAGAACAAACCCGCGAAATCGCGGGAATATACAGCTTGTCAACTGTTGTAGGAGGATTTTTTGTAAAAGATAACATGTATGGAGAATTTCATAAAAGGTATCAAAAGCCCTGTCCCTTTTTCCAAAGTCCAATATTTGTTTCCTTTCTGTCAAATTCAATTATTTTCGTGTTTCTGGCCTCAGATCAGAATTATTCTTCTCCTTTGCTACAATGCTTTTTTTTTGTTGGTAAAAGTCAAATCAATGGTAGGATGTGAATCATGTATAAATGACTAAGACCGGCTAAGGCTAATTTGAGGGGTGGTTGGAGGGGTCCTGATCCCGAAATCCCGGGCTTAAAACCATGAAATCCCGAGATGCAGAACGTAAAGAAATTCATATCCCAAAATCGAAAAATATATTCCCGGATCCCGTAAGAATCACTCCCCAAATCCCGAGCTTAAAAACACCCAATCCCGACGCCCAGAAAAAGGTCCTGTCTTCCTCTAATTTCTACCATACTTACATTTTTGCCAAATCACTATTTTCCCTTTCAACAATTAATTTGTATGCCCCATTTATGGGCATTATGTTTTCTAGTCTGTGCATCCGTGCGTTCGTTCGTTCAGTCGTCCGTCTGTCCCGTTTCAGGTTAAAGTTTTTGGTCGAGGTAGTTTTAGATGAAGTTGAGCATGTTTTACTTATTTTAATATATATGCAAGTGGTATGACCCCTTAAATAGTAAACATTTAAAAAAAAAACAGACATACTAACATAGAAAGTCCCTGGCAGAATACAGTCTCTCTATATATTAAAGTGGTATATTCGTAGTTTACATGTAGATAAACGTGAAAAATAATTGTCCTCTCTATAATAGGTGTGGTTCTTGCGATCTGTCACCAAAAAAGTGTCCTCTCTAAAGAGGTATAATAGTTATGATTCTTGCGATCTAAACACCATGATATGGAGAACGTTCTGAATGGCTTATTTATTTTTCATATTTGTTATCTATCATACGATTGGTTGTACTTGTGTCACATGTTTTACTAATTTTAATATATATGCAACTGGTATGACCCCTTCAATAGTAAACATTTTAAAGAAAACAGTAGACAGAACACAGAGAGCCTCTGTATATTAAAGTAGTAAAATCGTAGTTTACTTGTAGATAAACGCGAAAAACAATTGTCCTCTATAAGGAGGTATTATAGTTGTGGTTCTTTCGATCTAAACACCATGATATGGAGAACGCTCTGATTGGCTTATTTATTTTTTCATTTTTGTTATCTATCATACGATTGGTTGTATTTGTGCATGTTTCAAACCGGAAGTGTTATCTATGACTAAAAGTCAGTCTGATGACGGAATCATATCCGGACTCCTTTTTTGTCGTTTTTCTCCCAAAATAACTCAATCTGAATAATCATAAGAATGGATGACAAATGCAACTATGCAAGTTACCTATAGGACACAGAGGCATGATGATTGATTTATGGTGGAAGGAAGAGACACACAAAATGAGGTCTTCTCGTTTAATAGTATAGATACGAATAAAATAAGCATAATAACACGACGAAACACTAAATGAAAACTGTACAGTAAAATAAAAGATAAACACCTTTAGCATTGAATATAACACATGGTCTCATGTTTATGTAATTTAAATATCACGAACAACGCAATTTGTTAAGAAAAAAGAAAAAAACGCACCTACAGCTGACAGCTTTTGATACCTCGTTTTATACAATAAATAATTGATATTATAAGGCGGATAACCATATTACTGGCATGAATTTATGAATATCGCGTTATCAAAAAAAGGGGGGCGGGTCATTTGAAGAAGGAATGGTTTCCCATATAATACTTTCCGGTTAAATAGGATGACTGATTGTTTAATTTAAGTTTTTGGTTTGCAATATTTTGGTTTCGAGCATCCCCGAAGAGACATAAATTGTCTAAAAAAAGTGCGTACCGGGTGCAGTAACATTGGTACCGTTTATATTACTACAGCATAACGATAAAAAATTATCATTACCTTGATGAGCATTTTTTAATCATTATATAACTTCAATAGTCAAAGATATATTTAATTAAGATATAACACAAATATATCTTTTTAATTTCTAATTTTGTTTAAAAAACATTGAGAAGAATTTGATACAAGTTTAGTCTGTTTAAAAAAAAGTGTGGCTAATATAATATACGACGAAATGTGATTAATATGCGAAATAAAAGCAGACAAATTTTGATACAGTAAAAAAAAAATTTTTTTAATATTCTTACCTGATATCAACAATAATTGATTCACTTTCGATAATCTAAAAATGAATATTAGAGTGTTGTACTTGTTATTTAAAGGTGTTATATTGACGTAAACAATTACGGCTGACAAAATGATATAAGTAAATCGATAATCTTTTCTGATCAGCACAGAGTAAACATCACACGTGACTTTCTCAAATCCAGGATGAGCAATTTCATAATTCCTTCCTTACTTTACTTATGAATTTTGAGTTTAACTTAGTAAACTAAGTTCTTGCAACACAATTATTATCAATGCAACATTTAAACCCCGTAAACACTATATTAAATTAACGGCAGCATATATTAAATTAACGACAGCAAAAGGGATATTAGTGTATTTAGCTATGTTGAAAGACCTGCATAATGAGAAATGACAAGAATACAAACTGTTTGGGGGGGGGGGGAAATCGGTGCAATTTGAATAAAATGACGTTTTTTTTAGAAAATACGAACAGTTGGTTGATGTAGAATTCCGCCGAAGCAGTCAATCAAGAGTGCGGTGAAGATTTTAAGACTTTGAAATAATGCAACTGTGATTGAAAAGAATGTAAATGTATACAGTGGAAAGATGCGAGCTTCGATTTTGGCGCTTACATTTTTGTTTTGTTAAGATGGGAAATTCCAAACTGTTTTATTATTCATTAAAGCCCTGGTCACAACGAACCCACTGAAAATCTATGCAGCCCCCGACATGAAATTTGGTCAAATCGCGGGTCATTTGTGGTCGTCGTACGACAATCGCACGACCGTCGAACGATATTTTGAGCATCGTGGCGCTGTCGTGTGTCGTGGTACGGAAATTGGATATGCACCTTGTTTACCTTTTTTTTTGTTGTCCCTGTCTTCTGGTTGTCGTGAAAGTATCTTACAACCGTCGTGCGATACACACATTGTCGTGAGTATCAATATAAACATTTTAATCAAACAATCGTCGCATGACTGTAGTACGACAATCTCACGACTGTCGCAAGACACTCGTGTTACAGTCGCACGATTGTCTTACAAATACCAAATTTCGAACAATGCTCGCACAACATTCATTGTCTGTCTTACGACAGTGGTACGGTCTTCGGGCAACATATTTTCGTTTTATTTAGAAGAATACAATTAGGCGGGAATGAATGTTTGGAAAAACATACCGCCTACCGTTTAAAGAGTATGGCTATTCCATCAGAACGATTATGCTTGGCTTTGCTGAAAAGGCGCCTTCCTGAATTCCAACAAGGGCAACATATGGTCCTGTAAGCGTTGATTCGAGCCCGTGAACAGTATAAGAACCAGCGAAACGCCCGACGTGGTGGGTAATATAAAAAAGAAGATGTGGTATGATTGCCAATGAGACAACTATCCACAAAAGACCAAAATGACACAGACATTAACAAATATAGGTCACCGTACGGCCTTCAACAATGAACAAAGCCCATACCGCATAGTCAGATATAAAAGGCCCCGATAAGACAATGTAAAACAATTCAAACGAGAAAACTAACGGCCTTATTTATGTAAAAAAAAATGAACGAAAAACAAATATGTAACACATAAACAAGCGACAACCACTGAATTACAGGCTCCTGACTTGGGACAGACACATACATAAATAATGTGGCGGGGTTAAACATGTTAGCGGGATCCCAACCCTCCCCAAAGCCACGGATAGAACGGCGCCTGATGTTTGGGCAGTATAGCACACTGATGCAAGAGTTATATTGATATTCCACCGGTTTTTCGTTGGATTCATGCAGACGGAGCCTGGCATGTTTCAAGAGCTTTTTCTGAGAGTCGCATCACAATGGCACGACAGTGACACGCGCATCCCATAACATGAAAACCTGAAAAATAGCCCCAAACAACTCACGATTGTCGTACGATTATCGCCCGACTGTCGCATGATTGCCACATAACCGATTTGAGACAAACCAATTACAATTACAATTCTTTTTTTTCTGTCGTATACCCATCGTGGAACCATTGTGGACATGTCGTAGCTGATGTGACCACTCGAAATATTTTTTTGACATTTTGCACGACAACTATTTTTTTTAGATCTTCCACCACAAAAAATCGTACGATCTGTTGTGACCGGGTCTCAAGTTTGAATACGGTATAAGTTTCTTTAATGTTAAAGACTCAACAAAAATAATTATAAGAGCCTCACTCACCTAAAATGTTTCCAACAGTCTACAGAAAGCAAGGCGTCAATCCTCCTGAAATAATAATCATCTAGTATATTTCTTTTTTTTTAAATATGAAATTTTTGAATTCAGTTTTTCGAAAACCTTCAACTAAACATTCGTGAACATATCTTCATTTGCCTGAGGTTTTGAAATATGTTCATTCTTAAGTGTTTCACAGACTGCTAGTTTATCCTTGCCTTAGGTTAATTTTGGCTGTAAGGATTCACAGTCCCGTACGGTTAGAAAAGGGATGTTAAATTTTATGTCTTGTGGGGATAGTGTCATGATCTCTTAACACCACGAAACTTTGCAGCAACTTTTTTGGTCGCCCGTATTTTGTCTGTTGCATATCCGAATTTCTGTACCTATCCAATATATCTTCTTTTTTAAAGGCCCTCCAAATTTGCAAGCCATTATTGAAGTCTACCCCCTTTGCCGGACCTACATATTGTTTTTATAGTGTAATTGATTGGTATTTTTATTGTTAATTTGTTGTCGTACAGCAATATTATGCATTTAGATGTTGAACAATCAATTAGATATGATATATACACACAGGTGAGTAAGGGTACCCTAGCACCAAATAGCCTTATAAAAAGATATAGGGAAATAAAACTACAGTAGTCAGCACTCCGTTCCAACGCTTGGTTATGACGGGTCTTACTACAAGAAAGTTGCATATACTAGAGCTCAAAATAGATTTAGTATGTAAAAATTAAAATCACAAAAATACTGAACTTAGAGGAAAATCTAATCGGAAAGTTTATAATCACATGGCAAAATCAAATAACAAAACACATACAAAAGAATGGACAAGAAGTGTCATATTCCTGACTTGGTACAGGCACTTTCAACTGTAGAAAATGGTGGATTAAACCTGGATTTATAGCGCTAACCTCTCATTTTGATGACAGTCTCATCAAATTCAGTTATATTTACAATGATGCGTGAACTAAACAGACATAATAAATAAAATAGTCAAAATATGGGTACAGCAGTCACCATCGTGTAACAATTTTAAAAGGAACAATTTAACAGAACACAAAAAAAAAACATCAATCTACAAACAAATTCATTGATTCGTGTGTCTGACGTCAGAAAATTGTATACGTCACATATATTTGTCGTTCAATGTATATACAAACAATTTTAAAATTTCACATAGGCGATGTTAGCATACAGGGTTAAAAAATCAAAAGTATGTAAGAATTAATTTCAGAAATAGACCGAGATTGAAAATAGTCCAAAAGTTATATAGAATTTATAAGAATCCACAAATAGTTCATTCCACTACGCGATTGAATAATTTTGACGTTGGTGGTTCCACGTATTTCGTAATTCATAATAGAAATATATCATATTGACAGAAAATAGAACAATATCATACTGACTCGATCTTTAAAAGTACAGAGTCAAATCATAAGAAATACAAAAAGGTCGCATATACAAAACACACCAGCAAAAACTGAAAGACAATGCAAACACTTTGATGGGATGTTTAAGTACCGAGCCACGTTAAATGGATATCACATAAAACAGTCCAACAGTAAATGTAATATTAATAATAGAACAAAGACAAATGAGAGAACAATATAACATGTTGTTAAGATGATAAGCAACATCAGTACGCAGAATCTATAAATCAAGACCATCATGTATAGTATTTGTGAAGTTGATACGGAATATTTATCAATAAGGTCTTGGTACCTTCCGATCAATTTTTTGTAGAAAAAGGAAGAGACGTTCTTTGACATACCCATGGGTCATCGACTTTCTACTCAGACACTGATGACGTTTTAAAAAGTCTGAGTACATGTAGGAGCTGCAAGCTCTTGAATATCGGATAAGTTGGGAAATTTACATCCAATATGCAGGTAAAATTGGTATATTGCTACTAAGATAAGAGATATTTATAATTTCAAAATTGAAATCGTCTCGTTTGTCATACATTCTGGTACTGAGATGACTGTGTAAGTCAAATTCGAGATATAAGTCTAAAAATGAGGCAGAGGAAGCCGTGCCTGTTCTTTCTTTAATTTCTAGTACTGGGGGATATATTCATGAAACCCAATCAGAAAAGTTCGGATTGTTTATGGAAAGAACATCATTAATATTTCTGAACGTGAAATTAAATGTTTTTACAAGTTTCTGAAGGAACTCCGAATCATATGAAAATAAGAAAAGGTCGACAAGAAGATGTGCACAGTTTGTTCCCATAGGAATGCCGACAATTTGTTGGAAAAGTTTACCTCCAAACTCAACAAGTATGTTGTCGATAAGAAACTCCAGTATACTGACCACTTGTACTTCTGTATAGCATGTTTTACCTTTTTGTTTGTCACTATCAACGAAATATGCCTTATTAAAACCCAAAGTAATAAATGTATAGCGTATGCTACCATTTTTATGTTGAAAAGCATTGTGGATTATTTCTTTAAGGCAATTTTTCAATTTCACATGGGGAATGGTGGTATACAGGGTTGAAAAATCAAAAGTTTTGATAGAACTAATTGCAGAAAAAGACCGAGATTTAAAATTGTCTAGAAGTTCTTCAGAATTTTCAAGAATCCACATATGGTTAAGACTGTGTTCCTGCTGTAGATGCAACTATATTATGTACTTGCAGTTGTTATTCCTTATTTGCTAAGCGACAAAGGACATTTTTCTCTTTTCTTACACTCTTGTAACTTTATATATGGTATTTTATAAAATATATTACATGTTTATAGCTGTCTCATTAGAAGATCAAACTTAGTTACTGGCATGAAAATACAGATTTATTGTGTTATTAAAATTTGCTGTTACAAAATGATAGAAATTATTATAAGTTAAGGAACGTATCTCCCTCATGCCTCTGATTCCTTTCACGGATTTGGCTATACTTTTTGGACCTTTTGGATTATAGCTCTTCATCTTTTATATAAGCTTTGGATTTCAAATATATTGGCCACGAGCATCACTGAAGAGACATGTATTGTCGAAATGCGCATCTGGTGCAAGAACATTGGTACCGTTAATTTTATTATTTTCAATACTATATACCGTGTTTACCTGTACAAACTCATCAAAGATAATAGGCTTATGATAAACACACCTGACCTTTCGGCCGTAAAACTGTATTCAGAGTACTAAATTTGTACTCAAAATATCAAATCCAGTATTTTGATAGGTTGATCACTGAGTATTATGTACTCGGTGATAGGGGATGAAGTCCGTATAAATCATGTTTTGAATTCAAAAGTACTTCAACCTCAAAATCTTTGGCAAAAGCAAAAGCAATACGCAAACGTTTTCAATATTGGTCCTGTTGTTAGGGATTTCAGTTGTTGGGACGGCATTTTTAAAGTAAACAAAAAATCGCTATCATAAGTTATAACGTTTTTGTTATCATATCAAACAATTATCCAAATTAATTGTTATAATTTATATCCCGTTTACATCAGAGATGTATTGCCAGTTTAATTTCTGGTGATGTAATAATTGAATATAAATTTAGAACATGATCTTGAATATAAAAAACGAAACATATAGTGCATATTTTTACAGGGAGTATACAGCTCAGCAATGATTTAGATCGTAATACACATCATCCAGGCTTAGCTGTAGCTGTAATCTTTCCAAGGATACACTGATCACTCTATTACCGAGGTTGACTTATACTTATTATACTAGCTAAAACAAATTTAACATGGTGTAAAAAAGACAAAACAAAACAAACAAAAAAACTTTATAAATTGTCTATTTGAACTATATTCACTATAATTAGAATTGTAATGTTAGATGTATTTTATTTTGATCCATACTTTGATTTAACACAGAACTACCTAAGACCTAAACGAGTTACACATAGGTCTTGTCACGTCAGAACTACTGATTTCTATGTCGTTGTCATTTTCTCTTAAAAGAATAAGTTTTGACTGTCCCTTGGTATCTCTTTTATCTATTATCTAAAGATGATCAGATAAATCAATGTATTCTGTTTACTACATTTTATTTTAAGGCATTAACTAACTGGTCCCAAAAAACTGTATCCCCGTATTCATCATTGGGATATTCTATGTAAGACTTAGATTGAATCATTTCAAGAACATTCAGTGGAAGGTCCCTAGGAGACATTTGTTCATAAAACATTAAGAAAACCACGTTTTCGTCTCGTCGTTCGTATACGTTTTCCATTCGGGCCATATTATATTCGAACATGCACCAGTATGATTTTAAAAAGTTATGAGACATTATCACTAGAGTCTTGCGACTGTTATGAATTGCAGATGCGATATTAGTAGCAATGTCATTTCCGGGCAGGAAATTTCTCATGTGTAAGCATAATTGAATTCCGTTTTCAACTTCCAGTTTTTGCAGAAGAGTCTTGTGAACAAATATTCGATCTTCATCAGCATAAGATACAAATGCTCCATACATGTAAGAATATTCTTCCTCAGTTTCCGAATGTAAGCTGCTATACTTCACTTTTACAATGTAATATAGGTAACGAAGTTTCCACCGGAATCTGTAAACGACTGCTCCAACAATGATTGCAATGAATAGTAAAATTCCAGAAACTAAGGCTATTTCTAATTGTTCATATGATGTGCAATGTTTCTTCAATAAATTGTAAGTTTCCTTGGGATTGTGAAGTGTAACGATTGTTCGATTCCATAGCATGCACGTGTACTTTTTTATATTCTTGAGACGGACATTTGTGGTTGTCATCCATTCTATAAACTTAATCGATATACAATTACATTCTAACAAGTTGTCATTCAAATCCACAGAAAAGTTATTTTTTCTAGCTAAAGAATTCAATTGGGATGTAATAGGGGCACTGATAATTGTTATTCTGTTTCCACTCAAATCTAATTCCTGTAAATGCATCATGTGTGATACACGAAAAGTTATATCTGTAAGAATATTATCACTTAAATCAAGTTTTTGCAGATTTCTTTGTGATTTTAATATTTTCTTCGGTAGGTTTGGAATTCTATTTTTAGATAGCATGAGATCAGTAAGCGATTTCAAATTATGAAATATTTTACCATCGATATCGTCAGGAAGTACATATCCAAGTAAATTATTTTGAAAGTTTAAACGCTCTAAGTTTTTAAAATCAGTGCTAAAGAAGAAATTTGAAATATTGCTGCAGAAATTGTTAGCCACGTTTAATGTTTTTAGACTCGTTACATTGAAGATAGGACCAATTAATGAATGTAGTATATTATTACTTATATCAACGGTTTCTAATTTATTTCTTGAAAACATTAACTTAGGTAAATCCATTACAAGACTGCCAGAGCTGTAATTTATATGTTTCAAATTTGTTGGAATCGGTATTTCAATTAGACTAAATATATCTGGAATATCCCCTTTTCTTATCTTGTCTTTGACATACCGTGATGAGATTCGACTTTGGTCGATACAACTAGGTTCATTGACAGAGTCTTCGTTGCATGTGCATATTGATTCAAAAAAACATTTTTCGGGATAAAAGTTTGTTTTATGACGATAAAGGTCTGAAATGTTTGCAGTTTCTAAATTTGAAAGATGAAGTACATCTTCTAAATAGTATCCAAACTTAAAAGGATTTTGTCTAACTGATAAAAACTTAAGTGATTTTGGAAGATAAGTCAATGCGTTTTTCTCTATAGTTTGTATACGATTACCGTCGACATACACATTTTGAAGGGAGGTGTTATGTAAACCCTTGATATGAGACGTTTTTAGGACTGTAGTCAGATCTGACATTTTGTGAAGATAGCTAACCTTAAGAATGTTTATGTTTGAGAATTGTAAATCACTTGTAATGTTTTCCAATCCTTCGAATTTAATGCACGTATTATTTGATACGTCCAGATACGTTAAATTTTTCAAAACACTTAATGCTCCTCTATAAATTTGTTGAATATTACAGGTTGATATATCTAAATGTCGAACCTGTGAAATAAATTTGAAGGATTCGCTTTTTAAAATTGGCAGTGAACATTTTCCAGATAACCCTGAAAGATCGAGCATTGCAAGATTCTTCAGTTTTCTATATTGTTCGCTCATGAAAGAAATTCCATTTGACAAAAAGTCAATTTGTAGACTTTCAAGTGATACTAGTTTTGAAAGATCTGGTTGGTAGTGTTTGGCGAAATTATTTTTTAAGTTTAAATACTTCAAATTCTTTAAATGTGAAAACGTACTAGCACCGAACGAAATATTTCCTTTTGACAGATAATTGTTTTGCAAGCTTAATTTCAGTAAATTCTGAAGACCGTTGAACGACATTTTTGTTAGTGTATGAATCCTGTTATCAGACAAGTCTAATTCTGTAAGGATTGTATTGTTAGAAAAGACACCATTTGGTATTACAGCAATTAGGTTATGTTTCATGATCAACTTTATAACATAACTTGGAACGGATGGAATCCTTTTCAACTGTATATGTGAGCAGTCGACCTCAACAAAGTTTGTGTGCTGTTCTAAACGGCATCTACATCTTGGAAGAAAGCTGCATGGATGGTGCTGTGTATTCCCGCATATTGTTATCAATGAATTTAAACAAATAATTGCATGTAGTATGTGTTTGTTTCTCATTGTGTATCTGCAATAAAAAAAAAAAGAACTCATAGTACTGTATATTCGAAATCTATTGCGTGCATTTTTTACTAAGATTTCCACATAGCAAACATAAATGTGACAAAAATCTATATGAGTACAGGACAAAATACAAAGAAAAGTGAACACAGAAGAATGCCAACGGGCATTTATAAACATAAACATAGATAGCGAACTCTTACAATTTAATTTATCTTTGTCTGCTTGATTTCATGTTATAGGCGTAAATCATATGTTAATGATAGGTTTTTCCCTTTATAAGAATACGTTTTTGTAGATTGAATCAGTCAACCAAATGGTATGTCCTTGTTTCAATGTCAATGTCGACATCCTTTACCTTTCAAAATCTAAATGCACATTGTACATGCGTAACCTATATGTTGCTAAGGAATTCAACTATAGTTCACATGAATATGGATTAGATGAGGTTGAATTATTCACTTGCAAACGATTAATCCATGACAGATGTTTCTTTATTTATTTTTATTATAACTGAACAAAACTGGATGCTAAAAGCGATTGACTATTATATCACTATTTCCCTTTCATAAATGAATGAACAAACAAAATTCGTATTTCATTTTTCTCTCTATTGTAGCTGATGCCCTTTAATACATCCATGTTTTCAAATATTCAGCTTTAATTGTCGAAACTGAAGGTAAATCCAGACAAGCGTTTAAGACGCCTGTAATTAATAACGTGTTGTTTTCATTACTTAAGCACGCAGTCGATAACTCTCTTGGTTGACTATCAGTCTCTGAGGGTTATATGAAGCTCTGTAGTCAGTGATTCGGTTCTGACATGATTTATACATTGATATAACAATCCCTTCCAAAACTGTCCGTTTATAAATTTTGAAATAATAAAGAAACTTAGGATAAAGTTGACTTATATTATTTTATACACCCTCGGCTTTGAGCTTTCATGATGAAGGTAAATCAAGAAAACATTTCCGGCCGAATACCGTGTTGCTTTCATTTTTACAGTAAAAAAATGATAATATGGTATGCAAATTAAATTCGTCACATTCTTACATAAAATCATTAAATGGTATTGTTCTTTTTTAAAGGGGCACTAGCTACGAGATATATGAAAAACCTAATATATTATTTTGTTTGGCTCAATGAGTATTGAATTACAAATTGTGAAATAACAATTCCTATTTAGTAGCCAAGGTTCAATTTTGTAAAAATAAAGAAAAAAAACATTGATTATGAATTATTATCTTGCAAGTGAATAATTCGACCTCATTAAATTCGTATTCATGTGAACTTTGATTTAACCCCTTAGTTTGAGATGGATAACACGTGAATTGTATGTGTTAAGTTATTTAAAGGAAGAGAATGTCAACATTGAAAGTGAAACAAAGGTAAATCATTTGATGGACTGATTTGACCTACAAATAAACATTCTTATACAGGTCAAAACGATGATAAACATTTATTTTTTATCTGAAATATGACATTTGATAGACCTTGAATAATTCAACAACACGTGTTTGCTTAATCTATTTATATCTATATTTAGGTTTACATCGCTTATGTGGTCCTCGGATGACTATAGAGGTCAATTCGATAAATAATTAGATGGCGTCTAGACTCAAATATACACAAAACGAAGCTATGTATGTTCATGCCTGTGCCTTGTTTGTTGTTTTATTTAGACTTTTAATAGTTCGGATAAATGTTTTACATTGTTATAAATCAAATATGAGAATTTGATTAGAATCGATGAATATGAATTTGACAGCTAGTGCCCTTTCAAATAAGGCAGTGTATTGTTAGCTCCATCTTATAAACCAGGAAACGGAAATTCTTCAACGAGACAGCAACACTTTAGATCTGATCGCGAAAATTTGTTGCGAAGTTCTGGGCACTTTGAATTACTATTTTATAAAGTTTAAACAGCTTTTCCCCCAACAAATGATCATAAGAGATGAATACAGTAAATAAAAAAAAATCAAAGACGCACGTGAACACATATATCAGAATCAATTAATGTCAAGTTACAGTAAAAGGGTCATGTCACAGGATTTTGTCTAAATTAGCAGTTACCTTTGGGTCGTTAGACTGTATCCGAAAATCGAAAAATATAATGCATTTACCTCTATTTTTCTCAAACCGGTGACCATTTGTATAGAAAGCACATAAAAACGACGAACGTTGTTTTCAATTCGATAGGTTATTCCTTAAAAACTATATGTTCTTGGTTCAAACGTATACCGAAATCTGTGACAGAGTCAGTCTACTGCACCTTGGCCTCAAGGGGAATAAAAGATTTAAACAAAGATTATTTTAAAACATTATTGCTTCTAGTCGTAAAGAATGATAGGTTACACTTATCCTAAGATGTAACAATCGATACAGAGTTCATTCTCAACCCATACAATTCTTGAGACGTTGCAATCGAAATAGTGTTCATTCTCAACCCATGCAATTCTTTAAAGGGTTATATTTTAATGTGAATAGGTACTATAAACACAACAATATGTAGTAAATATATTTTATTAAAGTTAAACATTTTCTTATCTTGACATGAATACCTTGATATTTAAACGGGAAATAATCCAAATATAATTTCCAAGGCCGTCCAAGGTAGAAATGATAAAATGACATTAATCTACATTAAAAAGAAATTACTAAATACTGCTTTATCGTGCACAGTCATCGAAAGCATGTACGTGTTGTTTACTATTGGGTGTAAATGATAATCATGATTTCACATCTGTCAGTAGATCTTACAAAACTAAACAAAACTAATAGTTATCAAAGGTACCAAGATTATAATTTAATACATATAAATAAATAAATGTTCACATATAGGAACACCACATTAAAATAACCGTTATTTTTTCGTAGAATGCTTGTCACCAGGAAAATATTACTGCCCTCCCAACATTTAACCACGGAGTGTGTAAAATCCACATCATTCCATTGAGATTTCATCATTTCTAATATTTATGATGTATTTGCCATTTGTATGGTTTAGCTTCTTCTGCTTGAAGTTATAATGATGACCAATAATTAATCATGATGGTTGATAAAAACTGTTTATTTATTTTTTATTTGAGCGTCACTGGTGATTTTGTTTGTAAACAAAACGCGCGCCTGGCGCAAAAACTAAATTGTAATTGTGATGTTTATAGTTAGTTTACTTATATGGCTTGCTTGTCTAATACTATCTTTCATTTGACTACAAGCTACAGATTAGCAGAAGGTTATTTAACTATACAAGTCTATATATTGTCTTTCTTTTTGTCTTCCAATTGTCCTCATGATGTTATCAATTGGAAAACAAATATATTTAGTTATCATGCTTACCTGTCGATCAACTGCTCCCCAATAAAAACAAAGTTTTGAAAACACTTGAAATCGTTAATCTTGACATTTCAAATTTAATCTATCACAATAACACTGGGTATGATTTGTGGTAGATATAAATCATAGATGCATTGATATCGACTGAATAGAAAACAAATATTTTGGAGTAAGATAAACAAAGTAAAACTAAGATAAACAAAGTAAAACTTATATACCAAATACAAGAGGCTCTCCATGGGGTGTTATCTATAACAGGAAAAATTTTATAAAACAAACATTCCATAATCGAGCAAGTACCAAAAACATGGATATTTACTTTATTTGAAAGATGTGTTAAAGGTTAAAGCTCATAGTACAAATAGTAGGGTGCCCAGTTTCAAAACAGACGTCTAGTTAACGAGTTTAAGTTAACGGATAACACACGGCTATATTTATATGCAAACTATTGGAAAATCATTATATTTTTAATCATGAATGTCGTCGTAAGATACCGTGGTCACGTTTTTCAAAATTTTGTGGTTTTTAAGGGTACCCCAAAATACCTCATCATACATGCCATCTTCAACACAAAAAATAAAATTATTACTTTCTGTGTTATTTGTTATTTATACTTATCATTTAGCTTAAAAATTACATTTATCATATAAAGAAAGCTTGAAAGATTTATATAACTTAAGTAAAAGTATTTCATGAATTTAGTAAGACTATTTTTGTAGCTGAAATTTAACACATTTTGAACGAAAGAACATTTTTTGCGTGTTACTTTCATGGGATTTTTTACTCTGATTACATCTATAAGACATGGTTCATATGTGTGCCAAATAAATTTCGTGTAATGTTAATTGGTGAGAAGAAAAAAAAGAGGGACGAAAGATACCAAAGGGACAGTCAAACTCATAAATCGAAAACAAACTGACAACGCCATGGCTAAAAATGAAAAAGACAAACAAACAACAGCACACACGACACAACATAGAAAACTAAAGAATAAACAACACGAACCCCACCAAAAAACTAGGGGTGATCTCAGGTGCTTCGGAAGGGTAAGCAGATCCTGCTCCACATGCGGCACCCGTCGTGTTGCTTATGTGATAACAAATCCGGTAAATGGTCTTATCGTAAAATAGCAATTTAAAACACAAATTTAGTGATTATTCTGTCTTGATTCAAACACGCCTTTTCTCGTTCCGTTAATCGTTTTGTAGCTTACACTATCAGGTCAAGTGTAACTAACTTCGTTTCTCTTTTTTGCTTGTTGTGTGGTCGATTTCTATGTTTTAAATACTCTAGTTAGTTTGAAGATCGTTGTTTTGTTTTAGGAAATATATTTTTTGTTGGTTTTTATAACTTAAATTGTTTTTTGAATTGATAGAAGTGTTATATACAAATCAAATCCTTCGGTCACGTTTCAGATCCGGAATATGTCACACATTCACATTCCTGTTAAACTATGCCCATTAAGCCCTAAACGAAGTACGAATGAAATACAATGGGATAAGACTTAGTGTGTTATATGTCTGGGTTCTTCTACTGAATTGCTTATTAATATGAGAGGAATAATTAGCACACATAAAAGCCTTATCGAAGCCCTGAAAGGACGGAAAGATCATGTATATTTTAGTATATTGCATGATGCTTCAGACTTAAACCATATTCGTACTTATGATTACAAAATATTGTACCACCATTCCTGCTATAAATTTTACACTAGCAGACACACATGCAGTTATTTTAAAGTTGAATCAAGATTTTGTTCGTCTGTAAAGGTGTTTCAGGTCATATATAGAATGTCGTCAAATTCCTGAGTCAGTGCCGGAAAACCAGCAGGCCTTAATCCAATTTCTTGGCGAATCGATTGTTCAGCATCATAGTAGATCAACAGTAACTATGAAAATGCGGAAGTCATTTATCTAGCTAGCACTTCCAATCACCCTAAATCTGCTCAGAAGGGATATTAATATTTTAAGAATTATTTTGTACGCACGATGAAGTAGATAACTGCATGATTTTTAACATGCTATTCATGTAGACAAAGAGTTCAGTGTGAAATGCATCAAGGGTAGGATAATAATAAAGTCACAAGAAACAGATGTTCTGATCATTCTAACATTCTACCAGTCGCATATGTTTTAACATAATGCGATACAACGTCATCCCTGTTTAGGATCGATAACGCACTGTTTTTTGGTCTTGAAGGACAACCCAGATGATTTTTCCGATTTGTCAAACCTTTCTAATTATGACATCGATGAATCTATAGATATAGCTCGAGATGTTGTTGTTGTTACGTTGAATGATCTCAAGTCAAAACTCAAAATAGATCATTGTGAACTAAACAAATTGAACGTAAAATTTGCTAAAATTGTCTGTTCTATGGTCGGGTTGTTGTCTCTTTGGTACATTCCCCATTTCCTTTCTCAATTTTACAATTTAAAAGTTCTCCCTTGTCAAACTTCCTCCTTGTGAATCTACTTTTAAACAATATGTAATAAGAGCTTCACTCCAGACATAAACTTGATGTCTTCCAATATAGCAAAACTATCCTACATTCTCCTCTTCAGTTCGGATGGGGAAAAGATGAATGACTTGTTCCTTTCTATCTCGAAGATCAGATATCATATGAAGATTTAATTTGCATTTGCTTCGAACAAAATCTATCTAAGCAAATGACATTTGTCAAAATGTAAATACTCGTCCGGTTGCAGTTAGAAACATTTATGACAACGAAGATGTATAAGATTTCATTTTTCTGTTTGTACCTTATGAATCATTATTAGTTATCTAATGTAAATTAAGCAGTCCATAATCTTTTCTTTAACAATAAATAAAACATCTACTCAATTTTGAAATCGTGGGAAATATAGTAATAATATATCTAGTGGTGAAAGATATGTAAAAATGAAATAACAGCAACAAAAAACTAAACCTGCCATATGGTCTCTGACTTTCGCGTGGTTGATGGGCTTAAACTACAGGAGACCATAGATTTTAGTAGGTAATACTAGCTTCGATCATAATTTTCTATTTGAATTTGTTCTTTTTTTTCAGTGTTTTTGCGATGCTGTTGTCAGCTTGTCTTCAATTTATAAGTTTTAAATGTCCCTTTGGCTCCTCACGCCTTTTTGTTTGCAATTGTTTGTAAAATACATCGGTGCTGTACATAACTCTCTCCCTTATAAATTTTTTGGAATACTTGTAAACAGTATAGCCAATTGTTGCTCATTTAGTCATGAAAAAGGACGTGAAAAACAAATTTTGTTTTCGACAAATTATTAAAGTTAAGATCTAAAAAACATCTTTAGATCATACTTGTGATGAATTGAATACAAAAATTTCAAATTTAGAATTTGAAATAGGTCAAGGTCACTGTTATTTAACAGCTGTTTGAAAATTTTAAATTTGCACCCTATATGCAAAAAAGTATATCTAAAGTCATTTCTGGCGATAAAAATATAAAATAAGTTCTAAATGTGGATACAAAAGATATTTTGCTGTAAATTAGTTGTTTTTATTTTGCTCCGAATGCATATATGTAGGAGAAACAAGCTATCTTAATGTGACTTTGAATTTTTCTGAAATTTTTGCTTTGACCTTTGACCCTGATTTAAAAAAAAACGTGACCACGGCAGACAACGACGACAACGGTATTTCGATGAGGTTTGTTCTCCTATTTCCAATGATATAAAATATAACCGTGTGTTATTCCGTTAAGACAAATCGATCAAATTTGTTGATTGGGCACCCTACTAAAATGTTCTCTTAGCTATGAATACGAGTCTACGTTTATCCAATGTTCATGATTGTACATTGTACATGCAAGATGGTGCAAAAAAACTGTTGTGAAAACGAATGAGGGATTTCGACATGACTATGTAACTGACAGATAAAATGGGTTGGGTGGGGTCTGATTTTATATTAAAATAAAACGACATTGATCATGTGATGCATTATTTACTTCACGAGTGTGTGAAATTATTTGTATTACATACCTTTTAAATCCAAGAGTAATGTTTACGGATGAAACGGTGTTAATCAAATCTAGATTAAATAAACATCATATATTAGTCAGAGATGAAATTATACAAAACGTCTTTAACAAGCCGATGTACCATAAGAGTAACATACTTTTTTGTATTTTTGATTGTATTTTTATGCACCTGTTATAAGCCTGGATCGTGTGGTTTTCGTTTGTTGATTTGGTTTATAATTGTTTCTCGTTTCTCTTTTTTTTTATAAAGACAAAATGTTTTCCTGTTTGATTTGTTTTATACTAGGCATTTCATGGGCCTATATAGCTTGCTGTTCGTTGTGTTCCAAGCCTCTGTTCGAATGCGGTACTTTGAGCTATAATTATTATTTTTTTTATACAAAGTGACTTCGAAGGAGAGTGGTCTTATTAACACTCACACCGCATCTTGCTTTTTATATCAATATTACAAACATCAGCTGATAGAAATTATAACATTGTCTTTGGAGGAAAATAAGGAAATGTTAAAATTAGTTCAGAGCGAAGGGTAATAAAGGGTACAACAAACAAGCTAATGAACTTACATATTCTTTAACTTACTTGGCAGCTGGTCATGGGGAGAGTATTAACAGATATTGTCAAACTTTCCCTTAAATGCACGATTGCGTTGTACTGATGAAGATGAAGAATACTGACATCCAAACGTTATGCAAAATCTGATTGTCTATGTCCAATATAAAAGAAAGCTTATTGTTTTATACATTAATATGATATGTGCTATTTAGAGTACATCTAAAACAATTAACGTCTCAGTTATGCTGCATATCATGTGAGAAGAATCCCCACACATGTAAGACACCTGTGAATTACAAATAAAGAGATTTTAATTCGCAAATGATAACATAATGTTTGCACATTTAATACGAATATAAACGTCAAGAAGACGTAATTTCAGCTACATTACAGAAAGAGAATGAAAATGAAAATACAACGACAGCAATTTTACAACGTGCATGTTTACTGCTTCTTGGACTACATCTATATGTCATATATTACTTTTTCGTCGATTTTTAATGACCGAATTGAAATTCTTAAAAATACATCAATCAAAATGACGGTCTCAACATATGGGACAGAACCTTCTTAACCCTCCGGAGCAAACATAAACCATGTCGTGTTTTGCTAGGAGTTGTGATTATCGTGTTTGGTCTATTTATTCCCTATATCGTTGTCATTTTCTCTTAAAAGGCAGAGTTTGGAGTGTCCCTTGGTATCTCAAATCTATTATCTAAAGATTATCAGAGTCAGATAAATCAATTTATTTATTATGCAGCAAAAATACTGCAATCTGATTGGTTACTTATGCCAGTGTAAATACCCCCCCCCCCCCCCTTGTTCACCCTGGATAAATAAAATTTTGTCAAAAAAAGGAGTGGGAAAATGTCCCCCAAAAAAACAATACTAAAAATAGAAAAAATGATTAAATTTGAACATAGTATTACATAGCAAAAAAAAATCAAAAAAATCAAAAAATTCAAAAGAACACAATTTATTTCTGAATTTCCTTCAATTAAGAAAAAAAGTATTGGACGATGCGCAGCAACTTCGACGTTGGAAAACTTACACTGGTACATTTGTAACGGAATTGATCATAATAAATAAATTCGTTATATTGGTGTAATCAGTGATGTGCCTCAGGGTGTATTTGATTTTCATTAGCGGTGTAAAATTCTGTTCACCCCTGATTACACCAAGATAACTAATAATAGTTTCAAAGTTCACTTTATTTTATGTTAAGGCATTCACTAACTGGTCCCAAAAAACTGTATCTCCATATTCATCATTCGGATATTCTATATAAGATTTTGATTGAATCATTTCAAGCACATTCAGGGGAAGGTCCCTAGGAGACATTTGTTCATAAAACATTAAGAAAACCACGTTTTCGTTTCTTCGTTCGTATATACTTTCCATGCGTGCCATATTATATTCGAACATGCACCAGTATGATTTTAAAAAGTTATGAGACATTATCACTAGAGTTCTCCGACTGTTGTGAATTGCGGAAGTGATATTAGTAGCAATGTCATTTCCAGGCAGAAAATTTCTCTTGTGTAAGCATAATTGAATTCCGTTTTCAACTTCCAGTTTTTGTAAAAGCGTATTGTGAACAAATATTCGATCTTCATCAGCATAAGATACAAATGCTCCGTACATGTAAGAATATTCTTCTTCGGTTTCCGAATGTAAGCTGCTATACTTTACTTTTACAATGTAATATAAGTAACGAAGCTTCCAGCGGTATCTGTACATGAGTGAACCCATGATAAGTATTATAAAAAGTAATACTCCCAAAACTAAGGCTAATTCTAAATTTTCATATGATGCGCAATGTTTCCTTAATAAATTGTAAGTTTCCTTTGGACTATGAAGTGCAACAATTGTTCGATTCCATAGCATGCACTTATACTTTTTTATATTCTTGAGACGTACATTTGTGGTTGTCATCCATTCAATAAACTTAATCGATATACAATTACATTCCAACAAGTTTTTATTCAAATCGACGGAAAAGTTGTGTTTTGTGGCTAAAGAATCGAATTGTGATGTAAAAGGATCACTAATAATTGTTATTCTGTTTCCTCTTAAATCTAATTCCTTTAAATGGGTCATGTGTGATACACGAAAAGTTATATCCGTAAACATATTTTCACTTAAATCAAGTTTTTGCAGATTTCTTTGTGATTTAAATATATTCTCCGGTAGATTTGGAATTCTATTTTTAGATAACACGAGCTCAATAAGTGATTCCAAATTATTAAGTATTTTACCCTCGTTATCGTCAGGAAGAACAATACCAAGTAGATTATTATGAAAGTTTAAATGCTCCAAGTTTTTAAAATCAGAACTAAAGAAGAATTTTGAAATATTGCTGCAGAAATTAGTAGACACATTTAGAACTTTTACATTTTTTACATTATAGATTGGGCCATTCAATGCATATAATATATTATTACTAAAATCAATCGTTTCCAGTTTATTTCCTGAAAGCTTTAATTTTGGTACATCCATTCTTAGACTACCGGAGCTGTAATTCACATGTTTTAGATTATTTGGAATCGGTACTGTAGCAGGACTAAGGAAATCTGGAATATCCCTTTCGTTTGACTCGTCAAAGGCATTAAGATAGGTCACATCACTAGGGTCCATATACCTGGGTGCTATGACAGAGTCTCCTTTGCATGTGTATATTGAATCAGAAATACATTTTCGGGATGAAGGTCTGTTTGGTGACGAAAAAGATCTGAAACGTCTGCAGTTTCTAAATTGACAAGCAAAACTACTTCGAATATATACAATCCAAACTTCAAAGGATTTCCTCTAAGTGACACAAACTTTAATGATTTTGGAAGATAAGAAATTGCGGTTTTCTCTATAGTTTGTAAACGATTTCCATCGGCAAACGCATATTGAAGCGACGTGTTATGTAAATCCTTTATATGGGAAGTTTTCAATACTGTGGTCAAGTCCGATATTTTGTGAAGATTGTTAACCTTTAATATCTTAATGTTTGAAAATTGTAAATCGCTTGTTATGTTTTCCAATCCTTCAAATTTGAGAAATGTATTATTCGACACGTCGAGATACGTTATATTTTTCAACATCGTCAATGTCCCTTGATTAATTTGTTGAATCTTGCATGTCTAAGTGTTGAACCTGGGAAATATACTGGAAGGAATTATTTGTCAAAATCGGCAGAAAACATTTCCCAGTTGACCCTGAAAGATCGAGCATTGCAAGTTTATGTAGATTACCATATTGTTTGCTGAGGAAATGAAATCCATTTGATATGAAGTCAATATGTAAACTTTCAATTGAAACCAATTTCGAAATGTCTGGTTGGTAGTTTTTCACGAAATTATTTTTTAAGTTTAAATACTTCAAATTTTTCAATTGTGAAAACGTTTTAGCACCGAATGAATAATTTCCTTTCGACAGATCATTGTTTTGCAAGTTTAATTTTAGTAAATTCTGAAGACCGTTGAAAGACATTTCTGTTAGTGTATGAATCCGGTTATCAGACAAGTCTAATTCTGTAAGGATTGTATTGTTAGAAAAGACACCATTTGGTATATCATCAATAAGGTTATGTTTTAAGATCAACTTTATAACATAACTTGGAACGGATGGAATCACTTTCAGTTGAACATGTGAGCAGTCGACCTCCACGCCGTTTTTGTGATGTTCTAACCGGCATCTACATCTTGGTAGAAAGCTGCATGGATGGTGCAGTATATTCTGGCATATTACAGTTAATATATTGAAACATACGATGACATATATGTACTTGCTTTTCATTGTGTAACTGCAATGAGATAGAGAAAAACATAGTATTGAATAGAGTTGCATGGTATTAAAGATCGAATTTGTACAATTCGTTTCATACAATTCAATTTATAAAATATATTGTTCTGATATAACATCAACCATCGCTCAGATAAAGTTACTACTATCTCATAATCGACAAAGACAACTCGTACAATCTTATCATACAAATGTGTTGCGACGATCTGCTAACCTTAAACTTCACGAATATGATTTCATATTTATTCTAACCCTTTCCAATTAGAGAATAATGCAGCAAAACATTTAAAACATTTAAGACTTGGTGTGTACATATTTGTCAGAATTGACACATCTCACTTATCCTTACTTAAGGATTGATAATGGGGATATCTTCATCCAGTATATTTCATCAAATGGTTATATTAGAATGTGCACAAAGATATCTTTTCTTTTATTTAAAGATCAATATTTGCTCATTGAAACAATGTTAAAACCTGGATATGGTGGAATTCCTATTTCAGTACAACCTCTAAGGTAGTGCAAAAGATAAAGATGGGATTATAAGATAGTAGTGTAAATAATAAAACGACAGTAGGGTAAATAAAAGAACTAATAAGGAATTACATAATCAGTAAAAAGAATGAATTTTACTTCTACTATATACATGTACAAATATTAAAAACGTGTATGTGTCATTATTCTGAGGAAAAAAATATCATACAGTTGTTGTCCATTCGTTTGATGTGTTTTATCAATAGATTTTGCCATATGAATTTGGGCTTTCCGTTTTGAATTTTCCTCGGAGTTAAGTTTTTTTGTTATTTTACTTTTTTTTATATACATATGCTATGCAAATGCTATATTTGCTTATAAAAAAAAGTAAAATAACAAAAAAACTGAACTTTGACATTTTTTGACATTTTTGATTTGAGAGTTACTGGTGAGTCATTTGCCGACGATTTATGCGTCTGGCGTATGCAATTTTAATCCTATTACCAAGATACATTTATTTACATCAACCGGGTCGATGCCACTTTTGGTCGAGGTTTTCTCCCCGAAGGTTTAACCAGTTCAATAACTTTTCCATAATTCTAAGAATTTTATTGTCCTCGAATTTAGTTTCTTTAGTAATCTATATTTGACAAAACGCCCATCTAGTGTATGAATTTTTATCCTGCTATCGGTGATGAATTTAAATAGAAACACGACCATATAGTGTATAATACTCAGGAATCCGAGAACACAATCCCTGTACGTCAAATAGTTTTTGAATCAATACTTTAATGTGTTCGTAGAAAAAAAAATATCACTACTTTTATAACGGAAATAAAATTGAGAAAGGAAATGGTGAATGTGTCAAAGCGACAATAACCTGGCCATAGAGCAGACATTTATCCGCGGTTTGAATACATTTAAAAATGTATAACACCGATCATTAAAATGAAATAGCATAAATATATTTCCCTATTATGCATGACGACTTTGCAACTAGTAAGAAAGCGCCTTAAATGTACAACGTCCAATAGTTTTACCTTTAAATCATTCTTTAGGCTGCACAATAGTTTTGTAAAGTTACAGGATGATCAACTTGATGTACGTTATATTTTATATCTTTCTTTTCCAATTATATCTTTCATTTGACATTGAGCTCAAGATTGAATGCATCTAACTGTGTTTTTGCAGCTATTAAATAATGGTCTCTGATTAGTCCCCCCCCCCCCCCATTTACTTTACCATAGCATAAATCTGAAAACAATTATAAATAGTTTCCCTTACCTGTCATCAGCTGCTCCACCAATAATATCAAAACTTTGGATACACTTTAGATTGGTTTTCCTTTCATTTCGAAACTAATTTATCAATGCACCACTTGGAAGGATAAATATAAATGTTTGAATTGTCAACCCAAAGGTTTTAATATAAAATCGTCTTGTAAAGTTAGTTAAACTAACGACAATTAAGGGTACAATACAATGAATAAATTTACATGGCTACTGTCATTTCTGAAGTGAACATGATATAGAGATAAAAATAGCTGGCTGTTTGTGATTGGCAGTTCATAGTATATTATTTACTAGATATTTTTTCTCCTGGATAGCATTTTGAATAAAGTTCAATGTAAGAACACATTCGTTCCGAGTGTATTGTTATTGTTTACCTTGATAAAGCTGTTAAACAATTTCTGCAAAATCGTAAGGTATGGTAACAAAAACACCAAGAAAAGTGATGGACCATATAAATTTAAGTGCGCTAAAATCACAAATAGATGATGCGTTCATAATATAAGCAGCTGTTTTTCCACAAATAGTTATACCATTTGAGGAAGTAATTGCAAAAATAACATTGCCGGTAATGTGACAAACACTTAGTACTTTGTTTTCTTAAAGTCCAAATATAGAAAGCTGTTGATGGAGGTAATTTAAACAAGGAAATTATTATTAAAACATAACAAACATTCCGATTTACAGCAGACGACAATCACTTCATTTGCAGTAGTTATTATGGTTGAAATTTACGATAATAATATAAAAAAAAACTAAATGATGTGTAAATGGTTACGATTCTACGTCGTTCAACAATGCGATCACATACTTGTTTGAAAACTATTGAGGGATTTAACCTTGCCGATATAATATTACTGAAGTACATTTACGAGGTGTGTTTTCATTTTGCATTCACAATGTACATGATATTGATCATGTGAGAGATATGACAACTATTTTACTTCACATTAACACGAGTATAAGAATATAACATAGATTGTAATTCTTTTCAAATTTAGCAGTAATGTTGTACCATAATTCATACCCACGGTGACAAAAGACTTCAGTCAGAGATCAAATTAGATAAAACGTCATTGGCCGATTTATTTTAGAATGATATACTCAATATCTAAAGTCAGTGATATTGCACAATACTTCATACTATATACTAAAGATATACTCAATATTACAAACATTTCAGTCTAATTATTTTAGAAAAATAAATAGTAAGCATCAATAAAACAACCAAAGCTTTGCACATGATAATACGTGTTAAGGTGGTACCCAACACTTTAACTAAAATTAATTTGGCTCGTTTAATTTTCTTAAAATTTTGTCAAAATATTTACTTTGACCCTTTGACAAAAATATATAAGTTTCAAAAAATTTTAACCAACCGTTTTATCAGAAAAAATACACTGGTTATATAGCAGTTTGACAAACATTTATTTTGATCATTGAGAAGCTTAATATTCCCTTAACAACACAATGTAATTAAAACGTTTAGCTGATTTTACACAGTTATCTCCCTGTAGTGTTAGGTACCACCTTAACGATATATTTTTATTATTCGAAGAAATTATATTCTTCTACCATAAGCCAAAGACGTCTCTAGCTGTATTTGATACAAATTTTTGGAATTATTGCATTGCATTGCATTGCATTTCAGCTTAAAGTCGGGGTTTGATTTATTATTCCTATTATAGTCCACCGCAAATGACTCTTAATTATACAGATAGTTGCAAACGTCCAGTATTCAACACTTTTTGTTTTCATGCAACAAAATTGATATACTCATTTTTTTATGACAATGTTTGTTCATAACATTTAAAATTAACGAATCAATTAGGTTATCCCTAATAAATATTCAACGTGGTCAAGTAAGCGAATATTTTTTTAAACTTTGTTTGCCATGTGGTTAGAAATTTCATCTTCAATGAATGGTTGGGAACCTGGTGACCAGAAAGTCTGTAAACGTTAAGAATAGGTAAATGAAACACGAAGACAAAGTCATCATTAATCCATCTTGACCAATAGTAAATTGCCTGCAGGCTACCACTGAGACATGATCTTGGTGTTCAGAAAAGACACATTGTTCTTGATAGGTATCAAAGGTACCAGGCTAATACTTTGATACGTCAGACGCAACAGTGACGCTCAGGTCAAAATGGTAAGAAAGGTAAAACAAGTACAAAGTTGAAGAGCATTGAGGATGAAAAACGACGGCTTATGAAATATATGCCTGGGATAAGAAAATCCTTAGTATTTCGAAAAATGACATAATCTTACGTCATTAGAGGCTATATATGTTTGTTGGATATGTGTTTGAATTATGTAGTCGGTTGGGAAGTATGTTTGCTGGCCTTTGTTAGTATTGTATGATTTTTAATTTCAGTTTTTTATACGACCGCAAATTTTGAAAAAATTTTCGTCGTATATTGCTATCACGTTGGCGTCGGCGTCGTCGTCGTCGTCCGTCGTCCGAATACTTTTAGTTTTCGCACTCTAACTTTAGTAAAAGTGAATGGAAATCTATGAAATTTTAACACAAGGTTTATGACCACAAAAGGAAGGTTGGTATTGATTTTGGGAGTTTTGGTCCCAACATTTTAGGAATTAGGGGCCAAAAAGGGCCCAAATAAGCATTTTCTTGGTTTTCGCACTATAACTTTAGTTTAAGTTAATAGAAATCTATGAAATTTTGACACAAGGTTTATGACCACAAAAGAACGGTTGGGATTGATTTTGGGAGTTTTGGTCTCAACAGTTTAGGAATTAGGGGCCAAAAAGGGGCCCAAATAAGCATTATTCTTGGTTTTCGCACAATAACATTAGTTTAAGTAAACAGAAATCAATGAAATTTAAACACAATGTTAATGACTACAAAAGGAAGGTTGGTATTGATTTTGGGAGTTTAGGTCCCAACAGTTTAGGAATTAGGGGCCAAAAAGGGACCCAAATAAGCATTTTTCTTGTTTTTCGCACCATAACGTTAGTATAAGTAAATAGAAATCTATGAAATTTAAACACAAGGTTTATGACCATAAAAGAAAGGTTGGGTTTGATTTTGGGAGTTTTGGTCCCAACATAATAAGGGGCCCAAAGGGTCCAAAATTAAACTTTTGTTTGATTTCATCAAAATTGAATAATTGGGGTTCTTTGATATGCTGAATCTAACTGTCATGACTGTGTATGTAGATTCTTAACTTTTGGTCCCGTTTTCAAATTGGTCTACATTAAGGTCCAAAGGGTCCAAAATTAAACTTAGTTTGATTTTGACAAAAAATGAATCAGTTAGGTTCTTTGATATGCTGAATCTAAAAATGTACTTAGATTCTTGATTATTGGCCCAGTTTTCAAGTTGGTCCAAATCGGGGTCCAAAATTAAACTTTGTTTTATTTCATCAAAAATTGAATAAATGGGGTTCTTTCATATACCAAATCTAACTGTGTATGTAGATTCTTCATTTTTGGTCCTGTTTTCAAATTGGTCTACACTAAAGTCCAAAGGGTCCAAATTAAACTTAGTCTGATTTTAACAAAAATTGAAATCTTGAAGTTCTTTGATATGCTGAATCCAAAAATGTACTTAGATTTTTTATTATGGGCCCAGTTTTCAAGTTGGTCCAAATCAGGATCTAAAATTATTATATTAAGTATTGTGCAATAGCAAGTCTTTTCAATTGCACAGTATTGCGCAATGGCAAGAAATATCTAATTGCACAATATTGTGAAATATCAAATTTTTTTTTAATTAGAGTTATCTTTCTTTGTCCAGAATAGTAAGCAAGAAATATCTAATTGCAAAATATTGTGCAATAGCAAGATTTTATTTTAATTGGAGTTATCTTTCTTTGTCCAGAATCAACTTAAATCTTTGTTATATACAATATACAATGTATATTCACTTTTTACTACCAACTGATAAATTAAAATAATCTTTACCATTCAGTGATAACAAGCAGTTTTTTTTACATCTTAATATTTTATGATGTATTTAAATGAGTAGTTATTGTTGCAAACTCCATTAGAAATTTTAATTGAGATTAGTTTTGGAATAAGGAAAAGGGGGATGTGATTAAAAAAATTGGGTTCAATTTTTCTCATTTGAAATTTCATAAATAAAAAAGAAAATTTCTTCAAACATTTTTTTGAGAGGATTAATATTCAACAGCATAGTGAATTGCTCTAAGAGAAACAAAAATTTTAAGTTCATTAGAACACATTCATTCTGTGTCAGAAACCTATGCTGTGTCAACTATTTAATCACAATCCAAATTTAGAGCTGAATCCAGCTTGAATGTTGTGTCCATACTTGCCCTAACCGTTCAGGGTTCAACCTCTGCGGTCGTATAAAGCTACGCCCTGCGGAGCATCTGGTTGTCTATAATTTGGAGTATAGTATGACGTCACTGAACTAGTATATATATTTGTTTAGGGCCCAGCTGAATGACACCTCCGGGTGCGGGAGTTTCTTGCTGCATTGAAGACCGTTTGGTGACCTTCTGCTATTGTCTGTTCTATGGTCGGGTTGTTGTTTCTTTGACACATTCTCCATTTCCATTCTCAATTTTATTGCTAAGTTTTGCTACTGCATCCTAATTATTTTCACCTTGATCGTTGTAGGAAATCAAAACAATACCTTTAGTTGTTAGTTTTTGTATTGATTAATATTTGTTAATTTTTGTGCCTTTTGTTAGCCTACTGTACAGAGAAAAAATAATTTTGAAGGTGGTACGGTCATCTTTAATTGCTTACATCGAATTCCATTGACTCATTGGCAAGTATACATTTACAACTTTTCCTAATTTTCTTTTGTTCATGCATTTCTGTATGGAGTTTCCGTGAAAAACAGTTACGTTCAATTTGAGAAACGAATAATTATTATTGCTCTTTGTAGTTTATAAATTTGCAATCAGTTCCATTTCGTGAATTTTAGCAGTTTGATTACGGAATTCGTAATTATTTAGAACACAAATCCTGGTATAATAGTAAGTGTTGTACTGATTACAAGTAGATGAAGTTTAGACAGGTCTTAACTGAGTTTGGCCATACATTTTGATTCATTATAATACAGGAAATATATTTATGTGCGTTTCGCGTATGAATTTTGAAGTCTGTAATTTATTCTATTATGTTTTCACAATAGTTGCCAACCGGTTTTGGCGGTCAGTATATGATGACAGTTTGCACGAGATTTAACGATCGACGTTTGGGTAGTGACCATTGTCGTACGTTTCTTTTGTATTGAAGTTTAATTTTCATTAAGAATTATGTTTTTTTAATGTATTGAAGTTGTATGTAAAGAATTAATGTGTTTTGTATATATTTTGTAGATGTTTGATTGCTGTCCTTTACCGGTATTGTTGATTGTGTGATGTTTATAAACCGGGATTTGTTTTTGTAGATGCATGGTTTCCGTATTCAAAACATGAACTGTTAAATATGTTTGAATTTAAATATATTGTGATCTCTGGATTTATAGTGATTAAAATTGAGATGGTCATTGCGCCTAACAGTACCTAAATATGTATTTAGTTTTCTATTATGCCTTTATCGTATAAAGGTACATATCTGAATGTACTCAGATATGTATTCTTTACAAAAATCTAGAGAGAGATTTAGAACATAAATACTTTATGTTTGTTTGAATACAGTGAATTTAGTACATAACATATGAGTCATAATTCATCAACAAACTGTAGATGAAAATTACATTGATGTTGTCAATAACGAAAATTGTGTACAGTGTTAATATTCTCATTGTAATCCAGTCATATTATTTAGCATATTTAACTTTTTTTCATTATAGACGAATGCTGTATATAACATGCAAAAAAAAGCAAAACAAAAACTCATACGCAAAACGTTAAGTTGTTAAACCTTACTAGAAACCATTATAAAACAATATGTGACTTGTATTTTGAAGTGAAATAGAACATTTCTATTCTTATATGTCTTTCTTTCTAAAATTGCGATGTTTCAACTTCTTAATAATAAATCTGTCAGCTCATACTTAGACTAGTTTTCCATTAAAAAGCATCGATAAGCAAACTACATGTAGATTTAAAGGATGTCAAAGCATATCAACAGTTTATTAAACAAATAGGTAAGAAACAAATCTATTTGATTTTGTTTTGCGTATTATAAGGAACAACATTTCTAGCCGGGTAAAATGTTTACTATTTTAAATATTCATTATCAAGATGACGGTTACATTTTTATCTATTAAATATTCAAATAAACAAAGAAATGAAGCAAATAATGTCAGACACACACAAACAAAACAAACAGAAATTCACAAATAACTAAAACAATTATTAAAATCAAGGACCAATAACCTCAATTAAACCTGAAAATGTTTTTTTTTATAGTTTTATGCACACTTGCAGTTTGTATGCATTTTTATGTCAAATATTGTGAGACTACTGATATTATCTTAGTCCAGTCAAACTAAGTTTATACCTCAAACTAATTGCAACAGAAAATGTTTTAGTTCTAATCTATAGCACTAAGCTTTAAATATACACAGAAAAAAGTCCCATAAAATCTAACTTGAGGAACACTCAAAATCATCATTTTTTAATTTCCTATGGAAGTTAACATTGGAAGGGGAGATGACTCCGCTGAAATGAGACTTTTTGTCTAATTTTTGTTGATTTTTTTTTAATTAATGTAAAGTTTGATACTTTGAATGGGTTATAAGTTCGTATCTGACTATATTATATAATCTTCTGTTCATGAAATGTACAAAACCGAAGTGTTATGGGTATTTTATAGTTTTTGTGCATTTTTCATTGAAGAAACTGAAAATTTGTGGCTTTATGACCATTTTGAGAAAAAAAAAACAATGTTAAAATTTGGTATTGTTTATATCTGTATATGATAATTGTTCAGCATCTACCTTGTTTAAAGGAACTTTAAACCAAAAAAAAAAGAAGAATATATGCTTAATTATGTTTCTTAAATTTGAGATTCTTCACCTTGACATGTTGAAAAATTCAACAAATGGTCGACTAATGAATTACGAAATCTAGATTGTTGCTTGATAAAAGATATAAAAACACCTTAAGTGTTGTTTGTTATACTCTAAATACGGTTAAGATATCAATAATCAATACAATATGTTGAATAGAAGCGGTAAAGTTATCATTTCATATCAAATTTTATTGATATTTCTGCCTTTTTCGCAGAGTTATCTCCCTTTTCAATGCAAATCTCCATTGAAATTTTAAATCATGATTTTTTTAGTTTTCTTTAAGTAAGATTTTATTGGACAATGTTATGTGTATATTTGGGGTATAATGCTAAAGATTAAATCTTTAAAATCTTTTGTTGCAATTACTTTAAGGTAAGGGTCAAATTAATGCTAGATTGACTGGACTTTCTGTAATAAATCAGAATGATATTCCACAATTATAATTTTTTATATCCATACTGTACTACCTGGAACATTATTTACTGAGCCAGAACTGAACGAGGTGTACAAAGAACACTTAAAACCATTGAATACAAACGCGACACACAGTTGGTCCGCGACACACAAACTAGCGCAACGAACTTCGTTTTGACACTGTGTTGTGTGATATGGTTGATTTATAGGTTTGGTATCTTCAGCATCCAAGTTAAAATATCGCTTCATATGTCCTGAAACAAGAAAGTTTCAAGATTTCAATAGAATAAGTCAGCGTTTATATGTCCATCAAAAGAAATTATTAAGTTGTTTTCTGGATATGAAATCTTTTTAATTTATTTACAATATAAATTTATTTTTACTTATTGTTTGAATACCATATAGCTTTCGTTCTTTTCCTTCCCTTTTTTTTTTGTGTGTATGTGTTTGTCGTAATTGTATATTGCCCTTTTAATTCGTAATTATGAAATGCATCATTGTTATATAATGGCGTTAATGAATATTGAATGTATAGCCAAAAGTGTTGGAAGTAACGTTACACATTAAAAGTAATATCGGGATAATATAAATCAAGTAGGTTAACATGATTAACGATACCAATTTTACTGCACAAGATCCACATTTTGACAATAAATGTTTTTTCATTAATGCTCGGGGCTGAAATATTCAAATATCCATCATCATATATTATTAATTTGTTCGCTTTGAGAACATCGACAGTACAAATCTAGAGTGACAGATCTGCATTTAGACGATTAAAGTCAATACAGTGTCCAAGATGCCCAAATAGCTGTCATTTATCGAAACATTATACAAACGTTTAACCCGTTATTCGCTATGCATGTATCTTTTTAAGCTATCAATCAACAGCATTGAACATAATGATACATTTATTATAAGGTCTTACATTTGACTCTAAATATTTAAGTTATGTTAAAGGAATACCTGAGCGTGGTGTAAGTGGATAGTTGCCCCCGGTGTTTCCTGAAGTAACTGGATAAACTTCGGTTGTGACGTCACTGAACTGATCAATATCCTGGGATATTGGGAACAAATTGTTTGTTGGATCTGTAAAAAATAAAAAATAAAAATGTGGTATGATTGACAATGAGACAACTCTCCATAAGAGACCAAAATACACTTATAGATCAACGTACGGCCTTGATTAATGAACAAAGCCCAAACCGCATAGTCAGTTATAAAATGCCCCAAAATGACAAAATTAATGTAAAGCAATTCCAACGAGTAAACTAAATGCCTACTTTTTGTTGAAAACACGAACGAAAAAGAAATATATAACACATAAATAAACTTAAATTTTAGAACCAAATCAGAAATACAGTAAGAGTTTAAGCCATGTACAACATCAGACAAATGAAAACTGCAAAACAAATTGCTGTATAAGCCATACTCTTTCAAATGTCATGCAATTTTATTGACCAAAAAATAGGTGACGTGATTTGATTCTCCGTTAGTTAGCTCCATTTTGTACCAGCCACTTTCGTCACAACTCGGCCGATGCTGTACCTCATAGACGGAGAGTAGCGGAGTCCCCCGAAGATTGCCTATTGCTACCAGCAAGAGTGCAAGTGACGTAGATGTTAGCAATGAGCCAATGAATGATCATTGTACTGTCTTCGACAACGAGCAATCTCTAACCATATAGTCCGTTATAAAAGGCATATTAATGACAAAATTTAAAACGATTTAAACAGATTGCATAAAAAAGATAAGGTTATGTAACACTGGAAAAGAAAATGGCATAGTTTATTGCAGCCTGTTGTAATCCATTGGAGATATAAATAAATAATAAAAAAATAAAGTTGTCTTACACTGACAAAGAAAACGGTATAGTTTATTGCAGCCTGCTGTAATCCATTGGAGATATAAAATAAAATAATTAAAAAATAAAGTTGTCTTACACTGACAAAGAAAATGGTAAAGTTTATTGCAGCCTGTTGTACACCATTGGAGATAATAATAAAAAAGATAAAGTTGTCTTACACTGACAAAGAAAGTGGTATAGTTTATTGCAGCCTGTTGTAACCCATTGGAGATAATAAAAAAAAAGATAAAGTTGTCTTACACTGACAAAGAAAGTGGTATAGTTTATTGCAGCCTGTTGTATACCATTGGAGATAATACAAAAAAGATAAAGTTGTCTTACACTGACAAAGAAAGTGGTATAGTTTATTGCAGCCTCTTGTATACCATTGGAGATAATAAAAAAAAAGATAAAGTTATCTTACACTGACAAAGAAAATGGTATCGTTTATTGCAGCCTGTTGTAAACCATTGGAGATAATAATAAAAAAAAGGATAAAGTTGTCTTACACTGACAAAGAAAATGGTAAAGTTTATTGCAGCCTGTTGTATAACATTGGAGATAAAAAAAAAATTAAAAAAAAAGATAAAGTTGTCTTACACTGACAAAGAAAGTTGTATAGTTTATTGCAGCCTGTTGTGTACCATTCTAGAAAATAAAAAAACAGATAAAGTCATCTTACACTGACAAAGAAAATGGTATAGTTTATTGCAACCTGTTGTATAAAGAAAGGCAACAGTAGTATACCGTTGTTCAAAACTCGTAAATTTGTGGACTAAAAACTAAATCGGGGAAACAAACCAAAACTGAGGGAAACGCATTAAATATAAGAGGAGAACAACGACACAACATTGTATACCATTAAAGATAATAAGAAAAATAAAAAAGATTAAGTTATCTTACACTGACAAAGAAAATGGTATAGTTTATTGCAGCCTGTTGTATACCATTGGAAATAAAAAAATCTTTTTTAAAAAAGATAAAAAAAAGATAAAATTGTCTTACACTGACAAAGAAAATAGTATAGTTCAGTGCAGCTTGTTGTGTACCACTTGCATTCAGCGCTTCCCCCTGCCTTCACACACTTTGATGTTGCCATGCTGTTAGGTTCACCGTTAGATACCATCCAATCCGTAAACGTTGTTGGTGTTCCATCGTTCCAGGAAAAGGTAACTCCGTCCGTCGTCAACCCAATCCAGTAATCATCTGTCAGAAGGCTTTAAGATGGGAATGAAAACTTCATTTACGTATGATGTTGTAGAAAACACAAAAACACTATAGTATCAAAGCGCGAAAGGCTGTCAAGGCAGTTAATTACAGGTTGTGTGTATTTCTAGTCCAGTTATATCATTATCTTCCATAGTACAGAGGTGGTTTGTAGTATTTAAGATTAAGCGTTCTCTTGTACCTAGTTCACCTATATTCATAGTCTACTGTTTCAGCATATTTTCTGTACCTCGCCACAAAATGCATGTTTAAGACATAAAAGAACTTTTCCTTATTAACATAAATAGACGTCTTTTAATTATTGATTATATACGCATATTCAATGACTCCACTCCTATGAAAAGTAGTTCACAAAGATTGACTAGTCACCGTACTGTGTGTATGCAAGAACATCAAGTAACATAATGGTAAATGTACATAGTAACATGTCAACTATTTTGATGACCATATTTTTTCTAACTCCAAGCAAAATTATTTTTCAGTATAAACATGATAAAGTAATTTACCGGTTTGAATGAAAAAGGAGTTTTTGATTAAGAAAACAATGACATCTGGTGGTCATTTATAACAGCTGTCTCATTAGCATTTTAACCACTTCCCATATTTGCAATTAGTACAATCATGACAATAGAAGAAAATGATGCAACGCCAAAACAAAACTTACTTGTAAATCTATGAAATTCTCTTTACGGTATGAGTTTTTCTCATTGTTGGAGATTGTACAGTAGTACCTGTAACTACTTATACCCATTTATTATGCACTTTAGTTTGATAAACTCACTAAATATCATGTATATACCACATCTCCTTATTTTTATATGCATTACAATATCATTTACAATTGTAATTCAAATCTATATATCAAAGCAAAATGAATTGCACCACTTTTATTTATGCATCCTTTGGCAAAATACAAGTTCTTAAATTACACAATATAAATTTATTTATATAAAAATTAAATTTAGTATACGACTCTTAACAGGTACAAATCAAAGAGCTGATAGCTCTGAGGTGGAAGAAGGTGAATAAAAGGTAACTTGAATTACCATAAAAGCAGCCCCACTAACACAGGCTGCTTTGTTCCATTATCGTTATGATGGGGTTTTTTTCTTCAAACAAGAATGTGTCATAAGTACATGGGTTTCCCATTCGTACAATCATTTTCTATGTTCAGTGGACTGTGAAAATTAGGTAAAATCTTTAATTTGGCAGTAAAATTAGAACGATCATATCGTAAGGAACACATGTGTACTAAGTTTCAAGTTGATTTGATTTCAACTTCATAAAAAACTACTTCGACCATTAACTTTAACCTGAAGCAGGACGGACGGACAGACCAGAAAACATAATGCCCATAAATGGGACATAAAGATAGTAAGACTTGTTACATAGATACCCAACAACTATTGAAAGTTCCCATGTTTTTTGTTAGTGCGCAACAACAATTTTTAACATTACAATTTTTAGCGAAGTACTTTGCACGATCTGGATTGTCTAGAATAAGTATCATATTTGTATAATGAACTTATATGCCTTTTTCTTAAGTCTGTTTGCATGATTCTAGTTATTAAATCGGTAGAAAAGATGAACATGTAGCTAGCAGACCAGGGTTTATGTATTTGTGTCAGAATATTAGATGCTTGTTGAATTGAATTATGCACAAAGATAGACCTTTAACAGGTTGGGAACAACACTCCAAATGAGGGATAACCCTCATTGGTAGAACATTACAACCCGCTGTAAAACATTAGCACCTTTATATTCATATTATTTGATGAAACTTTTCCCCAAGAACTATGCATCTATTAATATTGATATATAATGTATTTATCTTTAATGATATTTGCTAACAATTTGAATAACTTTAGTCTGTCAATTAATAAACAGTTTAAGGATAAATGAACTGATAAATCCTTTTCATGTTTAACAATGCGTACATATGTAGAACTCTAAAGTGCGATGATCACGCTAAAGTGCGATGGTCTTCGCTAAAGTACGTTGGTGTATCACGCTAAAGTGCGATGGCTGTTTGTTCGCTAAAGTACGATGGTATATCACGATAAAGTGTAATGGACCAAAAGTGTTAAAATTGACGGCTAAAAACGTGAAAGTACATGGATGTTCAAAAAATGTCTTTTTGCAAAAGCTAGAATGCTAAGCTATAAATATGTAATAGGCCTTATAAATGTCTGTGGCTTAAGTGATTGTTACTAAATTTTTAAGACCGACCACGTTTTTATTGCTAAAAAGGTAATTTAGGTAACAAAATACTATATTTCATGGAAATTTTTTTTTTTAACTATTCGGTCGTATCAAATATTTGGATCATTGGTGTAGCTTACCGTTCACACAGTCTATCAATTATTTGAACACCTCCCTTGCAGGCACCATTGTAAATTACATATAAAAAAAATTCGTTCATTGTCAGAATGTTTAACATTTATTTGTATAAGCTTTTAATGAAATGCGAGAAAAAAGAGATGTCTAAGATTTCTCCTTTTTCGTAGTGAGTACATGTACATGTTACATTTTCCTACAATGTACAAACTAGTGATTTAGCTAACAATCTATAATTTACGCATGCATTTGAATGCATGTATTTATTTTACAGACGTTACTTTTCAATAAAATTCACAATATTTTAACGTGGACTGAGCACCCGTAAAAAACACAACACATTTGATTTAGCCGACAAAGAACGGTTATGTTTTAATTAAATTAGTCATGGACATGACAGTTGTTAATGAAATATATCTTCCAGCATGTACATTTTTGATTTGTATTAACGACTGTTAACGTCATAATCAATCTACGTTTCTTACGTCTATACTTTAGCATACCATTGGACTTTAGCGTATGGAGGAATCGCACTTTAGCATACACCATCGCACTTTAGCGTGACTATCGCACTTTAGCGTGACCATCGCACTTTAGCGTCCCCAACGCACTTTAGAGTCCTACACATATACACAATATTAGGTCATATGTTTTTGTTGTATGAGACAGATATACTTGGGATGTTTTACTGAGCCCTTCCACAGTTTTTTTTTCCAAATACAAAAAAAGGTTTACATTCTTATGACAATGATATAATATTGTTTTATAATGCAACTTAAATTAATGCATTGATAGCTTTTCGAAAAGTTGTAACACAAATTTCAAACTTATTTTCATCCCTTAATGAACCGTTGATTGTGGAAAACGTGTTCCATGTTGAAATTGACATTGCACAAAATATAGGTGTTACTATATAAAGAATTAAACAAAACTAGTTGCAGAATAAATCATTGTTTTACTCATTCCAAACTGACAATTTGTTCATGCATGCATACCAAAATAACAAAAAAAAAATGAAGTCTCCACCAATATATTATTTTACCATATTTTTTTTACAATCAATTTTATTTTGTTTGTAATAAAATAGAAAGTATGTGCTTAAAGCGGGCAAAACGCGAAACAGTCAATGATGTGTATTAATGCGTTTGTGCTAAAGGTAGAGATACTGAGTTTATACTGGTTGACGATAAAAGGTCGTCATATAAGAATTCCATATAATTGAATCATAATCAATTATAAGGTCTTAAATTTATCCATTGTCAGAACAATAGGAAGCTTCTCTTGTGTTGAAGATGTATATTACGATTAAATGTGTTCTTTTAAACTAATTGACCTTTATCCAATGACTCACTTTTTTTCTACAACTTTCATATGCAACGAAATAAAATTAGAAAATAATGGTTACTTTAAAGCTGATAAATATTGAAAATTACTTACTCTTGTGTAAAAAGCGCATTTTTAACGATTATCGCCTCCTCTTGAGATCTCAAAAGTGCAAGTTGTAACGAAAATGTCTCACATTGAGCTTTTGCGGCAGCATATGTCATACCCGTCAGTACAGGCATCAAGTTTACTATTAAAAGAAAACGAACATAAAATAATACTCTTCAAATATTAGCTGTATACATGAAAACACATATATAACAGCTATGAGTGCTTTGTTATTTGTTATACATATTTTAAATTTTGTTTGGGAAAATTCATATCTTGCTTTATTTTTAGATTTGTATCTCTATTTTATCGTACTCTTTGTCTTTATTTTCTAATACAATCTTAATACTATATTGATATGAACCTTGACATAAAGCATGGTTGAGCTGGTCTGTCATAGGTCGTGCTGTCCATTGGAAGTTCGGTTGGGTCATTGCAACTGCTACATCCTTAACAGTGTTTGGTGAAGATGTATCCCAGTTACTGTACACCATTCCTTTTCCTGTATTTTGCCAGACTAAGTTGATCCCATTACCATACAAACCAATCCATATGTCGCTTGATATATGTCTAATGATAATAATTTTATAATCAAAATGCATCTGGTGCCGTTAAGGTGATATTGATAATGCTGTTTTTTATCATTGGGTGACTCTCTCATTGACCTTACCCAATGTTTCGTTTGTTTGTTTGTTTACGTTATATTAACCTACCAAGACATTCCCCAAGATGACACTAAATAAAATTAATGGATAACGTTTTACCCTTGCAGATCTTTATCAAAAAGTGACACTCCTGACAGTGCATGTGATATTAATAAAGGATGTTGCGATTGCTCTGTCGGCGATTTTCGTTTTATCATTTTGAGCTCACTTTGTATAAGTGATTGAGTAGAATTATTCAAAGTTTTGTCAAATGTAGGAACATCCAAAACACTGGTTTCTGGCTATCTCTTTTACTGCTTATTCTTTAGTAGACTGATATGATTACTCGGGAATATATAGACAGACGTTTATAATAAACATCTGATATAATAATTAGAAAATACATAAGCAACACTAAGGATGCTACATGAAGAGTTGGATCTACTAACCCTATCGGAGCAACAGAGATCAATGCAGTATTCAGAGGGGTTCATGTTGCTATATTATGTCTTTTTGAATACAGTTGTTTGTCTTTTGGTCTTTTTATTTTAATCCTACCATAGCGGAGGGGGAGGACAGGGGGTACCCTTCTCCCTTCTCCCACCTCTCTTCTCCTTTCTCCTACCCCCGTTCTCCTTTCTCCCATTAGAATAAAACATCTCCTTTTAAGATATTTTTTCTTGAAATATTAGAAAAAAATTTAAAAGGAGAGATATTTTATTTTTTCTCCTTTCTCCAACTTTTTCTCCTTTCTCCCAGCCTTCCTCTCCTTTCTCCCACCCCCTTTCTCCTTTCTCCCACCCCCTTTCTCCTTTCTCCTACCCCCTTTCTCCCGGTCTCCCTTATCCCTGTCCTCCCCCTCATAGCGCTGTCAGGTTGTTTCCATCTTATAAGTTGGTATGTCGCTTTGGTATCGTTCGCCTCCAATTTAAAAGTCTTGAAACTATTTTGGAGTAATTATATTTTATAACCATGGAAAATGTTTTGAAAAGAATTTAAACATTGATATTGATTAACAATGTTACACGGAGAAGCTGTGAAACTTTGCCAATTCAGCGGGAAACATCATTTAGAATAACACATTTAAATTTAAGTATTAGCAAACATTATGGCAAATCTATTATAGACCAAAATGCTTTCTCAGTTTGGTAACTTCAAAACATGTACAATTGTAACCAAAAGAGATTACTGTAAACTAAGTTATTATCGCGGATACTGTATTTCACGTTTAACCCTTTCTAGTCCCCTCCCTGCTATTTAATTTCACGTTTTTAGAATTTACGTGATGTCTTTTGATTTGTAATAATCTGAGTTTTACATATTTGCGACAATTCATATTCGCGTTATTTTTCTACTCGCGAAAATAAGTTGGTTTACAGTATTTTTTAGCAAGCAACAGATTGTTTCTAAATAGCCATAGTACCAAAAAACTGTTTGGAATGTCTTCAGAATTATGCATGCTAATTGAATATAATCTAGCATAATTATTTTAGAGCCTTGTTATTGTTATATTCAGCATATATTTTTTTTTAAATACTTAAATGATATTTGTAGGAACAATCATAAAGTAAATTTGAAATCTCGTCCAAATTGACAACCAGACATCTACATGAGTTTTTACAGTATACTAACACATTTTATAGTGTGACTTTTTACACTATTATTTCAGATTAGGGTGTATGTTAGCGCCTGCTAAAACGTTAAAACTTGTCCTAGTTCAGGAACCAGCTGTTCAAGGCTGTTGTTTGTTGATGTTTTTCAAAAGTGTTTCTCGTTTTTCATTGTTATAAAGATTGGACCGTTGGTTTTCCTTTTTGAATGGTTTTATGCTGGTCTATTTTTGGTCCTTAATCGCTTGCTGGTCAATGTGAGTTAAAGCTCCGTGTTGAAGGCCGTAATTTGACTTTCAATGGTTTACTGGTACAAGTTGTGACTTGCATGGAGATTTGTCTCATTGGCACTCATACCATATCTTCTTATATCTATCTACCTACATGCCATACAGCTCATTCGTAACGCGTTCCATTGTCTCGGGATTATCAACAACAGCTAGTTGTCCTCCTATAGCCTGGCATGCCAATGAAGCTTCATAGAAGTTGTACAATCCAGAGAGAAGGCTAAAAGAAGGCTGCACTGGAGCTGTAAAAACGTTACACAGTAATAAAACATTGTATATACTAACTAGAGAGATGTGCTCTTCAAACTCCCAAAGAAAAATGTTCCTATTATCATTTCTATAATAATGTCGTTTATTCTGTACCTAATTTCACGAGGATACAGAAACGACAAAATTACAACAGCTTTCAGAAAGCTTATGAAACAGAAGAAGTGAACTTGTAGTGTATGGGACTAAAGTTTCATGTATTGACCGCAAGAACTGGTGTCATATTAAAATTATTAGTCACTTGCCAAAAGTGCTCATTGCGTCTTGTTAAAGTTTACTACAGGGTTAAAAAAATCAAAAAATCTGCTATTTACATCTAAATTGAAAAAAATAGTTTGGTTACAACCATTAGCAAGAAATAATTGTATGTGAAGTTAAGCCGTCACCACTAAAACATCATGTAAAGCAACAGTAAAAATGTGAGAGCAATAAAACTTACGTTAAGTTTTCACAAACCTCATCTCAGTTGCACTTACTGAATTGTGTTCACTCTTCATTTTATTTACTGTTTTTTTTAATAACCGGTTAAATTAAAATACGACAAATATTAACTGTATAATAATAGACCAATAGTACAAATTTCCAGGTTAAGATGTGTTGGTTTGTCAGTGTATTTGCATTTATTATCAATGATTATATAATTTGTATTTTATATTTATTTCAGTAGATAAATATAACTTTATTAACGTCAAAAGCTATATATTACCTATGCATAACGAAATGAATTCATCAAAACAGTCTCGTGTTCGCCAAGTTGGGTAACCATTGTTTTCATTTTCCAGTACTGCACATGCGTTATCAGTCGGTTCGGAACTTGATCTCCAGTTTGACCAGTCAAGTACTTCTCCGTCCCCCCATTGGCATGGAAGACTGTGACATGTTGCAGATATCCAAACTCGTTCATCAATAAGCCTGAAATAATTGATATCAAAACATAATTTGCTCACGAAGAAACATAAATTTAGAAAATTAATGTAAAAATATTTACAACTTGTTTTTAATATGAAAATAGGATGGATTGGTATAATTGGCAAGGAGAAAACAAGTCACAATGACTAGAGTAGCAAGAATTTGGGAAACATAGCAGAACGGGAATCAATCTGTCCAAAATGCACGTCTTGGGATCGCGTTATGATTACTACTTTCTTTTAAAAATAATTTTTCGACCCTCCTTCTCAAACTAAGACATATATATAAACCATTCCTCTGTTATTCACAATATTCGATTTAGTTTATATATTGGTATTTTGTTACACCTTTTTGTTATATTTTCTGTTAATCAAATTATCGATAAATAAACACACCTCAATTTAGAATAAATCATGTACAAATATTTATCTCTAAGATGTCAACATATTTGTATGTATATAAGTGCTTTTGTACAGTTTTCAACCAGTTATTATCATTTTCTTTTTCACATGCTGATACTCTCTTTTCATAAAAATTAATCTCTGTATGTTCATGCTATTGGCCTTCTAATGATCCGAAACATTCATGATGAAGGCTGATTTTTTTGTGTGCACATGGTCATATGATTGCACATTAAAAATTTGATAAAAACGATATCTCAAACACAGACTAAGGTTGAAACCTCTGGGGAGATACTGGTCCAAAATTATTTCATGCCAGTATTACATTTTACTTTGATGATGTTGTGGGGCTGCTAGAGAAAAACTGTTGTACAAGAAAACGACAAAAAATAAAAACAATGAAAAAGAGCTAATTATGACTGAGATACATCACTGAATCTTAAATGGTTTCGATGTTATGTCATCCAATATTTAAGAACATCAATATTCATAACGTCCGTATATTATAATGCTTTTCAACTGAGGAGCGTACTATCAGTGGACACAAATGATGATCTACTTTAGAACATGTCTATGCTAACGATTTGTTCTAAATTGTTAATCTATTTTTTTTGTAAGATTTTTTTTATTTCCTTTCCATTCATCGCCTACAGTCTTGTCTTATTAAGACAAAAGTAAGTTATCATCGTTTAAATTTCATTAATCGATTACGACAACCAATCAAGGTAACAAACAAAACATGGGGGAAAGGAATCAATGTCAAACTGAGTGTGACAGGGCAATAGTCTGCTATTGTTACCGCCATCGACCGATTAAAGATCCTAAAATGAACAATCGTGTTAACGTTCTGATTCACAACATAACTGTTTGTAAATATATTTTTAAAGCAAATGCATTTTTTTATTGAAAATAAGATTGATAATGTGAACTTAAAAAATATTTGTTGGTGTAACCTTTACATGTAGTTGGCAAAACTGTTATGAATTTTTGGTCCTCAACACTCTTCAACTTCGTACTTTATTTCGCATTTTTTATTTTTTTATACGTCTCATTGGGACTCGTGCAACATCTTCTTATATCTGTGTGTATTTAGTTTTCTAAAACAGGCACTCTATTCGTTTATAATGAAAACACTAGTTTCTTTAAATAAATTCAAGTTGATTAATTTCCATTTAAAACTTACAGACTTGTGAGATATTGTTCAGCTGAATTATGCAGTCCAATATTGTCTATCTTAGCCAATTCCATACCAATACTTTTACAATAGGCACCGGCAGCAGCTTGACCAATAGTATTATAATTTACACGAAAATATGCTGATTTTCCTGAAATTTTGATACATATATTAGTATTATTGAGGATATTATTCTCATTTAATACATTTTTTGTAATAGTTATATATCCATGTTACCATGTCTCAATCTGAGAAGATATAATGCCAACACGATGAACATGATGAAGTAAGAAAAAAATGCATGACTTAACATAGATGTCTCTTAAATGCTACAGAACGTGGTATTTTACCGCTCAAACAACAAAGACAATGCCAAAGCATTTGCGTTTGATACCATTTTGTACTGTTAAATTAAGCCTTCGCTAGAGTCGAGCATACCTTAAACTATTGAATTGGTCCATATCTGTTTTAACCAATATCTTAATTTATAAACCTGTTTTGTAAATCTTTGCTAGCACTGCATGGAAGAATCCTATATCTATCAACGTGATCAAGCAACGATTTGTAAAATATTAGAGTATAAAGAGAAATGGTGTGGGTTTTCTTTTAAAATATCCGTATGTGTAGCATTGAAATAAAACAAGGATACAAAATCCTTAAGATCATTAATAGATACCGGGATTAGATAAAAAATTTCCATAGAGTGAAAATGTTAGAATTCGGAACATTAATGTATGATTCTTAAAGTTGATACATTGTATTAGTCCTGTTCATTTGGCCTCAATGTCGAAATTACTTCAGAAATGCAAACATTTGCCTAGGTTACTACTAATGCAATATAATTAACCCTAAAAACAGGCATAGTGTTTACATATCTATGTACTATTTAAAATCATATTTGTTAAGGTTAACTTACCATTTATATTAACGATCTGTATAAACAAAAAACCTATTCTAAATAAGTTTACTCTGTCCATTGCTGAACAAAAGTGGTTCGTTTGAAAATGACACTGGATAAATGCTTTAATAGAAAACATATTAAATGTTAAATAAAAAAAATCTTAAATAGAAGTCAACGTTAGAAAAAAGGAGACCTATTGACTGAGATCAAAATTGTATATTGGTGCCATTAAAGTAATGGTCATCAAAAATTATTATAAACTTCTAACACGATATCACAGTTTTATAACATTTTTTTCTTAGAAGACCATGCTTTCTAAAGGAAATACCTGAACCAAGTCAGTTGTTTTCCAATTTTTTTTTATTATATATCAGCTTTTGATTTTTTTACATTTGATAAAACATGTAAAAGTCTTTCCATTTTTCTTTGAGATCGATAGTTTTGCGATTTCATTTTGTTTTTAAATTGATGAACAAACAAATGTGCTATAGTCACTCCTTTGTGTATCAGACGATCAAAGACAATTTTATTATTGATAAAATATTACAAAAATAACAAATATTGAAAATAATAGGAACCGTTCATATTGTCTCATTGTCGTTTAAAAAAAAAACAAACAAAAAAACACACAATCTTTTAGCATTAAAAAAAAGTTAACAAGAAAAGAATAAATCGGAAATGAAAAAATGAAAAAAAAAATAAATGTACACATTTCGTATGTCCCACGCTTTTTTTTCTTGATTTTACCCCATCGGGAACTCTCATACACAAACTTATGAAACCCAGTGATTATAGATATATAGAACCATGAAAACTTGATTTACCGAAAAGAATATACAAAAAAGTATAGCTGAATTCATCTACGGTCAGTTATGTACGAAGCACCTAGGTTTCTTAAAATATATCAACTTAAAAATTACAAATCATGTCGGTTTCTTAGCATTGACTAGTGATATTCTGATATAATCGGGTACCAACTGTTCACCAGGAGTTGTATCATTCCACGCGTCAATTGATAAATAAGATACATTCAAAAGAAATATAACTCAACAATTCGTTATTCATACTTACATTAAAAGTCAAAACCATTACATGTATTGCATCTCACGCATTTGTTTGGTATAAAAACAAAACAAAAATACCTGGCTTATAAGCTGGTACCCCAGACACTGAAGTTAGGCATACTGTTATTCAGTAGATCATATTAGTATGAATATGCTTCCTTTTTATTCACAGTACCTTAATTAATACTGATTAATATGTACTTTATATTTCAAATGACCAGTTATTTAAAGTAAGAAAATGTATTGACGGCTAAACAAATGATTAAGTAAACAAATAAGGTAGACAATATGTCTTCTTTGTGTAAACATCTGAATCGACTTTGTCGCCAATATTTGAATAATTCTCCGTTTATATGTATTTTAGTACACGTTGTACCAAAGAAGACATTCGATTGAACTCTTGGCTCTTTTTGTAATAACTGTAATATAATTCATAATCAATAGAAAAAATAATCATACATAATACCCTTTGTTATGTATCAAACATTCATTATTATAGTCTTTGTAAGAACCATTCAGGTTCCTGTTGATTCGTGACCACTTCGTCATTTGCTTTATATATGTTGTTTTTGAAGAAGTTGAAATTGAGTTTCAATTATCTATATTTTCCTATTGATCCTTTGTCATGTGTTTGTGTTGTTGTTGCCTAGTTAATAAATGTCATATCGGATTGTAACTGAAATAGAGAAAGTTGTGAACAGTAGAATCAACACATTTTCACTAATAAAAATAAAGAGAGATTACCATTGGGACAACTATACACCAGAAAATGCCTGTATCCAAGTCAGGAATATGACAGTTGTTATCCATTCATTGTGTTTGAGCTTTTGATTTTACCATTTGATAAGGGACTTTCCGTTTTTAATTTTCCTCGGAATTCAGTATTTTTTTGTGATTTTACTTTAGGCTACAATGATGTCCATCATTTTTATTGTATTTAAAAAGATCTGTACATAACATGACGCTGTATCAACGTAGCAAGAGCGTAACGAAAGCGTGATTCTATTCGTAGAAACTTCTCTGCGATCTCACAACGACGTCATTACGACCTGACTACGACCATCATGTTCTCAACGGGATCCAACTACGACTATACCACGTTTACACCACGCTGTTCAAGACCATAGTGCGATTCTAGCACGCCCAGGCCGTCATAATCGCGCTCTTCTTACGACTGACGACGTTCATACTACGACCATCATTTTCATTGTCATTTTCACATGAAATATGTAAAAGCTCTCCAGGTTTTGTTTTTCGTATGTAATTTGGACTTCTTGTCCTTTTTCTTTAACAGCTCAACCGTGCTTGACACATCGGTGTCATCCCTGCGATCGTTCACTATAAACATCGTTATTTTAAGTTTGATGGAACAACATAAGGTAGTATGATTCAGGTTAGATTGGTCGTTCCGACATCTATGCTGGATCAGGATTCGTTACTATCAGTGCTCCCATGCTTCTACATCTACTCCTATTACCACGCCCACGTGTTCTCACGGTTAGATTTTGGTGGCATAACTCTATTATTTCCAAGAAATCTACGTATTAATCAGAAATAGAATGAAATGGAACAGCATTTATATGGAACATGATGTTCACGTTATTGCTGCGAGCGTTGTGAGATCGCGATATGAACGTGGTATGATCGTATTATCGTCTTGGTAAGAGCGTGCTATAAGCGCAGTAGAAGCGTGTTGCAATCGAATAAATCGTAGTAAGGTCGTAGTGAGAATGTGATTAGCGTAGAAAAATCGTGGTAAGTTAGATAAATCGTAGTGAGGTTGCAGAATAAGCGTGATGAGAACGTGGTATAATCGTAGCGGGAGTTGTAGAAGCGTAACGAGGACGTAGTTGCAACGTGAAAGAAACGAAAATTTACATTTGTATGCCTCTCTTACGCGACCTCACCGCGATCTGAATTTATTTTAGATCGCAGTGAGCGTGGTGCGATCGTGGTCTAGTGGGACTGGGGATTTATAAAGACAAAACAGTGTCTAGCGTATTAGATTATAATACTGGTACCTTTGATAACTATCTATTCTTAAATCATTCTAATGACTGGCATGCGTATGATTTTGATCCAGAACATGTTGGCAACATTAATATCCATCTATTCATCCTACATACTGAGATTAGTATGAGTTTGAAAAATTAATATTGTATTTAAAAGTTGCCCTGAATCTGTAGACAGAAATCCCAATCTTATTCATTTATATAACATGCCACCTTGTGATAGTAAAAAAACTGCCCACAATCCACATTTTCGGAATCTAATGCATTCTGGGTATTATTTTCAAAGCGTTCACCAAAACCTTGTACTTGGTTTAAGACTTACCTAACAATTAAGAAGAGGCAAATATCAAAATCTAACCGAGAACAGAGATCGAGGATACTTGAACTGATTACTAACTATGAATATATTTAAATTTTATTATTTCAATTACACACACAATGTAATCCGGAAAGTGATGAATGATTATGAATCCGGAGACGTTTTTCCTTATATTGATTATCGATTTTAACATAAAAATGATGCCCATAAAAATCTAAAAATTGATTAATCATACGCAATTTAATTAGTTTTATCGTTTTACTGTATAATATCACAGTTTTTCTTAGTGGTTGTTGGAGTGTGGAGGTGTTCAGTGGTGAAAAGAACCACCCAAAATTTAACCAATGACATATTTTTTAGTGTAAGGACAATGACATCACCCATAGTCATTTAGTTTCTAAAAGGTAAATCATTAATATTCTTTATGGGATTCAAGAGTTCTCAGTTATAAAAACATATATAGGTACCCAGTACTTTTTGTTAGACATTATTCGTGTGTTTCTCTGTACTATATGTTCTTCCATTTATTTGTCATGTAGTCCTGTCATGTACTGGTGTCGTTTTAATGTTATATTTAACATTGCCATAAAAGCAGGAGGTTTGGCATGCCACAAAACCAGGTTCAACCCACAATTTTTTTCTTAAAATGTCCTGTACCAAGTCAGGAAAGTGGCCATTGTTATATTATAGTTCGTTTCTGCGTGTGTTACATTTTAATGTTGTGTTTCTGTTGTGTCGTTGTTCTCCTCTTATTTTTGATGCGTTTCCCTCAGTTTTAGTTTGTAACCCGGATTTGTTTTTTTCTCTTGGGATTTATGAGTTTCAAACAGCTGTATACTACTGCTGCCTTAATATAGAGTTGCCTACCCATAATGAGATGTTAACATGTAACAAGTTGGCAGAGGAACCTTATCAACACTTTACCAAAAAATTCTCTCACGGGGGCAACAATTTATAGCTTGCTGTTCAGTGTGAGTCAAGGTTTCTTGTTTTTACCTACAACATATATAATGGTCTACTTTTACAAATTGTGATTTGGATGGTGATTTTTCTCATTTGCACTCATACCACATCTTCTTTTATCATGTATACTATTCTATCTACTTTACTGATCTAATATTTTCATTAATAACAACAAAATGTTACATTTTTTACTTTTATTGAAGAACTGAGCACTTGCTTGAATATTTTATGTTGTTCAACAAAGTTTACAACACCATGAATATTTAAAAAAATCTATAATACCATACTTGGAATAAGGTATCTTAAATTCCTTGTTATAAAAATTGTACATGCCATTAGAAATACAAGTACTGTTTTGTTCACTGATTTTATATGTACTAATTTTGCCAAATTGATCATGATTTTGTTTTGCTTGAGAAAATGAAATATAAGAATTGATATCTTTTTAAACCTTTTTTACTTTAATAACACTTTTTCATATTTGATATATTTCATAAACACAACCATTTCTAAAATGTATGGTACCAAAGAGATGAAATAATCGTTTGGAAACCTATTTTTTAAGGAATAAAATCATATAGACATGTAGTAAGAATATTCAATTTGACAAGCAATATATAATTAGATAATAAAGATAAAGAAAGGATACCAGTTGTATATAAAATTGGAACACCTTTTATATTGCATTTACAGTGTACCACATGTATAAAATACTATGGTTAAAATTCATTTGACAATCAAAATACTGTTTCCAGACCAGTTTTTAAGTAATATGTATACAGTAAGTAAAATGCTTAGCAAATGTATAATTACGACACATGTATTCCCTGAAACAAATATTTGTAAGAAAATATAAATAAATCAGTTTCAAGTAAACAATTTCCGTCAACTTTAATATAATTTCTTTTTTAAATTTGTCACTTCCATGTAGTTTCCATCAATTTAAATTCTTGTGAAAGCTCTTCATTTAGTAATTTGTTAATACAAAATTTTGCGAATTTGAAAAAGCATTAGTAGAAACACCCCAGGCTTCAATATATTGTAAAAAAATACTGCACATATAAAGTATGGCTAATAAGCTTTTAAAGAATTAACAGCAAATAAAATAAACGTAACAACCAGAAAGAAAAAGTATTCTTTTGCACCAAATCTGCGTAAAAAGATTAACATTTATAAAACCTTAACAATATGTATAATTGTAATGCACATGATATATCTCTCTGATTAACACAAAAGAAAAAAAAATTATGCTCAACATTTGTCTTTTCTTTTCTATTTTACATGATTAAGAAAAAAATAAAATTTCATAAATCACATTTTTTTCATAATTACATAAGTGTCAAATGTTTTTCAAGCAATATAATATCCTTGTATAGGAACACTCATATAAACTAATTTATCTCAAAATCAAACGTTTAATACATTAAATGATTTTAACAAAAAATAATAAATGCTCTAAATCCTATATTTCTTCCAAATCCTAAAATATGCAATATTTTTAAACAGCTGCTTTATCCTTATTTTTAACTTTTAGAAAAAAACTATCTGGTAAAAATTTAAATATAAGACTTCATACTTAATCCCAAAAAGTGTAATTTAAGATTAAATGATGAATCATTATTAATATTATTCTGATATCTATATTTGCTAAAAAAAGAGACAGTCTTCAAGTTTCCCCATCACCATAACAACTCAAATTGTTTTTCTATCAACAAGTGTTCTAATCAAATCCTTAGTACTCAAATCCTTTGTTTTCTATTTCCGTAATCATAAATATGTCTCTTCCATTAGTTTTATTTTTGTATGTTCAATATTTGTTTGGTTGATGGATAATCTGAGGTTTCTGATTTGGTCTGTTGTCATGTGTTGGCAATGGCTTATCATGATACGCCTTCACAGCCTCTGGGGGGAAATCTTTGTCTCCCTGAAATAGTTAAAAAGTAATAATAAATAGAAGTGTTAAAATGTATCAAAAGAAACTACTTTAAAAATCTTTGTCTCCCTGAAATAGTAAAACAGTAATAATATATTATATAACAGTGTTTAAATGTTACAAAGCAAGGAACTTTTGTTAAGTGATTAGTTTTTTTGCAAGTTTAAATTTCTCAATTTCATATTTATATAAACACTATTTTTTTTCCAAACTATTTTTGTGTTTTTCCTGGACTTTTCTGATCTTTCTTTTCTTTTTTCCCATAGTAATTGTTTGATTTTCTTTAAACTTGATTCTTGAATGACAGTTAGGTGCATGTTGTCTTATTAAGTTAGCATGGCTACTTACCTTACTTAAAGCACCAGATATCAATACTGAAGTATGGTGTTTATCAGATTTTGGACCTCTGAAAATTAGAATACAGCCATATATTGATAAATCGTCAACTGTATAAATATCCAATTGATATTTTATCGTGTGTTTTTCTATGTTGTGATGTTATACTATTGTTTCAGAAAAAGGGATAAGGTTTGGTACCATTAAAACATTTAATCCCGCTGCAAATGTTTGCATCTGTCCTAAGTCAAAATTCTGATGTACAGTAGTTGTCGTTTGTTTATATAATTTATAAGTGTTTATCGTTTTTTTTTATATAGATTAGACAGTTTGTTTTCCTGTTTGAATGGTTTTACACTAGTAATTTTGGGGCCTTTTATATCTTGTTCATGTTGTTGTTCCGTGTGAGCCAAGGCTTCGTGTTGAAGGCTGTACATTGACCTATAATGGTTCACTTTTATAAATTGTTATTTGGATGGAGAGTTGTATCATTGTCACTCATACCACATCTTCCTATATCTATTAATAATTCATTACAATGGGCATAATAATAGTATTAAAATTCAAGTTTGAGCCTTGTGAGAAGTATCTCCAAACATTGATTAATGTCTTCTCTCATATCTGTGTCTGCATTTCAACAGAATTCTTTTTAATTTAAAGAATATTTTTGTAAAATTTTATGTAAACATGATAAATGATAGTGGCCATTGTAATTGGGTTATCAAAGGAGATCATCAACATGATCAATGTATGATGGAAGCATTTTCCTAAAGTTTGGCAGAGCTTGTTTTACTCTGAACACATGTTTGTTTTATTCTCACTATTAAAATCAATATTAGTTGGTCTCTGTTATAAGATTGAAGTAAACACTCTACATGTATGATTTTATAAAGACTTTGACCAAACTGTCCCTGTTGAAAATTTCTATGAATGACAGATAATGAAAATTGCCAAAACATGCAAAACGCAAAAAAATAAAACTGGCTCTCCTTACAAGTTACACAAGTTACAAGTTTTAACAAATTCAAAGTTAAATATTCCTTCATGAATATAGAGCATGCATTCATAATCAAAATAATATTTGTACATGTAGTATGACATGTATGACACAAAATCTGTGATATAAATGTGATTTTATTTTCTCAATAATTCTAATGGGCATCTCAGCATGCTCAGGAATTGAATCCCACAGATCAAACAGTCTTCAGTACAGAAAATCACTGATACTAATTTTGTGTTTCAAACGTGAAATCAAATATACAGACATGACGGACATACATCCTTATCATGCTTATCTAGAAAACCCTAAAGAATACAGACCCATCTCCAAACTCCTCAATTTCCTCTTTTGTTGGAGGGGGTGTGGCACCTTCAACTTTTTCATTCTTCTGGTGAGTAACAACTCTCATGCCACCTACTTTCACTGTAAAAAAGAAGTCACTTATTATACATTTATTTACTTCTATTACATTGATCATGTTGATTTAATGTAGACTATTTGGCATGTTAAGAAACATGAGAAATACAAATTCAAACTGAAAAACATTCATTTCTACATTTTTCATACCTAAAATTACTATATGTGCAGATTTGAGGGTCTATTTATGTATCATCAATGACAAAAGCCTTAAAGGGATAAGAGGGATCTTACATATTTTTCAAAGCAGGGTTTGACTCTTGAAAGGTGGTCTGTAAATTGAAGTTTCAGAAAAATTCATGGTTTATTCTAAATTTCCGAATTTGATGAAAATTACACATATTTTCTCAATAAAAAAGGGTACATGTAGTTTTGAAAAAAGCCATTTATATCTCTGATATCATAACCAGGCGGTTAAATATAAAACATCTGCCGATTTTCACTGGCAACAGGCTTCTATTGAAAGCACTAGCTGCACATTGAACATGTTGAATAAAAGTATATATAAAGATAGCGAGTCAGTGGACCAATTTATACATTAATGATCAATAACAATGATAACCTTAAGAAAAATGTGAAGATTATCTTTGCGGCTTGATTTATTGACAATCATGCATACAACAATAATTTTTCCATTGTGGCATCAGATATTTTGTATTATGACATCAAAATTTTATCTGGAACCTTTGTGATGTGCATTAATGTTGGATAAATAGCAATAAGGTGTATTATCGCTTTTTTACAAAATTTTCCTTCGGCTTCGATCTTGCTGTCAGACTGATAATTTCCTTTCTCTGCGGAGTCATGTGATACATGTATGAAAAGTTATTGCTAGAACCTTATGAAATTTACAGCGTCATAATAGTAATAGGTGAAATATCGATAAAAGATCATTATTGGTCATCTCAACACATTGCTTTTCTCAATTTGACCCTACCCCTGCTCAAGAGAGATAATTATCAAACCTTGTGATGATCAACAATAATATAAATGTGACTAAAATTTAGAATTCTAATGCCTGACTTTAATAGGAAACAATAATTTATTAGCTTTTTTATAATTATTCTTTCAGTTTTGCATTAATTCAGGTTTCACTAAGAGTAAACACTGTAAATAAATAAATGTTGCCATGTTGAGCAGCTGTTTGTTTGGTGGGAACATTTCGAGTTGGGTATTATGGATTACAAACAATGTAAATTTAGATCCTCTGTTTATACCTGCAGGTGCATGGCCACCCTTCAGTTCTGCATCTTGACTAGCGTCTGACATTTTTCTGCTTTTGAAAAAAAAACTGTATGCGAAGTATAAATACAAAAGCGTGCAATATATGGCCTTGACCTTTGTTTACGTGGTTCAGCTTATGGCACGCTGTACATGTCACTAGTGAATGCTTATTTTTGTTTATGATGAAAGAAATGTCATACTGGTTTAGTTTGAATTGTACTGTCTTTCTTTATTCTATCATTATTTTTAAACGAAATAGCTTAAATTCATTTTCTTCCCGAAAAAATGCATTTTTGGAGTATTTTTAAAAATATGATTCGTCTGGTCTTGTCTTCCATACAAAAAATATTCTTTCGGAAACCCTCGGACAGATTTATCAAGACCAAAGGCATACGAAAAACGGAAGCAACACAATCAAATCGTAAAAAAACCCACAAAAACACAAACTAAAAGTAAGTAACGATTCTGCAACTAAGTAATATTGTGATTATAATTTATGAAAGAGTCTCCAAACTCTGTTTTGATATCTTCGACTGTGGATGTAAGACGTTTCGGCCAACTTTTGCCACACTGTCACTGTCAAATCGACCACACTCGTTTCTTCTTTTGATAAACAATTTTAGCTTCATTTATTTTCAAGTTTTCCAACTGTTAATCTGTAACACTTTCAAATCGACAACAGTCGTTATGACCTAAATCTGGGTTACACTAAAGACCTGAAAGTGGACCTGAAAAGACCTGAAAATATAAGACTAAAATTATTCAAATTGCAATAACTTTTTTTATTATTGGATCGAATTTCTTCAAGTTGGAATTTTATTAATTGTTAATGTCCATATTTCATTAAAATTTAAATGTTTTAAATAAAAAAACAAGATTTTGATGTAAAAAGTTGAACCTGAACGGAGAAATGAGTCAAACGCAAATTCAGACTTATTTATGTCTGAGCTCTGACTGCCCATACGAAAAATCACAGAAACCAGTGCCTGTGGACTAAATGCGCGTCTGGCGTAAATATAAAATTTTAATCTTGGTATCTAAGATGAGTTTATTTGTAAAGACGATTCGACCGTTTAATTGAAAAATATGTTTATAATTGAATCAAACATTCAATGTTCAAAGTAATTGACATAATTGAAAAACATGTGTGTATCAACATCTTCAATAGTTTAATTTTTATTCTCGTTGTGTGCACTTGCATGACTTGTATGCAAATTTGTTTGCCATTACGCCATTACTTAAAATCACACCACAAGTTCCTATTAGATTTGACAATTATTTTTTTTTAAATTGACATTATAATCTTGATAATGAAAAAGTGATTGTTGCTTGATCTCAGATAGTCAAAATAATTATGATTATAAAAAGGCTATTTTTGCTATGACATCTTACTGCAACACTAGATGTCAAATTGTTATTGGAAGACAAAATTAAGGTCATTCCCTGACAATATTCAGCTAAATTCCAAAAGTATAAATAAGGTTATAGTTGTCAATGGTGATCATTAAAGAAATGGATTTTTTTTTATATGTACCGAACAAGATATTATATGATATTTATTTAAAAAGTGTAGAAGGTTTGTTGTTCTTATCAATATATTTATTATGATCCATCCAACTTATCATTTCAATGGAATACATATTGTAGCCAGGAAAATACCTCACCAACTTTTTTACAAACAAAAAAAGAAGGATATATAATTGAGAGAGATAAATACAAATAATTTATATCATGTATAACCATTATAACATACATGTATTAAGTACAGAACCTACAAATTAAAACAATATTCATGTTCATACACATGTTTCTTATATGAAAATTGTCTAACAATGTCAGATTTGTAGTATTGGTGATGCTAATGAACTTCAACATGTTCAAGCTAAAAAAAAGATTTTGAAAACACTGTGAATACTGTTAATTGTAAAAAAAATTATCCGTATTCGTGATTTTTTTTCTACAGTAACATTACCTGATTGTGACTTTTTGTTTTTTTCATATTTTATTTTAAAACCTTCCAGGATTGTAATAAATAACAGAAAATTATGGATGCTGAGGAAAAGAAAAGGATTAAAGAAATTATGAGAGATAAAGAGTAAGATATAATTTTCTTGTGATTATCTTTGAAATGTATGACATTATTCAACATCTGTAATCTGTATAAAATTGAGAATGGAAATGGGGAATGTGTTAAAGAGACAACAACCTGATCAAAGAGCAAAAAATGTTGGAAGGCCACCAATGGCATGAATGGGTCTTCAACACAGTGAGAAAATCCAGCACTCAGAGGCATGCTTCAGGTGGCCCCTAAACAAAAATGTGTACTAGTTCAGTGATAATGGACATCATATATACTTAACTCCAAAATAGGTTAATGAACTAAAATAAAAAATCATACATGACTAACAAAGGCAAGAGGCTCCTGCAAAAATGTGGTGATGATAAACATGTTTTGAGAGATCTCAATCTTCCCTCTATACCTCAAGCCAATGTAGAAAAAACAAACACACAGTAATAAACACAGTAAAACTCAAGTTTAAAAGAAGCAAGAGTGAGATGTCAGAATAGGTAACAAAAGAAACTCAACAAAATGACATCAGTATTAAAGCCAAAATATACCATCTTTAAAAACCTTACAACAGTATCGTAACTACATGTATATATTAATATCATGTACAAATGTATAAGGGTCCAAATATAATCATGGTTATATGTCTAATTGGCTAAGAGTTCTAGGGCACTGAACACAGTGCAGGCCAAAATTCCAAGGTCTCACTCAGAAGACGTACAAGCAAGGGTTGAAGTCCTGTTTACCAAATTCAAATACAGAATGACTTTTGGCTTCATTGGTGCAGTTTTACATATTAAAACTATTATGGCATGCCTTCTGACCATTGCTGACATATTCTAAAATACCAATAAATTTGTTTGTAATAATCACCTTTTACCACGTCTGAAAATATTAAAATCATGATTATGCAGTACATTTTTCAAATTATTGCAGAATTTTTTTAAAGGGTTGTCCCTTTCCGATTTAAAATATCATTTACAGGTATATATTTCATGATAGTGTTTGAATATAGAAATAATCACTACGATTAAAATAAATTGTCTTGTTTCTTTTAAGTAAAACAGAAGAAAAGTTACAATGGATGTACAAGGGAGACAGGCCAGAAATGGAGGAATATCTTCTCGGAAAAAGAATAGACAGACATATTGAAAAAGATGATAAACCTCCTGGTTAGGGTTTTCTGTTTCTAGAAATTAAATTTTTTCCTTACTGTAGATTTTATGTTCCCGTGTCCAAATTTTAGAAGATCTAGGGAAAATTATATTTTGGTAGATATTTGTCTTTGAGTCAAGATTTTTTTACAAATAGATATAGGAAGATGTTATGTGAGTGCCAATGAGACAACTCTCCATCCAAATAACATTTAAAAAAGTAAACCATTATAAGTCAATGTACGGCCATCTGCATTCTGTAGATTCATTTACTTTCATGAACACCAATTTTCGTGGATAATGTACATGATTTTGATGACACAAAATCATGTACCGTATCCACGAAAATTGATGTTCATGATTTTGTGGCTTTGCCAAAAGTCTGTAGCAATTGCAACCTGATAGAAATTTGAAATTCGTTGAAATTTAAGTTTGTGGAAACACATGAAAATTGGTATTAACCCAATAATATGAATCCCAAGTACATGTCATACTTCACTATAGAATAAGATTTTTTTTGTTTTTTTAAAATGTTGTGATTAATAAAGACATCATTAGGACATTTCAGAAGGGGAAAGTTTTGCTATCTTTTTATTTTTTCCAGGTATTGCAAAGAGATATTTTACTGTAGCCATTAGGTTTCAGAGAAATAAAGATTTTTAGAACTTGCCTTTTTATTTTTTATAGCAATAATTGCTTGTAGCATTTCCTGATAGTTTTGTTTTTGGATGGACGTTTCAATAATTAAATGCACACAAACCATTCTTAATTTAAAGTATGTCATCTTGTAAATGCAAGCTCCTGCAGATATGATAGTCTCTTAAGAACAATATTTTCAATATGAAGTTTGAACAGTTACCAGGTTACATTTTAATGTTATTGTTTTACATATTATTATTTTATTTTCACTTTCAGATGATGTTGCAATATTTGCAGAGCGTATACAAGCTAACATTGCCTTGGACATGGCTGCTAAGGCAAGAGAAGATCCATTATTTGCAATCAGGTTGGTATATAACTGTTCAAAGTTAAATGTAGTTGTACATAATGGTAATCTTTAAATGGATGGTGGTCAATATCAGTAGTTTTTCATGCATTATCTGTTGTTGTTAGCAGATTCTATCTAAAAAGGATCAATAGTTGCAGGGGAGCTAACTATTATCACAAGAAAAAAGTTACGGGGGAAATAACTGATCACATACGAAAAGAGTTGCATGGAAATAACTGATAACATACGAAAAGAGTTGCGGGGGAAATAAATGATAACATAAGAAAAGAGTTGCGGGGAAAATAACTGATAACATAAGAAAAGAGTTGCAGGGGAAATAACTGATAACATAAGAAAAGAGTTGCGGGGGAAATAACTGATAACATAAGAAAAGAGTTTCATGGAAAATAACTGATAACATAAGAAAAGAGTTGCGGGGGAAATAACTGATAACATAAGAAAAGAGTTGCGGGGGAAATAACTGATAACATAAGAAAAGAGTTGCAGGGGAAATAACTGATCACATAAGAAAAGAGTTGCGGGGGAAATAACTGATAACATAAGAAAAGAGTTGCAGGGGAGATAACTGATAACATGAGAAAAGAGTTGCAGGGGAAATAACTGACAACATAAGAAAAGAGTTGCGGGGGAGATAACTTTTAACATGAGAAAAGAGTTGCAGGGGAAATAACTGATAACATAAGAAAAGAGTTGCGGGGGAGATAACTTTTAACATAAAGAAATTATCATGCTGCTTTAAGGTCAATTAAAATCAAATAAAAAGTAAAAGCTTAAAGTTTAAATTTTAAAAGCATCTTTCAAATTTTTTCAGTTTTTCTGTAAATAAGAATAACAAAAAAATCTGTAAATTGTTATTTTTAACCTCAAGGTTTTTTCCATTATTCAACATCACAGTAATAAATGGATGCAAACATTTATGAATTTACAGTTAGTCAGTATTTGCATTAAGTAATTCTGTCCTTTTTCAGGCAAAAAGAAGAAGATGTGAAGAGAAGACTTTTAGACAATCCAATGAAAATGAAAAGATTACAGAAACAGGTAGGATTTTTTAACAAGAATTCCACTGGTAAATTTGGTAAATTTTGTGGTGATGTACTGCTGCCAAAAATTGACCGTAAATTTACTCCTGATCCATTCAACCATAGCTTTTCAAATTTTGAAATGAATGACAAAATGGAGGTCATGTTTGATATTGACAAATTTCACTTTCACCGTTCAGGAGTTATGGTTCTTGAAAGATTGAAAAATGGTCTTTCCAGTCAGGTTCATGCTTTTACTCATGAACTGTTCAACCAAAGCTTTTCAAATTTCAATATATTGTTACTGGTGACAAAATGGATGTTAAGTTTAATATTGATGATTTTCACTTTTACCATTCAGGAGTTATGCTCCTTGTACATGTGTTATTGAAAAATGCAAGGACACAAATAAATGTTAAAAAATCTAGTTTGCTGTCACTCTGACAGTCTATTAACACAAATATCCCAACTTTAGAATAAAATTAAAGTTTTCTAATTGTAAATGTTCTGTTTTTAAAGCTTGAAGATAGAAAGAAGAAATCTAAAAAGAAAGATAAATCAGATTCTGACGATGAACTGATCAGCATGTACCTATCAATTCTCAGTCAGAAAGAGAAATCTCACAAAAAGAAGAAAAAGCATAAAAAGAAGAGTAGTGATGATTCAGATGAAGAAGATTCTTCATCGAGACATTCTAGGAAACACAAACACAAGCACAGCAAAGACCATGATGATTATGAAAGTAAACACAGACATGATTCAGATTCAGAGAAACATTTTGACAGAAGAATGAAGTACAAACAAGAAAATTATCGAAGTTCAAAAAGTGATAGAAAAGACAATAGAAGAATGGACAGAGATAGAAATTCAGAAAGTAGGAAACATAGACATGATTCTTTATCGGATGATGACCATCATCATAAAAGAAAACACAGACATGACTCTTCTGATGAAGATTCATCAAGACTTTCTCATCATCGTTATAACAAAGCCGAAAAGCACAGAGACAGTTATAATCATGAAAAACAAACAAAAGACAACGAAATAAGCCACAGACAAAAAGATAATACGGATAGACATAAAAAACATAAAGGTCAGGATAAGGTTAGAGATTCAGAATCTGAAGAAGAGCCAATCAGAAAGCGACATGATTCAGGTTCAGAAGAGGAAAAAGTTGTTCCTGTTGCAAGAAAATATGGACTTATTGTAAGTGAAGAAATGTGAAATTTAAGTGTTGATGATATACATATATATTACAAAATAATATTACCAAAAATATGGAAATCCTAGGTAATTTCATAGAAGGGTTGGTAGATAAAACCTGATAAAATAAAAACATTGACCCCATTTTCTAACAGCACATTTTTAAGTCTATCTGCTTATATTCTATTTTAAAATTCCATCATTTAGTTTTCCCTATATTCAGAAAAGTCTTTTTTTTCAGGTATTAGTACGTTCCTTAAACAATCTGATAATTTTACACTATCAGTATCTTAAATAAAATGTTTAATGATATGATTTAAGAAACTGAAGCAGACACCAGATGATGAAGGAGCTAAAAGAAAGAGATCAAGATCTCCAAAGAAACACAGATCTAGATCTCCAGTCCAAAAACCCAAATCAACATATAATAAAGCTGATTTTAGGCCAAGGTATGGTTACTCAATATCCCTTCTGCGCGGGTATAAATCTTTTTCTTTAATATAGGATTCCGCTATATATCTATAAATGAACTGTACAATGTATCTTATGCTCAAAAGAAAAACTAAGCCAATATGAAATGCAATAACATTGATACTCAAATTAAATTTATTTCATAGTTATTGCATGAATATTTTGTCACAATTTAAATATCAAGTGGAAGAGAGAAGGAAAATATAATGGCTAAAAGCAAAAAAAAAGAAAAATAACAGTCTTCAAAACATAAGCTAAATATATACACTAACCAAAAAGGGTTCCCACCTAGGGGCATAATGTTTTTTATGCCCCACCTACGATAGTAGAGAGGCATTATGTTTTCTGGTCTGTGCGTCCGTCCGTCCGTCCGTCCGTTCGTCTGTCGTACCGTCCGTCCGTCCGTCTGTCCCGCTTCAGGTTAAAGTTTTTGGTCAAGGTAGTTTTTGATGTATTTGAAGTCCAATCGATCTTTCTAATTTTAATGCCAAATTAGAGTTTTTAACCCAATTTCACAGTCCACTGGACATGGAAAATGATAGTGCCAGTGGGGCATTTGTGTACTGAGGACACATTCTTGTTGGTCTCTGCATTCATTCATCAGTTTATTTATAGAAAATAATAGAACGAGTGAGGCATCTGTGTAATATGGACACATTCTTATTTATCACAGTGATGCATGACCTAATTTTTTGATTTTTATGTTTAGAAAACTTACAGAAGAAGAAAAGAAGAAAAAGTTAGAGGAAATGATGGATAATGTTAAATGGAGAGATGATAATAGGACGAAGAACGTGAAGAGATATAATGAGGACGAGAAAAGAGAAAAGGAAGCAAGATCAAAATCACATGAAAAAGGATTCTTAAAGTAAGTGATATATTACTAATGCCTGAATTGAATTTGAATGGTGTTTCTTTTAGTGTTCTTGAGTTCTTTATAAATGGAATAGTTGTTAAATTTGTAGTTTTTGCATGTAGTGTCAAAGAAAACAAAGTTTCAATGGGTTTGAATTGGTACATAAACTCTTACTCATTTACAAACTGAACAAATTTTTCTTTCATTTTTTATGCCCATGCTGTAGTAGAGAGGGCATTAAGTTTTACCCTTGTTTCCACTTGACGTTAAGCAACCAGGAATCAATCTTTTAATTTTTCATTAAAACATGTATGCATTTCTTTGCTTTGTAGGTTTACATTCTAACTGTTTTTCTAATTGTTTGCTTAATTTAATAAACAATTTTGTTTTATGTTCCAGCTCAATGATGTCTACTCATGCAGAACAGAGTTCAGTAGAAGATAGAATAAAAAGAAACAGATATAATTTACAGAGGACAAAAGCGGAAATGGACAAAAATTTCTTAAAGAAATAGAAGAAATAAAGTTTTAATTTTACCCTAATGAAATTTGTAATAAATGTAAATATACATTTGGAAATTAGTATGGCGTTCATTATCACTGAACTAGTATATATTTGTTATGGGGCCATCTGAAGGACGCCTCTGGGTGCGGGAATTTCTCGCTACATTGAAGACCTGTTGGTGACCTTCTGCTGTTGTTTTTTTCTATGGTCAGGTTGTTGTCTTTTGGCACATTCCCCATTTCCATTCTCAATTTTATGTATATGATATATTTTCTTTCTAGTTTTAATATTCACAACTAATATAGAAACAGGATGATTTATAACTTATCATATTGCTTGGATGTCACACTATTGTTTATTTGTCTTTGGGTTGCTGTCTCATATCTTCTTTTATCATATAATTTAGTTCAAAATTTCAATTATTTCTGTCTGACTGCTTATAAAATTCCTCTTTTATATGTAACTTTAGTCTAAATCATAGCTTATAATAAAAGTGGCACTAGCTACGAGATATACAAAAAAATCCAAAATATGATTATTTTTGTTCAATCAATAATGGGGGTGAAATAGTGAAACAGTTATTCACTTTAAGCAGCCAGTATGGTTAAATTTTGTTAAAATAAGCTAAGAAACATTGAATCCCTATTCAAAAGAACTACAATTTAACCCGTTAGCTAGAGATGGATAATGCATGCATTGTGCATGTAAAGGTATTTAAAGGAAAAGGATGTCAACATTGAAAACAAAGCTAATCATTTGATTGGCTGATTTGATCCACAAAAAATCATTTTTATACATGTAAAAACGATGATAAACATGTATATATTTTTAATCTACAATATGAAATTAAACAGACCTAGAAAAATCCAATTTCACAAGTTGCTTAATCTTTTTCATATCTATATTTATGATTACATCACTTGTATATGGTCATCAGAGGTCAACTGGATAGTTAATTTAATAGATGAGGTCTAAACTAAAATACACAAATTAAAAAAGAGATGATAGATAAACCAATAATCAACATCAAGAACAAGAACAAGAACAAGCCTCAATACGCAATCGCTTGCCTTTATATATTTTCAGAATTCTGTTTCTATATGAATGTTGTAAAAGAATTAGCATATCTAATTTCCATGGATTTTTTTAGGCTCTGCCACCTTAGTCATGGTCTATTGACTTTGAATTTTACTAAGTTAACCTGTACAAGTTTGTGATTAGGTCAGTTCAAGGAATACCATTTAGGGTAGGCAAATGTTAATTGGTATTCAGTTGTATTTATGCATTAGCACATCTCATTACCATGGAGAATATTTGGCCCTGCCCCTTACTCTTTCACAAAAAGATGACAATGTGTACTCAATAACATGTATGAGAAATTGTATTGTTACTCATGAATGAGATACATGTACTAAAAGTATAAGATGTATATAAGCCTCATTAATGAATCAAATTGCATTACACCAAGAACACTCTTATAGCTGAGAACTACAAGTTTGTCCATCCTTATAGCATAGCACTAGAATGACTAGAGATATATTTTTATAACACAGCGCTCGATCTGTTGTTATAACAAAGCAGTAAGTCAATTATTATAGTATTCCACCAAACACATCCTAATATCATAAAACTAGGTTTATTCTTTTATAGCGGCATATCATTTAGAATATTCTTATAGCAGTCCACTAAAGTACTCATTCGGATGGTTCAGCAGCACTACTCTTTCTCAAAAAGATGTAGTCTAAGAAGAGACTGGATCAGTCATCTGTGTTAGCGAAGCGGTACCCTTACTCTGTCACATACATATGAAACAGCTTGATCGATATCGAGTTCTAAATCAGATGCAAATGAGACAAGCTTGGGTTCTCTACCAGAATGAGAAGCTGTACCCTTATATCTTTCACATAAAGATGACAAGATGTCCGTACTCAATTACATGTATGAAAAGTTGTTTTATCACTCAATCACATGAGATATCATACATGTACTTAACGTATCAGCTGTGTATCAGCCTGAATCTTAACTGTATCAAACATATGGCAGTATATTTGCTTAAACATATCAAATATAAATGCAAATATATGCAAGCTTGTACATTATTGTAGCAAGAATTTGGTCCAATCTTATTACATAACACTAGTAACACTATTATAAATAATGATATCTTTTTAAAATATTAAAAGAATATTCAAGGATTTCATCTACATCTACATCTACATCATACGACGATCCATCATTACATTGATGACTATACGTCGGCGCATCGCAAACAGACACTTAATAAAATATAATAACTAATTTTGTGCAATAATTCAAACAAACAAAATTTGTGCAAAAACAAAACAAAAATTAACACATTTACATTATTTACAACAGGTTAGATATCTAAATATCCAGGGAGTTAACACTGATGACGTTTTGTGGGAGTGAGTTCAACAGTACAACTGTGAATGGAAAAAAGCTGTACTTGAAGTAGTCTGTTCTTGTGCTAAATGTTTGGTATAATGTAATGAATTAGTGAATCTGGTGTTTTTGACTGGCTGTGGTAAAAGGTAAAGGTTTGGGTCTACTGCAATGAGATGGTGTGAGATTTTGTAAAGCATTATTAGTAACTCGATTGATGTTTCTGCGAGTTTCAAGTGACTTCCATTGAAGATGGTCAATCATGGAAGTGACACTACTGGTGTTGTGGTATCTGTTGGTGACATAGCGTGCTGCCCTTCTTTGTACTTTTTCAATGTTGTTTTTTTTTTTTTTTTTGGGTGTGAGGTGACCAAACTGAAGAGCAGTATTCTAAATTTGAACGTACCATGGATTTGTATTTGCCAAACTTTTAGTTTCTTCCTGATTTATTTTTAAGTTTCTTTTTAGAAAGCCTAAGATCTTATTTGCTTTTGCATTAATATTATTTATATGTGTATCCCAAGACATGTTGTGAGAAAGGGTGATACCGAGATATTTTGCAGTGCTGACGGATTCTAAGATGTGGCCTTTTAATACATAGTCATGTTTGAATGGTGACTGTGATCTTGTCACAGTGAGAGAGTTGCATTTTTCTGGATGGAATTGCATACCCCAAGTTTGTTCCCAATTGGCTAGGCAGTTTAGATCATTTTGTAGTATGGTACAATCTTGTTGATTTGTTATGTTTCTGTATAAGATACAATCATCTGCAAACAAGCGTGTTTTTGATGTTACTGCTGCAGGTAGGTCATTAATGAAGATGAGAACAAGTAGTGGACCCAAAACTGAGCCTTGGGGCACCCCACTTACCACAGGCATTTGACTAGATACCTCTCCGACAAGGGCAACCTGTTGCATTCTGTTACTAAGGAAGGCTGATACCCAATTCCAGGTATTTCCCCTTATGCCATAATTATCCATCTTCCTTAATAACTTTTTGTGAGGTACCTTGTCAAATGCCTTGGAAAAGTCTAAAATAATAAGATCAATTTGTACACCATTATGGAGGTTACTAAGTAGTTCATGACTTAAAGTAAGTAGCTGTGTTTCACAGCTGCGTTTTGATCTGAAGCCATGCTGATTATCCACAAGGATGTTATGTGTGTCCAGATGTTTTAGTATGTTACTTACAACAATGTGTTCGAGCAGTTTGCAGCAAATGCAGGTTAGGGAGACAGGTCTGTAATTGCTGGCTAGGTATTTTTCGCCTTTTTTAAAAATAGGGATCACATTTGCCTGTCTCCAGTCTGTTGGTACATCTCCTTTCAAGAAAGATGTGTTAAAAATGAAAGTGAGATGTGGTGCAAATTCTGGTGCAAATTGTTTAAGAATTCGTGCTGGTATTTCGTCTCGACCTGTAGCTTTCTTATCGTCGAGTTGCAAGTTGCGAGTTAAGAAAGTCGAGTTGCGAGTTAAGCAAGTCGAGTTTCGAGTTACAAAAGTCGAGTTGCGAGTTACGAAAGTCGAGTTGCGAGTTACGAAAGTCGAGTCGCTAGTTACGAAAGTTGAGTTGCGAGTTACGAAAGTCGAGTTGCGAGTTACGGAAGTCGAGTTGCGAGTTACGAAAGTCGAGTTGCGAGTTACGAAAGTCGAGTTGCGAGTTTCAAAAGTCGAGTTGCGAGTTGCGAGTTTCAAAAGTCAAGTTGCGAGTTACAAAAGTCGAGATGCGAGTTACAAAAGTCGAGTTGCGAGTTAAGAAAGTCGAGTTGCGAGTTAAAAAAATATTGTTTACACCGAATTTTCAGGTTTGATTCACATTTGATAAACAAAACATGCATGCACCTGAACTTAGTTATTCCCGTGATTGTGGGATTTGAAACAGTTTATGTGATACTTATATATTAGAGTCTAATATAAGTTAAGTTCTGGAAGCATTTAAAAAAAATAATGTATCCTTAATGGACGAGATCGATCTTATTTAATTCAATGCGTTTACACTACAACAAAAAAAGAACCGATCTGACCATAAATTACCTTTCGTAAAAAAATAATCCTAAAAATAGAATAGTAAAGGAAATTCTGCATCTCGCGCAAACTATAACACATTGCAAAATCATTGAGAAAATAGTTTGCTCATTGGAATTTCGTATGGACTTATTAATCATTATTTTGGATCGTACATCACAAGTCATTAAACAAAGATATGTGTGTAAACTATATATCTATCGCTAAATAACGAACGGCCAATGCGTTTGAAGACAGGGCCGTAACTAGGGTTCGAATTCAGGGGAGGCAGGGGTTTGGGGGCCGCAGACTGAGGCCCAAAGAGAGGGGGATTGGGGGCGCAGCCCCCTGCCGTTATTTTTTCTCGCAGTAAAATGGCTAAAAATGACCCGTTTCCTTCGATTTACTTGCTTTAATAAACATCAGTATTGCTTGAACCTGGAAGTAATTTTTATGAAAAAACAAACTGAGATTGCTGTTCGGGGTGACCCAAGGCTTCGTCTTGAAGGCCGTACTTTGATCTATAATTATCAGGGGCGTAGCTAGAACGAAACGATGTGGAAGCAACTACCGCCGATCGGAGCGAGGCGAAAAAATTTGGGGACCCTATTATGCAGAATTTTTTTTTTCGGTTTTCGGTCATAGAACGGTTAAAAGAGGAGCTATATGTAGAGCTACCTCCCAATTGAATTCTTCAAAATTACATGCTAGGTCAGTTTCGTATGTTTCAATATTGAGATTTGTTCGTTTGTGATACTTCCTACAACACGATGAAGCAGATACAGCACAAAGAAGCGATTTTTTGATAACTTGACGCGACTCCACTCTCCAGTTGCCTTATCATGTGGTCTATGAACGCAACAAATAATGAGACTTTCCAATACTGTTTTGGCGTGGTTGCAGGGTGATTGGCTCGGGTAGTCTGTCAACCACATCGCCTCGGCATATTTTCAACGATATCGAAGGGATCTGCTAATTCTAATGCCGATTGGTACATCTCATTCCAAACTGATGAACTGTACACTGTAAAATGTGCTCCAAAACTACATATCTTAGACTGAGTATTACAAATTCAAAAGTAAAAATCTTGTAAAAGATACAAGTAACCTTCCGATTTTGTCATAATCTCCAAAAGAATTTTTATTGTGAAACCAAATGTCGTTATTTAATGATATCTCATCAATTAAAAAAAGTGACAACATAGGTGTTTCCTTTAACATTCAAATTGACAATCTATAAACTTTTATTTTGCCATTTCTTTTTTTGCATGCCGAATCAATGTGCACGCAACTTCGGAGCTACGATCTTTTTCTGAATGAACAGCTTCATCAACACTTGTAACTAGGTTGTCAAACTAATATCCGGGATAGACGGAAAAGACACCAACAGTCTCCGATCCGATTGACCAAATCATCTCTCTCTCTTCTGATTTTTTTTTTTTTTTTTTTTGTGTGTGTGAAAACGACGTGGATGCACGTGCTGTCGTGCCTCCGGGTAGCTACGCCCCTGATTATCAACATTAAATACATTGTGACCGCGGATTTAGTTCTCAATATGGCTAAAAATCACCCGCTTTCCTTCGATTTCCTTACTTTGAGAAACATCAGTATTGCTGGATCATTGAAGCAATTTTTATACAAACAATTATTATCTGTATTTAAAGATATTTTTGTTAGAAATCAAACTGTTAAGTTAAAAAAACATATAAAGCAAGATCATAGAAAGCAAGATATTTTTTTTTGTCGAAGACCTTGAATTTCAATATTGTTGAAAGCTGAACAGATATGTATATAACTACAACCAAGGACTTTCTAAACTAGTATATACTTATATTAGAAAGTCTCTACTTCAACGAATGGGAGTGTTTAACTACTAAGGCATTGACCATAATGTTCTCGTACGATCGGCCGGGAGACGTTAAAAAAATGACCCAACAGCTGATTCAGCCGGTAACGAATTTCCGATATCATAAAAGATGAAAGGGAACTTCCTCTGCTTAATGAAGCCCCTAAATAAATGTGAATAGTTAAGTTATTCAAAATTGTCGAAAGTAAAGTTTCATATGTGTTCTCGTACGAATACTGAATAACAGACGGACGGCCACACGAATTTTTTTTTACTGAAACGGTTAACTTTCGGTAAAAAAAAAATCCGGAAAATGACAGATATATCACGTATCATGATAACACTGTTAAAACTGTAAACTTGTGTTGTTTATAATATAAATTCAAGTTCTTCGTGAACATATTGTCAATATTTCATTTTATTACTTCAAAAAAAAAATTGGTGTAGAAAATTCAGGGGGAGGCAGCCTCCCCTGCCTCATAGGTAGTTACGGCCCTGGAAGATGAGGATTTGCAGCAAACAAATAGAACTTATTGATTTAGAAGATAATAAAAAAATAGCCGAATCTATGTTTACTTTTCGTATTCTATCCATCATTTTTAAACACGCCGAACATGCGCAGATTTATTTTCATATCTGAATATATATTAACATTCACCTGACAAAAGCGATCGATCTTAACATTTAAACCTTGAAAAAAGATCGATTCAAATAAGATTAATCTTTTTAAAACTACATCGATATATATATATAGACTTTTTAAATCCGATTGAAGATCGATATTTTCCGTTTTCATTATTACATCCATCGTTTTGAAAAACGTGTGTTTTTGCCGCCAAACATAGGTAGTAATTTCCATGCAATCGTGACAGATATGTATAATAAAAGTGAATTATGTGCGAAAATAGATAATGTGCTTACTTCTAATTTGTATTCCCAAATTGAAGTAAACGAAGGGGATATTTTGAATCCCAACCTTTTTAAGATTTTTATAAAAGAATTTAACCGGATGCATTAAATGAAACCCTAGATGCTGTTGATATAAATGACCGCAAAATTGAGTGCCTCATGTATGCAGAGGATCTTGTTATTTTTTGTCTAGTTCCAAGGCAAGTCTTTCAAACACGAGTGTTTAGAGGTCACTCTATCTAAAACCAAAGTTAATATGTTTAACAAACCTGGAAAAATTTTAAAAGAATATTTGTATTGCGAAAAAGATATAATAGAATGTGTTTACAATTATAAGTATCTAGGTTTAAAATGTATATTGACTTTTTAAGAATGGAAAGGGAGAGCTATACAAAAAATCACTATAAGCAATATTCAAATTGCGAACTTAATCATCTTACAATCCAAGTAATTTTACTCTATAACATATATATGTTACAGTGAATTTGTATAATTAGGGATTATGTAGAATCCCTGATTTTTCAGGGAATATGTAGAATCACTAAAATCATTAGTAATTATATATAATCCCTGAAAATGACCAGTCATTTTACATAATCACTGAACATTTTAATAATTATTCTACAAATTCCCTAATATGATTTCAGGGATTACGAATAATTTAATGATCCTTTGTTTGAACAAGACAACTGTGAGAACTTAGGCATCTAAATGTAGGAAAAACAGGCAGAACTTAGGATTGACACATAGAAACAAATTTTAGAGATAGCTTGCATTTGGTGTAATATTCTCATAGCAATTCCACATGGTAAAAAAGGAAAGGGAAACCCGAAAAACATAATGACAAATGTTTAAAAAAAAGTCTGAAAAAGGATATTTCCTGACTACAAAACATGGTATCTTTCTTGCTCGAACCGGTTCAAGGTTGCAAATTCCCATCTTTTGTTGGGGGGTACCTTCAGATGTTTTACTGAACACTTTATTTCACTAAGGGGTGTCGTAAAAATCTGATTCGATATGTGCAGGAAAAGGTTTTCTAAAATGTGGATATTGTGGTAATAACAGATGTGAAGCATATTATTTTGATATATTGTGTTTCATATTTTCATGTAAAAAAAATAATTGTTAAGATATATTATTTATTCAAATGTTCTCTTATATCCTTGAGGCATCGTCCCCTGGTATCAACTGCATTCAAGTTACCTATGATGCTTCCTTGTTTGCTTTTGATACAGGTAGGAAAGAGACATTTACACACATTTTACATGCCTATGGCCCATAAGGTATCGTCCCCTGGTGTCAGCTGCCTTTAGGAAACCATAATGCTTTCCTATTTGCTGCTGACACAGGATGAGTCATGGACATGTTTAATTTCTACTTTCTTTTTGGCTAATTATTATATATTTGATTGATCCAACTTTTTGTGTACTATACATATGTGGATATCTATTTTTCTTTTTTTTTTCTTTTTGGGCTGCTTGTTTGTTATCTATATCAACCACACTTGTAATAAAATGCATTAGTATTAAAAAAAACCAACATACTATAGATTCTTTATCTACGTATTCTTTAAGAACTTAAATAGTTCTCGTTTAACTTTTTTTTTTTTTTTTTTTATCTCATTGTTTGTATTGTATTATGAAAAAATTATTGATGTTGTAATGTTTATGCCCTTTGGGGCCCATAATTGGAAATAAAAATATCTTATCTTATCTTATCTTATCTGTAGTGCGCCTAACATTTTAGAAAATTTGGGTTATCATTTTGATATATTGTGCTTAACATTTTACAATTTATGTTACTTCATAATGATGTTATTATGTGATTTTAAAGAATAAATAATTTCAATTTTATTCTTTTTCTTTATAAATAAAACTATTTCTTCATTTCAGTTATTATGTAGAATCCCTGATGTTTTTTCTAGTGATTATACACAATCCCTGAAAACTTTAGTGATTATATATAATCCCTAAAATAGCCAGTGATTCTACATAATCCCTGAAAATTTCAGGGATTCTACATAATCACTGATTATACAAATTCACTGTAACATATATATAGTGCAGGCGATTTGGTGTCACGATATCACAGTAGCATGGGTTCGAATCCCGGCGAGGGAAGAACCAAAAATTTGCGAAAGCAAATTTACAGATCTAACATTGTTGGGTTGATGTTTAATTTAATTAAGTTTAAAATAACTTATAATTGACAATATCAAACATGTGAACACGTCTATATAACTCAAGTTTAAACCTAAGTGACTCAGTTTAATAAGTTATCCAATACTCTCAGAGGCGGATTTAGGAGGGGCGGGGCCAGGGGCCCCCTTTTTGGGAAAAAAAGTGTTTGCTTATATAGGGAATCACTGAAGCGTGACTGGAGCGGGCCCCCTCTTAGGTCAGTCAGTGGGCCCCCACTTATGAAAATTTCTGGATCTTCCACTGACTTTAAAAAAAATACGTATGAAATCACGATGTAGCAATAATCATTTTATACTTTCCAATTAAATCTTACCTGTAAATGGCGCAAATATAGTTTTTACAATAGTATCTTTGACAGCTACATTTATAAAATAAAGAATAAAAATGGGGAATGAGTCAAAAAGACAGCAACCAAATCAAAATATACAATTCAACCAAAGGTCATTAGGTCTACAAATTAACACAGCGAAAAATCACACACCTAGAGGGAGCCATGAGCAGGCCCGAAACACAATATAGATAGATAAAGAATGTAGACGCCATTCTATGCTGCTAAATATAAAGATGAGCCAAAATTAAAATGTATACAAGAGCAACAAAGGCTAAAGGTTCCTGAAATTGGTCAGACACAAAAAAGCGGCGTGTTTAAACTGGTTTTATTCACGCCCATCATATCCCCTTCATTTCTAGCCAATGCATAAGACATATATAATTTTAACATCCTCAATTTTGAGTGTCACTGACAAACAATAAATTTTGCGGTCCCTAACGAATATTGCCCGGCTCCGCAGCTACCCCAAAAAGCCCACTTTAAACGAAATCTGCAGAAGGGGTGTTTTACATATATGAAATATAGTTTAGTTGCTATGTCCCTTTACGTTTAATACGACGGTGCTATGTATGAAATTTAAAAATAATTAAAATGCAAGCCATCTGCTGTATTTCAAAAGGCTATCTGCTTCTTCAGAAAATACTAAACGTAGTGATTATCTAGTCCATTTTATTTTTACAAGAGACTCAGATAGAGTCCAAACCACAAAAATAATCAACAACACTATATACAATTCTATAAGAAATCATCATTCCGAAATGTTATCAGTTACACCAAAAAATTGAAATATTTTAGTTTCCACATTTTTACGCAATTCGACTTTTGTAACTCGCAACTCGACTTTCTTAACTCGCAACTCGATTTTCTTAACTCGCAAATCAACTTTTGTAACTGGCAACTCGACTTTCGTAACTCGCAACTCGACTTTTGTAACTCGCAACTCGACTTTTGTAACTCGCAACTCGACTTTTGTAACTCGCAACTCGACTTTCGTAACTCGCAACTCGACTTTCGTAACTCGCAACTCGACTTTCGTAACTCGCAACTCGACTTTCGTAACTCGCAACTCGACTTTCGTAACTCGCAACTCGACTTTCGTAACTTGCAACTCGATTTTCTTAACTCGCAACTCGATACTCGACAACAAGTGAATCTCAGCTTTAGATGGATCAAGATTTTTCAAAAGTTTTTCTATGCCATTTGGTGTTACATGTATTTCTGCCATAGATGGATAGTTGTCGGATAGAGTTTGTATTTGTTCTTTATCATTTTCAGGTGTAAAAACAGAGTGGTATTGTTTATTGAGTATTTCAGCTTTTTGTTTTGTGTCGTCTATCAGCATACCTTCAGATCTTAATGGTGCAACTCCTGAACTGTCTTTTTTGGTGGACCTGATATAATTCCAACATGCATTTTTTCTGTTTTTGCGAGGTTTGTAAGCTTTCGTCGTAACAAATGATGTTTTCCAGATATGTCCAGTAAGCTTTTCTTGTCTCTTTCTGAAACAGTTTTTTTGTTTCCCTGTACTGTTTATTTATTTTACTATGCGAGTCTGTTTTCATTTTTTTGAATAATTTGTTCCTTTTCCTAATCAGTGACTTTATTTCTTTATTAATCCATGGTAGTTTTTTGGTGTTATTAATCATTTTAGTAGGGATTGACTCTTCCATGGTTTTTAATACCTTTGTTTTGAAATTATCCCAAAGTTCGTCCATTGTAAGATTTTCTAGGTTTGTAATATTGTTAAGATGTATGTCATTTAGCTTTTCTTTAATTTGTTCAGTATTTGCTTTTTTGTATAGGAAAACTTTTCTAGGTGATAATTTGTTTGCCTCAGCAGAGACATATAATTATTATATGCAAAATATTATTTTTAGTATGATTTTGAGGTAGATTAAGTTACTAAATTACCAGAAGATTACGAAACTAGGACAACCAGCAATGGCGCATCCAGGGAAGGCATTTTCGTGTGCTCCAATATCGGAGGAATCTACATAGAAAAGGAGAAGATTCTAAATTACAAACCATGACTTTGTAGTGTCTTTCCCCAGTCTGTGAGTCACAATTTCAGTGAAATAATCAAAATCTAAATTGTTGAACATGCAAAGGACAAGAAAACGACCTGAACTAGATGTTGGTCAGAATCATCTTCAGATAGTGAAATTGACAAATTCATGCTGAAGTCAAACGCAAACGGCCGAAAACGTAGCAGTAAGGACAGTGGCAGTGGCAAAATGTATGTCGCACCATTTGTCTCTGAATGGACGACACAAACAGTTGAGAAAAAACTACATATATCTTACGAACATCTTATAAGTGGGACAGATGTGTTCCAGAGAGGTGGTATAAACATTGCATTAACAGACATTCAAATGAAGTACTTTGAATACTTGAAGAGTTTTCTAACATTTTCTGAGAGTCTTGATGGGTTTAGACTTTATGCTTCTAGAATAAAACAACATTTGACAGACATAAAGCAGGAATTGTTTATGTCTACTGCATTCTATAGTTGTCAGATGTATGTATCGAATTAATCAAACTTTTACCATGTTTACAATGTATAGGTTAAATTTCTTGACATGTTTAATTTCATTCCTTTAGTTACCTGGTTACTGCTGATTAATCATTTTAATGCAATGGCAGCACAGTATTGTAAGGAATTTATTGCACACTGAATGTTACCTGATGCATTTTGTAGAACAATAAACAATGAAATACAACAGCATCAATAGATGACGTCCCCAGTGTCATGAACTCAATATGAAATTTTCTAAACCACTTTGAACCCACAGGGGCTCACCACGGTCTACCTGTCAGCTTTTATACAAACACAACATAATAATTTATCCATAGTTCTATAACATGTATACATAAGTCAATCTTCCCACAGATTTTAAATATGGTAATTAAACTTAATAGCAACTATAAATCTGGCTTAGTGTTGGTCTACAATATGCTGACACTCTCACCTAATAGCAATTTACCAGATCATGATGTTGTCGGACCGTAAACTATTTAAGCGATGATGTCCCTGCAGTGAACACAAGCTCTAGAATACTGCATCAACTCAGAAATGTAGACTGCTGTTGTTTGTTCTATGGTTGGGTTGTTGTCTCTTTGACACACCCCATTGCCATTCTCAATTTTACATTTTGACCCATCTATCTTTTAAAATTAAGTATTGTCTGCCTATTTTTGTGTTCTGGCTTGTGGTTACTATGTTGGTGATTGTGTGTGTTAAAAAATCAAGAGGGTCAGGATCTATAAAGGGGAGGAGTTTTGTATTCCCATTACCAACCAAACATACATGTACCATTAAACCGACTGAAATCTCAAATCTGACACTCAGTGCATGCATGTTAGAAACCGTGCCACAAAAAAAAAAATCCCTACCTACCTACCCTATTTATTTTGACTTGGAAGCAGGAAACAAACATTTATTTTTTAATGTTAACATGAACAGTTATGAAAACTTGAAAACAAATGAAAAAAATGTTCCCAGCATTATGATGATTGTTTAAAGAAACTTCTTCAAAGCAATTAGATATTATTAATTACACATCTACACAACAATCCTCTATCATGTCTATTTTTAGTATTATAATTTATTAAGATTTTGAATGTTGTTTTTATTTTTAGATCTCTGCAGTACTTCATACAACTTTTGGAAAATCTGTGTGACAAAGCTTCCATGGAAGAACCAGAATATGGTTCACTGTTTACAGAGTTAGTGTCACGGTTTGCTGAAGTTTGTTTATTGATGCCATAGTAGGTTTTATATTAAATATATGGATAAGCATAGCACAGTGTAGATACTATTCTGTACGCTATCCGGAAGTCGCGATTTTCGAAGCGATGATTTCCAACTGGCTAACAGGACGGTTTTGCCTACGGTAACTTTTCTCATCATTTGTTTACTCCTATATCTACAAAGTGCTTTGAACATCTTCAAGGTATATATAGCATCATAAATATGAGTAGCTGTAACAAAAACATGCATTAGAATATAAAATATACGTGTGCATCACATCAACTTGGTAGAAAAAAGTGAAATCGATGGACAATTTTGCTCTCGTAGTACAAAGCAAATAATCTTTTATTGCAGATATTTGCACCAGTTTACAGTTAAATATATACTGTTTCAATATTCTTTTCGTATTTAAGTAGAATATTCGTATTTCCCATAAAAAAATATGTTTTCCTTGAGGATCCCAAAATAAATTACTGTACGATCAGTCTAGAACTGACTGTATTCTAGAAGCGATTTCAGATTTTTTGACTGTATGACCAGTCGTGATTTTGAAGAAAAAACAACAGCAATTTGAAGGTATATACGTGTATATGTGATATTATGAACTATCCAGGGAACTATAACGTGTAACTGCTTTCATCAGATAATACTAATATATTTCGGATGAATTTTTTAGACGGCAAAATAATTGTATTTTTGTTCCATCAGTCTTATTTAAAATCAAATGCCTAAAAAGTAATACATGATTCGCTTGTGGACTTTGTAATAGTGTATCGTTACAGTTATCTGTTAAGCTATTACATTTTTAAAGATTATTTACACCGTCCGCCGTTGACCAATTGATGATAACATAAATCAAGCTTGTCTTTTAAAATAACAAAAACTGGATAAAGACAGCTTTGCGTAGGGGGATAATTCATGTGATATAATTTTGGTAAGTTTACAGAAATAGAAGGTCCATAATGCATTAATCGAGTAAAAATGGAGCAATTTCAGAAAACTTTAATGATTGGTTTAGGAGGTGTTGGAAATACCTGATGGGTGCCCCCATATAATGTAATGTTGAAGTCCGTATCTTATATAAAGAAACCCCATAAAAGATTTTTACTAAAAGTCGAAATAGACGGTACACAATACAGTCATTATCATTTATGATAAGGAATCCGAATAAGATAAATTAATAGTTATATCAGTGACGGATTCAAAAAAAGGGGATCCGGCAGTTTGAAACTCTTTTTTAACCATCAATTAATTTGTATGGGAACATATATTTGGAATCCCCTTTTCTCCTGGATTGGACCCCTCTCCATTTAAAAATGGCCGGAACCCCCAATGTATATTAAGTGGTTTATGATGAGATGCGCTTACAAAACCGGCGAAACATATTGTACCGGTCCAACGGACGAACGGAAAGACGGACTTCTTTATCACTATAACCCCCCGCTTGACAAAGTGGTGTACAATTGAGTGTCAAAAAGACAGTTTTCTCGTTTGAATTGTTTTACATTGTCTTATCGGGGCCTTTTATAGCTCACTATGCGGTATGGGCTTTGCTCATTGTTGAAGACCGTACGGTGACCTATATAGTTGTTATTGTCTGTGTCATTTCGGTCTTTTGTGGATAGTTGTCTCATTGGCAATCATACCACATCTTTTTTATATAGCTCTACATCTTAAACAAAGTGAAGGAACTGTGATCAATTATAGGCTACAGTACGGCCTCGAATGTGTGTAAATACATGCATTTTTATATAACAACTAAATCTGTGTGTTTGTACAATTTTAAGTATAACGGAGGACATTTCTGAAACTTATTTACTAGTATACATCAAACCTTCCTCTTATTTTAGCAACATTTAAACATCCTTATACTTAATGTAGTAAGTCGAGTACACCCTATCAAGCTAAAACATGTTTCGTCGAAACAACATCTGATAAACAAATTTAATAATACTTTTAGATATTTGGATGATATTTTGGCTCTCAATAATGACGACTTCAGTATGTATATTAATGAAATTTATCCTGTTGAACTTACTTTAAATAAAGCTAATACTAACAATGACCACTGCCCTTTTCTCGATCTTGATATCTATATCACTAATGGAAAGCTGAATACTAAAATTTATGATAAAAGGGATGATTTTTCATTTCCTATCGTTAATTATCCGTTTTTAGATGGTGACGTTCCCTTGTCACCATCTTACGGTGTTTATATATCTCAACTTGTACGATTCGCTCGTGTATGTAACAATGTTTTAGATTTTAACGAGAGAAATTTATGTATTACTGAAAAATTATTACACCAGGGTTTTCGATATCACAAACTAGTCAAAACATTTACTAAATTTTATCATCGGTATAAAGACATCATTCGTAAATATAGCTCAACATGCAGACTTCTAATACGTTCAGGTATTTCACATCCAATTTTTTATGGTAATATTCTTTATAAAGCACAAAGGTGTCAGTATTCACCTCAGAAACTTACAAAACCTTTGAATAGACTTATTAAGAAGGGATATAATTACGATACTGTTGTCAAGTCATTAAAGATTGCATATTTTGGCGTTAATATTGAGTCACTGATAAGGTCTTTGCATCGGAACTAAACACATTTATTCTAAAAACAGTTGTTGGCATGACACGGGTTATGTTCTTCTCATATATGTTATGATGGTATGATACTAAACCCCTAACGGGAAGGATTGTGCCTGATGTTCATATGATGAAATCATAATCTTTCAGTCAGTTTAATTGAAGTCTGGAGCTGGCATGTCATTTAACTGCTAGTAGTCTGTTGTTATTTATATATTATTGTCATTTTGCTTATTTTCTTTGGTTACATCTTCTGACATCAGACTCGGATTTCTCTTGAACTGAATTTTAATGTGCGTATTGTTATGCGTTTGCTTTACTACATTGGTTAGAGGTATAGGGGGAGGGTTGAGATCTCACAAACATGTTTAACCCCGCCGCATTTTTGCGCCTGTCCCAAGTCAGGAGCCTCTGGCCTTGTTAGTCTTGTATTATTTTAATTTTAGTTTCTTGTGTACAATTTGGAAATTAGTATGGCGTTCATTATCACTGGACTAGTATATGTTTGTTTGGGGGCCAGCTGAAGGACGCCTCCGGGTGCGGGAATTTCTCGCTACATTGAAGACCTGTTGGTGACCCTTTGCTGTTGTTTTTTATTTGGTCGGGTTGTCTCTTTGACACATTCCCCATTTCCATTCTCAATTTTATTCATAAGTTTTCAGGATGTGAATGTATTGAAATATATATGTGTTATTTAGAAAAATGCCACCTTCTAATTTATCGTAAATAACTTTGAAATCGCCACTAGAATACAGTGACATAAAGACTGATCATACAGTTCTAAAATAAACAAGCGAGACTGATCGTACAGTGAGAAATTCAAACAAGTGTAATTTTCTTATTTCTGGCTTCAAAGATCTGGTTGAAACTTTTACCACCACTTGAAATATACTTCATTGAGTTAATTAAGTCTGGTTTTTAACGTTAATTTGTACACTAAGAGGGCAAAAAGATTGTTTTTAGGTTCGTCGACTGATTTTTCTTAGTGATGCACTTGAAAATCTCTTGATTAAGGCAAAGACACGAATATTGAATGTGCGGAATTTAATTCTAAACCATTTGAGAATATCGATGTCGGCTGAATAAATCATTAAGCAATGTAAAGATGATCAACTTACCGTTTAATTCAGTATACCCATCAAATTTAAAATGTGATCCAAAAAGTTCTCGCTTCGAAAATCGCGACTTCCGGATAGCGTACAGAATAGTATCTACACTGTGCATAGGTGTACTGTACAGAGTTAATGTCACTGTTACAGATGGATAGGTATAGGTGTACTGTACAGGGCTAGTGTCACAGTTTGCTGAAGTTTGTTTATTGATGCCATAGTAGGTTTTTATATTAAATATACATGGATAAGCATAGGTGTACTATACAGATCTAGAGTTAGTGTCACAGTTTGCTGAAGTTTGTTGATTGATGCCATAGTACTAAGTAGGTTTTACATTTAATACAATGTATAGGGCCAAACAAAAAAGTATGTGTGTTTACTGTCACATGCTGAAAATAGAATAGGGTAGGTAGGTAGGTTTTTTTTTTCACATTGAGTCTATGGGAGCAACATTGTGACTTTAACAGTGCTCAATAAAAAATGGCCAAAGAAACTTTAGGGTAGGGGATAAAAATTAGGGTAGGTAGGGCTACAGTAACACACATACTTTTTTATTTGGCCTAGATGCATGTAGATGGATAAGCATAGGTGTTTTGTTAACATTCATGATGTCAGTTTTAGGTACAATACAATCCCTTCAATACTTTATTGATAGGGGGTGCAGCTGGGTTCTGTTTACCCCACCTTTTTCATAAAATTTATATTTTAAAAATTTACAAATGATGTATACCTTTTTGTATATAGTGTAGGTAAAAATGTTACCTTTTCCCACATTGTTTTGGTTTTTTGTGGTGTGCAATGTACGAATTGATTACCAAAGTGTCAAAAGAGAAAATTTGGTTGATAAAAACACAACCAAGAACATAAAGAAAGATGACAGTGAAGAAATTATTTGATCTATATTAACCTTATCATATATTTTTTGTTTTTAAGTTCCAGACCTATACACATATTTTCAAGCCTGAAAAATTGACATATTCCAGTGGCACATACTATCACCTTGTATGTAAATAGGAAGTGCCCCCCCCCCCCCCCCCCCCTCCTTTAGGAAATTTTTTGGGTTTTTTAACTGTACATGACAGGCTATTATTTGACCTTGGAATTATTTTTAATTATGGAATTTGCATAATTTCTTGTGTTTAAATTTTTTAATAAATTCCATGTTTATTTGGTAATATGATTTTTTTGAGCGGTTAATAACACTTTCCATACAATGTATTTTGGTTAGATAGTGTTGTGCACGGCACAGTACATTCTATTGAAAATATATTATTTTCTTTGTAATAGAAAGTGTTGTGCGCAGCACAGAAAAGCATGGAATTTATTAAAAATTTCAATAACAAGAAATCAAGCAAATTCCATAATTAAAAATAATTCCAAGTTCAAATAATAGCCTGTTACATGTACATTTGTTGTGTTTTGTTGATTGTGTGTGTCTTTTGTTGTTCTTTTCTTATTTATTTGCAAGAGTGTAAAGTTGTCCATTTTTTGGGGGGAACTCAAATGAGAAAACCAACAATCTAATTTATAGCAATTCAATACATGAAACAATGATACTTCTGTGTTTCCTTTGGAACAATTCTTGAACTACTGGATAAAAGGACTGATGTGATATATTAAAAATATAGGGAGAAATGATTATAACCAGCACACCTTTGGTTTGCTCCCTATTAATTATATATATTTATTCAAACTTATTAAAAGACTCCATTAAAAATAAAATAAGTTAGAAGACTTTTAATGTTATTCTTTGAAGGATACATGTATCGACTTATTAGTACATTTTACATTTTAGTGACTGTGTGATAATTGTACTTGTTTAATTTCCAATTTCAGTATTACACATTTTAATACAGGCTGCCAACTTTACCAAGTTCCAATGAGCACATCCAGAATTTGGCAGTTAATTTGTTAAAAATTGCATTTGTCCTAAAACAACTAGTATTCTACATACAGTTCAAATCCTTTTAAACAGTTTAAATTTATCCTCTAATTTATATACTAAAACAAATATGAAATATTACTTGAATTAAGAAAAAAATGAAACATAAATAAGGTCATAATGGATAAAAAAGAACTTTTGTTTTAATATATTTGATAATGGAATATTTAATACATGTTATATAGAAATGACCAAACAAAAAAGTATGTGTGTTTACTGTTGATTTTCTCTTTTGCATTTCAGCAATCATCCAGAACGATCTTGTTGGGAGAATTTCTTAGGAAGACCAGGATTTAATCTGACGTCCACTCCAGATCTTCTTTTCTATAAATATGGCTTTGATCTTTCTAAATCAAGGTCATCTTTTTGTGTAGTCCAGGTAATTATTCACATAAACTTGTTCAACACTTTTAATGATAACAGTCTGTACCACTAGCACCTAGTCTGATGCCATATACTAGTACCATATTATTCGGACTACAAAGTTTTTGCACAAATTTGATTAGAATATAAATATAAAAAAATGTTAGAATATTGGTCTTCAGACTAGTAGCTGGTAGCCAGAAAATAAACAATCACCCCAAAACTGTTTACCCCAAAATATATTTAGCTACAAGATGACTTATACCTAGATGTTAACTAATGAGTTTAAACTATATTTTTAGGTAAAGCACTTGACTCATAATTGATTTGACCAATAACTATGTACATGATGTACTATACAAGTTTTTTTAAGGTCAAGAACATCAATTTAAACATGTTATAGCTCCAAATCCTGGACCCCCACCCTCTCTGGATCCACTACTGTCCTTTGCAGATATCTTTACTAATCATCAAATTGTAATATCATGGACAAAGAACTATCTTCAGAACACTGCTCATTTACAAGCCCCCAAAGGTCAATTTTTGAATGCCTTGCACAATTTCTTAAGATCTTTGCTCAATGAATTTCTCTGTTGAATTAATGAGATAAAAGATAGAACGCTAATCTAACATAACATGCATTATGAGCTAGCATGAAAATTTTTTTAAAGGCAATAATGATTTCACATCTTAAAATGTGAGAGTTTTAGGGATTGTAAAACATAACATTTATTCAAGTAAACTTTTAACAAAATTAAGGGAAGATTATTCAAACATTTTAAACAAAACAAAATTTACTTATATATTAGTAAGTATATTACTATTTACTCCTTGGAGGAATAAAGTTTACTTGTACAAGTAGTACCCAAGACTGACATAACAATCTATCTGACTTTTAAGAAAGAAAATACTGTAAATTCTGAAAGTTTGACATATTTTTTCATTGTGAAATTGTTACTAACATGATATAGATTTGACAAAACAGCATGAAACCAAAAACTTGCAATTTTACTTTTTTTTGCATTCAGTTTTTCTAAATTCGCAATTACTAATTACACATTTTTGTGCATAAATCAGCTACTGTAGATTCATTATTATTTGTTGGATACCAATTTTCGTGGGTTTTGTGAGTACAGGTGAACAACGATTTTAAATGTTCGACAAATAACACATTTTCAATAGGCTTTGTATACAGAGATTGACAAAACCACGAAATCAAATATCTTGGAATATTAGAATTTTCATCAATCCACATAAATTGATCCCAACGAAAATAAATGAAATTCAGAATGCACAGTATCACATTAAACATTTTGTTAAATAAGGATAACAAAGTATTTCAAATTTATAGGAATCTTATGTTGTCTCTCAAGGAGATGTAAGAGAAAAAGTCTCAGTTCACATTTAAACAAAACCAACCACAATAAAAGAGGTGCAAAAGATACCAGATGGACATTCAAACTCATACATCAAAAATAAACTGACAATGCCATGGCTCAAAAAGAAAATGACAAAGAGACCTGTAATAGTACACAAGACAAAACATAGAAAACTAGACTAAGCAACAATAACCCCACTAAAAACTTAGGGTGATCTCATTTGCTCATGAAGGGAAAGCAGATCCTGTTCCACATGTGGCACCCTTCCTGTTGCTCACGTTTTACAAATCAGGTAAATATTCTAATTCGGAAGGTCACATTTGTGTATATAATTGAACCATTTATCAATTTCAGATGAGCAATAAGCCAAAAGACACTACAGAACCTTGTAGAAAAAAGCAAAAATGTGATTCAGAGAATGACACTTCAAGTGACGATGATTCTAGATATTCCAGAACATCAGTAGAAGATAGATTGAAAGGCCGACATGCTGGAGCTCTGTTAGTTGACTTGCATGATATTATAAAGGACAAGTATGATAACACTTGTGAAGAATACTCAATGCCAGGAATGTTAGTTGATGGAACTAGGGTTAATATATTTTTACATTTTGAGCCATTCAATATATATGAATAAGAAGATGTGGTATGATTGCCAATGAGACAAGTCATGAAGAGTTCAAATGACACAGATATTAACAACAATTGGTCACTATACGGAGTATGATCTATAGTTGTTAATGTCTGTGCCATTTTGGTCTCTTGTTGACAGTTGTCTCATTGGCAATCATACCACATCTTCTTTTTTGATATTGAACTATAATAACTGCCATACTGGATAGCCTGTCTGATCACATGATTTTTGTAGGTTGTGGAATACAAATACCTACACAATCTGTTTTTCTTCTTTGTATATATCTTCCTGAGAGCCAAAATACAATTACTATACACTGCTATATATTCAACTAATTTTGTAACTGTTTCATTTCTATTGAGTTAAATCTAGTGTAGTACTCTCACAGAATATAAGGGTACCCCTTTTTGGGAAAAAATTGGTTGCTGATATAGGGAATCACTGACGCATGACTGGAGCGGGCAGTCATTGGGCCCCCACTTATGAAAATTTCTGGATCCGCCACTGATAATTAACATTTGAAACCTGTTTTGATTTAGAATATAATTACCATTTAAAGTCTGTTTTGATTTAATCAATCAGGTGTAAACTAAACTTCAGCATAATGGGAACATTTGTTATACTCATCAACATACAAGATAAGTTCCTAATATTAGTGGATCAAATATAATACAGATGGAAAAAGTGTTCCATGACACAATTTCCGCAGAACAAATATTATTATAATATTGTTTCTCTCAGGAACAAATATACGTTGACAGTACATGTTACTAAGAGGAGGGTATCTGCATGGAAGAATGCAAAATAAAATTGCAATTTCAGGATGAACATGATGAACAAACAATTAAAAATGTCTTGCACATTGTTCTTTTACCAATTTTATGAAACATGGTGAATAACAAACCTTTTTCATGGCTGCACGTGAAATAAAAATGGCAAAACACATTGTACGAAAATAACCCTTTATCACCCTCTACTTAACATGTATGCCATCATTATTTTGTACTTCATTTGAGAACATTGTACTGCATTTGTTTACCTCAACTTTTGTATTTGTATTTATATTGTATACAGGCCCGTAGCCAGGAATTCCAAGGGGGTAGGGTATTTGGACTCACAAACTCACCTTTATCAGGTCACAATATTCAAACAGAACGTTGACTTGAAAAGTGCTTATTTGTTTTCAGGGGGGGCAGTTAGTATGATTCCTCTGGCTACAGGTATGGTGCGTTTCTCTGTATACTTGTTTTTAATCTTTAGAGAACAAAGTATCTATCCATCTTTCTATCTACTTATTTATCTATATTGTGATAGCTGAACTATGACTAATAATTGGTTTTGTTAAACCAAAAAAATAGAATTTTTAAAAAATCTGTTTTTATCTAATGCTGTTTTTTTTTCAATGTTGATTGAGAAAAAGATAGATGACAGTATATATATTTTAATTTGTTATTTTTGCTCATTTCAGATTAGCTTGACAATGTTGGTAATATCAAAAGACCATTATGAGAGACTTGAAAATGGTCAAGAACTGACTAAAGACCATGCTGCAACAATATACTACAGCACTTTTTATGACATTCTATTACAATCTCAGCGTAACGATCTCATCCAGTTATTTTTATGTCTAAATAATATGACTTAACATTGAGAGATGTGAGCAAGCATTTCAAGTTATTAAACTGCCAATAAAAGATCCGTGAACAATATTGACAAAAGCTGATAATAAAAGATCTATGAAAAATCCAGAAGAAAGCTGTCAATAAAAGATCTTTGAAAGCTGCCTATTAGAGGCAAAGAAAAGATATCTATAGAAGCTGATGATAACAGATCTGTGGAAAGCCAACTGTTGAAGAGCTGTAAAAGAATACCATGAACTTAACTATTGAAGTCAGGAAGCTTATTTTAGTGTATTTGTATGAAAATAAATAGTCATACAGTGTAGGAAAACTGTTTGAAGAATGTTATATGATTTATAAATCCTCTGAAAAACAAGAGAATTAAATTACTGTAGATAGTTTTTACTTCTGTTTAGTACCAATTTTTGTTGATTAATGGTATTTTCATGGATGTTTGATTTTTATGATTTTGCTAACTTAGTACAAATTTGTTTACAGTTCTATATATAGTCAATTTATACCTCCTAGCCCAGTAAACACACGACGTACTCCCGACGTCGGTTAATGGTCGTCTGAACGTCATGTCGTGAGTTTACGTCGTACCAACGTTGTGGGAACGTAAAAATCCAACGTTGGATGCAGACGTACAGACGACGTTATAAAATTACGTCGGATTCACGTAAATTTAGTACCTTGTCAGGACGTAACATTTTATTACGTTGTGACAACGTGCTAATAACTGTCATAATCCGACGTAACATTTTGTTACGTCGTATCGACATTATAAGAACGTAGTGAATACATTGCAAAAATCTGGTTTTATGGGACGAATTTTTGGGGTATGTCATAATGAGTATTCCTGGATATATCGATCATTCACCTTCACTAGAATATATTTACGATTTTTTCGATTTAAAAAAAAAACTCCCCCTTTTTTCCCGCAGACATAATTTGCATCAAGATGTCAAAGAAAATATTACAAATCCAATTTTAATGTTCTAATATATGTATTTTATATGAATATTTATTGTTTAATATATCATTAAAATTTTGTCATCATTTATCACTTGGATTTCATAATCGTTTAGTGTAACGTTCAGCAGTACTCGGGTTTTACCGCTGCATACTATGAAAAGTCTGAGCATGCGCACTTTTGCCGCTTGATTTTTGAAAACAGTGAGGAATTTGCAGTGGAACATTTAGCTTGATCCAGACACAGGTATTTGGGGCATGGACCCCCCTTTTTTGGACCTCACTAAAAATAATATTGTTTAGTGTTTTTTTAAATTTATTTACAATATTCTACAATGTATAAACACATATCAAGTCTCAACAGTCCATTACTAGTCGATTACAATAACTTTTTTTACTATCCATACGAGCCCAAGTGAATCTTTTTTCACTTGGGCTCGTATGGATAGTAAAAAAAGTTATTGTAATCGATTACAATAACTTTTTTTACTATCCATACGAGCCCAAGTGAATCTTTTTTCACTTGGGCTCGTATGGATAGTAAAAAAAGTTATTGTAATCGACTAGCAATGGACTGTTGAGACTTGATATGTGTTTATACATTGTAGAATATTGTAAATAAATAAAAAAAAACACTAAACAATATTTTTTTTAGTGAGGTCCAAAAAAGGGGGGTCCATGTCCCAAATACCTGTGGATCCAGATTCCAGAACAAAAAAAAAGGTAAAATAATGATTGCACGTTACACCAAATAGGTTCTCCATGATAAAAATAAGTTTGATTGATGAAAATAAAACAGCTGTTACCGTGTTGGGCGCCTCTTTCAAGTCTGTTATACTTGACCGTGTTGAAATATGATACTTTTTCTTATACTGTCAATATATTGCACTGATACAAGATATTTTAGCCATAATGTGTGTTATTTGAATCCATTTATCAAATTGCTTGATTAACTTGTGTTGTTTCTGAAGATATATGCAATTAAAAATAAGTACCGGTAACTGTAGAAAGTAAAAAAAAGGGGGAGGGGTGCACAGCCACAAGTACTTGTTTTCTATCTGTGACAAGAGCTACTATCCCTATATATTAAGGCTACAAGTGTCTTTTGCTCTGTTATTTTTTGATTATCATTGAAGCATAAAAGTCTTATCCATGTTATCAATATCAGAAAATGTGAAGCTATACATCTCAGCACTTTAGCTAGATATCTGGGTCCATTACAAACTCCGCTATTTCAAACTTGGCATATTACAAACTCGGCCTATTAATGATAATGCTGCATATATCACTGGGGGTCGTCGCTAACATGCATGAAATATTTGCCACTGGATGTTGAGCAACAAACGATCAATCATTGTATCACTGGGTCTGACATGGAAATAGACAATTGTGCCAATAAAGATGTTGTAAAATATAGACGTCACAAAAAAAAATTAAGATAGCCATCACATATGTCGTAATAGGATTAGGTCGTTGTAGGAAGGCGTCCCAGAAAAAAATAAAAAAACAGCCTTCCAAGTCTTGAAAGTGTCATAATGATTTACATGTAGACTAGGATCTAGCCTTGAAAGTTGGGTAAAATTTTCTTGTTTTCAGGGTAAAACCCAGTTTACAGGTGTTAAAAACAGTACATAGGGACATCTTTTTTGCTGTACAATTTATAGTATGAAATCTACATGTTTATCAATGACGAGCTACATGTACAATCACTAAATATGTGATCAGAAACAATGTTGTAATCAATCATAAAACATATGAATTTTGGAATGCATTTAAATTTGTCACTTTGTTCTCCAAAAGATTTGTTGGACTAACATTTTTATACGCCTTTCAAAATTTTGACGGGACGTATTATGGTATACAAATGTCCGGTGTCTGTTTGTCCGTCTGTCTGTCTGTCCGGCGTAAACATGTCGCACCGTAACTTTAGAACGACTTATCCAAATTTCATGAAACTTAACATAGCTGTTTCTTATGATGGTCAAATGATCTGTATACTTTTTGGTGAAAATAAGATTAAAACGTTTTGAGTTACGGCACTTTGTAACTAAAACGAAGGTGTGTTTTTTTTCACATGTCGCACCGTATCTCAAACACGATTCTTGATTATGGCTTAAAACTTTAAACACTTCTTAGTTATATTAATCTTAATATCTGTATACTTTTTGGTGATGATTCAAAATTTTATTTTTGAGTTATTGAGTATTTTGTAAAAAAGGGGGAGGAGTTTTTTACATGTCGCACCATATCTCAAAAACGATTTATGATTATTGCTTAAAACTTTACACATGTCTTTGTTATATTAATCTGAAGATCTGTATACTTTTTGGTGATGATTCAAAATTTCATTTTTGAGTTATTGAGTATTTAGTAAAAAAGGGGGAGGTTTTTTTTACATGTTGTGCCATATCTCAAAAACAATTTATTATTATTGCTTAAAACTTTACACACTTCTTTGTTATATTAATCTAAAGATCTGTATACTTTTTGGTGATGATTCAAAACTTTATTTTGGAGTTATTGAGTATTTTGTTAAACAGGGGAGGGTTTTTTTACATGCCGCCGTATCTCAAAAATAATTTATGATTATTGCTTAAAACTTTACACACTTCTTTGTTATATTAATCTAAAGATCTGTATACTTTTTGGTTTTGATTCAAAATTTTATTTTAGTGATATTTAGTTTTTTGTAAAAAAAAAAAAAAAGAAAACAGGGTTGGGGGTTTCATATGTCCCGCCGTGTCTCAAAAACAATATATGGTTATTGCTTAAAACTTTCTCTGAAACTATTTATGATTATTGCATAAAACTTCCACACAAGACGTCGGGTGTATCATGCGCTCATGGCGCAGCTGTTTATTTTTTATATAAATAAGGCGGTGAATTTTCTCGTTTGAATTGTTTCACATTGTCATTTCGGGCCTTTCATAGCTGGCTATGCTGTATGGGCTTTGCTCATTGTTGAAGGCCGTACGGTTACCTATAAATGTTAATTTCTGTGTCATTTTGGTCTCTTGTAAAGAGTTGTCTCATTGGCAATCATACCACATTTTTTTTTTATATGAAACAGACAGAAGAATATAAAAGATAATTGAACGTATTTTTAATTTTTTTTTCCAGAGTCTTGTATATAAATCCACAGATCCAAAGTGTCTGGGGTTGAGGAAATCATTGCAGTAACCATGTAACAGTTAAGCATGCACCAGCTCAAAAATTTGGACCAAGATTTTAAAAAGGTAAACATCAGTTGATCAGCTCTTTTTCTGTCCTCCTTAACTGAGTGATATAGTTTAACTCTTGTACTGTATGTACATACATGTACATTGAACTCAAAATTGGATTTTGTTATCTAATATTTGCCAAAACCACATGTTATGCAACCAATACACAACTATTAATATAAAACGCAGAGTTTGAATTTGGAGAGCATCTGCTTTACTGTTCTGTAGATATGTCCTTTAAATTAAGTTTGATAAGATCATTTGTGGCTCATGGACACATTCTTTTCTATATTAATTTTATTTATTAAATTATAATTTGTTGATTTTATAGATTGCGTTCATTGGCATATGCTATGAGGTCTTGTTGTATCGATGTACATGCTAAATTTATTAAGGTAGAATCCTTTGCATATCTTAAATTAATTGAAAAATGACAATATTGTGAAACCAAACTTCCTTTATTAATTATTTGGACTCATTATTATTTGTAGAATAACCACTGGTTGCTCCAGAAAATATTATGTCCCCTCTCCCCCAGGGAAAGCTCTTTTCTTAAATTTTATTTGGGGGTGGTTGTGTATGAAATACCAAAATGCAAAGGGAGTGTTGTTCTTATTAATTTTTAATTCTGTCGGTGCTGGGATTTTTTTTTTTAAAAGGGCTTAGGGCTGTTCCTTAGGGGCGGACATAGTATTTTCTGGAACAGACATAATTTTATTAACACATGTTCAATTTAACAACAAATTTATTTTTTTAAATAAGAACGAAGGTTAATCATAAGTTATGAATAATTATATACTGTTGAAATTGTGTTAAATTTCTAACATACATCATCAAAATGTGTATAATTGGCAAAGATACAAACATCTTAGTAACAACATAAAATAATTATGAATCTGCAGTTTATTATAGGACCAGCAATAGAAAAAATATTGATTATGTTTAAACACAGGATAATTTTTAAGAACTGCTGTAATTCATAAGTTGGGATCAATTTATTTTTTTGTATTTTATAATTTATGATTTTTTTTTTCAGAGATCTGAAACCAACACAAGACCAGCTGGGTCAATATTCCTAATGCGCCTCCAAATGAGGAACTAATGCGCCATCAAATGAGGAACACAAAAGTTGTGTGTAAACAAAAATTGTCTCTGTAGTGATATTGAACATGTTTCATTTTTAACAAGTGACTGAGCTTTACCATTTGTGTTGATCTGGAAAGTAGAGGATCATAGTATAAATATGTAAAAACTATGGAGTTTTTTTAATGTATTCAAAGTTTTAAATTTTCAAAGAAATTGTTGTGTGAAAAAAAATCACACTTTGTATTCCGAAAATTTAACCACATATATGTAAAAATGTCTTAGCTTCGAAACAAGCCATCCTACATATCCAGTGTACTATATTGACTGAGCTAGAGTAGAAAACATTACCAATACCAACTACATATATGCAGAAACAATTGCGCAAATTGCCCAGCTGATTAGAGGGCAGAAAACCAACATTTGGAATGACATGTACAATGTATATACAACTAACACAAGACTAAAATTTGGAATAAAAATTAAAAATTCAGAAACAAACTATTATTTTTTTTATTGGTTCATGTAGCTACATGTACATTGTAAGAAAAAAAAAGTCTAAACTGTTGGATAGGTCTATCATTTTGGTCTCTTGTGGACAGTTGTCTCATTGGCAATCATACCACATCTTCTTTTTTATACTATCTCTAGTTGGTCAATGGAAAAAAGCAATAGTTAGTTGAATTGAATTTCAGGTATTTTCTTCATTTGGGATATTTTTAGAAGTGTGTATGAATTGTGTAGAATATATATATTTATAAATTAGACAGTCAGATTTTGGGCCGATTTTCCTAGCTTGTAATCGTGTAGTGAATCCAGCTGAATGAATTTTCAGTAAATATTAAGGTAAATGTGGTAGTTTGTTGTATTTCTGAATAATTCATTAAAAATGATTTTCCGTCGTCAAAGTGAAACCTTCATTCTAGAATTTCCGCCATCATAGTGAAATCTGTATTCTAGGCCACTGAAATACCAAACATTCAGAATTTGAAGCACGTATCAAGATGTCATGTTGAAGGCTGTAGATGTACCTATAATTGCTAACATCATCAATATTTGATTTTAGGATAGAGGGTTGTCTTATTGGCCATCATACAAAATTTCCTTTTTTTGAAAAGTATTATGTGTTAAAAGAAAAAAAAGTTGCATTTGTTAAATGGAAATGTGTAATTCTTGTACTTCAGTATTGCAAAAGTTAAAAACTTAAGACTTTATAAACCTTAAAAAACTATTTTTGGGAAAACTAGATATTTATACATTTCACACTGAAACCTGCCAAAAAGATTAAAAAAACCCAACTTTTTGACAATTTCATATACAGCTTGCAGTTTGGAAATAGAGTACATATCAACAATTGTCCATCTTTCCCACATAGAAAAATTTACAACTTAAAACGGGTCAAAAGAAAAAATAAAGACCCTGTTTACATACTTCTTCAATGGAATTGCATTGATTCTATCAATTAAATGAGGACAAGGGACATTTATAGTTGTGCTGTGACGTTGTTACTACGTTTTATGATGGTAATAAATTACCGTTTAATTACGTCACAAATTACGTTGTGCCAACGTTGTGTAGATGGTTGTCAGCACGTGCCTTGGAGTTCACACAACGTAATTTTACTACGTTGTCACAACGATAGTATTACGTTGTCACAACGTAATGTCAACGTTGGATTGTTTACTGGGAGTACACTTACTTATATTAGTGAAATTACCAAAAATTAGTATCGCACAAAAAAAAAAAGGATTCCATTGTAATGCTTTACCCAAAATATTAAGGTGTAATCAAATTATGGTGATTTGATGGCATTTGATAGGAAAAAAAATGGATTTTCCCTAACATTTGGTCAACCTTTTAGTGTAAACCAAGTGTTGAAAAGTTTTAAGGGTTCAGCTATACTATTATTTCTTTATAATGCTTTTAATTTAGCCTGCAATGAAAGTCTGAGAATGTGAAATATAGGGATTGACATCAAACAGGCAGAGGTGGATCCAGCTATTTTAAAAAGGGGGTTTTCCAATCCAAGAGAAAGGGGGGAATGATTTTCAAAGTTTATTTCTTTTCATGATTAAAAATTTTGTTCATTGATAAGATACTATATAAGCAATTAAAGGTCTAATGTATTTGGTGTATGGAATGTTTGTCAAGTGCAGATGTCTCATGTTCATTTTGACCTTGACCTTATTTTGATGGTTTTATTGGTCAATGTTAAGTTATCATCAGTCAGGGGCTTTACTTAAACAAGTAACAATTAAAATTACCTATACAAGTAATGTTGAAAACGAGGCTATTTTAAATATAACTTATATAAGAAATTTTTCTGAATAATATTTTTATAGGTGTCCAATAATACAGATTTTACTAACTTTAACAAATTTTCACAGTCATCTGGTTATTTTTCCCATGAAATATAAAATCTAGTTCTTCTGAAACACTATTTAACTTTCTGACGCACTTATCTTTCATACGACGCTTCTTGGTCAAAGATTGGTCTCTTGGGACTATTAAATTATCATTTTCCTCCAAAATCTTGAAGGTAGACTGATATAAATAGATAGATACTTGAGAATTAATTAAGACTTGAAGTTATTTATAATTTGTAATCAAAATCAATCACATATGTTCCTAAAATAAGTGTAATTACTAATTTTTTCAAAAATGTATAAAATAACTTATTCAAGTCATATTTTTGTCATTATTTTTAAATTAACCCTTTATTTCTATACTCCTCTCAAATCGAATAAATTCTTTGTTTATGATATAAAGTGATATCAAAATTCATGAAAACTACATTTAGTCTATGTTTATATTGAAAATTAAAATAACTCTATTAAGTAATTTTATTATTTTTAGAAACAAAAATTACTTATATAAGTAACTTAAAAAAATAACTTGTTTAAGTAACACCCCTGACTGATCATGGTTATGTCTATTTCTCACATACTATAACTAATAGTTCAACTGTATTTTGCGTTTCAAATGATTGATTTTCTGTTTGGCAAACCATTTGACATTGGCCTCATTTTTATGGTTCATTGATCAATATTCAACTGAAGTGATAAGTTGCATTGGTTACTGGTACTTATAAACTATGCTATAAGCAACAAATTAACTATATGTCGTGTATGGTGGTTTTGCATGAAACTGTTAATTCAATTCCATTCTAGTACCAGTTACTAACTGGTTGACTATTTACATCAAAATTTCAATTGTGCACTGTGGGCGATTGGTCGAAGTAATACACCTACATTTACTGTATCAACACTGATGTTTTGAATTCTAATCTTGAACATCAGAGGTTTATATTCCTCTCCAAATGACTAGGATGGAAAGTGTTCTTACCAAAGGTCATGGTTCTGCTTTGACACTCGATCTTCCTCCACCAATGAAAAGATGATCGCCATGAACAAACAAATGTACTGAAAGTGAAAGTTGAATTAAAGTGAATATAAAAAAAGTATAGGCAATCACATGGCCTTCAACAGTGAGGGAAAAAATATTTCTGTTTGTGGCATACCAATAGCTATGAATTATATGCAATAGTGTCAAAGACAAGACTGTTTTAGTTTAGATATGCATGTATGACTGCACAAACTATTCTGAAGAATTGAAAATATTCTATAACCTTATTGATGCCACAAAGGGAGCTTTCATTTGACTTTTAGGACAGGAGAGTAAGGATGAAATGTGAAAAAAAGTAGGACAGGAGTTTTGAGTGAAAAAAGGTAGGTTGACAATTTATGAAAAACGATTTATTGTAATAAAAGTCCAGATAAACTAAAAATTAATAATAAAAAAAAAGCAGGACCAAATAGAGAGAACTAAAAAGGCAGGACAAAATATTCTTCCTAGCCCCTTCTCCCACTAAAAATCAAATTGTAGCTCCTTTATTTACTAGGGTTGCAGAAAATACTACAGCTTGACATGACCAACTACAACTACGACATCATTTGAAACAATTATAAACCTGTATTCATGCTTGCATACATTAAACATAAGGGGGTATGTCTGACACCTGTAGCAAGAGGTTAAGCAGCCAACAAGGAGCGACATATATTGTTAATACATGGGCGTTTAAAATCCAAATCCTTACATTATTTAGCCAGGCTGTCCACCTTTTAAAATCCTAAAACCGCATATTTTTTTGTAAGAAGTATACCTTCAATAACACAAAAAACAAAACAAAACCAACTAGTTAATAGGTACCGTTGCAAGAAATTGTTTTATCTATAGATCTCGTTTCGCCCTGTGATAAGTTTAGTTAAATTTAAACATACAGTACATTGATGCATGTTGTACTGTTAAATCAATCATCCTTAATCAGGGGTGGTGTTCTTGAAAGTATCCTAGTAAGATTCGTCCTAATTAGTCATAGATAAGACCAATTTTAGGATGGACTTGGGATCGACTTAGGACACTCTTAAGTTGTGTCTCGAAGCTATCTCAGACACATCTTATGTTAAGACGTCCTAAACATATCCTATGTACGAAATTCTAAATAGTTAAAGTAATTGTTTGATAAAACATTTATTAAAGACGAAACCATATTATGAAATTGTTTACGAAATTTCGTAATAACATGTATTTAATAAAATGCATGATTTTAAATGTAATTATAAAATAATATCAAAACGGATCGTGATTTAAACTGGAAAACAATTTGTTTTGAAATGAGAATAATGAATTCGTAGTGTCATCGTATCGTTAAACACGAAGTTCAAAGTTTAAAATCATGCACTATTTCTGTATACGAGTTAATATCCGATGGGGAGTTTCATTTCATGTTCATCCTCACGTAAAAAAATGAGAAAAAAGCATGCAAAAAGTTAGGATGAAGATATGATGATCTTAAGACACCTAATTAGGTGTCCTAAAGTTAGGTAGAAAAATGTGAAATAACCTAAGTTAAGAGAGCTACGAGAACACGACTTAGGACAAAGACTTGTCATAAGATGGTCTTAGGACATGTCCTAATCCTAAGATAGCTTCGAGAACACCACCCCTGCAGAACGATAGCTGTATGTGTGAGTGTATGCGAGTGTGAGAGAAAGGCTTTTTATTTTTACTGTATGTGATTACATGCTTGTTATGAGCCCTATGATTAGGAAATACAATGTCTTTATCTTATACTTATATAATTTGTAAGCCTTCAAATAGTGCTGATTTTGCATTTCACTTGGTCTCTTGTGGAGAGTTGTCTCATTTTCAATAATACCACATCTTCTTTTCTATCTTTAAATTATTCCTTGTCTAATTTGAATGAATATATTTAAGAGGAATGGGGAAGAAGGGGGGAAAGAGGGGGGTCGGAGGGCTGATCCCGAAATCCCGTGGTTAAAGAGTTAGACATGAAATCCCGAGTTCCCGAATTTAAAGAAATTTAAATCCCGACATCCCGAAATTCGAAAAAGAATTCCCGCGAATCCCGAAAGGATAAATCTCGAGCTTAAAAACACCGGACCACGACGACCCGAAAAAGGTCACCCCCTCATTTCATGAACAAATACCATGAATACAGAATGGTAGCAGTTACTAACTTGGACAGATTTTAAATATTTGTATTATTAATACTTTAGGTTGAATCAAGTACTCTTTAAAAACCCATTTTTCCATAATACATTTCATTTGGTCTCTTGTGGAGAGTTGTCTCATTTCCAATCATACCACATCTTCTTTTCTATATCTTGAAATTGATTTTTTTGTCGGATTTTAACGAATAATTAACATACAAATACACAATGACTGCAGTGAATTAGATGTACTGATTTTAAATATTAGTATTATTAATAATTTTAATTTAAATTGAGCACTCTTTAGGGAACATTTAGTAGTCTACACGCATGTGCGCATGGGTACATATCATGTATAGAGAGCAATGACCATTACTGACTTCAAATTAATTTACATATTTAAGTCAAAACAATTATTTCGTGCAAAACTGTAAAAAGAAAAACCTGTAGAAATTTATGAGTTTTAAAGTAAAATTTCATCAAGATTGAATTACATTAAATTTTGACATTTCTTTTAAATGTGGTTTTATATGAAATATCTGCGGGCCTGAATGGGGTTTAACAGAGTAGAGAATGATAAAAAGAGTAGAGAATAATAAACCAATACTGCAGAAAATGGACCAACAAAATAAAGAAAAAAATGAGAATAGAGAATTATGGATAATGGGGTTTTAAACATAACGAATAGAAGATAATGACCAAAAATAAATCACATACAAAAAAAAAGATTATAGGATCCCTTTTCCAGAACCTTATAACATGTAATATAGAGCGGACTTTTCAAGTGTAATCTAACTTCAGACTAGTGTAGTCATTCAATATAAACATTCTTGATGTGTCATTTATCATTGTCTAGACTACATTTATTCGCTAAATAACCGAGAACTAAGGACGACATGTGTGCGACTGAAACAAATAAATACATGAAACACAGGTATAATACCATTTTTCTTAATTGATGTCTTTTGATTATTATCCTCTTCTCTCAATTAATGTTCAAGTTCAATCAATACTAGGAATAATATCATAATTAAAACAAACTGGTTTTTTTTTTCACTTCCCCGCTGAATAATTCTATTTAAAACCATGATGCATCATTCATTTTACTTAAACAAATATGAACCCATCTTTTACGCAATATATTGAATGTCCGTTTCCTTACGAATTTTTACTTTCAGTAATTTTATATTTGTATATTTTTTCTTTTGTAGACGAGTCAATTGGAGTATAAAAACAGATTTATTTTAATATATATTATGCAAAAGAGCATAGAGATATAAAAACCTATGCTTAAAATTAAAGATAAACTGGCAATGACATTGCAGAAGAACGATAAACGATAACAATACAATCAGCAATTCACAAACACAACTTAGGGAGCTACCATTTGATTTTTAGGGGGGGGGGGGGGGGGGGGGCTAGGATGAAATTTGAAAAAAATAGGCAGGACAGGAGTTTTGAGTTAAAAAAAAAGGCAGGATAAGACACTTTGCCAAAAAAAGGCAGGATGACAATTTAGGTAAAAATCAAATGGTAGTTCCCTTAGAAAAGTAAAGACTTTTTGCCAGATGTTCCGAATTCTCTGATTTTATCAATATAGTCCCATTCAACAATTTTGCCCGCTAACCTCTACTTCTCTTTTCATAATTTTTTTGTACATATAATTTAAAAAGTCATGTTTGAAAACTTTATAAAATACAAAGTTTTAGAAAGGAAAAAAGTGTCAATGTTAAATTTATGAAAAATCTAGAGAGAATCATATGTCCCGCCAAATTTTCAATGGCCTTATATATCTCCGAAAATAAACACACAGACTCTTAATTTTTTTTCTGATGCTTCAGTTTAGTTCAGTTTTTTTTATACATACTATCAATTTATAACAGTATAAAAAACGGAGTAGCGAACATCCTTAAGAAAAACCGGAGTGATCACGGGGACTTCCAAATGGTAATCAGATCCCTTCACTAGGTGGCACCGATTACCGTAAGGTATCAATGTCCGACGCAATGTTGTCGGCTCTCCAACATTTCCGTAGTCTTGCGTTTAACACTCTTGCCGTTGCTGAGCTTATGAGCTTCGGTCCTTACTTGGAAGTTGGTAGGTTATATGTATACTAATGTATTTTAAAAACATGATGGTAGTGAATACGTTCTGCTTCATGGGATTATTTTGTAGACTATATTTGATATGATATATGATATTACATGTCAACTCTTATGAATATGTCTGTGAATTATCAAGGTTAATTGCTAGAAAGTGGAACAAGGTTGAATACAACGACAACAAATTGAATGGATTGTACTACGATTGATACGGTGCTTTTTGTCCGCAATTCGCTTTTTGTCCGTTTTTGCTTTTTGTCCGATAATTTTGCTTTTTGTCCGACACTTTTGCTTTTTGTCCGTTGCTTTTTGTCCGTTTTGTTTTTTGTCCGATTATTTTGCTTTTTGTCCGACACTTTTGCTTTTTGTCCGTTGCTTTTTGTCCGTTTTGCTTTTTGTCCGTTTTGCTTTTTGTCCGATTATTTTGCTTTTTGTCCGACACTTTTGCTTTTTTGGCCAGTGAATCTAATGGCGAATGGTCACTATGTCTAATGGCAAATGGTCACTATGTCGCTAATGGCAAATGGTCACTATGTCCAATGGCAAATGGCCCGTGAATCTGATGGCAAATGGTCACCATGTCTAATGGCGAATTGCCAGTGAATCTAATGGCAAATTGTCACTATGTCTAATGGCAATTGGTCACCAAGTCTTGTGGCAAATGGTCAGTGGACCTAATGGCAAATGGTCAGTGGATCTAATGGCTAATGGTCACTATGTCTAATGGCAAATGGCCAGTGAATCTAATTGCAAATGGTCACCATGGCAAATGGTCAGTGAATCTAATGGCAAATAGTCACCATGTCTAATGGCAATTGGTCAGTAAATCTAATGGCAAATGATCACTATGTCGGATGGCAAATTGTCAGTGAATCTAATGGCAAATAGCCACTATGTCTAATGGCAAATGGTCAGTGGACCTAATGGCAAATGGTCACTATATCTTATGGCAATTGGTCACCAAGTCTTGTGGCAAATGGTCAGTGAACCTAATGGCAAATGGTCAGTGGATCTAATGGCGAATGGTCACCATGTCTAATGGCAAATGGTCACTATGTCCAATGGGAAATGGCCCGTGAATCTGATGGCAAATGGTCACCATGTCTAATGGCGAATTGCCAGTGAATCTAATGGCAAATGGTTACCATGTCTACTTAGATTCACTGGTCATTTGCAATTAGACTTTGTGACCATTTGCCATTAGATCCACTGACCATTTGCCATTAGACAAAGTGAACACTTGCCACAAGACTTCGTGACCAATTGCCATTAGACTTCGTCAAGTCTGTAGGGCGGAAAAAAGTAGAAGTTATTGTTATTTGTTTTCTTCACTGAAATGCAATACTTTTAATACTAATCCGTAAATGGGATAAAATGTTCAGTATATTTTTTGTTAATAGAGTATGCATGTACCATCAAGGAAAGATGAATGTAGTCTGTACTCGGAGTAGTTTTTTGTACTCTAAACACAGCAATTTTTGCCCATTTGTTATAATGAACCTTAAACTCGCAAAAATAATTTAATAAATATAAAAACGAAAGCAATGCGTAATCTCGTAATTCTCCTAACTGCTACTTTAAATCCGGTTGTGGAAAATTAAAGGAAGTGGTTTTAATACTCTACCCTCCTACGTATGATCTTGTAAACGTGCCATACACGTTGACCTATCCACGTTTACATCTCTCAGTATATAACATGTATAATGCAATGTAAATTAGTATCAATCATTCATTGAAGATGGAAAATTATAACCAACATATGATTGACCAACTGGTATATGTTATTCCACAAGATGTATTACAGAAGTTACAACAGATGTCAGCACAGGACTTTACATTGCAGGCTTACATTCAGTTAAACAACAAAATCCAACCGAAAAACAACTTGATCAAAAACCTACATGAAAAGATGACAGAGTTACAGAAGATTTATGAGTTTGACTGTCCCTTTGGTATCTTTCGTCCCTCTTTTAAAGATGATGTATCAAATTTTGAGAGCCGAACATGAGCCATGAGGTATGCAAGAAAAGATCATTTCATTCGACACCAACAGAATCATACAAATATAAACTAGGAATGTGAACATAGTGGTTTAACAACGAAAAGGAAATGTGTTTTATCTAAACATATGTATATGCAGGGAAGACATGATGTAAAGAAAAGAGCCCAGAAGGAAGACGATTTACAACAACCCCCAAGTAAACGTCAGAGGACAGATGGTATTGACCAACCTTTCGAGGAACGATTACGAGAGAAAAGATACAAAACAACAGCAGTTCTGAACGATGGTGTGGATAACATCCGTTTACAACCCAGCAACAATGAAGAGAGATATGACTTGATGCTATTTTTCATAGAAAATCAAGTGGATTTTGTGCAAATATAGAGGACAAGCTACTAAAAAACAATATTAAGTTTTATTTGAGTGTACAAGTTTAAATTATTAATAATTCACCAGATGGAAAATACGACGATACTGGTCCACATTTCAATAGTAAAGTGAGTACCTTTTTACAATCTGTTGTTAGTGAAATACCTCACGAGTTGAATAAAGGATTTAAAAAAAAAGTATTCATTTCTTTCGAATGGGTTCTCAGAAGCTTTCAGACATACCTTCATACAAGATAAAATCAACAAACATTTTGGTCATTGCAGTTCCCCTGTCAATTGCCTTCAAACGGAATTCCTAGACTAATTTTGGTGCTATAAGGCCACTTGCTATATTGACCAACCCACGAGGATGTTGTTAAATATATAATGGGTTCACTATTGACTCCTGCAAATGACTGATTAAGTTGTTGACATGATGTTCATCCCGATTGATAGTTGCAGGTCTACTTTCATCATGTGTGTTTTTATCAACAGTAACCAAGCTTCATCTCTTTTGCATTGCTGCACTGAACTGGCCTACTGTGTGTCTGATTTTTTGCGTTAATTAGACAACTGACCAGAGCAGACGCGTCCTCTGTCACTGGAAGGGAACGTACTTGGCTACGTATGATCTTCATATTATTCAATATGCTTCATTGCAATTGGTAGGAGACAAAGACTGAACCTGAAACACCGCCATAGCCATTACATGGAACGTATCTTTACCATCTGGAGACAGTTTCACAAAAAATACTTAAGACTAAGATTGATCGTAAGTCATGAACAATTCAGTATACTTACGATCAATCTTAATCGTAAGTTTTTTTTTGAAATCGACTCCTGTTGTTTCCGTATGAATTTAAACATTGACTGCTCTGCCTTGAATGAGGCTAACTTCCCCAGGACACGATATAATACATTGAGGAACATATGTTCCATCTTGTCAATATCATGAGCTGCTACGCTAGTAAGAAATCATCTCAGCTCGTTGTTAGTAACATAGAGCTCATGACAATCAACCGAATCATGTAAAGCTAACAAATTGTTATTGTTGGCATTTGTTTATGTATAGACCAATGCATGTAGGTTCTAAATACTAAGTATTAAAGACTTGGACTCTTTGAAAGGCCACTAGTCTTATTACCACATGTTAAGATAGTCGGAAATATAAATTCGTTACATAGTGTGCTACTGACCTAATACAATCTACATGGGGTCATTCAATTCCATATGGGGATTCTAGCTTCGTTATCACTCCATATTGTATTAACTGACCCCATATATATCGTATTAAATCACAAGCACACTATGTAACTAAAAGTATGACGAGATCGCCAGTTTAATTATGTAAAATACCGACAGCTTTATGTAGTACGAGATCTTCATCACAATCAGGTGTTGACACAGTGCTCAGATCATCAGTTCTGACATGTTTTATCATTTGGATCCTATCAATTGATGCTTCCTCGATCTTTTTATATATTCATGAATACGCCTTATATCAACTTCATTCTTTCGCTGAGTCAAAGTTCAAAGAGAAGTTGCTTTTCCCTTTACAGCTTTAAAACTTAACCGCTCTTCTATACATACTTGAATAACGATATAACGTTAGAGTTTCTGTCCTTTTAAGTGGCAGGGATGAGAGAGGGTAGTTTGACAGAACTATATATCCAGTTAGACTTTGTCCGGAAAAATCCTCGAGTCATTCCCGTAAAGAGTTTTCTATCTATGGATCCCATTTATTTTTCAAAATAATACTTCTTAAAATATCATTATAAAATGCTATATTTTTTATTGAATGCAATTAGTAAGGCAATATCAATCTTCGAAACAATTTTAGCGAAAGTATAGTTCAACTGTGCATGTGAATCATGCATATTTATGATAAATTGACATTATCATAAACAGGTAAAGAAGTGATTACAGCGAAAATGAATTCCGTAATTGCGTTGGAATATTCATGAGTGCATCAAAATGCAAGAAATCCAGAATAATTCAGTAATAACAATATGTTTTTATTGCGTTATGAACTTGAAAGTACTAGATATGATTTTGATTTGAAAAAACCATCAAATCAGATACTCAAAAACATCTAACAGATGTTGCAAAAAATGGGTCATGTTTTGGAGTAAGGATAAAACTGTTACAAAAATGTTGTTTTCTCTATAAAAAAAAAAACACACACACAATATTACTCGTCAGAATTGAAAATATTTCTTAACTCTGATATAATTTTTACAAAAATTGCCCGGCACGATATTTTTACGAAGGGGCAGAAAATGAGGTTCAGATATTCCACTATCGCTTGTAAAATAGTCAGCTGTGTGAAAGGTGGTTGCATTACAACGAAATGTTTTCTGAAAATGTAAGAAATAGTTATTTACGCAAAAATAAATAGATCAAAGAGGTAGGGACAATTTGGTCTGTATTTGCGTTGGAATATTCATGAGTGCGTAAAAATGCAAAAAATCCAGAATAATTCAGTAATAACAATATGTTTTATTGCGTTATGAACTTGAAAGTACTAGATATGATTTTGATTTGAAAAAACCATCAAATCAGATACTCAAAAACATCTAACAGATGTTGCAAAAAATGGGTCATGTTTTGAAGTAAGGATAAAACTGTTACAAAAATGTTGTTTTCTCTATAAAAAAAAACACACACACAATATTACTCGTCAGAATTGAAAATATTTCTTAACTCTGATATAATTTTTACAAAAATTGCCCCGCACGATATTTTTACGACCGGGCAAAAAATGAGGTTCAGATATTCAACTATCGCTTGTAAAACAGTCAGCTGTGTGAAAGGTGGTTGCATTACAACGAAATGTTTTCTGAAAATGTAAGAAATAGTTATTTACGCAAAAATAAATAGATCAAAGAGGTAGGGACAAGTTTGGTCTGTATTTGTTTTGAATCAGAATTATAAAGTTGTCAAATCCTGTTTGAAAATGAGTATTGAAAAGTATATATCATACGATTAAAATATGGTTTGAAAAATTTACACGTATCCAGTGCTACATATTAATGTGGAAGGCATCTGGATACACATTTGTAAATCACACATGTTTTTGTCAAATTTTACATCAATGGACGTTTCTAACTTTCCAAAAGATTTTTGGTTCGGTAAACGACGTCTTTCTCATACATTTTGGGTGAGATATAAATAGATTTCCAAAACCTGGCCAAAATAGAGCTCTATTTAGGCGTTTACTGTGGGAAAACTGATGACGCAAGAGCAATTGAAAAGTGTCTACACTTCTAAAATGACGAGGCCCAATTTGTTAGCCGGTATAACGTTAAAACGACGAATCAAATAATTCAACTTTATATATAACTTATATAGGACAATGGTGTTGTTAAAAATTACACCATTCCAGGCCTTTTTGTTTTCTACATAATCAATAATACCAATAATTAACAAGTTCCGGGTCGAATCCGATACCGATACCATTAGTATATGTCGCATGTAGTTTCCGTTACCTGTTGTCTTCTGTAAACCCTTTCTATCAGGAGAACCTGGAATTCTTCTAGCAGTTGTTTGAATTTATATTATTAAACTCTAGGACACTATTTAACAAGTCTGTTTTCTTCCACCTTTATCAGATGACAATACTAAAAATCAAGGCCAAAAATAAGGCATGGGTACTTTAATTCAGTCAGGGACCCGCGGGTGTGTTCTATAGTCTCTTATAAAAAAAAGTTGACAAAAGCAATAGTACAACAATGCCGATGACCATACTGCTTAAAAGTTATTTCTAAACAACAATCGTACGTACATAGAAATATACAAACAAATGCACAATGTTTTAATTTCATTATTTATCTTGATATATGCATTAGAAGCTTGTTTTTTTTAATTGTTATGCCCGCGTCACACTGTCCCGATTTTTACGCCGATGGCAACACGATTATGGAAATTTTCAAAATCGGGACTGATCGTATCCAGATCGGGCTATTCGTAGTGCCATCTTTAACCATCGTAGAACCATCGGCCACTTTTTCTAGTCTTCGGGGACAACTTCGGAAAGGGTTCTAAATTTTTTAACATGTTAAAAAATACCCGAAGGTGCGTCCGATGTTGAGGGTTCGTATTGAGTTCGCATCACATTCCTCACCATCGTAATGTCATCGGGAATGCATCTTTGAACAGCGTATTGCATTCGTGTTTCCATCGTTTCCATCGGGCAGTTTTGACATTACGATGTCTACACGAATGAATCACGACGCTACCTGAAGGTCTTACGATGGCAACACGACTTCGTGAAGACCTCGTAATCCCGTCGTGTTGCCATCGAATAAAAGTACGAAGGCGCCAAGATGGAACTACGACGGCAATAAATCCAGCTAAATGTAAGTTAATTTTGCGCTAAAATACATTTAAAGTGCCATGCGCGATATGCACTGGTCAGTCTAATACGACAGTTAAGAAAGACGTTCAAAAAACATGGAGCTCATAGACGTTACGCGCAATGTTCGTACATGAAAGCGTAACACAACGTCGCGAATATTTCGTAACGTTCAAACAAAAAATTGGACTGAAACGTTTTTTTTAAGCAAGTGCGACATTCTTGTAAGACTCCGCAAAATCGACGGTGCTTTTTAACTACTTATTGAAAATTGATACATTTTAGTTTTTTGAAAAATTAACAAAAATAACATTTTAAAAAATTATAAAATTCTACCATTATAAGAACAGTGATAAGCAAACAATTGACGTAAATTTGAGTTGAGTTCGTTTTTACGTCAAAAAATGGCGGTGCGACAACCTTGTAAGCCTTTAAAAATCGCTCATAAATTACTATATATAATTTTTCAGGATATTTGTCTTTAAATTCATAAAATTAAGCAAATTAACATTGATGTAGTACACTAGTACAAATAATAAACTTTTTTCATTTTAGATAAATGTTTTTTGATTCTCAAATCTGGAATCCCATTTTTTTTTCACCGTTGGACAGATTTGCCCTTGTAGTATGGAACGCGTTTTTTTTTCTATGACGTCATCATAACGTCATAACAAATGCATAAAAGACTGAATGAACCATTCTGTTTATTAATGGAAAACACGTTTTTCAAAATATTAAACAGTTTTGACAAAAATCATAGTTTATTGGTTACAATAAATGAAATATGTTACGCGGGACAACCTAAAAATGGCCGTTTTTTTTTAAATGAAGCTTGTCGCATGCAGCATAAAACATAGTTTCAACAATTATTTCTTTCGTTTTTATTTTAAAAATCGTTATTTTTAAAAATAGGTACAATAGCAATGAATATGATATCACAAAATTATATATTTTGGACTTGCATCTTGCCAACTACACCGAATTTCTAATGAGGTACGAACATCGCGCGTAACGTCATATCATATGATTCTATGAAAACAAGAAAGGCGACAGCGTTGTTTCTATTAATTCAAATGGAACCAGAAGAGCAGCTATTACAGGCTCAGAATTTACTTTTACAAGAAAAATATTATTTTTTGTCAATTTTTCATATCAAGTAACATAATGAAAATCATAAACGCGCCTCGTACAACAACACTACAGGTACATCTTATGATTAAACCAGAAATTAAATGTACAATATAATATATATTCAATATTGATCAAACAATTTAAAACGCGTGATGCCTTCGGAATATAATTTAAATGCATCGTAAGCTGTACAAGACGTCTTTTAGACATCGTATGGCCATCGCGCCATTATCGTAATCCATCGTGTAGCCTTCGTGACCATCATGTAGGCTTCGGCTGAGATATGAAGCTTAAATATCCGTCTTCGGTTAACCTTCGTATGTCCATCTTTTGCTATCGTATATAATTTCGGCACCATCGTATAGACTTCATTATTCATCGTACTTGCTTCTGTCACTTTTTGGTATTTTAACGAGATCGGGACCAACTTCGTACGAACTTACAATTTTCGCATTCGAGTGTCAATCGTATATAAAAATCGGGACAGTGTGACGCGGGCATTAACCTTTGCAGCATATTAATAAAAAAAAATGGAAAAAAATCATGTACTTACAAAATCTAAAGCTCTTTCAAGTCAACAATTTTCGGAGTGATCCACATAATCTTTACCATGTAACAATTTCCCAAAATATACCCATTTTACACATCTACGTTTTAGAATACGCCAATCCGCTCATTGTTGCCGCGTGAACTTTCAATATAGTAATATTGTCTTTTCGTAAATACAAGATTTAAAGATGTGTCTGTGCAAATTAAGATAAAAAAAGAAAATATCTTTAAAATAGGTTATCTGTGTAATCTTACTTCATTTGACAATATTGAGAATAAGTGATCTCGTTTTTTGTACATGTATTTCACAGTAGGTTTAGTCTCCGGTTGGGATGGTTTTTACTTTCAGTCATTTTCTCTTTTTTTTCGAGTGAGTATTATCAAAAATGTAAACAAACAGACTTCCTTTCTTGTAAAACGTTTAAAAAGATGTTAGAAATAAAGGCAACAGTAGTATACCGCTGTTCAAAACTCATAAATCCATGGACAAAAACAAAATCGGGGTAACAAACTAAAAACTGATGGAAACGCATTAAATATAAGAGGAGAACAACGACACAAAATTAGAACCTTATATACATGAGCATAGAAGATAACATAGTATTTGTGATAAAAATATATTATCAACCCTCAATTATTTTATTTTATAAACGTTTAATTTAGTCTTGTGAGCTTTATTCCAAAATATAGATTACAGCCAAAACAAAACAAACACTTCAATTCTCAATTTTAAACTTTGTGCGAGTTCAGACATGTTGGATTGAGACGTACGTACACATATTGTGTAACGCGGGTAAATGTGTGTTTTTTTAACAGAAAGTACATCATAAGTGTTTCATTTACTATTTATCTTGATGGTAACATGTTTAATCGTTCTAGAAATTGAAATCTAGAATAATGTTCAAATGCTCCTACGCGAAGAGGTCACACAGAAATAAAGCACCACCGTACTTCATTTTCATCATAAACACAAAGAATAAAAATTTACAATGTATAATTCATGTATTTAATAGGTGTACTCATATTATATACACATTTTTTATTTTTTTATCATTTCTAAAAGATAGTTTTAAAGCTTACAGATTATATATTTCATTGGATAAGTCCCCGCGTTTAAAATCAGCTCAGTAGTCAGTAATTTAGTGCTGGCATGATTTATAAAAAACCTTTTCAAAATTATTTACCTCCAATGGGGACTGGGGAATAGAAATATGGTCATTTAGGTCCTCTTCCGACCTGTAGTAAAACTCTTGCTTCAAGTACGCAGCCACCTCTGATCAGAATGGGACGTGTAGATAGAATGTCACGCTCAATACACCACTACACGTTAAGAACCATTGCAACAGTACTTTGAGGGTTCCGTAAGGGGGTCTGTTGCAAGGCAACATTTCTGTCAATATCCAATATACCCTCGTTTTCAGTGACAGTCTAAATTTCCCAACCTTCATCCCGAACGTCCTCTGTTACGGGACCTACCCATTGGATTTATTGTTGATTTGTTCTCGTCATTAAAATGCATGAAATATTTTTCACTGCACGTTCAAGAAACCAACAATCAATAATTCAACATTGTCGGTTTACAAATTTACAAATTATAAAGAGCCTAAGGTTTCAAGCAAAGTTGAACTTAGATTAATTTGGCTATTTATCAGGTGCTTTTGGTCATATGTCTGCAAATATTTCGGTTCTTACACATCCTTGGTTTTCAAATATTTGACTTTGAGCGTTACGTGTGAAGGTAATCCAGAAAAGCACTTCGGACGAATGAATTGTTGTTTTCATTTTTCATTAAATATTCCATTCAATTCAAATAATATTCTTTTATTTTTCAATTTATTGGGTTAACATTTAGTTTTTAAAAATTTTTACTGTTTTTTCTTAGTTTTCTTGCTCCTATGTCACGGTCATATATATCATTCATAAAATATTCTTGACTGTAAAAACAAAGGTAGCATGAAATGAAGTGGAAAAGATTATGAGTCCCTGTACTCGGTTCTATAGACCGTTTTAAAAAGGACACATTGATTTCTTATATATCTTAATACTGCAAGGTTATGGCAAAATGTTTTCAGAATAGTTCAGAATAGGGATTATCATTAAATTGAAATGAGTAAAATTTGATCAACAAAGTAATATGCTTTTGTAACTTATTAAGAATATATAACGTTGTCCTTTGCAATTTTATATATATTTACAAACTCTAGAATAAGTAGTTTTTTAAGCCCAAGAATGTCTTTTTTCTTATCACATTTTCATTAAAAAAAGGAAACCGGAGCATTTGTTGAAAAACCCGGTTATTATAAACATGTTAAATAAATGTTGCTCTCGAAAAAAAACCCACGGAAAATATAAAACACTGAATTGTAAGTAAACTACATATATAGCATTCAGCCAGTAAAAAAATTAATTTAGGTTGATACGCGAGCAATTTATTCGCATATCAATATCAAAATCAAATTTACATAAAAGTTCTATAGCCTGCTTTTCTCATTGACGAGATCCAGTTTTCAGTTTTCAAGGGAGGTAATGTTTTGTCACTAGATTACCCACTGAAAAAATAATAACTTGCGGCAAGACAACATGTACAAATAAGTATTCTTTAGCTTTGTAAAAAAACCCATGCTCTGTTATCCAATAAAATTAGTTTTCACATGCGTATATTGACTACGGCAGAAAAATGAATTTTATTAAATTGGTATGCATTTAATGTATTTCATTAACTTAAAACACTTTCAAACACTAAAATGATACACATTTTGTTACTAATACTTTTACAATGACAACAGTGTGTTACAATTCGAAATTGATATGTTTGACCTAGATACCGCAACGTTCATGTTGGCTGTTCTAACTTCAAAACCCCTCCCTCTGAAAAACACGTTTCATCTATCCTGTTAAAAAGGCATGTATATAATAATTTCATTGAAACATATGATCTGACAATAAATATAAAATAAAGTATAGGTTATTATAACTGTTGTACTGAAATGACAAAATTGTTTCATATTTATGATAAAATGGATTGATCCTAGCAGGGAATCGAACCCCATTCTCCTATTTAAAAAAAAATAGGCGTAATTACCAATATACCACCGAAGTTTCCAATGCATTTTACAAATACAACAAGATTGTCACTCAGTTTTAATTTTAATCATCATGTAATACAGCATTTTAAATCTTCAGATGCACAATGGCGTGCACTTTTATCAACTTTACAGGGTGTAGCTACCGCAAGTATAGTCCAAATAATTATGACGTTTGGCAAGGCTATTTTAATTTTTTTCTGGGACGCCACAAGGCTATTTTAATTTTTTTCTGGAACTCAACAATGCTATTTTATTTTTTTTCTGGGACGCCGTCTTAGGAAGGCGTCCCAGAAAAAAAAATTAAGATAGCCTTGCCAGACGTCGTAATTATTTGGACTACCGCAAGTATAAATGAATCTCTGTCAAAAGGCCCCTCCTGCCAAGTCTCGAATGTCAGCACAACTTTATCAAGGAATCCTCTATCAGATATGAACATATTTACCAATGCTACCATAACCGGCGGAACATTTACGATTAATTTAGTAACTATAGACCTACCGATTCTCCTTGTGCGTCCACCGCTATTGACAACTGACTTGAACATGTGCGTGTCAGAAATTGACTTCAAACGAAAAGACGGTTGAATTATAACTTTTCTGTTATATTGTGACACAAATGTCGTTTTAGTTAATAAATTTGTTAATTTCTGTTTCAATTTTGAATTTTAGAAAAAACAACTTTGCGAAATTAAACTGGTTTGAACCAGTTGGATACAAATCGACAGGGAGGTTGATGGAAGATCCTACACAAATACTGTACACTTATACACAGCGAACATAGAAATTACCGTAAATGACCTAATCATAATCGAAATAATTGATTATCACTCTGGCAAAAATAATCACGAGTATAATGCCTACCCATGTTAAAACTACAATAAAGTATAGCTGGCATCAATTATTTCTTAAATAAAGTACAATTCTTAAATAGGTACTGGAGTTTGAATTACGATTTTTAGCCATGTCTGTGTTGTTGGGGTAAAAAGCATGATACAAAGAGAAACTATCAACAATAACAAAAGAAAAAAAAAGGGAAACAAAATCAGCAGCAGTAAAAGATCAATCAACTGAAATTCTAGTCATGAATATATTCTAGCGTAATACATTGGAGCTTGGCTTTCTAATTTCCATAAAAACATACTGCATTCTATTTCAAAAATGAAATGCCGACTAGCGGTATTTTTAAAATACATCGTACTTATTCAAGACGAGAAAAAAAATGAATAAATAATAATACAATGTATAATAGTGCAGAAATATAACATTCATTTCCTTTTCCTGTTCTGGTAATTCAAGATATATTTGGTTGAAATGCACTAGAAATTACCAATTGAGGGGAACTAACTCCGTAATTTGCTATCATTCTAACCAAAAGTTATCTGGAGATTACTCGAATTACCAGACACACAGAAACGAAAAAGCTACCATTCCTACCTCAAGATGAACGTTACTTCAAATTGGATGATTAAGTTGGTTTGGTTTTTTTTCGGTCAAATTTGAAATTCTTCTAAATTGCCTGACGTTTACAAAGACTTAAATGTATATAGCACAGTTCACACAGATTATAAAGATGAATAAAACAAATTTTCATTTTTGGAAAACTGCATGGAATTTTTCAATTTCAAACAATATTCTCAAGCTTAAACTTATTAAAAATTTTCATTTTGCCTTATTCTACATGTGTAACTTCCAAAAATTATTTTTCGAATAAAAAGAAGCAATACACTATTCAAATTCAACATGCGTCGGTGTGAGTTATCACATCGGTGAAATATAATTGTATTTAGTACAATTAAAACATGTGTTACGTAGACAAAACAAGGAGATGCAATATTCGGAAATAATGATAATTTCAGATATATGAGAAGGTATATTAGACATGTAATTACAATGTTTAAATTAATATTTACGGATGGACAATAGTATCATTTTAATATAGATAGCCTAGCTATACCCTATTAGAAGATACAATCAACAACTCATGTTACTTCATTTAATTTACTGATGATTATGTATAACATATCAAAAAAATATACATACAAGTTTTTTTATTTTTTTTTATTTTGATACAATCATCAATCTTTAAGTGTAATTATTGTCAATTTTTTAATATATCTTGTGCGTAAACAACACAACTTGTTTCGCCAATTCTTTTAAAACCTTTTTTTTCAAATTGGAAAGATAATATTAAATTGACTTCGATTGACAAATACGTACCCGAATTCGTCAATATATCTGATCAATGTACGTGTCCACACGTGGGTTTATGATGCACGACTGGGAGATTTCATTTTCTTGCTTGTGACAGTCCTACAGACAGTAGTTGGTAAGTTGAAATTTTAAAGATGTTATGTAAATATTATCTGTATGTAAATATCCGAAAGGTTTGTTAGTTTTACTTCCTTTTTAAAATTAAATACTTTTGAAAATTTGTGCCTTTGCACTCAATGATCATATAATAATAAAATCAAAATTATTCTTAAAATAAAGGTCAAATTAGAATAGAGGATGTATAAAATTTAAACATCGGTTATGAACTATTGCATATATCGATATTTGCTGAGTTCTAATTATTATTTGTTTTTATTCTTTACTTTGATTGTTTTATAGTTTTATTTTTGTTGGAAAAAGGGGTAAGTGTTGGGGTCGTTGTTCCAAGTAAAAAAATATTGGTTTACAGACTAGCAGAATATGTTTCATACATATCAAGTTTAAAAAAAATAATACATAATTTACGCAGGGTTTTTAGAGCAATATGATAAACATTAAAGTCCAGCTCTCAGCTTACAGAGGATATAATGTTATGTGCAAAACAAAGTGTACCATGTTGCTATTACAAACAAAACTGTAACTTTCTATTCATATTTTTCTTTTCCTACTGACTGTATATTTTTGTTAAATATATCAAAATTGTTCACAATTATCATTTTATTTTCGGAAATCAATTTTCTTTTATCTTTTACACATCAACACACACTACTTAAAACATTTTACGGGGTTACATGGAATAATATATGTGTTGTTAATCAATGTGTCGGATTTTTTTCAAAACAAAATGGCATATAGACAAAGCAAACAATCATATATGATTCCATACATGCGCATTGCTTTCGTTTTTATATTAAATGCTTTTTGCGAGTTTAAGGTTCATTATAACAAATGGACAAAAATTGCTGTGTTTAGAGTACAAAAAACTACTCCGAGTACGGACTACATTCATCTTTCTTTGATGGTACATGCATACTCTATTTATAAAAAATATACCGAACACTTTATCCCATTTACGGATTAGTATTAAAAGTAGTGCATTTCAGTGAAGAAAACAAATAACAATAACTTCTACTTTTTTCCGTCCTACAGACTTGACGAAGTCTAATGGCAATTGGTCACGAAGTCTTGTGGCAAGTGGTCACTTTGTCTAATGGCAAATGGTCAGTGGATCTAATTGCAAATGGTCACAAAGTCTAATTGCAAATGACCAGTGAATCTAAGTAGACATGGTAACCATTTGCCATTAGATTCACTGGCAATTCGCCATTAGACATGGTGACCATTTGCCATCAGATTCACGGGCCATTTGCCATTGGACATAGTGACCATTTGCCATTAGACACAGTGACCATTCGCCATTAGATCCACTGACCATTTGCCATTAGGTTCACTGACCATTTGCCACAAGACTTGGTGACCAATTGCCATTAGACATAGTGATCATTTGCCATTAGGTCCACTGACCATTTGCCATTAGACATAGTGGCCATTTGCCATTAGATTCACTGACAATTTGCCATCCGACATAATGATCATTTGCCATTAGATTTACTGACCAATTGCCATTAGACATGGTGACTATTTGCCATTAGATTCACTGACCATTAGACAAAGTGACCATTTGCTATTAGATTCACTGGCAATTCGCCATTAGAAATGGTGACCATTTGCCATCAGATTCACGGGCCATTTGCCATTGGACATAGGGACCATTTGCTATTAGCGACATAGTGACCATTTGCCATTAGACATAGTGACCATTCGCCATTAGATTCACTGGCCAAAAAAGCAAAAGTGTCGGACAAAAAGCTAAATAATCGGACAAAAAGCAAAACGGACAAAAAGCAACGGACAAAAAGCAAAAGTGTCGGACAAAAAGCAAAATAATCGGACAAAAAGCAAAACGGACAAAAAGCAACGGACAAAAAGCAAAAGTTTCGGACAAAAAGCAAAGTAATCGGACAAAAAGCAAAAACGGACAAAAAGCGAATTGCGGACAAAAAGCACCGTATCATACGATACTATGTAATCATCATAAGGAGATTCATCAAAGCTATCCAACTGCTCAGAACTGTTTACAACTTATACAGAGAGAGTTCTGACTGGTTGTGTGTAATGGTTATCAAAAAGAAATTTAAAAAAATTGTTTTTGTTCAATTCAAGTCCATTCGTACCATTAAACATAGTTTTGCATGGGTAATAGTGTGGATAAAAGTAACTTTATACTGTAAATCAATTCATTTCTCATCATATACCGGTATACCCAACCACTGTGAAATATTAAGCAATTGCTGACTTGGCTATTGAACACATTTTTAAATTGCTCATGCATGTTTGAATGCTTAAGGAAAAACCAGTTGACGTCAAAGGGACGGGTATGTGCATTTTTTTCCTATTTTATAATTTGTTTCTCTTTTCTTTTCTCAATTGCATTCGAACCAAATCAATGTTTCTTATCAATTTGAAACAGAATATTTTATTTTCTTTCAATGAACAGAAAATCAAATGTTTATACACCAAAAGCAACATGTTTCTCCCAATAGTTCGATAAAATCGAATGTGTCTTAGTCAATGCTGCAGCCGAGTATTTTTTCTGCCCCTTGGAATAGATTTTTTTTTTTTTTTAAATTTTAAATTTTAAATTTTCTTTAAAATTCAATACCTTACGAATATTGTGTTCGTTTAAAATCATACTACCTGTTTTTTTGCAATTTTATTAACATGTTTAACCCCGCCACATTCTGTATGAATGTTTGTCCCAAGTCAGAAGCCTGTAATACAGTGGTTGTCGTTTGTTGCTGTTTTACAGGTTTGATCTTCGTTCATTTTGTAAGCCCCATTTATGGGCATTATGTTTGCAGGTCTGTGCGTCCGTTCGTTCGTTAGTCCGTCTGTTTGTCCCGCTTCTGGTTAAAGTTTTTGGTCGAGGTAGTTTTTGATGGAGTTGAAGTCCAATCAACTTGGAACTCAGTACACAGTTCCCTATGATATGATCTTCCTAATTTTATGCAAACTTGTTTTTTTACCTTATTTTCACGGTCCACTGAACACAGAAAATGATAGTGCGGATGGGGCATCCGTATACTAGGGACACATTCTTGTTGTACATAAATTAGACCGTTAGATTTTTTTTTCGTTTGGGTTGTTTTACATTTGTCATTTTGGGTCTTTTATTACTTACTATGCGGTATGGCTTTGCTCATTGTTGAAGACAGTACGGTGATCTATAGTTATTAATTTCTATGACATTTTGTCTATTGTGAAGAGTTGTCTCATTGGTATTAAAAGAAAGAAGTAAAATCACAAAAAAAGTACTATTTCCCAGCAAATACGTCAGGGGTTATATATAAAAGAAGAAGATGTAGTATGATTGCGAATGAGACAAATCTCCACAAGAAACCAAATGACACAGTAATTATCAACAAAAGATCACCGTACGGACTTCAGCAGTGAACTAGTGATTGTGGTTAAAATTTACAGACAGTCTGGTGTTAACCGTTTTGGACATAATTAGTTCGTAAACCTTCGAGGATTTTTTTTGTATGAAAATTGGTTAGAACCTTATCTCCAAGACCAAAAAAATCATCTAAGTTTGATTCTTTTTTTAATTCTGTATTTTATGGATAAATGGACTCCCTTTCAAGTCACCACTACACTTTGATACTGACAGCAGCAGTCGTAAGAGAGACACAGGGTTCCAAGGATTCCCTTACCTTTTTTTTATATAATGCCTCTCTTTTCTATAGTAGTTTAAAGTCGACGTTGCCATGGAGATATTTGGTTTGCCAGACATACCTGTACCGATGCTTATCCTGATTTTGTTGTTTTGCTCACTTTATATGTATGTATATGTTTTATTCTATTATACTTTTAAATTAAGATTATAAAGTGGAGATGTGGAGGATGAATATCAATTTCTATTCCAATGTGTTAAATTTAATGATGACCGCATTCATCTATTTCAAGAGATAACTAAAAGTTGCCCAAACTTTTTAACTCTTAACGCAAGAGATACACTGATATGGCTTATGAACACAGAAGATAAGTCTATTCTCACTGCTGCATGGTAATTTATTTCGAAAAATTGTTAATTATGTGGCTTTCTTGTCTGCTTCAGACACGAGGAGGACTGTGTAAATAACACAGCTCCTTGAGTACCGCCCCTTGGTGTCTGTTGCAGTAGGGAAACCTTCAATATTTTCAATACCTATTACTGCAGTATATTGTATTTGCTGTGAATATACATGAAAGTTTTACATTTCTGTTTGCTTTTCTGCATCAGATACGAGGAGGATTTTTAGAGCTTTTAAGATCACAATCCTAGAGCATCGTCCCTTGGTGTCTGTTTCAGCTAAACAATCATTTATATTTATACATTTCCAGCAAAATATATTAAAATCAAGTGAGAAAAAAAATAAAAAAAATAATAACTAAATAAATAAAAAAATAAAAAAAAACTCTCGAGTAGCAACTCTTAAATATTTTTTGTATTTAACAAATAATACCTGTATCACTTTATTTCAATAGTTTATTTTATAATGTTATGTAAAATACTGTATGTTGTATCAATTATATATGTTATGTGTATATATGCCCCCCCCCCTTTGGGACCTAATTTGGAAAAATAAAATTTATCTCATCTTATCTTATAGTGATTGATATTATAACTATTACTGATGTACTCCTTTTTTGACATTCTTTTACCAATTATATATAAAAAGAAGATGTGGTATGATTTCCAACTCTCTACAAGAGACCAAAATGACACAGACATTAACAACTGTAGGTTGTATAACAGTACAACATAAGAACGAACTATAAAAATCAGTTGAAAAAGGCTTAAATCATCAGATGGACAAAAATACAGGTGGACGTGGCCGGGTACTTGTACATCCCAACAATAAAAATACACTAGGAACAGTTCTGAGAGTACTCGCAGTTAATTGACAGCTAGTTCAAAGCCACTAACAACTAATAAAAACATCATGCATCTAAGACTAAATTATGTCCGTTTGTTTTGTTCACACAGCGTTGTTAATATAATGTATTTTTATCCAACTGTCATACAGGTTCGAGGTTTAGCTAGATATACAAAAGGAAATGCCTGTACCAAGTCAATAATATGACAATTGTATTCCATTCTATTGATGTGTACGAGCTTTTGATTTTGACATTTGATAATGAACTTTCCGATTTGAATTTTCCTGGTAGTTCGATATTTTTGTTACATAATTCTTTGATCATTCATTAAGTCATGGTCATCAAATGCAGCAAAGCTTATTCATTTTACATAGACTGATTGTTGGTCAGTTCCTTCCCTTTGTCATCCGGTTTGTTTTGTTTGCTCATGTTCGTAATCTAGTGATATTGCGAGGGTTTGTTTTCTTATTAGTATATTGCCAGTGATCAATTGCTTCCCTCTTTGCCACGGTACTTATGCTACTCAGGTTGTGAGCTATGTATGTTGCCATGATTTGTGTGATATCCTTGTTGGCAAAGTTAGCTTGATACCAACGTTGTCAAGGTTCGTTGCTATCGATTTATTCATGGTTCGTGCTGTATGTGTTTTTTTTCCTGTCATGTTGTCTGAGTTCGTTTACTAGCCATCATGGTTTTCGTCGTTCATTACTTGTAAGTAATGGATACAATTTGCATATAGACCAACAAATAATTTGGATAAAAACTTCCTTTAACGTTACAAGTAGTATGTCGGAAATACATTTTCATCTTTCATTTTGCGATACATATTGTAAAGTTTTAAAGGAGATTGAACTTAATTTACAAACAAATATAACTGAATATGTAATCCGTGTACCTGTTAAAATCAAAGCAGACTAAAGTTCATATCATGATATCTCATTTTACCTATCAAATTAAAATTATAGCCAATAAATATAAATATAATTAATCTCAATAAGTCAGATTTACACTTTTCTATTGAAGTATTGATTATAATGACTAGTATGCCAGTCGATTGCTGATTATATTTATCATTTTATTCATTGCACGAACGATTATTAATATATTTTGAATTTTAAAATTTTATACAAACGGTCAGTAACCTCTAAAATAAGTTAAATACAATATATAAAAGTCGTTTGATCATTAACTTGTTAATAATTAAGAGTAAAAACGGCGAAAAACAAGATAAATAAGGAAAATGAGAAAAGTCAGCTTTTTTCCAAAAACTCAATAAAATTTTAATAGTGATTTGATCAATCAGAATAAAGTCAATTTTCTGTTACAGCATCGATTTCAATGTTCACCACATTCTACCTTATATTTTGGTATTTACATATCAGTCAGTGAAATCTCAGTTTTTTATAATTTTATTGCGACAGAAAAAGAGGTTCCAAAAGTCTCTAATACACAGTATTATCGACTAAATACTTAATATATAATATATATATATATGATTGGGAAGTACTGACATTTTTGAAAATCCATTGGTGGCCTTCGGTTGTTGTCTGCTTTTTGGTCGGGTTGTTGTCTCTTTGACATATTCCCCATTTCCATTCTCAGTTCTATTTTTAGATTCACCGCATGGAAGCATTCGTTATGGAGAAGGTTAGGTTATCCAGGACCGATACCATTCCCTTTTCTTGGCAATCTTAAAGAAATGGCACTTAAGGTAATACTGCAATGGTGGATTACTTCATTGATTAACAGATTTTAAAAAAACATGTTCAGCCCTAAATAGTATATATATAGATTTTATGGATATTTAAGGAATGACTGTAATATTTTTTCTGTCTACGAAGTAATAACATCAAAAATGTGGTGCACACTTAATACCTCGCGTAAATGGAAGTGTGTACCCCATTGTTTATGATATTTAGAATAGACAAAAAGAAATATTACAGTTATTCCTTATAATTTAATTCTAAATTTCAATCTCAAGCCGGAGTTAATCATGAAAAAACGTTAATGACGTAACGGTCACATGACAAAAGTGTTTTTACTCTCTCGTCAAGTTTTATCAAAAGCTGATGAACTACCAAGGACAGGAAGTATTTCCCTTCCTGGATTTTGCATGAACAAATTCCGTTTTATGTCAACCTCCATCATCTCCTGTCATTTCGGAATGTTCCCTTAATTTTACCAAATATCCTTTTGCATTATGAATGTTATTACTTTATGAATTAAAACATGTAGATGTCATTTTGTTGCAGGGCGTAAACAAGAATGATCAAGACTTAGTACCAAAGTATGGTGGTGTTGTAGGGTAAAATATTACCTATAATACATCTTTATACTTATCAACATTTTTTGCAACTCAAAGCGTTTAGAATATAGTTCAATATTTTTAATATCAGGTTGTAATGGAATAAATAGCTACAAAGGATTCGTTCTACCTTATATAAAGAGCAAGGTTTGACAAATAAGCCTATGATTTGCTTACTTCAGATTATACAGGGTAAGACTTTTAGGATTGTTCCAAATTTTCCAAATGAAATATAACAGCATTGTACTCATCTTTGATCTTCAGAAGTACTTCTTTTAGAAGTGGCTAGTTTTTTATAGATTCAATGTATTTGTTGTATAAAATGTGTATGATTACATGCTTATATAACATGTATTATATTTTATCATTGATAAGTTCACCTTTTATGGTAAAATTAAACCTTGATTTTAAGCATGGAATAAATATCCATAGTTACACCTTTTAAAAAAAGATACATGACACAAGCTTTAATGTTATACAATATTTGACCGTGTACTGCTTGAATTTTTCAGAATATTTAATGGCACGATCCCTGTACTATTAGTAACTGATCCAGATCTAATCAAAGAAATATTCATTAGAGAATCCGAAACATTTACAAATCGTGTAGTGAGTATTTGCAAAAGAGTTCAGACGGTGCAAGGTTATATCCAAGGCCTGTAATTTTATAAAAGCTTTCGAAGGTCGTGATTATTTATTTACAATAACTTGTCTTATGTAACAATTCAGGAATATGACAAATGTTATCTATTCGTATGATGTGTTTGAGCTTTTGATTTTGACATTTGCTTAGGGACTTTCGGTGTATAATTTTCTACGGATTTTGGCATATTTGTTATTTTACTTTTTATATCTACATTTTTCAATTGTGTTTTTGTCGAGCCTGCAACTTTTGTTGCAGAAAGCTCGACATAGGGATAGTGATCCGGCGGCGGCGGCGGCTACGGCGGCGGCGGCGGTGTTAGCTCACTTCTTAAAAGCTTTATATTTTAGAAGGTGGAAGACCTGGATGCTTCATACTTTGTATATAGATGCTTCATGTTACGAAGTTTCCGTCAGTCACATGTCCAATAACCTTGACCTCATTTTTATGGTTCAGTGACTACTTGAAAAAAAAGTTCAAATTTTTTGTAATGTTGAATTCTCTCTTATTATAAGTAATAGGATAACTATATTTGATATGTGCGTACCTTGCAAGGTCCTCATGTCTGTCAGACAGTTTTCACTTGACCTCGACCTCATTTCATGGATCAGTGAACAAGGTTAAGTTTTGGTGGTCAAGTCCATATCTCAGATACTATAAGCAATAGGGCTAGTATATTCAGTGTATGGAAGGACTGTAAGGTGTACATGTCCAACTGGCAGGTGTCATCTGACCTTGACCTCATTTTCATGGTTCAGTGGTTATAGTTAAATTTTTGTGTTTTGGTGTGTTTCTTCATACTATATGCAATAGGTCTACTATATTTGTTGTATGGAATGATTGTAAGATGTACATGTCTAGCGGGCAGATGTCATGTGACCTTGACCTCATTTTCATGGTTCAGTGGTCAAAGTTAAGTTTGTGAGTTTTGGTCTTTTTACCTAATACTATATGCCTTAGGTCAACTATATTTGGTGTATGGAAATATTTTATGATCTTTATGTCAGTCGCGAAGGTTTTATTTGACCGTGACCTCATTTTCACAGTTCATTGCACAGTGTTCAGTTTTTGTGTTTTGGTCTATTTTTCTTAAACTATAAGTAATGGGTCAACTATATATGTTGTATAGAAGCATTGTTAGCTGTACATGTCTGCCTGGCATGGTTCATCTGACCTTGACCTCATTTTCAAGGTTCATTGGTCTTTGTTGAGTTATCTTGGTTAATGTTAAGTTTATGTGACAGTTGTAATAAAGCTTAGCTTTATACTCAGGACTATCAACATAATATCAATGATAAGTATAGAAGGCAAGACATTTCAGCGTGTACACTCTTGTTAACTTTTAACAAACATGGCCTCAATAGGAGAAGGATATGGCGTTGTGAAAAATAAGACTGTTTTTCAGACCATGTGTAATCCGTCATAATTTGTCTTTATGTGCATGTTTATTTTGTATTGTATCAAAGATAGCTTGTAATTTGTTTCCTTATTTGTATAGTTCATACACTGTTCGTTTACGTTCCAATGATCAAATCAGGATCGCAAAACATATGCACTATTCATTGATGGCAATAACGAACAAAGAGTTAAATTGACTTTTATATCAACATGATCAAATTTACTGCATGTTGCGAATGCACATCAATATACACATGTTAAAACGATGATTTTATCTTAAAGGTTATATTTCCTGCCGATGAGGTGCTCCAGGGTCAGATTTCTGTATCTGAAGATGAACACTGGAAATTCATTAGAAGCATTATGCAGCCTACGTATACTTCAGGAAATCTGAAACATGTATGTCTAAAACAAGTGTCAAACAAATTATTGTATACAGTTATCTTTCTGAATTTTACTTTTTGTCATGGAAATCCATTCAACTTTTAAGCCTCTATTTTGTAGATTTTGATAGTAAAGTTATGATCAAATATTAAATTTCCATTATTAATTGACTGCTCTAAGTATAGATATAATGTCTCATTTATACAAAATGATTACGTACCAAGTTGCAATATCAGTTCTTTTTCGTACTTCCCATTTCATTGAGCGGTATTATGCACATTGCAAATTAATGTTGTTTTGATCTTAGTTTAAACATATTTATTTATAGTGGATTGGGAAACAAGTTTTACAACTTATATTAATCCCTTTCCACTTTGCGGGTGCGAGTGCTGCCTTGTAGCGGCATTAGCCTACTCTTTTTCGAAATCTACAAGGGTGTCTTTAACGTGCAAGAGATATGGCTCTCTCTTAACACGGGCCAGCCATTTATCGTCCCCGTCCGACGGACTATCATCGTTTCCTCAAGACCATACTCGCAAATGGTGTCAAGGGAGAGCCGAAAATTGAGTTCCTGAAATTTTCATCCCAAACGGGAATCGAACCAGGAACCTTTGTGTTAGTAGTCCGATGCACTAACCACTACATGTTTTGATCTTAAACACAACAATTGAATCGAACCACGATTTGGGTCCTCGTTGACTGAGTGGTATTAGAATTTCATCTAATGTTATCATATCCTGTCATATACAAAAACCGAATTTGTGAGTTCGAACCCTTCAATTGGCAGATGCGTTCGACTCCCATTCTTTACTGTCTATGATTTTCCGATTTTCTTGACAAAGGTCGGTGTTTGTCATTGGATCTCTTTTCCATTAACAGCTGACTTCTACAATAAATATGTTTATACCATCGAATCTTTTGATACGATTTTACTTTTTGATATCGAGAATTATTTGTTATTTAAAATATGTGGTGTAACTTACATACTTCATGTTGTAGATCAAAAGTTCCTGATGAAATTTAATTTTAAATATTTGATAGATTCTACCAACGGTACAGAAGTCTTGTGATGATCTTGTCAATGTAATTGCACAGAGAGTTGCAGGTGGTGCCGTCATAGAAATGAAAAAGTGGGTTTATCGTTTTTTATAGTCTAAGTACTCTGTAAACAGCTTGATTATTTTTCTTATGATTTTTAAAATTTATTTTGTCCAAATACAGTAATTTAGCAATGTTCAAATCTCTTAATTTAACCGATAAGGAAGAAACAAATCAACTTTTCTCTACACTGTACACTCTACTGCTTATCAGTCGTTTTCACATTTTGATTCAGATTAAATTTAAGTTAGTGTTTATTTAAAAAAATAATTGGAAAAAACATGTGAAAAATGAAAATTTTTGCTTTACCAAAAGTATCTCAAAAACGAAATTTACAACAAAAAACAAGATATATGGCTAAAGTTTGTAATTGTTTTTTCATGTGGCACACATTCAGTTGATTTACTGGTCATCCATTTGCAATCTTTATATAAGATGACCTGCCTAATGGTAATAGCAATTACTTCATCCTTGTATAGTAACGATGGTAACATATTGATTTGACTAGTTACAAACGGCATCCAGACCACAAATTGGAATTGAACCCAGTTGAGTCTGCTTCGATAGAAAAGAAGTTCCAAATCTTTAAAACTATAAGGCATTTTGTTAACGTACATAGGAACAAGTACTGTAAACCAACTTATTTTCTTGGATACTTTATTTTGCGGTCAGCTCTTTCTATCACAATTCGCGGCGATTGAAATTCGCAACTTTCAAATTCACTTAAAGTTGTAAGATAAGGATAACGAAAATAAATTGCTCGTGAAAATTAGTTGGTTTACAGTAACCGCAGCAACATAAAATTTCAATACCACATTGATTTATAGGTAGCTGAATTAAATGCTACTAATTATTATGTCAATTTTTGTCTTTAATTTTGAGCATAATGTGCTTTGTATATATGCCTTGTTGTGTTTCGTTGTTGACTTATTGTTTGTTTAACTGCTGTTTCCCTATTTTCGACATTTGTTCTAATGTCTGTTTGTTCACTCATTGTTGTCATTATTATGGAATTGTATGCGACTGTAATACATGTGAGAGGTTTAACTAGCTATAAAACCAGGTTAAATCCACCATCTATGCCTGGGATAAGAAAATCCTTAGTATTTAAAAAAAATTCAGGAATATGACAGTTATTATATACATGTTCGTCTGATGTGTTTGAGCTTTTGATTTTGCCATATAATCAGAGACTTCCCGTTATGAAATTTCCTTGGAGATCTTTTTTTTTGTTATTTTACTTTTAACATGTTTAAGTTACAATTAATTTCCCTATACTTGATATTACCACATGTAATTCCCTGGTCATTACCTTTGTCAAATAATTTGTAAACTATTTCGAATTAGTTGACAGACTAGTTTTAGTGCTAGCTGAAGACTGAGAACTAATAATAAAAAAGGCTAAAGACAAATTGGATAGGGTAGGTGTCGTTGCTTCATGAAATCAGACGAACCAAATTATTACTATTATCCCTAATACTTGTGAAATACAGGCATTTTCGATCTGAACTCTTGGATCTGAAATGATTACTCCTTAAATGTTTTTTTTTTCTATTTGTAGAATTTGCGGTGGATATACGATGGATGTGATTTGTAGCACAGCTTTTGGTCTTAATTCAAACTCTCTTAAAGAACCCGACAATGATTTTGTGGCATACTCCACGGGGATTCTTACGTCTAATCTTGTTAGGCCATATTTTATTATTTGTAGTACGTAAAAATATATTTTATTTCACCGAAAATATATTACAGTATAATCTTCAGCCATCGTAATAGACAAACGCAGCATTATTAATAAAGTTGACGAGAAGGATATTATATTGTAAAAAGTTTATTTGCAAATTACTGTTTTTTGTTTTATTAAGCTATAAACTTTCAATACTAGCAGTATTTTTTTTAATCAAAAATTGATACACACCCGATATATCACTTTTAATTTACGTAGGAAGAAACTAGTTTTGTCCGATATCGAAACAGTCTACGATTGACAAAGAGCAGCATATTGTATTTATAAAGTATAATTAACAGAAATAAGTTGTTAATTGGCAAACGGATTGTTATTAGATATTTCAAATATCGAATTGAAAACTATAATTTGGGGTGAAAAGATATAGCTTTTTCTTGATAAAGTGTATGCATTGTTTAATTATTTTTTGCATTGATCAAATTGAATGTTGAAAACATTACTGAGATTTAAATCTTTCTCTTGACATACTCGACTTTAAAAGCCGTTGCCGTGCTCTTACTTGCAATAACTCAAGTCAATAGCTTTTTTTATCTTATGTAAATGTTATTCTAATTTCCACATTATCTTTAAATCATCAACTTCTCATACCGAAAATGCTTTAGAATATTTTCATCTTAAATAACCAAATAGTTCAAAACGCTTTGTTGGAATACTATTAACAGGAACTCTTATAAACGCAACATATAAAAGGAAAGAGTGTATAATAATAGTAATAATTGAAGATCAAACCATATTTTGTATACTTCTTAATTAATAAAAGCACAATTTCAGAAAGGAAACGACTGTGACATTCAAGTGATCAAACAAGTTCTTTGTTTTTAAGTGGTATTCCCGTTTTTGAAGAATGTGATGGGAAGCCTTTTCAAGGTTCCAAAATTTGGAAGAGGTGTTGAACAGTTTTTTAGAAACGTGGTGTCCCAGATAATGGCGGAGAGAAAGATAAACAATAATGTATGTAAGAATGAAAGAGTAAATCTAAATAAAATATATCATACGACAATAACTTGGATAAATAAACCAATTTGACAGTAATTAATTAAAAATGTTTAGAAAATTATACTTGTAGGGGTTATTATAAAACGTAAAACTAAGCCTGAAATGGCATTTAAATAACCTTTTGCACATACCAGTATGACATCATGGATCCTGTTCTGGCGTCAAACTTTAACATCCGACATTTTAAAAAATTTTGTACTCTTCCGAATGAAATAAAAAATTGAAATTTACGAACATGTTTAAGTGAAAAATGTGAGAACTAGTATTTTGTATGATATTAAATGCATCACTTATGTCCGTTGCCATGTATAGTAGAACATATATTAACTTCAGACAAAATACAAAGATAAATGCAACAACACCACAAAAAATTGTAATTATAATGATAATAACAAAAAATAAAACTGTTAGAATCAATATCAATGGCTTTGCATCGTTGGCAAGTCTTAAAAAACGAAGTTTTGTTAATTATAATTAATAGGATTGTGTTTTTATTTTTTTTATTTTTACAGTAAATATCTTTTTGATTTTTTTCAGAACAATTTTCGAGATTTCATTCAGTCAATGATAACAGCTGAAAATGTCAAACCTAAAGGCAGTACAATCCAAAAAGATAACAAAGCAGAAATTATTTCTGCATATCAAAACAGAGGTAGTATTGAAATAATAAAACATGTTTTGCAATGTTTACTTTGGGTAAATGATATGTTGATATCCATTTCAATTTTTGTGGAACCGACGGTAATATTTCTTGTTATTATTATTGCTTCTTGTTTGTGTTAATATATTTTTTTCGACACGCCTAAGGTTAAAAGGAAATCTGGGTTTTTCGTCAATCAATTCCTTTGGTAAAATCAGGTGCCCGGAAGGATTATAAGTTTCTGTTCTTCTAATGGTGTAATGTAAATGCGCTATGTCTCAGTCTAACGTTAATTGCGATACTAGTTAGCCTATTTGTATTACCCTCTTCGCACGTAGTACATTTTTGTACCTGTCTTAATATTTGTGTATAAATACAAACAAATCTATAATTTCAACAATGTACACATTTGTCCTAGTAGTAGGGTTTATGCATGTATCTTAGTTTTATTGTTCTCATATATCCAATAAAACAAAATGTCTTAACATACAACATAATTGTTGCATAATTGATAATTATTATTTGTACGTGTAGTAAACGAAAATGTCTTTCCTGGATTATTGCAACCACTACTGCTACTTCTACTACTACGACGTATATACGGATATATACTACTACTACTTCTACTACTACGACGTATATACGTATATATACTACTACTACTTCTACTACTACGACGTATATACGTATATATACTACTACTACTTCTACTACTACGACGTATATACGTATATATACTACTTCTACTTCTACTACTACGACGTATATACGTATATATACTACTACTACTTCTACTACTACGACGTATATACGTATATATACTACTACTACTTCTACTACTACGACGTATATACGTATATATACTACTTCTACTTCTACTACTACGACGTATATACGTATATATACTACTTCTACTTCTACTACTACGACGTATATACGTATATATACTACTACTACTTCTACTACTACGACGTATATACGTATATATACTACTTCTTGTTCTACTACTACGACGTATATACGTATATATACTACTACTACTACTTCTACTACTACGACGTATATACGTATATATACTACTACTACTTCTACTACTACGACGTATATACGTATATATACTACTACTACTTCTACTACTACGACGTATATACGTATATATACTACTACTACTTCTACTACTACGACGTATATACGTATATATGTAGGACTCTAAAGTGCGATGGGGACGCTAAAGTACGATGGTCACGCTAAAGTGCGATGGTCTACGCTAAAGTACGATGCCTACACACGCTAAAGTGCGATGGTCTACGCTAAAGTACGATGCCTTCACACGCTAAAGTGCGATGGTCCGCGAAAATATAGACGTTATAAACGTACTATGGATTATGACGTGTACAGTCTTTTATACACAAAAAAAATGAACATGCCGAAAGATTAATGTAGATTATTTGATTAACAACTTTAAAGCAAATGTCCATGACTTACTCAGTTTAAACATGATAACTGTGTTTTGTCGGGTGAAGCAAATGTGGGTTTTTTTCGGTGCTAGAAGAAGGACTTTTGTCCTGCAGTCGACCATCTTACTATACATATACGAAAGTATACGCATAAATATCCTTTATCCTGTTTCTATTTGAAGCTAACGGATACATTGAAGTCATTGTTTATGTTACAGTTTACTTTGCCGTCCCCATTCAAATATTGATTCTAATGAAAAGTAAAGTCGGTAAGAGGTACGTCATGTTTCCATGCGTAAGTCATAAATTGTCTGCTGAAAAATTAGAACGAATTTTGTATTTGTAATTTACAATGACGACTTTGAGAGGAGATGTTCACATTAGTGATATACTGTGTGTACGGCAAGCTACACCAAATATCCAAATATGTGATACCGGCCTGAATTAAAAAAAAACATATACAGGATACATGTATATACAATGTAGATTTTTGTCACACCTAAATTACCATTTTAGCAATTATTACGTTTTCGTTCTTCTTAATTTAAAACAATGATCACTTAAGACTACCGGTAATTATAAAGCCAATCAAATATGTCATAAAACCTTGTACTAGCTTTCGCAAGAAGACTATTTTTTAAATCCGTGTTCTTTAATACTTTAAGCCCTTTAACATTACACCTTTAGTCCATCGCACTTTAACGTGATAAACCATCGTATTTTAGCGAACAAACAGCCATCGCACTTTAGCGTGATACACCATCGTACTTTAGCGTAGACCATCGCACTTAAGCGTGACCATCGCACTTTAGAGTACCATCGCACTTTAGAGTCCTACATGTATACTACTACTACTTCTACTACTACGACGTATATACGTATATATACTACTACTACTTCTACTACTTCTAGATATTTATAATAAGTGTATAAGTCCTATCCCACTCCAACTACGACGGAGAAAAATACGGGACCTTTCTAAATATAATAAAAAAAACATTACATCCATTTCTCATTTATTTTGATAGTATTTTTGAATCTGAATATATTATAAATAAATGGTAAAAAATGACAACATTGATTTGGTCTTGCAAAACATATTATAGGAATGACTGAAGATGAAATAGTAATGAATGCGATGATTTTCTTCGGAGCTGGGTATGATCTTACATCTAATACGCTTATGTTTGCTGTCCATGAACTCGCCTTACATCCTGAAATACAGGAGAAACTTTTCGAAGAAATAAACAATGAAATAGGAAAGGTAAGAATATATTGTATGAACGGATTTTGCTTCTCTTACAGTACTGTACTTATTGGTATTGTTGGAAAAGAGTCATATAATTAATTTAACTTAAAATAACTATTTATTCCGAACAAGCAAGATTTACTGAAGACAGCTCTAGAAATGACTTTAAAAGTAATTGTTATTTAATGAATGTTAAATGTATTAACGATATTCTAGTTCTAGTTACATCATGATAAAAAAAATCAGGTGTTTTCGTTTTATTATTATCTTAATTTAGGGATTCTAACGATGCATCTTTTCGTTTAATAAGGGGGATTTGCTTTTGACACTCTTTTTAACTTGTGATGGAGTTCCTTGAATTCATTAAACATGTTAAAGGTAACACTTTTGATGTGTTTGATTATATATAGATCAGACAAATCAATGTTATAGTCAATCAATTTATGAAGTTTGTGTATTGGTCGTATTTCAGCTATCTTTTGGTGAGTTGTTATAGCTCTGAAAACGTCTTACATAAGCAAATATGCTTTCTTCTTTTTGTGTCCAACAATTCGTTCATCAGTCAATTCGTTCATCCGTCAATACGTTCATTAGTTCTGTAATCCTGTAAAATGCTAGGTTTAGGTAGTTGAGTTATGGCAAAATCAATTTAGGCTTAGGACAAATTATCATCATAAAATATTTTTTTTTTATAAAAATATGGTTTTTACCTTGATTTGATGGATCACTAAACATTGCATAGGAATATCATTTTAGAAGTACATTTTCAGGTTACAAGGTTAAGGTTAATGATAGTGTACAAACAAGTGGCAACACCAATTGGAAGCTTCGTACACATTGTTAATTGTGAAGCGAACGTTTCATAACAATCGGCAAGTAGGGATATAATTACGATACTGTTGTCAAGTCATTAAAGATTGCATATTTTGGCGTTAATATTGAGTCACTGATAAGGTCTTTGCATCGGAACTAAACACATTTATTCTAAAAACAGTTGTTGGCATGACACGGATTATGTTCTTCTCATATATGTTATGATTGTATGATACTAAACCCCTAACGGGAAGGATTGTGCCTGATGTTCATATGATGAAATCATAATCTTTCAGTCAGTTTAATTGAAGTCTGGAGCTGGCATGTCAGTTAACTGCTAGTAGTCTGTTGTTATTTATGTATTATTGTCATTTTGTTTATTTTCTTTGGTTACATCTTCTGACATCAGACTCGGACTTCTCTCGAACTGAATTTTAATGTGCGTATTGTTATGCGTTTACTTTTTTACATTGGTTAGAGGTATAGGGGGAGGGTTGAGATCTCACAAACATGTTTAACCCCGCCGCATTTTTGCACCTGTCCCAAGTCAGGAGCCTCTGGCCTTTGTTAGTCTTGTATTATTTTAATTTTAGTTTCTTGTGTACAATTTGGAAATTAGTATGGCGTTCATTATCACTGGACTAGTATATATTTGTTTAGGGGCCAGCTGAAGGACGCCTCCGGGTGCGGGAATTTCTCGCTACATTGAAGACCTGTTGGTGACCCTCTGCTGTTGTTTTTTATTTGGTCGGGTTGTTGTCTCTTTGACACATTCCCCATTTCCATTTCGCAGGATTATGACGTAAAAAGACACATATCCTTGTTGGATTAATCGACGTTATCTTTCTCTTTCATTTTTAGGATGCTCCAACATATGAATCTATTTCAAGCTTACAATACCTAGATATGTTTTTGTCCGAAGTTCTCCGTCTTCATGCAGCTTTTCACAGGTAAATGCGCACATGTATACGTTATGCAAATCTTACAGAATATCTACGTGAATGAATTTTAAATGTTTATCATAAAATAGTCAAAAGGAATGCAATCAAATGAGGTTTCATAAATACATGCAGATACAGCTGAAAGATGACATTAAACTTATGTATATACATTAGAAAATTGATGTTGTTTGCTTTTGAAATTTGTTGACAAATTTGAACACAACTTGACTTGTCTTAACAAGAAGTTATTTTCAATATGTGAGGCAAGAAGTCTAAAATATAGAATTATTGACTTTTTATTTCAATTGATACAATGAACTTAAAATTTAAAAAAACCAACAGAAACGGCTTTCTCCGACTCATTTTTAGACTTATACCTCGAATTTGACATACACGGTCATCTCAGTACCGGAATCAATGACAAGAGATACGATTTTAATTTGAAATATGAATTTCCCCACCTTAGCAGCAATATAACAGCTTCGCCGGCATCTGGGATATACATTTCCAAACTTATTTGGTATTCAAGAGCATGCAGCAACAACTCAGACTTTGTATAACGTCATCAGTGTCTGAGCAGAACGTTGATTAACCAGGGGTATGTCAAAAATGTTTCGTCATTTTCTAACAAATTTCATCGGTAGGTACCAAGACCTTGTTGATAAAAATTCCATACCAACTTCACAAACAATACACGATGGTCTTGACGTATAAATTCTGGGTTCTAATGTAGCTTATCATGTTTTATAGGTGTTGTCTTCGTTACTTTTATTGTTTAGTGGTATCCGTTTGACATGGCTCTGGACTTTCTGCTATTGTGTTATTGTTGTATGATAATTTTGATATTCTTCTCTTGTCCATTGGATTGATATGTTTGAGATTTTGATTTCGCAATTTGATTAATGATTTTCCTGGGATGTCAGTATTTCTGGGATTTTTCTTTTTACCAACCAAATAAATATGTTATTCATCGAGACCAACGGCGTTGATAAATCATTGTATAAACTGACATCAAACATTTGTTGTAATATATAACTTTGTCAAAGAAAATTTTCAATTGAATATGAAGCAACAATCCAATGATCATCTCATTCAGTGATTTAAAAAAAAATATATTTAATTTATTTTAAGATGAACTTACTTGTAATATATCTATATTACACAACCCATAACTTTCTTCATAGGATTAACCGACATACCAAGAATGATATAACAGTTAATGGCATGTTTATACCCAAAGGAACAGACGTTACAATACCAATATCTGCCCTTCACAGGATTTCACAGAACTGGCCAGACCCAGACAAATTTGATCCTCAAAGGTATCATTTATTAAAATGTTTACACTTATAAGAATTATTTCTCTATACGCAACTTTAATCTTGTTTGATGACAAAGATGGCTTAACATAGAGGCATCCGTTATAAAAAGAAATGACAAAATTGCAAAAACGTTTATATATAATTCATCCAAAACACTTTCTTCAATGTATTGGAACAACCTTGGTTGTCTTATACTAGCGTACTTGTCTCGAGCACCAAAATGGTTTTATGCATTAAAAGAAGGGAAAACAATAAATGCAAAAAATAAAAAACGAATAATTAGATAAATAAAGAAATGGACAAAATAATTAAATAATTGATTAAATGAATAGATAAGACTTTACTAAACAGCAAAACCAATAACAATGAATAATAAGCAAAAGACTCAACACAAAACAATACAAAACGAACAAAATGCAAAAATGACAGAAAAGAAGAGTGTCGTTCAATTAGATGCATGCTCTGTTCGATATTTATATAGGTTCACAAAAGAAAACAAGGCAAAGAGGCCAATGTATAGCTACTTACCTTTCGGACTTGGACCACGTGTTTGTGTAGGAATGAGGTTGGTTGTTATGGAAACAAAGATGGCACTCATAGCAATGATACAGCATTTTAAATATTGTTCATGTTCCAAAACAGAGGTAGGCTTAAAAAAAATATTATTTTTTCATATATCAAAAGAGTATAGTATATGTAAAAAACTAAATATATAAGTGCCATTCGAAATAACCTTACAAAGAATGAATAAGTAACTCATGAAGAATGAAGTACTAGCATATTAGAGAACGCCTTCTACAAACATGCTCATCGCTATATTAATTACAAGTAAACTCGACGATGTCCTTGATAAAGGAATATTGGTTATCAGTTACCCCTCTTCCTAAATGTGTAGTTTATTTTTTTTTAAAACATAATAAAAAGTTGGAGACAATTATTTTAGTAGTTTACGGATGTTAATTTCTCATTTGTCAATTCCAAAATAAATAAACCAAGGTAAAACACAACCAGGGGGAATCGCAGGAACAGCAAACGAATAGGACCGAGTGCGTCGAAAAGATACTCATTCAACGCATGCAACGAATACACACTGAGTCAAATAATCAAAATGTCACGTAAGAGAATAAGACACAAGAGACAATGGTAAAGAGGAACGTGTACTCGCAGCTGCTAAGCCAAAGTTTAAAACGGAATTGCAACTAAAATATTGATCTTGTTTCCCAATATATAGGACCAATAAGTACACAGTTAAGCCCGTGGAATGCCAAAATATAAGTATGAGGATTATCTTTTTTTCTTATACTATGTTTCTGTAAAAGTAGCAAACTTATTAATAACGCAATTGTATGGAAAAAAGATTTTACATGGATCATTCGTTCAATTTGATCTTATTTAACATGTTAAATCTAAAAATTTATGACGGAATATCCCGTTATTAATAAGTTTGCTACTTTTACAGAAACATAGTATTAGAAACGAGAAAGGGATATTTTATGGTGTGGTGTAGAAATCAACTACTATGGTATTCAAATATAATCATCTATCAGATTTAGAAATTACCAGCTATAACCAATTGTTGTATATATATGAGGTTCTGAATAAGGTTTACATAATAGAGAATACTACTATCCGGGGGTGTTTAACGACCTTGCCTACTCAGAACGGTCTCACACAGTCGGTAAAATAAAATAATGTGCAAAAACCGCTGACAAAATGGGATAAAATTAAGAAAAAAGACAAATAGGGAAAAAAATAGAATAGAGAAATATCAAAATAAGAGACCCCCATCAAACCTTATTACATGTGTTTATTTGTATGTAAGAATATGTTAATGCATAATGCATGAAACATAAAAAAAATGTCAATTACTTTATTATAGATACCAATACCATTGGAAAAGGGACTTTTGGCACGACCACTCAATGGTGTATATATTCGAGTAGAGAAACGATAGAGTTAAAAACAAAGTGGATCTTATTAATCGTATGATTTTTATCATAACAATGCATAGTGAACAATAATCATTTATACCGTAGTGTTGTCTTATTATATATTGGTTTCAAGAAAAATACCTGCTCTTTCAAATTTGTGTATGAATTGACGATTTAGGTTAATCTATTGTATATTGATATTTTTCGCTTGTTTGTCTGTAACATGTATATTTTTATAAAATAAAAGGCAAATCGTTACTTATTGCTCTTTAACTTTCCAAACTTGAATATTCATTTATTGTTTTTGTTTGAAAGCATAATCAAAGATACAGAAAAGTCGATTTTTTTACAACTGATATCAAAACCACTACAAAAAGGAATTTTTGACAAGACCACTATATCGAGTAAATCTTCGAACAGAGAAAAAAATAGAGTTAAGAAACAACGAGGATGTTAACACTTCGTATATATCATATAAAATGTAAAGCGAACAATTATCATCATGTAAATATTATCATTGTTTTATCTTTTATGATTATATTGTTGTGTTCGTTCAGATTCTTGTACAAATTGGAGTCTAAAGGCTATCTTACGTATATTTTTATATATATATATATATGAGGAGTATGTTTTTTTTTCAATTTCAACTTTAAGTCATAAGTTGCTCTTTATTTATTGCATTTCAAAGTTTGAATATTAAAGTGTTTAGTTCGAATAAAGAGTTGTATCTTGTTTTCTTTAAAATGGATCTTTATTTGTAAAATTAGCAAACCCTAGGTTAATGATTGAGTTAAATCCTCATCTTTGTTTTTTTCTTTTGTCGATTTTATTTTTAAACCTGATGTTGTCTGTTTTATTGGACATATGATTTGTGATAGCCCTAAGATATCTTCTCCCTCTTTTGCATATTCATATCTTTATATCTTACAATAATGCCCATTCCTGAACAGTCATATTGATCATGAAATTAAAACAAGCATAAAGACGAAGGCATTTTAAAATTTACTATCTATTACATCTTTTTTGTTGGTGTCTTTGTTCCATTAATTAATTCGTAAGATTGTTTGGATCAGTTGTGTTCTATGTCTGTGAAGTACGTTTTCACTTATTTCGCTGTTTGATAGCGTTTGATTTTGTCAGTTTTTATAAACTTTCCCTTTCTGAATTTACTTTAGAGTTCGGTATTTTTATTTTTTACTTTTTTATACTGCCAAGTATTACCAAAGATCACTTCTCCATTGGAATGTTTTTGTTTTTTGTTAGAACTCAGTTCAGTGTTGCCTTGTTAGTAAGTTTAATTATTTGTCTCTGATATATTGACAGTTTTTTTTTTAAATCATATTGATTCATATAAGGGAAAATTGACATAAATTGACAATTGGGTTGTCAGGATTTATTCATAATGTCAGTTATAACGATTTATGACATTAGTGAAACTTTACAAGTTATAAAATTGCTAAATCATGTTACTAGTATATTAGAGTTTTCTATGTTTTTCGTTACAATAATGTTTTGCTATTGAATGTAGTTATATGTGTGACACCGATGACTACGAAAGACTGATTTTCTCTACTAGTTTGTCCCAGATTATTACTTTTTCTCGGCACAGCATGTTGCATATTATACTTTTAACTTCACGTAACCGATCTAATGACATAAGCGATTTTCAGCGATTACTGGATGTTTATCATTAATAACGTTGCAAAATAAACCTATCTGCCGTTGCTACTCTATAGTTAGAGCTTATGTGATAACGACAAAAATGCCCAATTTATTATTTTCTACAACACTTACGGTGCCACATGTAGAGCAGGATCTGCTTATCTTTCCAGATAACATTAAATCACCCCCGATTTTTGGTGGAGTTCGTGTTACTTAGTCTTTAGGTTTTATGTGTTGTTTTGTGTACTGTTATTTGTTTTTTGTTGTTGTTATTTTTATTTGCATGTCAATTGCAGTTTGTTTTCAACTTTGAGTATCTTTTTGGTATCGTATAATACCCTTTTCTACTCAATCAGCTTGGTTAAAAAGCTAAGACGTAAGACAGGAACCAACCAAACAAACAAAGGCGTATCATAGTTTGTTGATTACTATCTGTATCAAATATACTGTCAAAAACAAAGATTCAGACAATAAGGTATACATTAATTGTCTTATTAATCCATCAGCATGATAATAGGAGGACAAATGATTAATACATTGTAGTTGAAAACAAATAAAGTAAAACAGAATTAACAAATTAGGAAAACGCATTCAAAATGAATTATGCAGATTAGATTGTGCCTCGTTTAAATATCATGACATCATAAAAGAATATCATAGATTGATTTGAAGCATTCACATTCTATTGAGTAAAATTAGAAAACAAGAGGTCTGGTCATAAGAAGAACACTGGATATTTTTTGAAGTCTTGTAGAGTTATCCGTACCTCTTTGTTTTCTATAAAACACATTTCTGTAGTTCTGTTGTATGTAAAACTTGTATTTGGGAACGTAATGTATAGAAACCGTCAAATTAATGTCAATGCATTTACCCTTTGAATGAACTTATTCTTAAAGGTAACATTCGTATTCTTCAACATTGTAGTAACATCTTTAAATATTGTTGTTAAGGTACTTCCATTGCTTTTGTTTTGAAAAATTAATACATAACTTAATATATAACAATACATATGTACAGTAATAACAACTCATGATCCTACATCCTCTTTCAACTGTTTATTTGTATTTTGGCATTAAAAAAGTCACACATTTATGAAGACTTTAATAAATCCGTTGGACGTGTCCTGATTGATACGTTAGGTTGTGAGAACATGACTTATTATTATGTAGTTGGCTTTGAACTAGCTTAAAGGAATTGTGAGTTCTGTAATATGTTATGAATATTATGTAATATTATTTCCATTGTAACAAATACTTTTTTTGTGGTAGAGGTCATAACTTGAAGGAAAGAGTCGAGGTCTCACAAACATGTTCAACCTCGCCACATTGTTATGTGCCTATTCCAATTCAGGAGCCTGTAGTTCAGTACTTGTCATTGATGGATTTTGTCATATCTGATTTTCGTAAATTGTAGCGTTATAAATTAGGCTGTTAGTTTTCTCGTTTGAAAAGTTTCATAATTTTAATGTCAGGACCTCTTATAGCCGGTTGGTTCTCCTTGTCGAAGGCCGACAAGTGACCTTTAATTGGTCATATCTAAAACATAGTTGATAGTTGTCTCATTGGTAATCACACCACATTTTCGTAAATATGATTAGAAGGATATACACTTAAATAGTTATACTGTTACCAATTGAAATGGAACCGATAACATATATATATATATAGTTTTGATAATGAAACTAATTTTATTTTAGATAAAGTTCAATGCATCTGTGGATTACATTGAATTAAAATACTACGAATATATATAGGTTGCATATCTGTAAATGTAGGCAATGTAATTTTCCATAGGAACTCCCTTTACGACTAAAACATTGCCACTTTTACTATGAAGTTTCTTGAAAAATTATCTCGTAGAATGGAAAGTTGATATGCACTGCTATGTTATTCAAAGGTCAAAACATAGGGTTGTGCGGCATATTTTCAACTTTTATATGCCCCGAACTTATTCTTAAGTCTGTACTACCCTACCTTTACTTTAGGTGACCCTCAGAATTCAAAATTCCCTGCAACCACGTGTAAATGGGCCATTCCAGTTAATTTCTGACAGGTGGGGATGGATGGGGAGATTTCTTTTCATACCTATCAGAAAAAAACCTCATGAAAAACTACCTATCAGATCTATAAATTAAGACCTATCAGATGTAGAGTTTCTGTTCATATTGGGTGGATGGGCTTTCATGGGAAAAATTGACCTATCAGAATTTTTTACTGCAAGGATTGTACCCATCAGAATTTTAAATACAATACCAGATAATGCATGATACGAAACTGTCTACATTCCAAAGCACCCCTAAGATCTGAAATAGGTATTTTTTGTAACCCCTAAGATGTAATTATTTTTTATTATTTACTGCTGCAAGACCCTCAGAAATTTTTGCGTATAAGTGTACGTGTCAGATGAAAAAAAAAAAATTCACCCCTAAGATGTATACATTTTACACCCCTCAGAAAGGACCATCCATCCCCCTTTAGCAGATATTAACTGGAATGGCCCAATATACTGGTAACATTCCCAAGTTATGTCTCTATGACTGGTAACCAGTACGTAAACAAACAAAATATCTATGAATATTATATATCTCCCCAAAAGAGGCGTGGTTTGTGGAACAGCTGTATTTACAAAGTGCAACCTAAGAAACACATCTTGTTTAAAAGTTAATAATATACCGATATCTTATAATACAGTTACATCAAATGACTATACTGAACCTAACATTATTACTTTCTTAATGTCTATTCATTTGTAAATCACTTGTAATTTCTTTCGTCTGCACATTGACTATTAATGAAATATATATACATATACCTTAAACAATATAGGAAAAATTTACGTGAATTATGTTACTCTTAAACATGTTAAACAATTATTTATTAAATATAGACTTTTGTCGTGGTCAGCACGTTATATATGGATCTGTTCAGATTAAATTGACCAAAAACAAATTTCGAATGTCAATATATCTAACAGATCCTGTAATGTCCTGACTATTTAGTATTAAGTATAACCGACGATTGAACTCAAGCAGAAGAGACTATCAGGTGCTTATATTTTATCAAGAACCAAGCAAACAAATGGTAAAAAGCTTAAATACAAAATGAAATACAATTGTACAATGTGTTGTAATGTACGAAATGTCGTTAAATGCGAAAACATTTGATACTTCCAAGAACAGTTATATTCCCAATATTCTCAGTATTTCACGGAGAAAAAGTTCAAATATATAAAGAGCAATTTGAAGGCTTGAAATACCATGTTATAAAGGTAATTCACTCTGTGGTTAACCACAAATTACGTGCAACATGACCGAAATGTTCCTCGGTATCGTAATGACATTGCAGTTTAGCTGTAATGGATATATGTGAGAAAGGGAACAGGTAACATCGTATTTTGCAGCTCTTATACGGTTTTAAGATGAATAATCCTCTTAGGTCAGGAAAACATAAAGAGATTAACAGTATAACCAACGAACTATATATATTGATGAATGAGGTTACAAAATAGGTTCATATATAACGTATTGACTCAGTGAAAGTCCTTTTTTTACACATTACACATGTAAGCAGTGTATTATGGAAATCGACTTCCTAATCTTTTGTTTATTTTTCATTGTATTTTGCAAGATTTTTAATATTGACCGTAAATATATATATATTTACATAGAAACATAGCACCAATACACTTAAACACTTTTGAATGAAGTGATCGGTATAACCAATGAAAAAGGAAGAGTGCTACACCATATTTAATCATTAGCGCATATACAAAATATCGAATTATTATTCAGAATTACAAATCATAATGTAAAGTGTAAAACATTATTTAGTGGTACAACATACAGCTTGCATTATGATTTAAGTGTGACAAGAAAATGTTTCAATGTGCAATGTGTTGCAAAGGTACTTATTTTCTGTAAAATAGGTTTGAGCGGAACTTATTCATTGATTTTTATGAAACATGTTCGTTCAAAACTAACATCACAGGAACTTATTACACTTTTTTTTTAAACTTTTGATATTGGAACAAAATTCATGGAGCTGTGATTTATTTTCTGGAACTTTATAATTCACATTTGGAAAAAAAAAAGTTCCGGAACATATTTTCTGTGATATAAATTCCGGTGGAACATGTTTCCTATAAAATTTGTTCCGGCGGAGCGAATGTGACGCCGGAACAAATGTTTTGTTACATATGAACGTGACCTATGTTCATTTCAATTATTTGCAATGATTAAAAGATAGATTAAGATTAATACCAGCCCCCGCATGTGGAAACATTACAAAGTGCAGAGTTATTCACTGAAACTGTAATTAATCGTTTCGTTAGGTGTGTCCCCTGCACTGAAATGGACGACATATATGTTGCTGTATTTACGTACTTACTTAAAATATTAATCGAAATTGCTACTAGTCTGTAATAATAATGTATCAAGAAGAAAATTAATTGCGCTAACTTTAATTTTTCAAAGCTGCAATTGGCACTAAGAAAATTAAGCAATCAAAATGGTTCTACTTTAATAACCAAAATAGGTTGCTTAATTCCTAAAATAAAACTATGATCAAAGTAATCGTATTCCTCTTAATGTTGAAAACTAAACGAAATAATTTCCAATTGTCAGATACCAACAACTAAAGAACGTATTATTTTCTTTTTAGAAGTGTACTTTTTTTACCATAAATCTATGTATATGCACCAAATAATTCAGACAAAGTCTGAAAGATATGATAAGAGATGAGGAAAATGCTTTAATGCATAGTTACGCCCTTCGAAACACACTTTAATGTCAACAATCATGATATAATATGTAATTGAAAATAAATATGCACCTAACTCTGAAATACTCAGTCAAAACAGCAATTATCTAGCGAAAGCACAAGTTATAGAGCTTCTATTATTTTTCACAAGAAGCTAATGTGTGAATTTAACTTCATAAAGTCAGTTGAGGGAGGAAAATAGTTGTTTTTCCATACTGATACGTACTATCAGTCTAACAGCACACCTCATCTCATTTACTGCATGATGCATAGGAATTGAAAAACATAAAATATAGTTACTTTGTAACTTTTGTGTATGTTACTAGGTAGTTATGAGTGCTGGAAAATAGAAATTCAATGTATTTATTAAAAAAATATGCAATGTACATTGTACTCCATCTTGCACAGATATAATATGGTGCTTTTATATGTACAGTATTTGATGATAATTAAAATACTTCTATTGAACGACAATTCTATAATGAATGTATGAACATAAGAAAGTATTGCACATTATGACATGAATGTACATATTGTATGTCATTATCTACCTAACGATGTACCAAAAAGTAAAATCACAAAAACACTGAACTCCGAGGAAAATTCAAAAAGGAAAGTTCCTAATCAAATGGCAAAATCAAAATCTCACACACATCAAACGAATGGATGACAACTTTCAACAACGGTATATTGCTGGGTCTTCCAAGTGCTCCACGAAACCTCTTTCTAAATTATTAACATCTATTTTATCAGCAATCAAAGACGGGCTTCAAAGTTATTGTGAAACTGCCTATTCTAGAGGTGGCGTGAATCAGATGTGGATACTTAAAAATTCAAAAGATCTTTTAGAGTACATAGAATCTAACTCTCTTTCATCTTGTAACAGTATTAAAACATTTGACTTTTTTACTCTGTACACAAGTATTCCACATTCCAAACTAAAAGACAAATTGAAAGAGTTGGTATTACTTTGCTTTATAAAAAAGAATGGCCAACGTAGATACAAGTATCTTGTCTTAGGGAGGGATACATCCTACTTTGTAAATAATCACTCTGATTCAAACAAAAAAATCTCTGAAACTGATATTATCAAGATGCTTGATTTCTTGATTGACAACATATTTGTTACGTTCGGAGGACGTGTTTTTCAACAGACTGTCGGCATTCCAATGGGAACAAACTGTGCCCCTCTACTCGCCGACTTGATTCTTTATTATTATGAGGCTGACTTCATGCAGGAACTTCTTAGAAAGAAAGATAAGAAGTTAGCAATATCCTTCAACTCTACTTTCCGCTATATAGATGATGTTCTTTCACTAAACAATTCAAAATTTGGTGACTATGTGGAATGCATCTATCCAATCGAACTAGAGATAAAGGATACTACAGATACAGTTAAGTCGGCTTCATATCTTGACTTACATCTAGAAATTGACAATGAGGGTCGGTTAAAAACAAAAAATTACCACAAAAGAGATGATTTCAGCTTTCCAATTGTGAACTTTCCATTTCTAAGTAGCAACATTCCAGCAGCACCTGCATACGGGGTATATATCTCCCAATTGATACGATATTCCCGTGCTTGCATTTCCTATCATGATTTTCTTGATAGAGGTTTGCTGCTCACAAGGAAGCTATTAAACCAAGAGTTCCATATGGTGAAGTTGAAATCATCCCTTCGTAAATTTTACGGACGCCATCACGAGTTGGTTGACCGTTATGGAATAACCGTTTCACAAATGATATCGGATATGTTCCTTACGTCGTAACTACAATCCCCTTCCCTTTCATGAATATGACCTACCGAATTAGACTATTTACCGGATTTGTAATCACATAAGCAACACGACGGGTACCACATGTGGAGCAGGATCTGCTTACCCTTCCGGAGCACCTGAGATCACCCCTAGTTTTTGGTGGGGTTCGTGTTGTTTATTCTTTAGTTTTCTATGTTGTGTCGTGTGTACTATTGTTTTTCTGTTTGTCTTTTTCATTTTTAGCCATGGCGTTGTCAGTTTGTTTTAGATTTATGAGTTTGACTGTTCCTTTGGTATCTTTCGTCCCTCTTTTCTTATTCCGTACTTGGTACAGGCATTTTCTTATGTAGAAAATGGTGGATAGAACCTGGTTTTATTGCTAGCTAAACATCTCACTTGTATGACAGTTGCATCAAATTTCGTTATAATGACAACGATGCGTGAAGAAAACAAACAGACATAATAGGTAAAAATGTCAAAAATAGGGGTAGAGCAGTCACAATTGGTGTTATAATGTTAATCACTACAAAAAAAAAAAAAAAATGTAAAAAGGAAGCACAAAATGGCATATATCAAATTTAACAACCTCATTCATTACTTTTTTAAACAAAAAGGTTTCAATCTTTTTTTGTGGGTTTCAAAAGACCTGGTAAATTAGTTTTTAGAGTAAATATGACTTTATGTAAAAAGTAATATATTCATATTGATATACAAAACGATCAAAACTTGACTGAACATGTTGCATGGATGTTATTTTAACACTCGCTTCCAGTGTATAAAAGGTAGCACCATATATCACAGTATGGATTATATGACCATTCATTCATCGACGAATTATTACTAAATTTCCAAATAGGAATTTGTATATCGCTTCCATCAATCTAAATAAACGAGGATTTGGTGTGTATGTCAATATGACAGGAACCTAACACCATATTAAAACCGAAAGATAAATATGCCTTATGGTTTTTTTTTATTGATGTACGTACGGGTTTTCTTTTTGAAGCAGTTAAAGAAGGCATTGCAACCTCAACAACAAATAAACAAAACCCAACAAAAAACTTATGTTAATATTAAATATAACTTTCATGCACCTCCGTTTTTTTGCCAATTAGATCAATGGCCATTGATTCCTTACAGACAGGCACACTCGTATATGAATGTAAATTACAAAATGTCGTTAACTTATCTTGCATACTTTAAAAGAAATAGTTTTCATTGAAAATATTTTCTTTTCAAAATGAAAGGTTAAGGTAAGTTGACACATGTACATGTTTTTCACAAAACACGACATAAATACTCATGTTCTAATTAAATATCAATCTACTTCATTTGAAATAGCTAGCTACATTTTGATAATGTTTTCCCGTTTACCTCTGTGCATTGTTTATTGAAACGCATTTTGTATGACGGAATATAAAAAAAAACCTAATGATTCATTTCTCACAATGTAATCAATCATCATAAAACACTTAATGATTCATGTATACGTTCATTTGTCAACACTTTAAATTGATCAATTCTGTATACATAAACACCGTGAACTTGATGAGATTAAGTGATATGAAGTCAGTGCCCAAAACACAACTGTGTTATTTAGTAGTATGACTTTTATGTTTCCGTCAAATAAGTCTGATGTAATATAAACTTAAAGCCAAAAGAGAAATGTGATTTTATTCAGAAACAAAGTATTGTTGCGTGAGGTGTTATGTGCAAAACATCGTACATCGCTGTCTTTTAATGAATTCACTAATTGTGTCATACTATTACATCCATCAAATATGTAGATCATAAGGGTTACGAAAGAACAAGTTAACAACAAGTAATAGATTATATTTCAGTCATTAGTATATGAATTTACAACATTAAGTTACTGATTTCGATGTGAAATATAAAAAAATGTATCTAAACAAATTCGAGGACAAATTACATTTCAAAGTAAGATAAAGAAAAATTCTTGAACACTTTTTCTCCTAGCAATATGCTTGGAATCAGCAACCATGTTTAAACCCGTCACATCTCCTGAGTTGTAATTCACGTCTTTCTGTTTTTGTTGTATATCATACTTGTTTTTCGTTTATTGTTTTGTACATAGTTCAGGCACCTGGTTTTTCTTGTTTTAATTGTTAAACAAATTTGTTCATTCTGATTCCTTTGTAGCTTGCTATTAGTCGGTATACTTTTTGTCATTTGATGTCTAGTTGATAGTTGTCTTATTGGCAATCATCAGATATCTCCTTTGTTTATATTTGAGCTTTGGCGTTATTGGTTTCTATCAATTATCGATCTTTCAAGTAGTCGCGTTATGCAAAGTGTAGTTGAAATTAGTTGACTGCTTGCGTGTTTAAGACAAAACACCCTTTTAATTTTTACCAGTGTATTTTTCTTAAAATTTTGAGTGAAGGTATTTCATGATTTTAGAAATAAAATTTTATGAAAATATCGGGGTCACCAACTTCCTTTTGTCACTATAGCAACCTCAGTTTCGCGTCGTGTTTCCGAAATATGAACATTATTTGGTTGTTTTTTAACATTTCAAATAAACCAATAATACAGTACATAGGAGCATAATTCTGTTTTCACATTAAAACGTAGATTTATATCTATTACTTAAAGATTGTAGATTCAAATTTTCTTTGGTGTTTTGATTTTTAAAAGTATAATTTATTTTGTTCCCGCCAATATTGACATAGGAATAAAAAAAAGTTTCAAGTATTAAAAAATTCTAACAGTGATTTCTTCTTATAAATTTCATTCAAGAAAGAAAGAGCTTTGAAGAAAGAGCACGACCGGAATAGTGTTTACCAGATGATACAATTTTCTGACTAAGTCAGGCATGTACAAATTATTCCATCTAATCTGTAGATTCGTAATTTCTAGATATTAAAAATAAAAGAAAGTTGAAATGATAGGTAAACCTAGGTAATTAATTATTAAAAAAATGTATATGGCCTATTATGAAATAAGACTTCTGTTATTACTCTTTCATGGGTGTCGAATACAGAAACTACAAAGTACAAATAAGCCGGAAAAGACGTCTAGTTAAGAATGAAACAGTTTTTGTTTGAACTGAAAGAAATAATTTCCCGTTGGGAACTATAAAATATTTCTTTGTATTAGATGGCTGGTTATTACCATCCTGTTTCAGTACGACGTTTTTTCTTTTATTAGATAGTAATATATTTTGCATTTAAAAGACTTTTGCATAATTAATTGAACACAAACATGTGCATACCGGTATGTGTACTCAATGTTGGGAGATATTTAGTTATAATATTTGCCCTCACTATTGCAAACAAAAAGACAACCTCCAAAGTAATCAACAAAAATATGAATACAAGATTTTAGACATTCAAAAAGTCACAGCATCTGAAAATGAATTAAGAAGGGTAATCAGATAACCGTAAATACAACATGTATGAAAATGAAAGCAATAGAATAAAAATAAAAATATAAATAAAATTGAGAATGGAAATGGGGAACGTGTCAAAGAGACAACAACCCGACCAAATAAAAAACAACAGCAGAGGGTCACCAACAGGTCTTCAATGTAGCGAAAAATTCCCGCACCCGGAGGCGTCCTTCATATATACTAGTCCAGTGATGGTGAACGCCATACTAATGTCCAAATTGTACACAAGAAACTAAAATTAAAATAATACAAGACTAACAAAGGCCAGAGGCTCCTGACTTGGGACAGGCGCAAAAATGCGATGGGGTTAAACATGTTTGTGAGATCTTAACCTTCCCCCTATACCTCTAACCAATGTAGAAAAGTAAACGCATAACAATACGCACATTAAAATTCAGTTCAAGAGAAGTCCGAGTCTGATGTCAGAAGATGTAACCAAAGAAAATAAACAGAATGACAATAATACATAAATAACAACAGACTACTAGCAGTTAACTGACATGCCAGCTTTAGACTTCAATTAAACTGACTGAAAGATTATGATTTCATCATATGAACATCAGGCACAATCCTTCCCGTTAGGGGTTTAGTATCATATCATCATAACATATATGAGAAGAACATAACCCGTGTCATGCCAACAACTGTTTTTAGAATAAATGTGTTTAGTTCCGATGCAAAGACCTTATCAGTAACTCAATATTAACGCCAAAATATGCAATCTTTAATGACTTGACAACAGTATCGTAATTATATCCCTTCTTAATAAGTCTATTCAAAGGTTTTGTAAGTTTCTGAGGTGGATACTGACACCTTTGTGCTTTATGAAGAATATTTCCATAAAAAATTGGATGTGAAATACCTGAACGTATTAGAAGTCTGCATATTGAGCTATATTTACAAATGATGTCTTTATACCGATGATAAAATTTAGTAAATGTTTTGACTAGTTTGTGATATCGAAAACCCTGGTGTAATAATTTTTCAGTAATACATAAATTTCTCTCGTTAAAATCTAAAACATTGTTACATACACGACCGAATCGTACACGTTGAGATATATAAACACCGTAAGATGGTGACAAGGGAACGTCACCATCTAAAAACGGGTAATTAACGATAGGAAATGAAGAATCATCCCTTTTATCATAAATTTTAGTATTCAGCTTTCCATTAGTGATATAGATATCAAGATCGAGAAAAGGGCAGTGGTCATTGTTAGTATTAGCTTTATTTAAAGTGAGTTCAACAGGATAAATTTCATTAATATACATACTGAAGTCGTCATTATTGAGAGCCAAAATATCATCCAAATATCTAAAAGTATTATTAAATTTGTTTATCAGATGTTGTTTCGATGGGTCTTTGCTTATTTTTGTCATAAATTGTAACTCATAACAATACAAAAACAGGTCCGCAAATAAGTGGTGCACAGTTAGTCCCCATTGGAATTCCGATAATCTGACGATATACGGAATCCCCAAAGCGAACAAAAATGTTATCTAGTAAAAATTCAAGGGCATATATAGTATCAAAACATGTCCAATTAACATAGTTTTTTTGTTTATTGCTACTAAAAAATGACCTAAAAGAGTTTGAACATATATATTCACAAGCTGTTTCTTCTTTTTTGTAGAGAATGAATATAATGATATATCATTAGTTTTGTCTCGTATTAAATTGTTTGATCAACTTATTTTTGAAACTAAATTTGTTTTAGTTTGATTTCATGCCCAATTTTTATTATTCTATCCCTTAAAACTATTTTAGATCTAAATAATACCAATCATCGACTATGGCAAAATACAATGTATCTCTTGAAATGTTTTGTTAATTTAGCAGTATAGATAAAATTAAACTTCATTACAAGATCGAACAACGTTTTACGGGAAGCAGTTAAATTAAAAATTGGTGCCAGTAGATCGAAACTACTAGAACTAGTTTTGCTGGTAGTTTAATTGTGCAGATCACAAAAGTTCAAAACTCTAAGCGTTAAAATTTTGTTGTTGCTGTTGTATCTCATTTGTCTTGAAAAAACGTTAATTGACGCGTACAACATATAAGAATCCGTGAAAAACGCGAAATGTGACGTTCTCATCTGCCGCTTTTTGCAGAGCTGGACACAACGTCATAGAGCTTTAATTAAGTTGCGTTAGCTAATGCGCATAAACAAAAGGCTGTTTGGTCTTTAAGTCTATATTTAACATGCAACTAATAACATTGATTTTTCACATCGTTGTTAGCCATGTACACATATTTTTTTTTATAACAGATAATAAATAACTGCCAAGTACCAAAGATGATATACTTCATTTTGTAATATACTTCAATATTGACGTTATAATGTTTTGTTGACATTTTTATTCTTAGACGTTTGACGTTCCATAAGTCCTGAAGGGATTATCGGAGATTTAGCCTCAAGCTATAGTACTTATGAGGATGATCATACTTATGTATGTCTTTTATCCAGCGACAAATGTTACATATTAATATATATTAAGGATGATGAAATGATAATGATAAATGCATATCCCTTTTTATACATGCCAAACACTTAGAGCCGCATTTTCATATGCTTAGGTAACAAGAGAGCGTAACCACTATAAAGACACACTTGTCTTTCTACGAGTAAACCAGCCAGCCTGCTACCAGTCAATCCCATGTACAAGTATATAATTATGAATATTAAATGTTTTTTCAGTCGTGTAACACATTCACTGGTGATCCTGTCCATGGAACTGTGGCATAGTTGTCTATATATATACCCCCAAAGCGAAACAAAAATGGAAACTAAAAATTTCCGCAAAATCAATCAATATACGTAATAGTTTCTACTTCTATTTGGACAAGTAAGAGTACAAGAAAAGTCCCGTAAAGACTGAAAAATGTAGCAACTATGAGCAAAGCCGATACAACAAAGTCAGCTATAAGAAGCCTCAAAATGACAAATGTAAAACACCTAAAACGAGAAAACTAACAGCCAAATTAATGTTAAAAAAATTAACGAAAAGACAACAACAAACGATAAGCACTGAATTACAGGTTCCTGACTTGGGACAGTCACATACGTACTAGATCAATGTTGTGACAGTACGAAATAATGGATGAGTATTATAAACTTGATAAGTATTCTTTATTTATAAGTTGTAGTTGTTTTTAAGATAGTGTTCAGAAGCTCTGGATACTATCAGATCGATACATAGTTTATTTGGAAATACTAGAAATTGCTATTTTTATGCTTCGTTTTAGTCTCACGAGTCAGCCCTTTCTTACTGTTTTAATTGAAACATGACCATTTGCTAAACATACTTGTATGATCTCTATTGGCTTTAACTTTGATATTTATAAATATAAAATAACTTCTCGACATTAAATTGCTGAAATATCAGATAAGACTTAGGCCTCAAGTTATAATACTTACGACAAAGAAGCCTCAAGCTATATATATAATACATGTACTTACGACGTAGAATTAACCTCAAGCTATAGTACTTATGAGGATGATCATACTTATGTATGTCTTTTATCCAGCGACACATGTTACATATTAATATATATTAAGGATGATGAAATGATAATGATAAATAATTATCCCTTTTAATACATGCCAAACACTTAGAGCCGCATTTTCATATGCTTAGGTAACAAGAGAGCGTAACCACTATAAAGACACAATTGTCTTTCTACGAGTAAACCAGCCAGCCTGCTACCAGTCAATCCCATGTACAAGTATATAATTATGAATATTAAATGTTTTTTCAGTCGTGTAACACATTCACTGGTGATCCTGTCCATGGAACTGTGGCATAGTTGTCTATATATATACCCCCAAAGCGAAACAAAAATGGAAACTAAAAATTTCCGCAAAATCAATCAATATACGTAATAGTTTCTACTTCTATTTGGACAAGTAAGAGTACAAGAAAAGTCCCGTAAAGACTGAAAAATGTAGCAACTATGAGCAAAGCCCATACAACAAAGTCAGCTATAAGAAGCCTCAAAATGACAAATGTAAAACACCTAAAACGAGAAAACTAACAGCCAAATTAATGTTAAAAAAATTAACGAAAAGACAACAACAAACGATAAGCACTGAATTACAGGTTCCTGACTTTGGACAGTCACATCCGTACTAGATCAATGTTGTGACAGTACGAAATAATTGATGAGTATTATAAACTTGATAAGTATTCTTTATTTATAAGTTGTAGTTGTTTTTAAGATAGTGTTCAGAAGCTCTGGATACTATCAGATCGATACATAGTTTATTTGGAAATACTAGAAATTGCTATTTTTATGCTTCGTTTTAGTCTCACGAGTCAGCCCTTTCTTACTGTTTTAATTGAAACATGACCATTTGCTAAACATACTTGTATGATCTCTATTGGCTTTAACTTTGATATTTATAAATATAAAATAACTTCTCGACATTAAATTGCTGAAATATCAGATAAGACTTAGGCCTCAAGTTATAATACTTACGACAAAGAAGCCTCAAGCTATATATATAATACATGTACTTACGACGTAGAATTAACCTCAAGCTATAGTACTTATGAGGATGATCATACTTATGTATGTCTTTTATCCAGCGACACATGTTACATATTAATATATATTAAGGATGATGAAATGATAATGATAAATAATTATCCCTTTTAATACATGCCAAACACTTAGAGCCGCATTTTCATATGCTTAGGTAACAAGAGAGCGTAACCACTATAAAGACACACTTGTCTTTCTACGAGTAAACCAGCCAGCCTGCTACCAGTCAATCCCATGTACAAGTATATAATTATGAATATTAAATGTTTTTTTTTCAGTCGTGTAACACATTCACTGGTGATCCTGTCCATGGAACTGTGGCATAGTTGTCTATATATATACCCCCAAAGCGAAACAAAAATGGAAACTAAAAATTTCCGCAAAATCAATCAATATACGTAATAGTTTCTACTTCTATTTGGACAAGTAAGAGTACAAGAAAAGTCCCGTAAAGACTGAAAAATGTAGCAACTATGAGCAAAGCCCATACAACAAAGTCAGCTATAAGAAGCCCCAAAATGACAAATGTAAAACACCTAAAACGAGAAAACTAACAGCCAAATTAATGTCAAAAAAATTAACGAAAAGACAACAACAAACGATAAGCACTGAATTACAGGTTTCTGACTTGGGACAGTCACATCCGTACTAGATCAATGTTGTAACAGTACGAAATAATTGATGAGTATTATAAACTTGATAAGTATTCTTTATTTATAAGTTGTAGTTGTTTTTAAGATAGTGTTCAGAAGCTCTGGATACTATCAGATCGATACATAGTTTATTTGGAAATACTAGAAATTGCTGTTTTTATGCTTCGTTTCAGTCTCACGAGTCAGCCCTTTCTTACTGTTTTAATTGTAACATGACCATTTGCTAAACATACTTGTCTGATCTCTATTGGCTTTAACTTTGATATTTATAAATATAAAATAACTTCTCGACATTAAATTGCTGAAATATCAGATTAGAATTAAGCCTCAAGTTATAATACTTACGACAAAGAAGCCTCAAGCTATATATATAATACATGTACTTACGACGGAGAATTAGCCTCAAGCTATAGTACTTATGAGGATGATCATACTTATGTATGTCTTTTATCCAGCGACACATGTTACATATTAATATATATTAAGGATGATGAAATAATAATGATAAATGCATATCCCTTTTTATACATGCCAAACACTTAGAGCCGCATTTTCATATGCTTAGGTAACAAGAGAGCGTAACCACTATAAAGACACACTTGTCTTTCTACGAGTAAACCAGCCAGCCTGCTACCAGTCAATCCCATGTACAAGTATATAATTATGAATATAAAATGTTTTTTTCAGTCGTGTGACACCTTCACTGGTGATCCTGTCTATGGAACTGTGGCATAGCTGTCTATATATATACCCCTATAGTTTCTACTTCTATTTGGACAAGTAAGAGTACAGGAAAAGTCCCGTAAAGACTGAAAAATGTAGCAACTATGTAAATTGGCATTTTCATTCATTTTTAATCAGAGATACTTGGGGATATGATATTTTTAAGCCAATTACTATGGTCTATAAATTTATTGTTTACTATCCACAGTGGTCAATGTTTATATGCGGATTATTAATTATCAGTTGCGAATCAAGTACACCTTCCAAATTACAATCTATATAACAAATTGATGTACATAGGTATTAACACATATTATTTTCAATTACAATATCCTTTTTTTTAATGTTCGTTGACTTTCATTTGAAAGTGAAGTGTATGTCAACTATTAAAATTTAAAAAAGTACAAGCACTGTATTAATTTCTTTTAAATATACACTTCCCGTTGACGTATGTTTTCCCTAACGAAAAACAAATCGGAGATGGTAAATTAAGGAGATTAACTGCAGAAAAAGCGAGCGTTTAAAATAATGCTTAATAAAGTATGATGCCATCCCGATTATCAACTTTAACAGAGACGCACTCTGATTAACACTTTGAGTTCTTTTTTTTCTGAAATTGCTAAAAAAAAAATCGATCTTATAATAAAGACCCACGGAAGTTAAATATTATAAAACAGTAAAAAACGAAAAGAAGAAGAGACATTAATCTTATAACGACAAACAAAAGCAATATAAATATCAAATAATGAAAGGTTCATTAAATTTTGCAAAAGTATAAAGGAAAAACAAAGTCATGGTCAAAACCATGAAAGACAACTCAAATGAATTGTATGATAGGTAAAGATGCGTATATATACGTGGTCTTATGACAGTAAAGTTTCGGCGGGAAACTCAATAATCACGTGATACATAAAAATCATGATTTCTTTCGTTTTTCATCATCTAAGAAATATTTGATATTGATGAACTGTATTACGAATGGGTATCATAGTTTAGGAATACTTAATTAAAACCTGAGTAACGCATTTAACAAAATTAATTGGTTAGAAATAACCGGTCCCGTAACGTGCGTACGTCGAGTTAGGTACGTATGTCAGTTTATTGGAAATCTCTACTAGGCGATCGCCTTCAAGAAGTTAATTGACCTTATCTTAAATAAAAACATTATTTCTTTTATCGGCTTTCTTAATAATTAATGACTCATCATTTAACAGAGAAGAAATGCCAGACCTTTGTGAGACACTTAACTTGTTTGGAATTTTTCGAATTTGCATTGAAGATAATTCATACTTTGTATTAAACAGGTAATTTTCGAGGGTGTTGCAGGTTAAAGGTGGTGTGTGTGTCATGTGTGTCCAGATTTAACTCTGAAAGGATGAATTTCATCCAAACTACCATGATATAAGTTCTTAGCAAAACTTCGAAATCATGTAATAAATCATGCTTTGCTTTTTTGACTGACGATGAAGGAATGCATTTTAAACCCCTGGATAATATCAAATACTCGTCATCAGTTAAATTTCTATGCGAAAGATTAACAACCTGTTTTCTCGGTTGTGATAACATAAATGTTAGCTTACTTTGCTGTATTGCAGCTTTATTTTTCAACCATCGTTTATGTTTATTTCTTTTAGCATATTTATTATAATGTCTAGCCATTTCTGTGATCACATAGACTAGTACTGGCTGAAAAGCTATTTTCAATGCAATATCAACAAAACAAAAATGTAGGAGGCGTGGTGTATTTGCTTAAACAGAATCCATTGGCTGAGTTTCTTCTCCAATTATATTAAGACAAAACAAATACTTCAATACATACCAATTTAATGGATATTTTAAATTCCAAATTACCAAATAATAGAAAACAAAAGATATTATTTTTTTTCAGCAGTAAAAACATGCCGGGTCAAGTTATTAAAAAATGACACAATAAAATATTTATTGTTTATTTTTAATTCCGATACGATGCGACAGTTCCTTTAGATTGATATGGTTTATTTCTCATGTCCCTTTTGTTTTTTTCCAGTTTTTCTGTAATTTCAAATAATCCGATGGTTTTCTACTACGTATGTCTGTGTTTAAAGATTTCTATAATTTTGATATAATTTGTCCCAAAAGTAGTATATCACACTGTAAGAATATTGTTTTTGGAAAGCGCTGTTGCGATTTAATTTTTATGTATTGTCTGAAAGATATGCACTACCAAAAACTGTGTTCTCGGGCCTAATGGTCTTATTCATCACATATTCACACTATGCTTTCCCTTTATGAATGTTTAATTCAGTAATTGACCCAGTAATTACTGAATTGGTTGAATGGTGGAAACAGATATAAGTATGCAACTGAGACATATGTGATACTTGTATGTTTGTAATCACAACGTCACTTGAATTGCCATTAGAATATACCTTGATAACATATCCGGACACATGGCCTTTTGTACATAACCCTAGCACATTTCCTTCGTTATCTATGGTAAGATCTTGTAGATCTGTCATACTCGGATCAGCAAAGGTGAATATTTCATTACCATCTCTATCAATACAGATCAGCTGACTATGTTCTCTATCGATGCAGTAGATACGTTGTGAATCAACATCGTAACACATGTCATATGTTGTAAAACTAAGTGCAATATGTCGTTGAACATTTCCTGTCATATTCAGTACGGTGATACCGAATTTTACACCAATATAGAATTGGTTTTCGGTGTATATAAATGAAAGGGGTTTATATGTTGTTGCAGTATCGCAAAAGTATTGAACATGGTTTTGTTGAGTGTCAACTATAGCCACACTATTATTTTTCAGTAACACTGCAACAGTATTTTTGTCAATTACATCCATTTTAAGCGAAGCTTCTTTTAAATTAAAACGCTGTCTTTTTTCTCCACTGACAGAAATTGTTATTACTGCAGAGTGAACATGATTTGTATACTTATTACCAACTACAATAACCAATCCATTGGATAAACATTTAATATCACATATCGTCATGTTAAAACTGTACATAGAATTCAATATGAATATATCACTGAGAAGTTGGATGGAGTGACGATAATATTTGTCTTCGTGTTTTCTGAAACAGTCTTTACATAAAACTGTTTTGCACTGATAGCAATTGTACACGGACATGTTTTCACAATAGTTGCACCTTAAGAGAGAAAACATGAATACTGGTATCAAATCTATCTTTTTCTTCAAATACATTAATTTTACAAATAACTGAATTGAATTTGATATATTTATAAAAAAACATTTACGTCTTAATGCACGCATTACAATATTTAACAAGCAATGAAATAATGGTCAAAGAACAAGAAAACAGTAAACTATTTGCAACTTACATTTTCCAATAGAGACCGTTTTCTTTTTTCTTTCAAAATATAGAAATATAGTGATGCATTTTCAGCCATGAAATTAGTATTTATTTATATGTTACAAAATATTGAAAAATGTTGTATTGAGCTTGTTGATTCATTTTGGGCTTTTTTTTTTTAACATTTTAATGTTAACAAACATAGATGTATGCCGTTATAATCAGAAGTAATGAAAACTTTACTTACTTTCGGTGGTCTTTTTTTTCTACAAAGTATACAATAGAACTTAAAGAAATGAACAGATATATATATATATTTAAAACTAAGACCAGTGTATAAAGTCAAATCGCAAACACTATACCAGAAATGCTTCTTTAATTACTATTCCATATAACATGTATACGACTAAGGCAGTGTTCACATTAAACGCCGTGTCCAGTAAACATGTTTACATTTGGTTTAATGTAATGTACACTAGTTTCTCATTAAACTATACGTCATTTTAATGTTCTTTACGTAGAACCGAATTCAAATTTTCGAACAGCTTTTCTAGCAGTTAGGGAACGACCATTAGACTTTAAAAAAGGGGGATGGATGTTTCCACAATATGATTAAAAAAACAAGTTGGGTCATACAGGTGATTAGAATGAACAAATATTCTGAATCCAAAGTTTCCCCATACATTATAGTGTTAAATATTGAATTGGTACCATCGAAAAAAAAACACTATAGATAAACTCTCACGCGAGAAAAAATTCTGACTCACAACCCCTCTTTTTTAAAGTACAGTGGTTGCTCCTTTAAGAAAGACATTTTAGATGATTTGCAGTATTTTAAAGATGTCTGTATTACTCATTAAAAACGTAAGCTGCATCAGCGTGCATACAGACGATGAAAAATAATTGCGATGTTAAAGATCACTACATTTCCCTCTTTTCTGTTTGTTTCAAATGTTGTTTTCTCCAAGGAGGATTTGGCAAAGGGAGGGGGTAATGTTTTTTTTATTATTTCTAATTATATTTTAACAAATCTGAGATACTACACAAACAAACAATTAACCCCGCCCTTTTTGAGTAATGCATTTATGAGTGAATCGTTATTTGCGTAAAGACCAGTGGCAAATAGTTCTGTCAGTGTGTACAACCAGTCGATTCGGGGAGACCTTTTCAAATGAATTATGTGTTCGGCAATGATGATGGATGAGTCTTGATAAGGGGTTAATAAGGCTACGTAAAGTGTTTTATAACAAATTTAAATGTATCAAGTTTAGAAAAATATTTCTGAAAAGAACTTTATTAATAAGTGTTATAAGTATCAATTTATATAAAAATCGTTTCCTTTTCAAATATACATGGAAAAATTAAAGTTCTGAATGCCTAGTTTTGTGTACACTTAACCTACACAAGGCCTACATCGACTATCGACTACATGTAGACAAAACATGATTTAAACTACATGTAAACATTGAGTTTTATCCATGTGAACATAAATATGATTAGTTTATGTGTGAGTTACACTAACACAACACCGAGTTTAGGTCTATCTATGATAAACGGGACGATTTCAACTTCCCAATTATCAATTTCCCATTTCTCAGCAGTAACATACCCTCTGCCCCTTCGTATGGTGTTTACATATCACAATTGATACGTTATTCTCGTGCTTGTTCACACTATACGGACTTCATATACAGGAGTGTGCTCCTTACGCAGAAACTGCTCCAACAAAGTTATGAGGAGGACAGATTAAAATTGACACTCCGTAAATTTTATGGACACCATCACGATTTGGTGGATCCATACGATGTTTCGTTGACCAAACTAGCTAAGGACATTTTTACCACATGGTAGATTGTGTTTTGTCATAATGTCGTCCAATCTTTTAATTACCAAACGTGACTTATTCCCGATTGTGACTGTTTTGCCGAGTGTGAACTCGCATTACTATAAGACGTGGTACGGTACTTATCCATCCCAAATTCATGTATTTATATATATATATATAGACCAACAGGGGATCCCATAGAACGCTCCCTATTAGATACATGATTACTTAACAACGGGATCCTTTAGAACACCCTATAGCAGATACACAATTATTAAACCACAGGGAATCCTATAGACCGCCCAGGGGATCCTGTAGAACGCCCTCCAATAGATACATTATGAACAAACAACAGGGCTCCTATAGACCGACCTAGAGATTCTATGGACCGACCCAGGGATCTTAAAGAACGCCCTATAGCATATGCATGATTATTAAACAATACCAACCAACAGGGGAACATATAGACGGCCCAGAGGATCTTACAGAACGTCGTATACTAGAAACATAATGAACAAACAGCAGGTTATTCTAAAGACCGCCTCGGAGATCATATAGAACGCCCTTCAGCATGCAAATACACGACTATTACACAACAGGGGATCCTATAAAACGCCCTCTAGTATATACGTAAAGTAGATACATGTTTAAAAAAAACAGGTGAACCTATAGAAGGTTCTATCCTAGATGCATACAAATCAAACAGGGGATCCTGAAGAATATATAATGCTCAGACAACAGGAGATCATGTGGATGGGCCTATAGTATAAACATGAAAAACAATCAACAGGGGATCCTATAGAACGTCCTATGATTGATATATAATGTTGAGAAAACAGGGCATCCTGCAGACCGCTCAAGGGATCATAAACGCCCTATCATAATAAACAAAGAACAGGGGAATTTCCTATCTCAGATGCATATTTTTTTTTAACAAAAGGGGATTCTATAGACCGCCCTATAGTATAAATATGAAAAACATAGACCAGTGGAACCTATCTCAGATGCATATTTTTTTTAACAAAAGGGGATTCTGTAGACCGCCCAGGGAATCCTGTAGAACGCCCGATAGTATAAACATAAAAAAAAACAATCAACAGGGCATCCTGTAGACCGCCCCAGGGGATCCAGTAGAACGCCCTTTAGTATACAAATGACAAACAATCAATATAGGGGATCCTATAGAACGTCCTATAGTAGATATATAATGTAGAGACAAAAGGGGATCCTGTAGACCGCCCATGGGATCCTATTGAACGCCCTTTAGTATATACATGATGAACAAACAAAAGGGGATCATGTAGAACGTTCTATAGTAAATATATAATGTTCAGACAAAAGGGGATCCTGTAGACTGCCTAGGGGATCCTATTGAACGCCCTGTAGTATATAAATGATTAACAAACAACATGGGATCCTATAGAACGTCTTATAGTAGATATATTATGTTGAGAAAACAGGGGATCCTGTAGACCACCCAGGGGATCCAGTAGAACGCCCTTTAGTATATAAATAATAAACAAACAATATAGGGATCCTATAGAACGTCTCATAGTAGATATATCATGTAAAGACACAAGGGGATCCTGTAGACCGCCCATGGTATCCTGTAGAACGCCCTTTAGTAAAAATATGATAAACAAACAATATAGGGATCCTGTAGAATGTTCTATAGTAAATATATAATGTTCAGACAAAAGGGGATCCTGTAGACCGCCCATGGGATCCAGTAGAACGCCCTGTAGTATATAAATAATAAACAAACCATATAGGGATCCTATAGAACGTCCTATAGTACATATATAATGTAAAGACAACATGGGATCCTATAGAACGTCTTATAGTAGATAAATAATGTTGAGAAAACAGGTGATCCTGTAGAACGCCCTATAGTATAAACATGAAAAAACAATCAACAGGGGGTCTTATAGAACGTATAGTACATATATCATGTTGATAAACAGAGATTCCTGCAGACCACCCAAAGTTTCCCGCAGACGCCCAAGGGATCATATAGAAAGCCCTATAGTATAAACATGAAAAACAATAGAACGCCATTTAGTACATATATAATGTAAAGACAACAGGGTATCCTTTAGACCGCCCAATGGATCCTTTAGAACGCCCGTTAGTAAATACATGATTAACAAACAATAGGGGATCCTATTGAACGTCTAATAGTAGATATATTATGTTGAGAAAACAGGGGATCCTGTAGACCGCCAAGGGGATCCATCCTGTAGAGCGCCCTATAGTATATATATGAAAAATAAACAACGGGGGATACTTTAGAACGTCTTATAGTAGATATATATTTTTTAAACAAATGTGGATCCTGTAGAAAGCCCTATAATAATACATAAAAAAACAATCAACAGGGCATCCTGTAGACCGCCAATGGGATCCAGTAGAACGCCCTTTAGTATATAAATAATAAACAAACAATGTAGGGATCATATAGAACGTCCTATAGTAGATATAAAATGTAAAGACAACATGGGATCTTGTAGACCGCCCATGGTATCCTGTAGAACGCCCTTTAGTATAAACATGATAAACAAACAACTGGGGATCCTGTAGACCGCCCAGTGGATCCTGTAGAAAGCCCTATAATATAAACATAAAAAAACAATCAACAGGGCATCCTGTAGACCGCCCAGGGGATCCAGTAGAACGCCCTTTAGTATATTAATAATAAACAAACAATATAGGGATCCTATAGAACGTCCTATAGTAGATATATAATGTAAAGACAACAGGGGATCCTGTAGAACGCCCTATAGTATAAACGTGAAAAACCATCAACAGGGGGTCTTATAGAACGACCTTTAGTAGATATATATCGTTCAGACAACAAGGGATCCTGAAGACCGCCCAGGGGATCCTGTAGAACGCCCTTTAGTATATACTTGATTAACAAACAATAGGGGATCCTATAGAACGTCTTATAGTAGATATATTATGTTGAGAAAACAGGGGATCCTGTAAACCGCCTAGGGGATCAAGTAGAACGCCCTTTAGTATATAAATAATAAACAAACAATATAGGGATCCTATAGAATGTTCTATAGTAGATATATAATGTAAAGACAACAGGGGATCCTGTAGACCGCCCATGGTATCCTGTAGAACGCCCTTTAGTATATACATGATAAACAAACAACTGGGGATCCTGTAGAATGTTTTATAGTAAATATATAATGTTCAGACAAAAGGGGATCCTGTAGACTGCCTAGGGGATCCCATTGAACGCCCTTTATTATGTTGAGAAAACAGGGGATCCCGTAGACCGACCAGGGGATCGTGTAGAACGCCCTATAGTATATACTTGAAAAACAAACAACGGGGCCAATTAGTTCAAATGTTTAATGTTATATTTGTAATTCTCATCGGATTTTGTCAAATGTGTTGACGTCTTTTCTATTATATTTATGTGTTATGATAAAGAAAATTAATCACCGCCTTTATTTATCAGATTTGATTTCGTTCAAAGTAATCAATACGATATTTTACGTTTGAAGTTAGATTTATAGCAAACCGGACATAGTTTTATAATATAGTTAATTGCTACCTCAGTTTTATATAAATAAGAATTAAAATGTGCTTTGTTATTAAATGCAATATCAGTATTTAGTTCAAATATATAATCTTAAATTAATCCTAATTCTATCTTATTCATTCTTATGTGACGTCATTTTTCATTTTTGATGCTCTGTTTTACTAATTCAAATGACGTCATTTTTTCGTCATTTTTCAGTTTCAAATAGGACGTCACTTGGCGTAGAGGTTTAAACGTATTCGGATGTGTCTACTTTTGTGTTTCAAATGTCTGGTTATGTAAATGTATTTCAGTTGTTTCCTGTAATTAGTTAATACTTCAGCTTTATCATGTACATCTTTTGAATATTCATTTTATTAAATTTACTGTTTGCAAAAGTATAAATTACTCTAAATTATAGGGATTTTCTGGTAACTTAACAGAAAACCCTTGCCGTTTTTGGCACAACCTTTTTGATCTTTTGGTCCTCGATGCTGTTCAACTTTGTACTCGTTTCGGCTTTCAAACTTTTGTATCTGCGTCACACATAGGTCTTGTCTGGACAAAATACACTTCTGGCGTAATAAAATTTTGAACTTGTTGCCTTTTGTTGGCTGTTGTTCGTGTGATTCTTTGTCAATTGTGTTCTCCAATTTATTTATATTGTAGTCCTGTGTTGTCATTTTGATGTTATATTTCACATGGCCATAAAAGTGCGAGGTTTGGCATGCCACAAAACCAGGTTCAACCCACCATTTTTTCCTTAAAAAATGCCCTGTACCAAGTCAGGAATATGGTCATTGTTATATTATAGTTCGTTTCTGTGTGTATTACATTATAACGTTGTGTCGTTTGTTTTCTCTTATTTTTGAGTGTAAATTCACATTGCGATAAGACGTGTCACGGTACTTGTCTATCCCAAATTCATGTATTTGGTTTTGATGTTATATATATTACTCTCGTGGGATTTTGTCTATGTGTGTTACATTTTAGTGTTATGTCGTTGTTCTCCTCTTATATTTAATGCGTTTCCCTCGGTTTTAGTTTGTTATCCCGATTTTGTTTTTTGTCCATGGATTTATGAGTTTTGAACAGCGGTATACTACTGTTGCCTTATTTAGGTCAATTTGTGAATTAACAAAGGTTAAAAAAGGTAATGCCAGTTCTTATTCTGCGCTCCTGTGATTAATACCATCTATTAAAGGATGTAGTCAGGTGAAGTTTTAAATCTTGAATTTAGAAGTTATATAAAAATTTAGAAGATAATTACTTCAGGATCAAAATAAGCTTGGATATTGATAGGTTATGGAACTCCTTTCGAGATATTTTATTTTTCTTTTAATGGCGGGTAAAACTGACTCGGACTTATACCTTATAGTTATCAATATTATTTTGGTCTAAATTCGTAAGAAAATAAATCTAGACTCCCTTTAAATTTTGGTAATGACCTTTTATAAGCTATTGAAATCTTCCATGAAAAAGGCGGTGATATATTGAGCAAAAATGTTTAACCTGAATTGAAGAACACACAAGTAGTCTATCTGACAAAATTTTCTCAACCTGAAAGCGGATAAAGTTGTCATTTTCTCTTGATCAAGGAACATGTTCTTGGATTAATTTGCACTTCTTATAAGTGCAAATTGGAACCACACTTTTTTTTGTCGTAGAATCATCAAATTTGGCAATAATGTACCTCTGGGGATAAATAACACAATACATAAAAAAAAATTGGTGTGGCTCGCCCGGTTCGGCAACTGGAGTGAAAATAGTGACAAAATCCTGTAGGATATTTTTTTCTCCCATAGGATTTTTAAAAATCCGACAGGATTTTGAGAAATCCTATAGGATAAAGTCATAATCCCATAGGATATTTTTTATATCCTACAGGATATTTAAATCCTAAGGGATTTATAATCCCTTAGGAGAATAAAAATATCCTATAGGATATAGTTTCGCCCTTAGGATTAAAAAAATCCCTTAGGAAAAATAAAAGCATTTCCTATAGGATATTTTTTTATCCTACAGGATATTAGTCTAATAAAATAATCCCATGGGATTAAAAATATCCGATAGGATTAATAAATATCCTAAGGGATTTTATAACAGAAAAAATATCCTGTGGGATAAAAAAGAATCCTAAGGGTAATAAATAAATCCTAAGGGTAATAAATAAATCCTAAGGGAGATTAAAAATCCTAAGGGAGATTAAAAATCCTATGGGAGATCAAAGCAACTCATAAGAGAAAAAAAATCCTAAGGGAGAAAGAAATATCCTATAGGAGAAATAAATATCCTATAGGAGAAACAAATATCCTATGGGAGAATGAAATATCTTAGAGAAAAATCTATTTGTGAACTCAACCAAAGAACAGAGAATAGTTTTATATGTTTTTGTAGTAGGTAAGGATATTATTTTATTGGAGCAGACCAAATATTCCCAGATATTATTGTTTAAGAATTGTTAATTTTTCTACCAATGACACAAATTACCGATAAGTGTACTTCAAACATGGAGCTTGCATTGAGTTACTGCTACTGGTCCGTTTGTTATTTTATGTTTATTATTGCCATTTGCGTAGTTTCTTCTGTTACCTATTTCTACATTTGACTCTGGCTTCTTTTAAATCGAGTTTTCTCTTGTTTAATGCATTGTGGTTGTTTATTCCTCATTTGCTAAAGGAATAGGGGCCGGTTGAGATATCAAAAGTCATGAGTATACATCCATCGCCTGTCTCAAAGCAGAAACCTTTATCCTTTGGTAATCTCATGTGCTTTTTTTCAATTTAAGTTCAAAAGTGCATTTTAGCGTTTAGTGTAGCAACCATTTCTCTGAACTATTATTCATTATTGTTTAGTGACCAAAAGAGGCCCGCCTCTATGTGCGGAATTTTCTTTCGGCATAGAGGACTCATCAGGGTTCCTGTACTCAACCGACTTGTTGGGTACTGAGACATGACTGTGACACCATCTGAACAAAAACTGTGAACAAAATCAGAAGCAATTTTAAAACAACACATGGTGTTGGGGCTAAGAATACCACCAGCATTTCATTGAAAGTAATGACAAGACAGAAACATGCGTCCAACGGGTATATCCAATACACTACAATTACTTAAACAACTTTGAAAATCGAACATAAGTGTTTTTGATTTTTTTATTTAGTATAGCTTGCTTTCCGTGAAGATATTTTTATTGTGGAGATGCCTGGATAGATTTGCCAGTAACCATACCTCTTCTATTGTGTCCTCAATATGCATGTAGTATTTGCAACTGAACATTTACATTAACTTTCACCAATAAATTCTTCAACAAAATTTGATAATAACTGAAATTTTATGGAACTAAACACTAGATGTAACTAAAGACAGTATTGTTCACCTAGGTCTATGTGCATCTCTGACAACAGACACATCAACACGTTAGGCTAGAATATCACGGTACGTCTATACACTGCTAAGGACTCCTTAGTGCACTAAGGACTACACAATGCCACTAAGGACTAGAAGGAGTGCTGTTGTGTGTATTATTTTTACATATTATGTTAGAGATTGATATTTCATGCATAAATTTCAAATTTTATAGAAAAATAATCATAAATAAACAAGATATTCAACATTATTTAGGCACGTGCCCGTTTTTCTTTGATATGCCGAAAATCAATGAACCGTTTGACACGTGCCAAATGACAAAACAATTCATTAAACAATCATAATCTTTTTATTTAATGTAATAAACAATTGTATCTAAAAAAAATGTATGCTTAATATTTATAATTAAATGTGTTGTTCTTATGAAAAATGATTACAGAACAAATAATTTTGTTTTTGTTTTACTTCTTTCCCGACAAAGTTATTTGCCACAGGTGCACGACTTTGATGTGCGCCTACTAAATGACTAATAAGTTAGAGTGTGGTCAGCTTGTTATGTAAGAGATATGAAGACAAAATAAATATATATATTGATAAGTGTTTTGTTTTTATTTTAATTTCGACAAAGATGCGTGTATATATACAAATGGTTTCACTAAAACAATACGATGGAATTAAGAGAGAGAAAATTATGTGTCGTTCTTGGGGTTTATCCAAACCACTAGTTTTCAACCAGCTTGATATTTGTTTACAAAGGCTTCATACGGTACTTATTTGTTTGTATATTTCGACATTTTATTATTCTTCTAAAAGTAAAAGAAGTTAAAAAAATCATTTCCCGATTTTAAGTCAGATTAAGTTTCATTTTCAAATATATAAAAGAGACAAATGTTTTAAAAATGTTCCACAGTTTTTAGTACAGTATTCACGAATTTTTTTTCAGTATGTGTAAATTTAGAGCTAAAGATATAATTCTGACAGAGAAAGAGAATGCTTCGTATGAATGCCTTGAAAATATGCCTTTACCACATGATGTGTAATAATTATTTTTTGTAATGCAATATAATCAGAATATTTAAACCTAAATATATCACGCGAAAAAAAGAAAAAGCCGACAGAAATATTTTCAACTATAATTTCTTTAAATCTACTTTTCTTAAAGAAGAACAAGTATCACAGGCACTTGTCTCAGAAAAGGTATATAGGAATTTTTTTTCTGAGACAAATGCCTGTGGCAAGTATGTCAGAAGGAAATCCGATTTGTATTGTTTTTAACAAATTGTCTGCTTAACATATCGTACGAAATAATTTATGAAATAATGACTATGTGCTATGCGCTTTACTCACTGTTGAAGGCCCGAAATATATTACTCAAACGGGTCATATATGAACTTAGTGTGTTGCATGTAGTAAAAATGCATTATCTTATTGGTTTCGTTTTGTCCAGTTATACATTTCTTAAAATGTCTTCATATATGAAAATAAATTTTGAACAGTGCACCATAAGAAACAAACTAAAGTGTTCCAGCTCCAAACCAGTCTATTGTTCAAACGCATGTCCGTCGTCGACTGTCACCACATTAAAGCACGCTTGCAAGAAAAAATAAACAGAATAGAGATACGGGTACAAAACACATTATAGATAATGTGTCCGACCACCTGAAAAATAAAATTGGTTCAAGAGACAAAGAACGCTACGAAATATTAGATTAATTTTTCGGTACTACCGGGCTTATCACAGCCCAATAACAAGATGAATTTAATGAAAACGCAACAAGCATCTGCCGGTTATCCAAACTTCAACACGTACTTTAAAAAAAATATATATAAATGTGAATTAAATATCTATAAAAATTTGTATTTCAGTCACTTATTAATATGAACATCAAATAAAAATCCGACATTAGATATATTTCTCTGGTGACAAATTTATTATTTACAAGAAATATACACTTGAGAAAATACTTCTTCATTCAGATTTTTTTGTTAATAAAATTTCAACAACAATTCATTTATTAGTATCCAACTTTACCAAAAGGATTCCCGTGTAATCAATTAATATGTAATTTGACACGTGTCAAACGGTTCGTGGGAAACGTCGCACGATACTGGTGTCACCTAACGTTACACACTCAAAGACGTAAGCCAAAATAAAAACGTTGGAATGCATGTTGTTCAGATGGCTTTTTATTATAAATTTTAAAGGATTGATTTTTTTTTCCTCAGAAAGGATTAATTGTTTTTTCTTAGATAAAAGATGTTAAGCTTTAGTTTTATTAACAAATTAAAAATAAAAAAGTAACTTGAATTGAAACCATTTGTTTTATATACATTTTAATTATAAAGGCAATCGATTACTTTTTTAATGGATAAACTATGCACTGCAAATGCACTCATCTTTGCACTCCAGAATGTCAAGGCGAAAGGACTACGACATATCTAGTGTAACGTGTACACAGGGTAAGCGTGTCTATTTCTATCTAGAATGTGTTCGTTACCAGTTTGATACTGGATCCAAAATTGTTCTTTTTACAAAATATACAACAAACAATCTTTATTTATAAATTAACATCAATGAACCAAAATATGTACAACTGCTCTTTGCAATCTTTAATAAACTAGCTATAAACAATTCTACTTAAATATAAATATACAACTGATACAAATTTGTCCTAGGTCAGGAACAAACTTGTCCTCCTGGTACAATAATGTACCCTACAAGTTTACACACTTGTCTCTGTTCTGTTGGTACAATTATGTACTTTACAAGGTGGTCACACAGACTCACACTTGTCCTATACGGTACAATATGGTTCAGCTTGTAAACGTACAAGTCCGTATTTATTACAGGCACCAACCTGTTCTTTATTACATTTAGTAATATTAACACAACATATAATATATACGAGACAGCGATCTCGAATATCTACGTACCGTACTTCAGGTCTTCGTCTTCAAAACGTATGACAATCGACCCCGAGCTAGGATTCTCTCCTGCTTATATACCCCGATGGGAGCTGTACCATTCTTGAAGGAGGGGTGTTCTACCAAAGTGTCTCGTTACTCGTATCTGAGTTTCCTAAGGAACACCCCTTTATATTGAACCTGACCCAAAGTTTACCCGCGAAACATCTAACTCTTTTCTATGTTTATCAAAGTACCATATAAATATATAAAATGAGGCTTCTGTCGAACAGTAACCAATATAAACAACTTAACCATAGATACAAAATCATCACATAACCCACGCCTCAAAAACACATGCGTCCCGCATGTCTAAAACTAACTTTAAAACAGATAAAACATAGAAGTACTATACACATCTTAATTAAGTCAAATGTACAAAAACTATTTTACAATGTAATCTGCCATCCAAGCTGGCTTTCGCCTTGTACGGCGCCCTTCGCGACTACTTTCCTGCGTTTCTTCCTCAGGCAACGTTGACTCATGAACAGCAATGTCTTGAACATAAGGAGTCTCTATAGGGTCGTTTTCAGCTGTATCATTTTCAGTGTCTAATGGAACAAAAGTGTTAATATCTGATTCTGTCCTTAATGTCTGTTTGTTCTTTTTCTTAAGTCTGTCAACATGTATGACTTGTGGTTTCCCTCTGTATCCACAGTCAACTTTATATGTAAGGTCACCATATTTGTCGAGAATTTTGAAAGGACCTTTCCAGAAACTAGTCAATTTTGAAGACATCCCAGGTTTCTTAACTGGGAAATAAACATACACCTCGTCATCTTTTCTGAAATTTTGGTGTGACAATTTGAGGTCGTGATAGTGTTTCTGTCTTCGCATTTGTCCTTTTATTTTACCTCTGACAAAGCTGTGGGAGTTTTCTAACTTCTCCTTAAGCTCCCAAGCCCACTTATGTGCAGGTATATCTTTAACTGATGGTGGCATTTCATACATGATGTCTAAAGGGGTTGATAGTTCCCTACCTAACATGAGACTATTTGGCGTTTGTCCAGTCGTCTCGTGCTCTGATGCCCTATATGCCATCATGACAAAAGGAATGTATTCATCCCAGTCTCTCTGGTTCTGGTCCACAAATGAACTTAACATTGTTGCAAGAGTCTTATTGAACCTTTCCACCATACCATCAGATTTAGGATGATATGGAGTGGTACGTGTTTTCTTTATGTTTAAAATACGACACATCTCTTGAAACAACAAACTTTCAAATTGCCTGCCTTGATCTGAATGTATCCAATGAGGAACACCAAATCTTACAATAACTTCTTCAACAATAATCTTAGCTACAGTCTTAGCTTCCATATTTGGCATGGCAAAAGATTCCGTCCACTTTGTGTAGTAGTCAGAAACTACCAAGATATATTTATTACCACTCTCTGTTTCTGGCAACTCGCCAAGGATATCTGTAGCTATCCTTTCCATTGGTCCATTAGCTTCAACTAAAGCCATTGGAGCTCTTTTGGACTTTTGTGGACTTTTTCGCTTTGCACATTTGTCACATCCGTTTATGTAAGTCCTGACGTCGTTTTGTAACCCAGGCCAATAATAGGATTGTCTAATTTTTGCCAAAGTTTTATGGATACCCAAATGAGCAGAACATTTATCGTCATGTGAAAATTGTAAAACCTTTTTACGTTCTGATAAAGGAATGATAGCCTGCATTTTAACAATTTTGGTTGCAGGGTCTTCGAATCGTCTGTAAATAAGTCCGTCTCTTAACTCTAAATTGATCCATTGATTCCAAAGTGATCTCAAGAAAAATCCCTTATCAGAAATATCTTTGTAATCCGGACGTTCGTCTGTTTCTACCCATTCTGTCACTATTTTCAAGTCATGATCATTATTTTGAATTTCCTTTAAAGACAGATCATGATCGTCACTGTCATCATCTTTGTCATTACTATCATCAAAACGGGTGATAGCATTAACAGTGTCATGTTGGTCTTTAGTCTCAGTAGAAACAGTCTCTTTTTCTAAACCGGTATGATAGCCGCATTGTTTACAAGGAATGCGACTAAGTGCGTCTGCATTCCTATGTTGTACTCCTGGTCGATGTTGAATTTGCATCTCAAATGATCCTAATGTCTCTATCCATCTAGCTATCTGTCCTTCTGGGTTCTTAAAGTTAAACAACCACTTTAATGATCCGTGATCAGTTCTAACCGTGAATTTTCTACCGTAGAGGTATGGTTTAAAATGTTTAACAAAACAAACCACAGCAAGCAATTCCTTGCGTGTCACACAGTACTTTCGTTCTGATTTTGAAAGTGTACGACTAGCATAAGCCACAACATGTTCAAGCCCTTCATCAGATTTCTGAGTCAAGACAGCTCCGACTGCCAAATTGCTTGCATCAGTATCCAAAATGAATTCTTTATTAAAATCTGGATATGCAAGAACTGGTGCGTTTATTAACTTGCCTTTCAATTGATCAAAAGATTCTTGACATTCTAACTTCCAAACAAATTTTGTTTCTTTCTCTGTTATTTTGTGTAATGGTTTAGCAATGTGGGCAAAGTTTTTGATAAATTTTCTGTAGTACCCACAGAGACCTAAAAAGGAACGAACTTCGGTTATATTTGTAGGGGTGGGCCACTCTTTAACAGCTTTAATCTTATCGGGATCAGTGGAAATTCCTTCCTCAGAGACAATATGTCCTAAGAAACGAACCTTGGTGGTACACAAGGTGCACTTCTTCGCCTTCAGCTTTAAACCAGCCGATTTAAGTCTAGCAAAAACGTCTCTTAAATTACCAAGCATACCATCTAGTGTTTTTCCAAAAACGATTATATCGTCAATGTAAACCAGACATGTTTCCCACTGCAAACCAGCTAGTATGGTTTCCATCAATCGCTCAAATGTCTGTGCAGCGCAACACAACCCAAACGGCATGACTCTAAATTGAAATAAACCCCTTCGCGTTGCAAAAGCGGTTTTGTGTTTGTCATTTTCGGCCAGCTCCACCTGCCAATATCCTGAACAACAGTCCAGAGTACTATACCATTTATTTCCTGCTAAATGATCTAACGAATCGTCAATCCTCGGTAAAGGATACGCGTCTTTATTAAGGGTCACACTGTTTAAGCGTCTATAATCTACGCAAAAGCGATAACTGTCGTCCTTTTTCTTAACTAAGACTATCCCTGCCGCCCAGGGACTGTGGGATGGTTCAATAATCCCTTTTTGTAACATTTTGTCAAGGTTGTCATTTACTACCTTGTTCAAATGATAAGGTGTACGACGAGGTGGTTCTTTAAATGGCCTTGCGTTTCCCGTATTGATTTCGTGTTTTACGAGATTGGTCCTTCCCAAGTCAACATCAGAAGAAGCAAACAAGTTCTGATTTTCTATCAACAAAGATTCTACTTTTTGTTTGTCTTTCGAAGTCAATTCATCTGATGTCCTGTCTAACAGATCTTGTAAATCTGGTCTAAGTCCGTCATGTTTCTGTTCATTTGAACTAATATTACCATCTAGTACTTGTTCAACACCAGACATTTGGGCTATAGTTGTACCAGGATAGATTGTCTTAGGATCTAGTTCTGTGTTCATTAATCTAACAGGGACTTTTTCGCCTGACCTTACCAACGTTCTAGCAGTCAAAATGTAGTCTTTCCCTGCATGCTCATTTGCTTCTAACAAAGCATTGTCAGCAGGTAATTTTTGACCTTCTGCTAAGCAAACCGTGCCATTAATGACAATTTCTGACCTTGGCGGTATAACAACCACTTCTGAAGCAACCACTCGGTAACAGCCTATTGATCCCTGAAAACACAAATCTACCTTAAAATCCCCAATACAAAAGTGCCCATTCTTAACATCAATTAAACAATTATGTCGTTTCATGAAGTCTAAACCAAGTATACCGTCAACTTGCAGATCAGTCACAACAGCTTCAGTTTGCAACATATTTGGACCGAAATGCAGATTGAACCTCCCTTTTCCACGAAGCTCTAGCTTATTGCCACACACTGACCTAACAGTTGTCTTAACTTCACTTAGATATGATTTATCTAATGGAGTCAACATATCGTATAACTTGGAAGATACCAATGTCAAAGTTGCTCCTGTATCAACCACAAACTTGGCTTCAATGTCTCCTACATTTAGTTTGACATACATACCAGCATCTTCAGATGCTGTTGTAACCGCACCTTCATTTGTCTTACGGTTATTTTGTTTCTTAGTTTTCATTAATGTTTTTACAGACCCATCCCCCTTATTTCCATTATAATTGTTCTGATTTCTTCGGGGTAGGCGACAGTCCCTTGCTAAATGACCAAATTTGCCACAATTGTAACAACCCTTATTTGTCCTCTTACTTTGGGTATATCTAGTTTTAGCATAAGAAGACCCCACATTTGTACCACTAGTTTTTAATTTTGCCATTTCAGTCGTAAGAGTACTTAGACTTTTCTCCATTGTTTGCATCCATGATGCAATGTCTTTCGTTGGTGAGTCACTTTTTGTAATCTTTTCTTCCCTATCGAACTCGTCATCATTCATAGTCTGCCGTAAATAACCTCGTCCCTCTCTTACTTTATTTTCGGCTTTATTGTACGCCTCTAGTTCAACAGCAAGTCTTATGGCATCATTTAAACCTTTCGGTCGCGATTGTTTTATTCTGAGTCGCATTTCCGAATCAACGAGCGCGTCAATAAACTGCTCTTTCCCGAGAGTTTCGCGTACGTCTAATGGGGCAGTAGGATATGCCAAGTTGGACAATCTCCGAATTGACTGGCCTAATTCGGGCAGTGATTCGCTGGCTTTTTGACGTCTCTCTTTAAACTGAACTCTATATAACTCAGTTTGACTAGAAGGCGCGAATCGCTCTTCAAGTGCGCTGACTAAATCGGTAAAGTTTTGTCTTTTCTCACTTGGTAAATCTCCAAGTACAGCCTGTGCTTGTCCCATTAACGATACCGCCAAATATAACCCTTTTTCGTTTTCTGACCAATTATTTACAAGTGCACACATTTCAAAATGGGACAAATAGTCCATCCATGATGTGCTACCGTCATATTTACACGGTTTAACTTTTACACCAAAATTATCTGTGTGATCAGTATGTCGATACTTTGATTTGTCAGTTTTGTCTCTTTCCCTATCATAACTATTATTTATGGGTAAAGGCAAAGCATCCCCTTCCTTTAAATCAATTTGGGAAAATTTTACAGTTTTGTGCGTATTCGGGTTGTTGAATGTTGGTAAATCAACTTTTTCATTATCTCCCTTTCTTGACAATGAGGACCCTCTTGATCCCAGACCCGAATCATTTCTTGATACAATATTATATTTTTGACGAACACCTTGATCTTTGGGTGTTGACGAAACAAAACTATTTCTATAAGTTGTTCCTTCTTCCATATCATATATTTGTTTTGTGTACTCGTCGATTGTATCATCAAAAGACATGTTTGTACTTTAATTTGCGGTTTAACCATGCATACACAATATAATAATGTCAACACAATGTCATAAATGTACAACGTAATAAATGTCAATCAAAATATATTGCCTGTACCACTATCGATCGTTAATCCCCAATGTAAATAATAATCGTAACTTAACCGTGGGAAATTTAAAACGTAAACAGGACAATTTTAATTTGATCTGTGCAAAAGTGAACAGTTTGAACAAAAACGATCTGTGCAAAAGTGAACAGTAAATACTCACAAGACAGTTTGGATATAAGTTTATTAGATGATCAAATTTGGATATAATCTTTCACTATGGATTTAAAAATGAACAATTTGGATCCCAACGCTAGCCACCAAATTATGTAACGTGTACACAGGGTAAGCGTGTCTATTTCTATCTAGAATGTGTTCGTTACCAGTTTGATACTGGATCCAAAATTGTTCTTTTTACAAAATATACAACAAACAATCTTTATTTATAAATTAACATCAATGAACCAAAATATGTACAACTGCTCTTTGCAATCTTTAATAAACTAGCTATAAACAATTCTACTTAAATATAAATATACAACTGATACAAATTTGTCCTAGGTCAGGAACAAACTTGTCCTCCTGGTACAATAATGTACCCTACAAGTTTACACACTTGTCTCTGTTCTGTTGGTACAATTATGTACTTTACAAGGTGGTCACACAGACTCACACTTGTCCTATACGGTACAATATGGTTCAGCTTGTAAACGTACAAGTCCGTATTTATTACAGGCACCAACCTGTTCTTTATTACATTTAGTAATATTAACACAACATATAATATATACGAGACAGCGATCTCGAATATCTACGTACCGTACTTCAGGTCTTCGTCTTCAAAACGTATGACAATCGACCCCGAGCTAGGATTCTCTCCTGCTTATATACCCCGATGGGAGCTGTACCATTCTTGAAGGAGGGGTGTTCTACCAAAGTGTCTCGTTACTCGTATCTGAGTTTCCTAAGGAACACCCCTTTATATTGAACCTGACCCAAAGTTTACCCGCGAAACATCTAACTCTTTTCTATGTTTATCAAAGTACCATATAAATATATAAAATGAGGCTTCTGTCGAACAGTAACCAATATAAACAACTTAACCATAGATACAAAATCATCACACTAGCATGTTAGTTCTGCACAAATATATGCAAGGGAATTAGCGGGAACAATTATTATTGCTGTTTTTTTTCTATTAATTTGTATTATAGCGGATCCGACTATTATAGTCCGGAAAACACTTCAGTTCCGCGAGAAAATCTCTCCCAACCCCTTCTTTATGAATCGGTAGAGCTTCCACATAAAACATTAATTTCAAAGTTTTCTTATTAAGCAACAAAATAAAATAGCCGTATTCCAAATCGTCTGTGAAAACCGCAATAATGACAATTAGACGGAACGTTAGAAGTATATTTTATTAAATAACGTCAAAATCGTATGTGGGGACATTGTATCGGACATTTTAGTTTTATCTGAAATCTCGTATATTATATTTAATTTATGGGAATTTAATATCAAAATAGAGCTAATTTTTTGTACTTTTATCCATTATAATTTGTTTTATGTAGCGAATGGCACTGTATTAAATAAACATCATGAAAAAACAGAAAACGTAACCATACGTTTAATTTAGTTTGAAGGGGACAAAATGTCGGACATTGCTATTCAACTCGAATAATAAGAATTTATTTTAAAAAATCCTGATTATTGCATGAGGCGAAAGTGTGATCTTTGTACAAAATACTAGTATAAGAATTATTTACTTTCGACATGGGGATTACTCTGAAATTCCCTTTTTTGAGACAATTTAGCAAAAATTACGGCAACCTTTCGTGCATGGGACAAATAATTTGCATCATCTTGATCCCTTTTTTTTTTATATTTCCGTCTTTTCGAGAGAAAAAAATCGACATTACGTCATTGCCCAATTATAAATTGCTTGTTCTAGACAAAACTTTTATATCGGTTGGTAATAAAATTTATATGTTTTTTACGGTATTCAGAATTTCACAAAACTAAAAGTGTAACGTGGGACAAGGAAATCATATTGCAAAATAAAGGTTTTATTCAGTTTTAATTAATGAAAATGGTCTGTTACATATACAAAATTGCAATAATTTGAAAGAAGAGTTTAAAAGCTTTAAGATGATATACAACACTTTATAATATCAAATTTTATGTTTAAGAATTAAGAAGATGACTGTGTCTTGTCCGTGATTTTACCAAAGTAACACCAGTAGCGTGCGAAGTTTCTGGATTTTCGGCATATCAAAGAAAAACAGGCACGTGTCTAAATAATGTTGAATATCTCCTTAATTTATTATTATTTTTCTATTAAATTTGAAATTTATGCATTAAATATCAATTTCTACCGTAATCTGAAAAGAAATTGCATGTAACAGCTCTCCATCTAGTTCTTAGTGGCATGTTATCAGTCCTTAGTGCACTAAGGACTCCTTAGCAGTGTTTAGACACACCCAGAATATCATTCGTAACTAAAACTTAAAAAAAAAAAATCATTATTGCTGATAATTTCAGAGATTAAAAGGACAAATCTTTTTGCTTTTGTTTTATTTCTCTTCCTATAAATATTTTCGTGTGCATGGCTTTGATGGGCGCCAACTCTTAAATTAGAATATGGTGAGCTTGTTAAAATGTTTTTATACATGTATTAAAAAGTTTTATCAAGAAAATGTAATAGAAATGTCGACAATAACAAACTGAGATATTCTATGCTGAAAATAGATATAAATATAATTAGTGGTATGAGTGCTAATATTACAGTTGATTTGGCAATGGAGAAAAATGTTCGTATCCATCAAAAATTTTAAAACTTTACACACTCTGTGTTCTCTTTGATTTTTTTTTTTTATAAAAACCTATCTCCATTTCCAAGTTGTGGTCCCTTACGCGGAATTTTGTTGAAATTTGAAGACTATTAAAAATTTAATAGGTCAAAGAATAGCCTTCAACATTTGAGGCTTTTTATAGCCAAGGCTGCGTTTAGTTTAAACATATTTTATTTAAAAATTGAATAGGTCAAAGAACAGCCTTCAACACGGATCCTTGGAAATTAGAAAATTTGCAATTAGAGGCCGCAAGAATAGTAACAGGTCTACTAATATTTACAAAACCTGAAACTTTATATTCTGAGGTTGCCTGGGAATCTCTTTTTTAAAGAATAAGGATGTAGTCGTAATTGCGTGTCGATATCTTGTCAATCGTACTGTTGTTTTATTCGACTAACTAACTTTATACGGAAAATTTTTGCATTTTTTTTAAATTACCATGGTCTGTTGTTTTTAAACTGTTAATATTGGAATTAAGTAAAGAGTCAAAGTTGAAATCATGAATAAGTGTTCCGTGAAAATTGTTTTCAAAAATATAATTTGTTCATAATTCTTTAAAGTAATAAACTTTTTTCAAATAAATTCTGATCTTCCCTCATCTGATCACCAGCATGGCTTAAGGTATTACTTCCAAAGGTATTGTAAGGGGTGTGAGGTGACAATTCCAGGTATTCAAGCGATTTCCTGTCGGACTTGCAAGTTCATGCATCGTTTCACTTCTGCAGGTAATATTCAGTGTACACGGCCGATAACTTATAACTTTCCATTTTGAACTATCAGATGTATAATATACAACTCTGTCTTACTTGTCATAACTAAACTCATACGCTTGTTTATAAATAACATTTCTGGTGTAAAATAAAAATATAAATAATATCCAAAAAAATAAGATTTGATGAAATTACAATCTATTTAAATATTTTTTCCAAGGTTGACTTTGGGAAAATGTAATATATACTCGATGTCAATAGTGAAGGACAGATTGGAACATACCAGAAATATTGATTTAAAAAAATGTACGCACTTGTCGATGATTCGTCTATACGACTGGGTAGAAAGTTACGGAACTATAGCGCAATTTAAAATATATACATGTATACATTAAACATAAGAAAAAAACATATATTTTGAATAAATTGGGGTAAAAGTTTGGTAAATAGACTAGTCCACGTATGCCAACAGTATGTAATCATCGAATGTCGATAGACTATTGTATACCAAAAGAAGAAGACGAAGAAGAAGAAGAGAACCAATTTGATTTAGATACAGGTCGATGTTTAACTTGCTATGGTTCATCGAAGTTGTGGACATAGTAAAATCACAGATTTATATTGACGTTACGCACGGTATTGGTGCCACTTAGCGTTACACGACGTTCCTAATAAAACAACGATTTTGACGTTGTTCCAAAAAATGTACGCACTTGTCGACGATTCGTTTATACGACTGGGTAGAAAGTTACGGAACAAGACTGAAAAATACGGAACAAGACGGAACAAGACTGAAAGTTATGGAACAAGACGGAACAAGACTGAAAAAGTTTCAAACGTTGACCTTATATTTTTCTCATGTGAAAATGCCGCTTAAAGTACAGAGAATTTCGATGTTGCTTCTTTATATGTTTTTATTTTTTTTCAAGCGGGTGCAAATGCAAAATTCCATTTAATTAAAATAATTTTTAATATTTGAAAAGAATTGTCTGCAACAGTAACACAAAATAACAATTTGATGTCTTGAAAAATGATTTAAATATATAAAAAAGATGTGGTATGATTGCCAATGAGACCACATTTCACAAGAGACCAAATTGTCACAAAAATAAACAACTATAGGTCACTGTACGGCCTTCAACAATGAGCAAAGTCCATACCGCATAGTCTGTTTTACAAGGCCCCGAAATGACAATGTAAAACAATTCAGTCGAGAAAACTAACTGCCTCATTCATGTTACAAAATGAACGAAAAAGTCTGTTTTGTATATTTTTTTACTTTTTTTTTTGTATCTTCGAAATGTTTTAAAACTTTCAAATGTGAGGCTCTTATTTTATCAACACTTTAATTCTTGGACTATTATACTAACGTTAATATAATAGTCCCAGAATTTTATTTTTTATTTTTCTTAAACAGTGACTTATATATTGTAGGCAAATAATTAAGAAAATTCAGGTTATCAAGGAATTTTCACATTTTGTACATAAATCAGGCCGTTAGTTTTCTCGTTTGAATTGTTTTTACATTTATCATTTCGGGTCTTTTATAAATGACTACAAGGTTAGGGTTTTGCTCATTGTTGATTGCATATAGAAATAAGATTGTTATGTATGCCACTGGACGAACACTAATTGTGAATATTTTGATGGGAAACTATTGAGTATCAAAGTTCCAAATTAATTTCGGGATTTATTTTCTTTCTCGATATTCAATAACAGAAAAAAAAATTGCTTGTCCGCTAAATAGGGATTTTCTTGTTAAACATCGTTAAAAAGATGTGTGTCTAAGGTGAACGCCACAAGAACCCTGTAATACTAGTATGAGAGTATAGCATGTAAACATTCCTTCTTAATGATATGGTTGTTTTGGAAATCTTTTCTTACAACTCATGTCGGCGCTAACATGTCCTTTAGTAGTTATTTTTTTTTCCAAAAGTCCAATTTCACGTTTCCGCATTTTCGTGCATTACTTTTCCGAAATAAGTAGCGGCGTTTTTACGTTTCCGCAAATTGGTATTACTTTTCCAGAAAAAGAAATTACTATTCCGGAAAAAATTTAATTAAAGTATACCTGTTGATTGAAATAATAAAAAATAAATATTTATTAAGTTAAAGGTCATCATAACAAAGTCTACAGTAGTACATATACATTCACCGTTTACTAGTTTTGTAGTTTGGTCAAGAAAGAAGTCCATCTTTTCCTTTTCATATTTCTGAACGTATTTTTTTTTTTAAGTTAGAGTTATCATCTTTATGCAAAATTGAATGATTTCGTATACTAGTAGTATTACGTTTTCTGTGTCTCTTAGATTTTTTAAGAATACATTTTCGCATGCTTAAACATGATAAAGAAAGCACGTCAACTGTTGGACTCGTGAAAATATTTTTCAACTTTTTAAAGCTTCATCTGTGTGATCGAAATTGTCGAAAGATTCTTATGACAATTTTAATAAAAAGTGATGCAAGTACAAGGGACCAGACGATATGATATAATTGGCACTAGGGAATGAATTATAGAAGTAAACTATTTCAAAATAAATAATTCAATATTTTATATTAATAACATCTTTAAGAATTACAAAATTTAATGTTTTATCGACACATGCCACGTTCAATATTGATTGCAATCTGTGTAATCGATTGAAATTCATGATCATTCAACCATGGACCGCTAATCACGCACGTGTGTACAAACAGTTTGACTATGAATATGTTTTTTCGGTGACTGTTTTTTCGTCATGTGTTTGGTATTTCAATTGGTTTATAAAACAAATTATGGATATCAATAGGTCAATCGGGGAAAAAAATATTCCATTTATCATAAAAAGCTTCACAAGTTCCAAGAAATGGTTTGACACGAAATAAAGATATGTATCTGCTTTTAAGCCATTCTATAAAATATATATATTATAACGTTACTTAAAACTGCGAAAAAAAAAATGAACCATTTGTCGATAAAAAACGGACGAACGAAATTGTAAAAAATATATATTATCTTTAAAATTTTTTAGTATATTTATTCTAGTTTATAAATCAAAGGTTGATCACCAGCAGTATGTGTGCCTTACTAGTTTATAATGTCGTGGACTGTGATGTATGCTGCCACCTTCGAGACGTATTTGCTAACGGTTCATTAAAAAAGAGGGACAGGATGGGGTCGATGAATAGTGAATAATGGGTTAAAAGTGCCGAATAAGGGAAAATAAATAATGACTACAGAAACATAGAGAAAAAGATAAGGAATAGAGAATGACGAAGTGCTTATATATATAAAGAACACAGAAAAAGACTGAACAATTATAGAATTAAGGACCCCCGTACAGGTCCTTATACAATTGACACATCTTATTTTCACACCTAGCAGTTTCTTGGTATATACACATAGTGGTCAGCGTACATCTGCAATGTTCAATTAGGTGTGAAATTTTAATCTGGTAATTGAGATTAAATATAAAAGATGAATATTATGATTATTTCATTATAGTGTCGCACATTGGTCTTACAGTTAAAACAAAGATCGATAGCCAGCCTTCATAAAATTACGAGACACTAAATTTACAATAAAATTAATTAAAATATATACAATAATGAATTAGTTACAACAAGGATTTGTATAGTTACACACACATCTTTATCAATGAAATCCAGGATTTGTTTAGTAAATCTTTGATGAAATTAAAATAATATCCACATTTGATATAAGCAGAGACATATAATACATATGTATTATATGTCCTTGATATAAGTAACAAAATAAACGAATAAAATCTTTATTAAAATGCTAATATTCTGATGATGGATATTATAATAAAATTGTCAATTGAAATTATCTTTGCAAAAGAAAATAAAGGTATATAAACTTGGGATTTTATTTGAAACACATCACAGTAACCTTTATGTAAGAAACAAAGAAAGACAAAAATAATACTGAAGATATATTGTTTGTAAATCATAATTTCATAAAAACTTTTTTCTTCTAATAAAAAAACTATTTATTGTACGAGCTAAAAACTTTTGTTTGTATTTACAGTTCATATGAGCAATACATCTTTTCTCTGTGTTCATTCTGTCAAAGTTAATATGTTCACGTGATGTTTTAAAAAGTTCATATCGGAAGTCTGTATATAAAAGACAGACCATTAAAACATGTATTTCGTTTTCCACACAGTTCGAACTACAAAATTTACAAAGTCTATCATTAAATGGTATCTGCGGTATGGAATATCGTTCCGTCTTAACGGCTAGCAAAGTTATGATTTCGCAGAAAAAAATATGAAGATGTTAAATAAAATTATTTAAACCTTTCTCATAGACTTTTTCCCAACGTGTACACTTTGATTACATTTTTGTGACTTTCGTCCTACTTATAAAAACATGTGCGACTTTTCCCTCAGCATACATGTAAATCATGGGTTTCGTAGAAATACTTCAAAGAACCTCTTTAGTGCACTAAGAACAAAATTGTACACTAATGACCTGATGGAAAGATACTATCACAACGGATATGGCATCTAGAAAAAGACTTTGTAAAAAATCATAAAATCAAATTTAATAATTATGTCATTTTTAATTAGAAAGTTATCTAATATTTTCTCGACACGTGCTTCAATCGGTTGATTGCCACCTTTAGTGTAATCAGTAGAAATTCATGTTCGCTCAACCCTGTCCCGTTTATAATCCGCTTGTATATGTTAGCGGCAATAAGTGAAATTAGGCATTAAGCTTAAATCCTAGGCAATAAGCTAACGCCTAGGCAGTAAGTCTATTGCCTAAATGATGTTAGGCATTAGTCTTAAATCCTAGGATTTAAGCTTAAATCCTGAAAAATGTGAGCAGGCATTAAGCTTAATGCCTAAAATGTAAATGCGAGTAAATAAAAGACATTTATTCATTTAAATTAAAATATTTTTGTTACATAATAATATTATGATAACTGTGGCCTGTTTATCGACACTGTCCTAAGATTAGTCCTATAAGATATTCTTAGGACAGAAAATATGATATAGTTAGGATCGACTTACGACATTTCTTAGCATTCTGCACATCGAAAGCTATCTGAGGATTTCATTAGCTGGGATGTCCTAAGTATTGGCGTAAAAGAAAATAGCAAATGAAAAAAATGAAATATTGTATCAAATTCGACCAAAAACATTAATTCACACACCGATTAATTATTAGAAAATAATTACTAGTTTTAAATGAAAGGTTATAAATATTTTTTATATTATAATTGTAGATCTAAACTCTTTGAAACAAAATATAAGTAAAAAATATAACTACGTTTTATATTAGAATTGAACAAAATAATTGTAAATAGTAAAAATTAAATATATAATCGGTAAAATCATGTTATGCTTTGAGGGACCTGAATTCGAAGCGTCACGGTTTCATACTTAAAAGTTCATAGGAAAATCTCGTGCATCTTCATATAAATACTGAATACTTCAACTATTTTATTTTATAACTGCAAATAACATACGTTTGAGAATGAAAAGAAAAAAAAAATCAAATTTCACCGATTTTAACAATGCAAAAGTACAGGACCCAGTGTCATCCTAAATATAAAAAAGAAGATGTGGCATGATTACCAATATGATAAATCTCCACAAGAGACCAGAAATAAATTAACAAATAAAATATGTTATTTATATTAAAATGCATCAAATAATAATTTAGAAATATAAAAACTTGATAGAAATTTGTGTTAAAAAATCATTTTGTTATCACAAATTGTCGAACTATTAACAAAGACAATTTACTTATCCAATAAAAAAAGAAAAAGAAAATGGTGTGATAAAAAAAAAAATCCAATCTTAATTTGGTCTACTTTTGACAAGTTCAAACCAGCTCGACTAATGAAGTGTACAAATTTTCAAATAAATATAATTATAATTATTCTATAGAATCTCCCCCCTTTTTCAATTGGATAAAATTACTTTTTTTTAAGTCTTTTTGATACTTATTTATACCACACAAACACGAAAAAAAGTATGAGTTTATTCTGTTTTTCAAAATTACTAAATAAACTTACTAATTTTGAAGATCTGTCAATTGAATGTATATTTATAAATGTAGAATTAGAAATATAATAAAAAAAACGACTCTTTATCAAGAATAAATCACCCAATATGCATAAATTCCAGAGTTTACTTATTGCCTAAAATTATCTTCGGCAATAGGATGAATAATCATCATCAGATTTCAGGCAATAAGCTTAATGCCTGAAAATTTCAGGCAATAACTTAATGCCTAGGCGTTAGCTTATTGCCTAGGATTTAAGCTTAATGCCTAATTTTACTTATTGCCGCTAACATATATACCGATTTTAACATGTATATGGTATTTCAAATTGTTCTCTTGGTTTTTTTTCGTTTGTTTGTTTCTGCCGTGTTTATTCTGTCTGGTAATTTTTTTACTTCTAAGGTAATAGCGTCTTCTCAAATATTTTCAGTTTTTGGAAATGTTTATCCTTTTTTTTTTATTTTAAAAATACAAATAATTGTAAACACTTCACGGAAAGGTGAGGTTTAATACTTGGTTGCTTAACGTCCAGTGGCCTATACTTCACTTTTTTTTCAGATGTCAGAAACCATGCCTCACCGCAAGGTTTTTAAAAGGACAGAACACAGGCAAATGCAAAAAGATTCTAATGACTATCTTTGCTGCCTAGGTCTCTATATAATGATTTATGTTTTATGGGATACTAAACTCCTGTTCTACAAAAACAAATATATTCAGTTTAAGTGAGGTTTTAGTCTGATCTAAGTTCTGATGTGATTTACTGAGAATGTTTCACTTATTTATAAGAGGCAGTACCAAACATGTTTATCTTTAACATGTGGTCAGGTTAAATACATATAGGGTTAAACACTTTCCTCGACATGTTTAGGAGAGGAACATATTTAGGGTACGAACTTGTTTACAAATGCATTACAAGTATAGATATGTGTAATTTGATGTTCAGGCCCCGGCTAAACACATTTTTAGACTGTAAATATGACTTATTTATTTCTTACAGCTACTTCAATTTCAACGTTTGTGGATAGGTGTTTCATTGACAGCCATACCACATCTCCTTTTGCTTATTTTTGTTGTATATATTTTTTTTAATTTTTCTTGTCTTTTAAAAAATATTCCATTATAAATTTTATTTGATGCCGAAAATAAGAATACGAAAAGTTATTTGTTAAATGCTATAACTAAGCGAAGTAAAACAACCATTAATAATTGTGTATAAGAGCATCATATATATTTATAAAAAAAAATCAAATACAAGCAGACATACCATTTGTGACACCAATTTCATTTATTTCCAAATCTTTAAATCTTATATTTCCACAGTCTTTTGGTTTTTTTTTTTTATTATAGAGAGATCCCTATACACCTTATCAAGCCAAACAAAAACGTTCCATGTATAAATAAAGTAAGGAGCTAATTTCATATTACCTGCCATTAAAAATATCACAAAAGGCACATACATATTTTGTGAAAAGTTTAACCATACCATTTTTATAATATCAATTCGTGGAAATCAAACCAAGTACATGAAATAAAAATCAGTACAAGGAAAATACTTCTCTATTTATTAACGATTTAGTAGATATATAATGAACGTTGAATATGCCTTATATCCAGACCTGTCCAGAGACAAATTCAAGTTCCAAATGTTATACTGAATATGAACCCTGTTCTAGACTGATAGTGTCGAGAAAGATTTTTAACGTGCTAGTTCACAAGGTAACACTCCGCATTTGGACATCATTTAGCCACTCGAGCATACCAGTCTTTTTTTTACAGATATATCATGTAATGGAGGAGACGTGTAATTAAATTATTAATTCCACTTGCTTAGCGGAGGAACAGCAATTTTAAATGTTGACGTATTTGGATTGACCAGGCCGGGATTTGAACCCACGATTTCCCGCACTAAGTGCAAAAACATAACCAAGAGAAATCTGAAATATAGTATCATACCAAAAAAACTAAAGTGCTATAAATAATCCAATCTAAAAGAACTCTCCCTTTTATTTAAGCCATCAAAATGCATTTAACCAGTTGATATTATTAAAAACTGTACTTGAAAAACGATGGTCGATTTAAGCATAGATTTCATGCACGGAAGACTTCTGCACATTTGGTACTCTTGCACAATTAATTGAGGCAGCTCTGTTTTTTATTCAATATATCCTCATTTTGCATTATAATTCCAAGTTCCATGTCCATTCTCTCAGTCGACCTTTTATATTTGCTATGAAAAGCCTACCTATTGTGTTCTCGTTATGAACATACATGTAATATTTGCCACAGGACGTAAAACAAACAACATTTATTAAACAGACTCATTAATAATTAATATCATGAAAACCATATACGAAGGCAAGATTTGCACAATCCTATAAAGTAATATTTCCATGTATCCGTTTCGATAATTATTGAAACTATAACGACCCTTTTCAGGGTTGCGTTCAATATCGTAGCAGCTACGTAGTGCGACGTAAATTTATGACTATTGAACGAGAAGCTAGCTTAGCTGCTATTAATATCTATGTAGCAGCTAGGCTAGCCACCCGTTCAAAAGTCATAAATCTACATAGCCCTATACAGCCGATAAGATATTGAACACAACCCAAGGTCGTGTTCAATATCGTAGCGGTTACGTAGATGGGTCGAGTTCAATATCGTAGCAGCTACGAAGTGCTACGTAGATTTTGATTATTGAATGTGTAGCTATAGACTAGTTGTTACATAAATATTGATAGCAGCTACGTAGCCGCTACGTAGCTGCTACGATATTGAACCCAACCCTGGGACGCGTTCAATATCGTAGCAGCTACGTAGTGCTACGTAGATATTGACTATTGAACGTGTAGACAGCGTGTACAAAGTTGACGGCAACTGTAAAATGCGCCTTTTAGATAGTTTTATACAACCGTGTTTAAAATATTTTTGAATAAGAATAGGAATAAGAATTTTTTTATGATAAAATGATGAATGCATGCCATTAAAATCCACATTATTAGTAAGGTAAATTAAAATTTAATCTATAAAGCACGAAACGGAATATAGAAAACAGCAAAATACGGTGTAACTTGTAACATTAAATAAGCATAAATTAGAGTTTTTGACCTAAAACTTATACAAATTCAACAAATTTCCCTGCATTTTCGTATTACAGAATTGTTCGGATTCTGACTCGGACATCACACGAAATTCATCGCAAAAAAAATCAAAAACGATCATGGTAGATAAGTTTGGAATGGTCTTCGTTATGTGTAAGAAGTAGTAATTTGGAAGGATTAATAATCGAAATGAAAGAATCGACAAGAACAATATGTAATTACAATCTTTTTATTTTCAAAAAAACTTGGTATTCCAAATGTGCATAACCAGAGGTTTAAAATAATCCTCAAAATATGAATGATTCCATAGTCCAGACTGAACACCTGATTTTTTTTAATGTCCAGCTAGTATGTTACAATCTTAAGAAATGACGTTTTAACGCTATTATCTGAAAAGGGTCCACGACATAATCGCTAATCATTTCCATTTCACTGCTCTTAGCATATATCTATTTATATTTCCAGAATGTGCATTTGCTGCACATTTTTGTTCGAAAGAAAAAAGAAATATGTTGAACGTAAATATTTAAAGTTATGTGATAAACTAAGTGTCCAGTGTTTTTGTTACGCGCTTGTTTTCTGGAGGAAAATGCCGACGTCGTTAATGGTTTTAGTAATTTGAAGACGTTACGTTTGTGGACTCAGCTTTGTGCACACCGTCGTAGCTATAGACTAGATATTACTTAGATTTTGATAGCAGCTACATAGTCGCTACGTAGCTGCTACGATATTGAACTGATCCCTGGTATCAATATCTATGTAGCAGCTAGGCTAAATACAAAAGTTGAGTTCAATATCGTAGTAGTTACGTAGTGATCAATATCTATGTAGCAACAATTGTTAACGTTTGTAAGATACCAACAAAACTGACGAATCCATCTTAGATGACAAAACGTATCAAAATTTAATCCTATGGGAGAAAAAATAATCCTATAGGACAAAGTTAATCCTAAGGGAAAACAAAATATCTTACAGGACAAAATTTATCCTAAGGGAGAGAAATAATCCGGTAGGAGAAAAAAATATCCCATGGGAGAAAAAACATCCCACAGGACAAAATAAATCCCTTAGGAGAAAAAAATATCCTAAGGGACATTAGTTTCTGTCAAAAAGTCTTTCATGATAATCCTATAGGATAAAAAAAATCCTATCGGATTTAACACTTTTTTTGAAAATCCTACAGGATTTTAAATCCCATAGGATATTAATTTAATCCCATAGGAGATAAATTTTCCTATAGGATAAATAAATCCGATAGGATTTATATATCCCATAGGATATTTAAAATATCCTACGGGATTATGACTTTATCCTATAGGATTTCTCAAAATCCTGTAGGATTTTTAAAAATCCTATGGGAGAAAAAAATATCCTACAGGATTTTGTCACTGTTTTCGCTCCAGTTGCCGAACCGGGCGAGCCATATCAAATTTATTTTTGTATTGTGTTATTTATCCCCAGAGGTACATTATTGCCAAATTTGATGATTCTACGACAAAAAAAAGTGTGGTTCCAATTTGCACTTATGAGAAGTGCAAATTAATCCAAGAACATGTTAAGGATAAAATAACCGTAGAAGCAGAGTTATAAAACGTATCTTAATAATCACTTTAAATAAACTTCTGACAACAAAACATAACGTTGTTTTAAACCATTTGCAACATGTGCAAGTCCAGCATTGATCTCATGAGGGGGGTACGTCAAAGCTTTATCGGAAAATGGAGACAAAAAATGGGAACAAATCAAATCAAATCAAATCAAGTTTATTGTACAAAAACAGGCTCCAGCCCCCGGTACATACATTTTGTATATAAATTCACAATATAATATCAACTACAGTTTAATAATAACATATATTAAACAATACAACACAAACATATTACACACATATATATATATATAAGTACGTCTGAGTCAGAGCTAACATTGTTGGGTTGATGTTTAGACGAGTTGTATATATCTGTGACTATATATATATATATATATATATATATATATATTTGTTAATTTTCAAAATGTTTAAATAAGCTTGTTTTTGTAATAAATTTATTTATTTATCAAGTATATTCATTTTCATAAAGTCATATTGACAAAACTTCTCCTCTACAGCATTTAGCCTTTTTTCAAATATACAGCAAGATTTTTCAAAGTAATTAATTTTTCTGTTCTAAAAAGACTAATTAAAGTGTCTCTATTATAATTACTTTGACTCCATAATGGTAAAAAATCCTGATATCAGTCAAAATTGGACAAACTAGTACAAAATGGAATACATCTTCTATTTCATTTGTATTACAAATTTTACACAACCTATTTTCCCTTGGTTGATTTTCATGTCTAGCTTATGGTTTGCACATATAATTGGAATAATTTCATATCTAAGGTTATATGACAGTTTATGTATATTTTCATTTGCACAAATATAATCCTTAACTTTTAATTTGATGAGTTACCAATGTAATCTGACCAAGTTTGTAAGTTTATATCTTTGAGCCTCTGTGTAAATAAATGCATAAATAGTTTTGTATCTCCAACACCTTGATTTTCCCATACAACAACAAATCCATTTGAAAATAAAAGTCTTTGAACTTAAGAACATCAATTTATACGTCCATGATAATTCATCTTAAACATCATGGGAACGATTTTCTGATATATCTTTTTAAACTGTGAAGTATGAAGTTTTGTTTGACAATAGCTACATGATCATATATTCATGATCCAATTTTTTGACGTTATGTTTTATGTGCATCCCTGCTTTTCATATTCTGAAAGTAACAAGTCCATTCAAGAAGATACAATTTAAAAACTCTTATGATTGTTTAGTAATTTTGACCTTTGAAACCTGTTTAAAATTAATCTGCTTTTTCTAATACAAGTTTGTGGCGTTTTCGGTAGTAGGTCATTCTATGGATTTCTTGTTAAACCAATGTTAAGGAAAGCTTTCCTATAGTCTTACTATAGAAACAAGAAATATATCAATTAATAAAATTTGTTGATCTATTTTGACATGTAAATTTCGTTTGCTTTGTTTCACAACTTTATTTCTTTATTTCAATCATTTCATCAGTCCTAATCGTCCTATAAGTCTGACGAATTTGTGACGTCAGTTTTAAGTGAATTTGACTGATCGGTGACTGATCGATGACCGCTAATTGATCGCTCAAATATTAGGCCTAAGGTGACAAGTACAGTAATAATTGAATCAAGTTGTGTATCGTCACTCGGGTAGGGTTTCGAATTACATTTTGTTCTGCGTCCTGTTTATCAGGTAACCCGTTATTACAATATTTTCATCATAAAATTCATATTACATGCAGCAACTACGGATATTTATAACGACATTGAGTGCCCAAAAGGCTCTCTCAAGGACGGGAAATAGAAAAAAAATAAAACTTTATATTTTGTGTACAAATTGTAATGTTGTCCACATTATTATTTGTACATTATATTTGTAAATTGGGAATCTTTTACATAATTAGATAAAATAAGCACAGTTTCTTTGGTTCCGTTTATCACTGTTTTATTTACCCTAACTTCAGGCTAAGGTCTTGCACATATTACTGACATAAAGTTTATATAAAAACAGTAAAACATATTGTGTGGACATATAATTTGATTTACTAGTGAGTCAAAAAATAAAATATAATCTAAATTAATCAGTTGTCCTTTTTTGTAGTTTGATGACGTGGAGGATAGTGCTGAATGTTAGGTTGAAGTATATAAATGTTGATAAAAAAGAAGAAACATTGGTACCTTTTCTTTGGTATTCATTTAATTCTTTATCTATTTATTTTTTTGAAAACAATGGCCATTATTATTTAAATTAAAGTAAGGAAATAAATTCTTTTTCAACACAGACAAACGATTGAATATCTTTTTTTTATATTCTATAAAAAAAAAAAGAATATAAGTTAGCCTGAATTCAAAATAGCCGATTGCTAACAACAATGCATTAATTTTGAGAAAAAGGAGAATTATTCGCATTTTCTTAGAAGGCTTATAATTTTTAGCATCCTTTCTCTGATATCCATTTTATTTTATGAAAAACAATTAATCCTGATGTACAAATAGTACATAAATTCAATAGAGGGTTCATGATTCCTAATAAAAGAATGATTTTTTATTCAACACAAACAAAATACTTGGTAACTTTATCCTTGTTTTCTACATATTTTAAAAAATACCAAATTAGGCCGAGGTATTTGAAATAGCTAAATACTAACAATAGTTCATTTTTTTCTATAAAGAGAAGAAACATTGTCATCTTTTTTTTGTTCTCTCTGATATTCATCATATTTTATGAAAAACAATCCAACCTGATGATCAAAAAGAACTAAAATTCAATGACAGTTCAAGTTTTCCATTCGAATAAAAAAACATAATTTTTTTAACTTCTATTATTCAAATTTTATAAAATATTACGTATCCTATGGTATTTAAAGTAACTGCTTGCAAACAGCAGTGCAAAATAAAATATGGGCTTTATCAAACAATGCAAACACAATTTTAGTATCTTTTTCTCTTCTACATTTAATATATATTATGTTAACAGCTCATCCGGATTTAAACAAAAATCGATGGCGGTCCAATGATTTCCATTGAAATAAAGAAATTGTTGCATTCTCATTCAACTTAAACAAAAGCTTATGCATGTTTATCCATAAATTATTCACATTTTATATAAAAATAGATATTCAGGAGCATTGCATATGACTGGTTGCAAATAACATTACATTAGTTGGATAAAAAGAATAAGCATTGGCATATTTAAACAATGCGTACACAGTTTTGGTAGCTTTACCATGATATGTATTTACTGTGCGGGAGGTCGTGGGTTCCGACCCCGGCCGAGTCAAAGACGCGGCATTCGGCTCGGAATCAGAATAATGTGTTCGGATAGGGTGACTTGTCTTCCTGCGGATTGTTACCTTGTGAGCGAGTACTTTACAAATCCGGCTCAGTGTGCTGGACTTGTACAAAGCAGGGTAAATATTCATATTACAATCACATGTTATGGTCCTTAATATGCATATTACTTTTTCGCTGGACGTTAAGCAGTCATCCATCATCATCTGATATGTATTAATATTTGTATAAGAAAAACGAGACATCCTGATTCGCAAAAATAATAAATTTCAAAGACGGTTCATGACTTCCATTTAAATAAGGAAATTAATGCAATCTTAATCAACCCAAAACAAGCGATAAGTATCTTTACTGTTATGTTATATTTATTGTCATCATCTTTTGACCTTAAACAGGCAAGGACATTTGAATGATATATTGGCTCTCGATAAGGACAAATTCAGTATTTACACTTAAGATATTTATCCTGCCGAACTGACTTTAAATAAAGCTAATACTAAGAACGAACACTGTCCTGATCATGCATTATATATCTTAAACGGGAAGCTTTATACCAAAATTTATGATAAAAGAGATGAATTTTCATATTCAAGTGTTAACTATTCGTTTTTTATGGTGACGTTCCCCTGTCAATATCTTAGTGTGTTTATATATCGTAACTTGTTCGATTCGCTCGTGTATGTAACAACGTATTTAATGTTAACGAAATAAATCTCTGTTTGACTAAAAATTATTACACTAGGTTTTTTCGATATCACAAACTAGTCAAAACGTTTACTTAATTTTATCATCGATACATGGACATCATTCACAAATATAAATCAACATGCAGACATCTTATACGTTCAGGTATTTCACATCCAAACTTCGAGGGTTATATTCTTTACAAAGCACAAAAATTTCGGCATTCACATCATAAGCTAACTAAACTTTTAAACAGACTTATTTTGAGGAATATGATTACGATACTGGTGTCAGGTCAATAAGGATGGCATATTTTGGTATTAATATTCATTCACTCATAGTTTTTTGCATCAAAACTAATTGCTGACATGATACAGGTTATGTTCTCCTCGTATATTTTATGGTGGTATAATACCATACCCCTAACATGAGAGATTGTGCTTAATTTTCAAATGATGAAGACATAATCTTCAAATCAGTTTAATTGAGGTCTGGAGCTGGCATATCATTAACTGCCAACAGTCCTTTGTTGAATTATGTATCATTGTCATTTTGCTTAGTTTCTTTTGTTACTTATTCTTACATCGGACTCGAACTTCTTTTAAACTAAGTTTTGATGTGCATATTGCAGTGTGTTTCTTTTTTATACATTGACTACATGTATAAAAGGAGGGTTAAAATATAAAAACAAACATGTTAAACACCCTGCAGTTTTGCGTTTTTTTTTAATTTTAATTCATGTATATATTTTGAGTGTAGTATGACGTCAATGGAGTAGGTCCGGTAAGGGACGATTTTGGCCTAACATTTCAGGTTTATCTAACGAAGGATTTTGAACACTTTTTAAACAATTAAGTGTCTACTTCAATTGATTCAATTAGTTTATGTGAAATATTTAGTCATGACAAATGCTCCGATTCAAGCTTAAAAATGAAAAATCCATCAAATATGCAAAAAAACGTCAATTTTCAGTTGTTTTTTTGTCAAAAATAAAAGTGTTCATCCTCAACTTTTACATATGTTATGTATTATCATCAAATACAACTTACATTTCAATATTATGAATGAACACGAAAAAGCTAAAATTGTGAAGTTTACAGTAATTTAGCACGACTTAATGATGCTAGTTCCCGGTATATGTGCATTGTATTGTCACAAACAGCCCATATTCATGAAGCAGAAGCATTCTACTTTTTTCAGAATTTTGTAAAACTGCTATATTTTGGGGCCAAAAAGAGGTCTTACTGAACCTACTCCTTTCACTGAACAAGTACACATGTTTATTAAAGGGCCAGCTTAGGCCCACCTCTGGGTGTGGGGTTTTCTCGATGAGTTGAAGAACCATTGGTTGCTTTTTGGTGTTATCTGCTTTTTTGTTGGGTTGTTATCTCTTTGAAATATTCCCCTTTTCCATTCTCAAAATGCAGCGAAAAATTCACGCACCCGGAGGCGTCCTTCAGCTGGTTCCTAAACAAACATATATACTAGTTCAATGATAATGGACGTCATACTCAACTCCAAATTATACACAAGAAATTAAAAGTAAAAATAATACAAGACTAACAAAGGCAAGAGATTGGGACAGGAGCAATACTGTGGCGGTGTTAAACATATTTATTAGATCTCATCCCTTCCCTATCCTTCTAGCCAATATAGAAAAGTAAACGCATAACAATACGCACATTAAAAGAAGATGTAACAAAAGAAAATAAACAAAATGACATTATATATAAATAACAACAGACTACTAGCAGTTATCTGACATGCCAGCTCCAGACCTAAATTTAACTGATTGAAAGATTATGTCGTCATCATATGAAGAGCAGGCACAATCCCACTTCGTTAGGGGTTTAGTATTATGCCATAATAAAGTATATGAGAAGAGCATAACCCGTGTCATGCCAACAAATGTTTTTTAAATAAATTTGTTTAATTCCGATGCACAGACCTCTGAAGACCAAAAGTTCCAAAAAGTTGTGACCAATACGGCTTAGGTTTTCTGCTTGGGATAAGAACATATAACAAATATAACAGATTCAAATGATAAAACCGAAGTGGTGACTAACTATAGAATAACAACGGATACAAATTGGCCACAGCGCATCAACAAAATGACGGAATGCATAAGTACCGAGACTAGCCAAAAATATATTCTCAAAATAGGCCTAAACAGTAATGGTTAATAATTTAAAAAAGAAAAATAAGAAATCAAAAACATGTAATCTAGATGATAAACAACGTCAGTACCAATAATCTATACTTATAAACCATCATGCTTTATTTGTGAAGTTGATGCGGAATCAACAAGATCTTGGTATCTTAGATGAACCTTTGTTTTTAAGAAAAAAACGAGACTTTCTTAGACATAACCTCGATTCATCAACCTTCTGATCAGACACTGGTGACAGTTTAAAAAGCCCGAGCTACAATATTTTTGATAAAGCATGACTTTGGAAAGGTAAACCCATATGCAGGTAAAGTTGATAAATTGCTGCGTGGGTGAGGGACATTGATAATATTTAAGTTGAAAACGCCTCCTTTGTCATAATTACTGGTAGTGAGATGATCTTCGATGCCATATTCTAGATATTAGTCTAATAATAACATTAGAGGGCCGTGTCTATTGCTTCCTTAATTTCTGGTTCTGGAGGATCAGTGAAGGTCATTCAGATTAATGAAACAAATATTAGTCCATTTTGTCCCCGAGGACATCATCCGCTCAATAGCAAACTACAATTGCATGAACTTACGAAGATCAAACAGGAAACTGGCTCGGACGTTGCCCAGTATAAAAAGGTCCGACACAGACGTCACTATGGGCACGGTGTCGTCTGATATGGCAGGTGTCCCCTCGTCACCAGACATGACAAATATCTCAAACACGACTCATTCAGATCATCGTCCTAGTGACAATAGCAATATTACACATATACAGCCATGTTCAGTTCTCCTTAAAGACATTTTAGTTTTTGATGACACATTACAACACTGTCGCATTTCAAAATGTGAGACCAAAGGCTGCAAAACATGTGCTATTTTAATTACAGATGCTGAATTCACTTTCAATTTGACCAAGAAGTCATATTTTACCAGAAATTACGATGATCTGAATTATAAATCGATAAATGTCGTCTACGGATTAGAGTGCAACCTTTGCGGATTGGTATACGTCGGTGAAACGAAAGGAAGGCTAAACAAACGTATGTGCGGTCATAGATCAGACACCAACCTCAATGCTAACGACATTCTATACCAGCATTTCAATCAGCCCGATCATTCCATCGTTTCTATGACAGTTCGCATTATCGAAAAGATATACCATAGCTCTAACAATCCTAATCTTTCAACGACTCTCCGTAGACAAAAAGAAGACTACTGGATTATACAATTAGGAACTGCAACACCGTATTGCTGCAATGACAAAATTGATGGTATAGGTATTCTATCTAGTCCTTCGTGTAATTCGGTGAATGTGATGAATTTTTGTCAACTCGACTCCTCGACGTAGACGCAGTCATGGTCATCGTCATTATACATCACCTTATCTGCATGATGTCTCTATTAATGACTTGTTGTCATTCATACAAAAGCCGTTAGGTATTCATCACATTCGCACGAAACTTTATTCATTACCCCTTTCAAAACTTCATTCTCTGTTCAATTTATGTTTGGAATCCACTGTTACAAGCCCTCATTCAAACCAATACAAACGTCAAGCTATAATTTCGGATATTGCAAGTCACAGACTTTTCAAGCCAGTTCGCATTGGAAAAGAGGAAAAAGAGAAAAGATCTTTTCTAAATCTTTCCTTTGCCAACTAAGGTCTCGATGGCGTCAACCTAGGCAATATCATTCATCATAAATTAGTTCAATCGAAAATACCTCCTTATTTCAAAGACCAGTCTGTACCAATAATTTCTTATACCTATACCAAACCTATTGCAACTAAAATTTTCAATTACAAACGCGTATTGCAGAATCTCGATATTGACGACTTCAAGTCTAAACCTCCTGATTGCACTTGTGCTAGTTCCCAATTCATATATAATCCTGCTGGCCACGTTATTACCGGTGACCATAACATTGTTAATAACACTTCTCTACGAAATGTGTTATCGAAAGGTCCGAAATATAGTGAGCCTAAATCCATCAATTGGAAATATAACTTTAAAATTTTGATGGACTCAGTCGAGGATTATGCCAGGCAATGGGCTAAACGTGAAAAGGAAGACATAGACACTCTATCCGAATGGATTAAGACAGTGCGGTCGTTAATACAAATCAGAATCAAGAAACTGAATGGGTCCATCAATGCCCATGCTACGTCAATCTTTAAAGACCCAAATGTTGCTAAACACTTATCCGACCTCCATGATAAATATGTTGTTGTCCCCTCAGACAAATCCCCAAATAACATCGTTTTTGTCTGTAAAAGTCACTACATTAATTGCTTGATAAACGAATTAGGTATAGACAATTCACTTGGAAACTCAACATATACCCTCATGACACTTACCAAAGAGGAAATCCTGAATAATCATAGGTCTGTTCTTTGTTCCTTTGGTATTTCAACCAAAGATGAAGAACTGGATCTTCATCACTGTATTGGATACCTAAACTACATAAGTGTCCTTACAAACAACGGTATATTGCTGGGTCTTCCAAGTGCTCCACGAAACCTCTTTCTAAATTATTAACATCTATTGTATCAGCAATCAAAGACGGGCTTTAAAGTTATTGTGAAACTGCCTATTCTAGAGGTGGCGTGAATCAGATGTGGATACTTAAAAATTCCAAAGATCTTTTAGAGTACATACAATCTAACTCTCTTTTCATCTTGTAACATTATTAAAACATTTGACTTTTCTACTCTTTACACAAGTATTGCACATTCCAAACTAAAAGACAAATTGAAAGAGTTGGTATTACTTTGCTTCATAAAAAAGAATGGCCAACGTAGATACAAGTATCTTGTCTTAGGGAGGGATAAATCACACTTTGTAAAGAATCACTCTGATTCAAACAAACAATTCTGTGAGACCGATATTATCAAGATGCTTGACAAAATATTTGTAACGTTCGGAGGACGTGTTTTTAAACAGACTGTCGGCATCCCAATGGGAACAAACAATTCAAAATTTGGTGACTATGTGGAACGCATCTATCCCATCGAATTGGAGATAAAGGATTCTACAGATACAGTTAAGTCGGCTTCATATATTGACTTACATCTAGAAATTGACAATGAGGGTCGGTTGAAAACAAAACTTTACGACAAAAGAGATGATTTCAGCTTTCCAATTGTGAACTTTCCATTTCTAAGTAGCAACATTCCATCAGCACCTGCATACGGGGTATATATCTCCCAATTGATACGATATTCCCGTGCTTGCATTTCCTATCATGATTTTCTTGATAGAGGGTTACTGCTCACAAGGAAGCTATTAAACCAAGAGTTCCAAATGGTGAAGGTGAAATCATCCCTTCGTAAATTTTACGGACGCCATCACGAGTTGGTTGACCGTTATGGAATAACCGTTTCACAAATAATATCGGATATGTTCCTTACGTCGTAACTACAATCCCCTTCCCTTTCATGAATGTGACCTACCGAATTAGACTTGTTACCGGATTTGTAATCACATAAGCAACACGACGGGTGCCACATGGGGTGCAGGATCTACTTACCCTTCCGGAGCACCTGAGATCACCCCTAGTTTTTGGTGGGGTTCGTGTTGTTTATTCTTTAGTTTTCTATGTTGTGTCATGTGTACTATTGTTTTTCTGTTTGTCTTTTTCATTTTTAGCCATAGCTTTGTCAGTTTGTTTTAGATTTATGAGTTTGACTGTCTCTTTGGTATCTTTCGTCCCTCTTTTAGTCTTGAGAGGAAATCTCCTTCGCCTTATAGTGCAGTAATTTAATCCTTATCTCAACTGGTATTTATGCACATGATATGTCTCCTTGAAATATTATTTATACATATTTGTTTGTCAATGGCTATCTGAAATTTTTTACATGGTATCAGGTTCATGTCTGTTTTTGTTTTGCTATTGGAAATTGACCAATTCAAGAGGCTAAAAACTCTGAGGATGTTTTCAAAAACCATAATCTTTGACAGGATAATATTTATAATGGATCATACTTGTCCTTTTCTGTAAATTGTCATTCTATCAATTTTTAGTTGAACAATTCGTCAATCAAAAAATAGGTAGAACGTTATATAATGATTAACGAGTATGTCAAAGGTAAGGGTTTGCGTCAGTGATATTTGTTTGATATGTCTATGATATGGTGCTCAAGTAAACTTTGTGTTTTCAGATTTTTTACAGGATATATTATAAAATACCTACAAATATAAGAATTAAAGTATGAAGTTAATATCGAAAGAAACAGTTTTATCACAACATAGAAAGGAATAGAATTCATGTGTGTTAACAGTTGTAAAGGGGAAATATGTACAAGAGCTAAATTTGTACTCACTGCTTTCTAAATCAACCTCTTTTTCCTGCAAAATAATCATAGTGTCATTGATGTGATCCAATTCTTGAACTATATCAGCTTGCATTGGATGTTACTTCGTTAGACCACAAAAAAGATATATCATTTACAATATCAAATGCACATAAGAATTTTGAAAAACATTAATCATCATTTTTTTTCGAACTCTGATATCTCAATGAACAATTAAACCTAGCAGCAGATACAGCAATATAATTTCATAGGGAAATTGCGTGTCGTAAGAACCATAATCAATATGAAGGTTATCAAAGTGTACTTCTGAATGATGCAGGTGATTTTAAATGTTCTTATATAATACAAAAGCATGTTTTTATAGTATATAAGGCGCTTTTATCTTCTGTTGTCAAGTTGACATGTTCTCTTATATTTATTTATCAATATAATATATACATACTGTTAACCAGCTGCTGTATATTTCCTTGCTTGTATGCATTGTTGCATGTTCCTTACAGAGATATTCACCAGTTTCCATTAAAGTCTCTAAATCAATTCTCTTACTATTGTGAATTCCATTTGCACATTTAAATTTTATTGTATATGTTATATTTATACCATATCGTTGCTTTATTGAATTAACAAGGTCTTTTAGTATGTCTTTAACGCTACTAAAACAAATATCTTCATAACAGTTTAACTGCCTGACTTGCATAGCTATTGCATTTTTAGATAGGCAAATAACAAGTGTTTGGCTACCAGATGTGTTGAGTTGAAATTCTCCAATGTTGCGATATATGCGCAACCGTCTATTTTTTTCAACCAAAAGTTCTTTGCTTTTCACAAAACTTACTAAAATGTGATTAAAATATGACGGTGGTAGAAAATTAAACTTCAGACAAAACCACGAGGTTCTTCTGTAGTTTTCAGATTCAGATCTTTCTATAAGGTTTTCAAATGGCTCCGATTTGATCATGCATGGCATATAAAAGTCATTCCTGGCGTCATAATTCATTGGTTTTACAATTATATCAAATTTTTCCATTATTTGTAAAACAAATCTTTTACGCTCTGCTGTGCTCAGATCCGGAACTTTTTCGAGTAATTTTTCAATTAATGTATCTGACAATTTGCCCGTTCGTTCAAGTTCACCCCATTCTGGCATACCGATAGACTCATTTGTATACTTATGTGAAACAAAACATCTAAATATGTTCACCAACCATTCAGGATCTAATACAATAAAAAATTTCACATCCTCAAAAAAAATTATATTGCCAATATTGTGTTCAAACTTAAGAAACGAGTCTAGTTCTATGGTCATACGACTGTCGTCATGGAAAGAACACTTTATTGCTAACTTTCCAGCGTCATTATACGAAATTACATGTTCCGGTAATTTTAGGTTAATCTCTTTTTCAAGAACTATCCAACGAGTTGGAAGAGTGTCTCCCCAAGTTTTTAAGTCCTGAGCATGACAAAAGATATCTTTTCGCAGACTTTTGAATTCATGTTTATCTTCCGATGGAAACGTATTTGAAACATAGTGTGGTTTTCGAAGATGTCTTCGTTTTGCATGTCTAGAAAGGATTTTACTCAGATAATGTTCAAAATCATTCTTCTTTTCCTCAACCTGAAACTATAGTAAGAATCAGTACTTGACAATTTCATTTAGATAGATTCAATTATTGGTCAATGAAAAATTAACGTATTGTGTGAACACTAGAAGCTTTATATCTGCTTAATATTTCAAAATATCTTTATTTTTATTTTTCTAATCGTACGAGTATAAGATTTTATATTTTACCATTCGTTATACATGGAAAAAGAAGAAAATAAGTTAGAAGCCATATAAACTATACATATGACATAATATTTACAGTTATATAATACATTATGGTTCGAGAGGTCCACCAGCTGATTTGACATAATGTAGTTATATAAATTACTTGTTATATGATGCTTCATTGCTTTCAAGTATTATGTTTTCTTGTATAGACTGAATGGCCAGGACATAGAGGTTTTAAATCAAGCTAAAAAGAGTACTATTCAAACAAAAGAATGCTTATCTGGCTTGTCACTATAAAAACAAATTTATCAAACAGAGAAAAACTATTTGTAGCACATTTGTAAGGTTAAATATTTATAATGTTTCTATACCAAATACGGGCTTATCATTTCCAAAACGACGTGCATGTTCATTTGATCGGTATTTTTTTTTCACTTAGACTATATATAGCTACGTGTAATGTATAACTACCTGTTGAAAGTATTTACTGAAACTCAAATCAATAATTGTAAGAAAACCCATTAGTATATTGATGTTATTTCTGATTACTTGAAATAACACCTTCTAGAACTATTTCGCTTAACTAATATAAACTTCAGCCCATCAAGTTGTCTCTTGAGTAGCAGGAGGTTAAATACAGATAATGCGTACTATTATATTTTGCCCCATGATTTAACGTGGATTCTTAAGCCTGAATTAATTTTGTGTTTGGTTTGAAATGAATTTTTAGATTTGTCTTATTCCTAAAGTAAGTTTATATAAATGATTCAACTATATATATAACTCAGTTATATTTATGAATAGTTCACATATTAAAATAAGAATATGCGGTTTGAGTGCCAATAAAACAACAATTCATCCAACATGTCCAAGACACAATGAATAAAAATAGGAACAATTATAGGTCATAGAACGGCATTCAACAGGTAGCCTTGTAAAGCTATAAAGAGCCGACAAATCACTAGTGTTAAACCATTCCAACAGAAAAACTAACAGTCTAATCGATTTAAAAAACGACAAACACTCACAAACCTCATAAACAAACGACAACCACTAAAATAACAGGCTTTCGACTTAGGACAGGAGTATACAAATGCATCGAGTTTAAACATTACAACAGGATGAATTCTTCACCCTCACACGACACAGTACCGTAATATAACAATATAAAGATACACACTATGCAATATCAACTGAAATAGCTTACCTCGATCCAAAGACAAATAAAAAAAACCCAGGTAAACATGCACTGTACGTATAAGTTTGATCTATGACACAATACAAAAAAAAAAAGAAAAATTATGGAACATGCCAAAAAGACAACCTTATTTGTGGAAAAAATGGCATTAATTAAATAACATTCAACAGTAAATTTAAATGTACTAATTTTGGTGTCAGAAGTAAAGAAATAAATTAACTTGTTGTTCACAGTACGAGTACAGAAGTAAAAATGTATCGCCATACCAAATACTTACCAAAAGGTGAAACATACATCAAAATTAATGAGACGAGATATAGCACCAAATAAGTAAACATTGAATAACAAAAATGCATTACAAAATGTGTCAACAGATCAAATATGCATGTTTTGAAAATTGGTACTCGTCTGTCTATAATTTTCATGATGTGATGGGAAGTTTGTTTCAAATCTTCTGTATCTCAGTGTTGTAATTAATGACTTACTATCTTAAATCCATGCTAGGTGTCATGGAATGGCACACGTTTTGAATAACTAGCAATGTATTTATGATTCTACTTTGAATTACTTAAACTAGTTGCTTTGGATTACTTGATGATACTTTGAATATTTAATTAAAGTGATAAAAATGATTCCTTTGAATTACTGAAATTATTATATGACTATAAATTTTCTGTTTTCTCATTGGCTAAAAGCATAGGAAATCCTCTTTGGTAAAACATTATATTCACCGCGGCAAAAATCACGAGAGGTTAATATAAGATTTGGAACAGCGTCCGTGTACCTAAATATAGAAACGGGGAATTCTTGTTAGCTATTTAAGGGATGTATAAATAAAATGGTTTTTAATTGGACGACCGAATAAATATCAACCAATCAGCGCTCTCGACATAAAATCGTTTCGATCTAACAGACAACAGTTACATGTTTCCGGCAACAAAGTATGGCTGGAGCAGCAGAAGTAGCTACTGAAAAACGCTTTCCATCGTTAAATAATGAGGACATTAAGAAGATTTTGATAGAAAAGGATTCTAAAAATACTCGCCGATCAACAGATTCTAGCGTGAGGACATTTAAATCTTATTTAAGAGAGAAAAATCTACCTGAAGATTTCGAGAATAAAATGAAAACAGTCTAGGCAAAATACCATCTAACCAAGGATATATTTCACAATCTAAAAATATGAAAATGACACTGAGAACTAAAGAGTCATATAATAAAGCAATTGTTGACTTTTGATATCAGTTGATACAATGATTTATCAACCCCAGATGTGATATTCAACTCGGCCGTTGGCCTTGGTGAATATCACATCTCTGGGGTTGATAAATCATTGTATCAACCTCATCAAAAGTCAATAATTGTATACTATTGTTATGTTTAATTTCTTATAGCAATATTATTTTTATTTTAATACAAAGTTTTTACGATCAGCCCTGTCTTACTAAAATGAATACGGGTGTTTGAAACATACCATCAGTTCTAGTTTTGAATAGGAAGTATTCATCCATATAAAACAAAGCTTTCATTTGGCCTAAGTCAGCTATTTTGAACATGAGTGCACACGCTAAATTGTCACGCCTTCTTTACTTATAATTGATATTATTTTAATCGTCCTAAATATAACGCTTTACTACAACCATCACATAAACTTTACATGATCCAAAAAGATGAGTTCACGGTCAGATTAACCAAACATACATGTACCCTTACAATCATTCAATACACTGAATAAATTGACCTATTGCTTTTAGCTTCAAAGAAACAGACGTAACCAAGACAATACTACATTGACTAATGAACCATGAAAATGAGGTCAGATGACCAATGTCACAAAGACACTTACAATCAATCTATGCATAACAATGACCACTACCCTTTTCTCAATCTTGATAATTATATCATTAACGGAAAGCTTAATACTAAAATTTATGATAAAAGAGATGATGTTTCATTTCCTATTGGTAATTATCCATTTTTATATGGTGACGTGCCCTTGTCACCATCTAACGGTGTTTATACGTTTATATACCTCAATGTGTACGATTCGATCAGGTATGTAACAATGTTTTAGATTTTAACGAGAGAAATTTTTGTATTACTGAAAAGTTGTTACACCAGGGTTTTCGATATCACAAACTAGTCAAACATTTACTAAATTTTATCATCGGTGTATAAGGACATCATTCGTAAACATAGCTCAATATACAGACTTCTTATATGTTCAGGTATTTCACTCCCAATTTTTTATTGAAATATTCTTTATAAAAGACAACAATGTCAGTATTCACCTCAAAAGCTAAAACAACCTTCAAATATACTTACTTAGAATGGATATAGTAACGAAGCTAGTGTCAGGTCATTAAAGATTGCATATTTGATGGCGTTAATATTGATTCACTTATAGGGTCTTTGCATCGGAAATAACCACATTTATTTTCAAAAACCGGTTGTTGGCATGACACGGGTTATCATATTCTTATATATGTTTTGATGATATGATACTTAACCCCTAACGGGAGTGGATTGTGTCTGATAGTCATATGATGAAGACATAATCTTTCAATCAGTTTAATTGAAGTCTGGAGCTGGCATATAAGTTAACTGCTGGTAGTCTGTTGCTATGTATGTACTATTGTCATGTTGTTTAATTTTTTTTGGTAACATTGCAGTCGGCAGACTCGGACTTCTCTTGAACTGAATTTTAATGTGCGTATTGTTATGCGTTTACTTTTTGACATTGCCTAGAGGTATAGGGGAGGGTTGAGATCTCATAAACATGTATAAACCCGCTGCATGTTTGCGCCGTACTTCGTACTGCATGATTGGGGAATTTCTCGCTGCATTGAAGACATGTTGGCGACTTTCTGCTGTTGTCTGTTCTATGGTTGGGTTGTTCTCTCTTTGACGCATGAAATATAAATGACTATGGCTTATAGTATCTAAGAAACAAACTTAACAATGAAAACTTAACATTGACAAATGAACCACCAAAATTAGGTCTAAGTCCGAGTTTACCTGCCAGACAGACATATACAGCTCACAATCCTTCCATACACAAAAAAATTGACTTATTGGATACAGTTTAAGAAAAATAGTCTAAAACACATCAAACTTAACATTGATCGATGAACCATGAAAACGAAGTCAAGGTTAACTAAATCCTGCAAGACTGACATGTACATCATAAAATAATTCCTGAAACCAAATATAGTTGTATATAATATTCGAAAAAAAAGACAAAAACTCAAAAACTTAACTTTGACCACTGAACTATGAAAATGAGGTCAAGGTTAGATGATACCTGCCATTTGGACATGTACACCTTACAATCATTGTATACACCAAGTATAGTAGACCCGTTAAATACAGTATTAGAAAAAAATCAAAATACAAAAACTAAAATATAACCACTGAATTATGAAAAATTAGGTCAAGGTCATATGACACCTACCATACGACAAATATACTAGAAGTATAGCTTATAGAATCTGAGATATGGACTTGAACACCAAAACTTAAACTTGTTAACTGATCCAGGAAATGAGGTCGAGGTCAAGTAAAAACTGTTTGACGGGCATGGGGACCTTACAAGACAATAACAGTCGAAACCAAGGAGTAAACAAAGACTAAAAAAACCAAAAGACATTTACATCAACAGTTATAAATAATAAATAAGAAACAACGCGAACTCAACTTAAAACCGGGACTGAAATCAGATGCCCCCGAAGAGTAAGCATTTCCTGCACCTTATATGGTACCCGTCATGTTATTTCTTAGTTCAGTTCGGTAATGATGGAAGGTTATTATGACTGAGGAAGAATATTAGATATGATTTCTGACACATTTTTGTCATAAACGGCCAATCAGCTCATGATTGCGACCGCAACATTTCTTGAGTGATGACCTTCATTTAATTGATTCATAGGCCTGTCTTAGTAACTTTTGAGAAAGCACTTTTCCTCGTGTAATAAAATCAACATACGTTGAGCTAGCTCTAGAGTAACGTATCAATTGAGAAACATATACTCCATATGCTGGTGCCGCTGGGATGTTGCTAGGAAATTTTACGTACATACCAAACATAATTAAAGAACCTAAGTACGCGCACTCACATATCCCACGCCCTCACATTGTCACTGAATAAATAAAAAAAATCTTAGAAAAAAAATCATAATTTCCTGTGATGTGCTGAGATGACAAAATGTTGCAGTAGTATACTGAGGCAAATAAGCTCAAAGGGGCGTTATTCCTAGAAAAAAAAATTTATTGAAATTTTCTGTCGATATGCACATCTAAATAGTATGTCCTTATTATCTACAAAGTTTCATAAAATTCTGTTGTGTGGTTTCAGAGGAGTTGCCCTGACAAACTTTTGCAGCAGTATAAAAATGCAGTGGCAAATAAGTCCAAAGGGGTTAACTCCTAGAAAATAAATTAAATAATAATTTCCTATCGATATGCATATCTACATAGTATTGCCTTATTATCTAAAAAGGTTTCATGAAGTTCTGTTGTGTGGTTTATGGGATGACAAAAAAAGCACCAACAGACTGACGGACGAACAGACAGACGGACGGATCAAAAACATTATACCCTCTTCAACGTCGTTGCGTTGGGCTGAATATCCCATTGCTCATAATAAAAGTAAGTAATTATTACAAAAAATCATAACTGTTCTTAAGTAGTCACTGAACCGTGAAAATGAGGTCAGGGTAAACATGGACAAATTGGAGAAAACAGAAATTGATTAAAACATGTTTAATATATAAAAGATTGGTTTATCTTTTGATTTGTAAAACAGTGTAGACTTTAGATACAGATCAATAAATATATATATATATATATGCACATATTTATAAGCTGCGTAAATAATATTACCTTCGTACTGAATTCTCTTAATTTTTTGATTGATTAATAAATGCATTGACCATTTGAAAAGACAATAATTGTATATCAACACAAAATGACAACACTACACTATACTTCGGTAATTAATTTTGGATACTTTATAATTAGTTATAATTTATCAATACTCAATAATAACTTGTTTTTATCTAATATTAATACTAAGCTAGAACACACCCGCAAAATCGCGGGCATTGACAGCTTGCTTGAAGTATGAAAACTGTTGTAGTGTAAATTTTTATAAATGATTTTATGACTGGAGGATTTCAGGAAAGGTATCGAAAGTCAAAGGTACATGGTGGTAGAGCAATTCATTTCAGCCCTCCCCCTTTTCCCCTAATCCGTTATTTTATGTTATTTTTCTAATAATTTTCTACATACTATGAACAAACATATATTATAATCTCTATACAAAAGAAGAAGAAGATATTTTATTTTCCAATTATGGGCCCATAGGTTATGAACATTACAACATCAATAATTTTCTTTACAATACAAGCAATGAGATAAAAAAAAGATTAATGAGAACTATAAGCTCTTAAAGAATATGTCGATAACGAATCTTAATGCAAGTGTGGATTATATAGATAAAAAACAAACAGCCAAAAAGGGAGGAAAATGTTAATAGATATGCATATAAGCATAGTACATAATATGGAAGATGTGGTGTGAGTGCCAATGTTCACTTTATTTATAGTATAATTATGTTTGTTCAAAGTATGCAGATAAAGCGGGGAGAAAATATGTCCTGTCCTCCAAGCTACTATGAACAACATGAAAGCTATGTGCAATTTTAAACCGTTCTAAACGGAGGTCTAGCTTTTTACTTGAAAGTACAACCTATGGCGAAAACAATATCTGGACGCCTTTATTATCGTTTTTCTCCCAAAATAACCCAAACAGAATAACCATAAGCAAAGATGACAATTGCGACTATGCATTGTACCTATAAGACACAAATTATGATAATTAATATATTGTGGCAGACAGGAAGCGACACACACAATGAGGTCTTCTCGCTTAATAGTATAGGTACTATCAATAACAAAGTAACATTAATCGGAAAAATTAGAAATTCAACTTTGAATTATAACTTATTTTTTTCATGAATTGCTAGTACATACTAGTCTTTACGAAAAAAAATCAATAATTTAGACTTATATAGATATAGAAAGATGTGGTGTGAATGCCAATGAGACAACTCTCCATCTAAGTAACAATTTATTAAAGTGAACCATTATAGGTCAATGAACGGCCTTCAACACGGAGCCTTGGATCACACTGAACAACAAGCTATAAATAGCCTTAACATTACTAGTGTAAAACCATTCAAACGGGAAAACCAACGGTCTAGTCTAGTATATAAAAAACTAGAAACGCGTATAAATTACATAAACAAACGACAACTACTGTACATCAGATTCCTGACTTAGGACAGGTGCAAACGTTATATCACTTTTATTATTGGATTAATAATTTTTTTTTGTAATCCAAAGTATTTGTTTTGAAAGAGTACTTTGCATTAATTCCAATGAAAACGTCACCTTGACTAGATATCATGTAAGTTCAAGCTGACCAGTCGATAAAAAAATCTGTGTGTATGGTTAGATAGCAGCTATTTGAAATTCGTTAAGGATATTTTCCACCTTCATGAAAATATGACATACCTCTGGTAATTTGTCGATCCCAGTACCCACTATTATAACAGGTGGATTTAGTAAGTTATTTCCGTTGTGGTGTGTTGATGTATTCGTATCGTCTCTGCTATAACAGTGTATGTTATCTAACCAGAAGTCAATATATTCTGAAATGATGGGGAAGCATGAATGTATAAAAGTTGAAATATGATTTTTTTTACATTCAAACGCTTATGAGATACATTTTATTGATGAATATATTGATGAGCTATAAGATACTTTTGCATTTTCAATTGATAAACAAATCTTTTCAGGCATATGAACAAATAAAACTTGACCATAACCTTTGACTTTGACCTTAATTGTTTGTTTATGAATCAATAACCTCATATCTCATAACTTTTGGTCTTTAAGACTTACTGTGTAACTGTTACAGCAACTTGCAAACAAAAGAGTAACAAAACAAGAACTTTTAAGTTAATTTCATAATAAGGGACTTCTTTCAAAACTGACAAAATCAAAGGTTCATAAAAACACTCATATTATCAACTTGGAAAATGCATTTTCCGAAGAAAACGGTGCTTTATAGCCAGCAACATGTAAAAACCAGTCACTTTTATTGCTGTTGTTTATAGGTGAATAATATTGACAACATTTGGTGAGCCAAAAAAATAAAATAGGCTGAAAGTTTAATAATAAATAAATTTGTTTATCAAAGTGTCACAAATTGATTGCCATAAAACATATACAGCAATTATGATATTTGCACATAAAACAATCAATATCCAGCCATAAATACTGACTTGTGAGACACTAAAAAACTAGGATCCAACAGCCAAAATTATGTATATATACATTACAGATTTAATATATATTTTATAGTATGCCTTTCTATGTTGTGATGTTATACTATTGTTTTAGGTGAGGGTGAAGGTTGGTACTTGATAAAACATATAAAATGTTTAGCAATTTTTAGCACTTGACCTAAGTCAGGAACCTGACGTTTAGTGGTTGACGTTTGTTGATGTGGTTGATAAGTGTTTTTCGTTTTTATATAGATTATACCGATGTTTGCTCCGTTACAATAGACACTAGCCATTTTTGGGACTGTCATGGCCTGCTGTTTGATGTGAGCAAAGACTCCGTGTTGAAGACCTTACTTTTACCTATGATGGTTTACTTTTTATAAATTGTGATTTGGAAGGAGGATTGTCTCATTGTCTCGTATTACATCTTCTTATATCTAAATACAACAGAACTGACTAAAATTCCACAGAAAAAATTAACATGAACGATTACAATGATTTTTTTCATTTGATGGTAGATTGAGAAATATACGCCGATTAAAAAGTGTTTGTCCTTGAAAGTACATACCGTAAATGGTAAAATCAAGTAAATTATAAATCCAGAAAGGTAAATACACCAACAAATAATGGTAAACATGTAAATATGTCATTGTTACATTGTATTTATAAGGCAGAATGTATAGTAATGACAAAGAAAAAGGCCACCAAAACGGTTACTCGGTCTTCATATTGAAACCCAAGATGAATGGAATATATGACCCTACATACCCATAAAATGCAGTTACCCGGTTTATTGATATTTTAAAGGCAGAATGTATAGTAATGACAAAGAAAAAGGCCACCAGAACGGTTACTCGGTCTTCATATTGAAACCCAAGATGAATGGAATATATGACCCTACATACCCATAAAATGCAGTTACCCGGTTTATTGATATTTTAAAGGAAGGTTAAGTAAATCTGCTTCTTAAATTGTCATAGAAAATTCTGGTATATATGACCAACCATTTCATAAACATAACAGTCGTCATTATTATTTATTTTGCATACCTCCAATGCTGTCGAATTCTTTTTCTATCATTTTATCATATGTTTTATTTGTAAAATCTTTAGATATATCCACAACCAACAGGTAAACAGCATTTGAACTTAAGAAGGTTTGATGTGTTGCATAGAATTCCCTCTGTCCGGCAAAATCCCAAAATCCACAGTCTGCAAATTGCTCCATGTGATCCGGCGATCCATGAGGATTTTGACCGGCTATAAGAAAGGAAAAAAAATTCCACTGGTTTAACTGAAACTATTGACGTCATCAAATTGTAATAAATTGAAAAGTAGGTGCCGACGATACGTCTCGTGAAAGAAAATCTATAACTATTTTTAAAAAGCTACATTTAGTTCAGATTTTTTCAACTATTTGATAAAAATGTTTGAAATTAACCATTTCATATTTAGTTGAAGGGATCAATTGTGGATATGTGTTTCACTTATAGAATTATTCTTGAATCTTTCTTTAGTCTATCAGTCAACACAGTTATGTTAACATGAAATATTGTTGATTAGTTCATTTTTGTAAATTAACTGTGTGTAAAAAATAGCAATATTACACATATACAGCCATGTTCAGTTCTCCTTAAAGACATTTTGGTTTTTGATGACACAGTACAACACTATCGCATTTCGAAATGTGAGAACAAAGGCTGCAAAACTTGACCAATTTTGATAACATATGCTGAATTCACTAGCAATTTGACCAAGAAATCATATTTTACCAAAAGTCACGATGATCTGAATTGTAAATCGATACATGTCGTATACGGATTAGAGTGCAACCTTTGCGGATTGGTATACGTCGGTGAAACAAAAGGAAAGCTAAACAAACGTATGCGCGGTCATAGATCAGACATTTAACTCAATGCTAACGACATTCTATACCAGCATTTCAATCAGCCCGATCATTCCATCGTTTCTATGACAGTTCGCATTATCGAAAAGATATACCATAGCTCTAACAATCCTAATCTTTCAACGACTCTCCATAGACAAAAAGAAGACTACTGGATTAGACAATTGGGAACTGCGACACCTTATGGTTGCAATGATAAAATTGATGGTATAGGTATTCTATCTAGTCCTTCGTGTAACTCGGTGAATGTGATGAATATTTTCAAATCGACCCCTCGACGTAGACGCAGTCATAGTCATCGTCATTAAACATCACCTTATCTGCACGATGTCTCTATTGATGACCTGCTGCCATTTATACAAAAGCCGTAGGGTATTCATCACATTCGCACGAAACTTTATTCATTACCCCTTACAAAACTTCATTCTCTGTTCAATTTATGTTCGGAGTCCACTGTTACAAACCCTCATTCAAACCAATACAAACTTGAAGCTATAATTTCGGATATTGCAAGTCATAGACTTTTCAAGCCAGTCCGCATTGGAAAAGATGAAAAAGAGAAATGATCTTTCCTTAATCTTTCCTTTGCCAACAAAGGTCTCGATGGCGTCAACTTAGGCAATATCCTTCATCATGAATTAGGTCAATCGAAAATACCTCCTTATTTCAAAGACCAGTCTGTACCAATCATTTCTTATACCTATACCAAGCCTATTGCAACTAAAATTTTCAATTACTAACGCGTATTGCAGAATCTCGATATTGACGACTTCAAGTCTAAACCTCCTGATTGCACTTGTGCTAGTTCCCAATTCATATATAATCCTGCTGGCCACGTTATTACCGGTGACCTTAACATTGTTAATAACACTTCTCTACGAAATGTGTTATCGAAAGGTCCGAAATATAGTGAGCCCAAATCCATCAATTGGAAATATAACTTTAAAATTTTGATGGACTCAGTTGAGGATTATGCCAGGCAATAGGCTAAGCGCAAGAATGAAGACGTGGACACTCTATCCGAATGGATTAAGGCAGTGAGGTTGTTAATACAAATCAGAATTAAGAAACTGAATGGGTCCATCAATGCCCATGCTTCGTCAATCTTTAAAGACCCAAATGTTGCTAAACACCTATCTGACCTCCATGATAAATATGTTGTTGTCCCCGCAGACAAAGCCCCAAATAGCATCGTTTTTGTGTGTAAAAGTCATTACACTAACTGCTTGATAAACGAATTAGGTATTGACAATTCACTTGGAAACTCAACATATACCCTCACGACTCTTACCAAAGAGGAAATCCTAGATAATCATAGGTCTGTTCTTTGTTCTTTTGGAATTTCAACCAAAGATGAGGAACTGGATCTTCCATCACTGTATTGGATACCTAAACTACATAAGTGTCCTTACAAACAACGGTATATTGCTGGGTCTTCCAAGTGCTCCACGAAACCTCTTTCTAAATTATCAACATCTATTTTATCAGCAATCAAAAACGGGCTTCAAAGTTATTGTGAAACTGCCTATTCTAGAGGTGGCGTGAATCAGATGTGAAAACTTAAAAATTCCAAAGATCTTTTAGAGTACATACGATCTAACTCTTTTTCATCTTGTAACAGTATTAAACATTTGACTTTTCTTCTCTATACGCAAGTATTCTACATTCCAAACTAAAAGACAAATTGGAAGAGTTGGTATTGCTTTGCTTCATAAAAAAGAATGGCCAACGTAGATACAATTATCTTGTCTTAGGAAGGAATAAATCCTACTTTGTAAAGGATCACTCTGATTCAAACAAAATATTCTCTGAAACTGAAATTATCAAGATGCTTGAATTTTTGATTGACAACATAATTGTTACGTTTGGAGGACGTGTTTTTCAACAGACTGTCGGCATTCCAATGGAGACAAACTGTGCCCCTCTACTTGCCGACTTATTTCTTTATTTTTATGAGGCTGACTTCATGCAGGAACTTCTTATGAAGAAAGATAAGAAGATAGCAATATCCTTTAACTCTACTTTTCGCTATATAGATGATGTTCTTTCACTGAATAATTCAAAATTTGGTGACTATGTGGAACGCATCTACCCCATTGAACTGGGGATAAAGGATACTACAGATACAGTTAAATCGGCTTCATATCTTGACTTACATCTAGAAATTGACCATGAGGGTCGGTTGAAAACAAAACTTTACGACAAAAGAGATGATTTCAGCTTTCCAATTGTGAACTTTCCATTTCTAAGTAGCAACATTCCAGCAGCACCTGCATACGGGGTATATATATCCTAATTGATATGATATTCCCGTGCTTGCATTTTCTTGATAGAGAGTTGCTGCTCACAAGGAAGCTATTAAACCAAGAGTTTTAAATGGTGAAGTTGAACTCATCCCTTCGTAAATTTTACAGACGCCATCACGATTTGGAATAACCGTTTCACAAATGATA